>NC_089580.1:195197926-195797926 GCF_019320115.1 Miscanthus floridulus
TCGGACAATTGGCCGAGGCCAGCAGCGTTTAGCTGGTTTCGATCTTTACGAAGTCTAAGCAGTCGTTTTTTGGATCTTGCTTAGGGTACCCCTTCTCACGGTATCCGACACCTTCTTTTACATATCTTTTTGTTCTGCTTTTCCATTTTATCGTATTCTTGGTTGCCTGTGCGGGGTGTTGTGTGTTTCTATTTGGCCTCCCTTTGATATGACGCCATGGGAGCTGTGGTGCATCTCTAAAATCTTTAGTTAAATTGTCGTGCCTTTTTAATCACGTGTTCTATGATTTTGGAATACCTTGCCTCCCATGATCCCTGATGCGTATTTTTCCTGATGCAAGGGGTCATGACCATTGCACTCGACAAAGTGACTGAAAACAACCTTTTTTATTTGTTTTTACATCCCATCCAAACAAACAGAAGATATATATAACAAACATCGCCAACATCACATATATATCATCAACAGCACATATATATCACCAACACCACATATATATCACAAACGTCACATATATATCACAAACGTCACATATCTCACAATATATCACAAATAAGTTCACAAGTAATCCAAGTGCTCCATCATCTACAACCACAATTGTAAATAGAAGTATCATTAACAACCACAAGAATCTTAACCAGATGCCAATGAGACTGATTTGGTGAAGGATTCGCTGAAGCATGAGAATCGTTCGATGCCGCCAATTAATTCTGCACAAAGGAGAAGAGATTACATGTGTGAGACAAGATAAATATATACCATAAATGAATAAAATTTTCATACTCCACTAGGTTTGACCATAAGCATAAACATACAAACTAAAACATTTATACTCACAGGAGTAGAATAGTGAGGAGGTGGAGGTGGAGCGAATAGCGAAGGTGGCGGAACTACACCCGTAGCGGCGCCAAGACTTTGCATGTACTAAAGAATCTCTGCTATCCTCCGCTGCTTGGCCTCCCGCTCGGCCTCCACCCTCTCCATCTTTGCCTGCATCTGCTCCCGTATCCTCCTCTCTTGTTCCAGCTAGGCCTACAATATATTCACCCTAATGTTACAAAAATGCAAAGGAAAGGTATAAAAAACCAATGAATAACCATGATACGGAAGACGTCTAACTGTGAGACGTATCTCTTTCGAACCGTATCTCTTTCGAACGGGAGACGCCCTAACTGTGTTACGTGATCTACGACCATGATACGGAAAGAGGGGTTATACCTAGGGTGACAGTGGAGTCAGGCTAGCGGGGCCATGGTAGGTCGGTGCAGTGGTGAGACGACGCAGTGCAGGCAGACCCACAGCGGCGAGGAAGGCGATCAGGATCGCCGAGGTATCCGGCTCCGCTCCGACGGGCTCTTCTCTACAAAAAAAAGAAACATAAAACTGTCAATACAAAATTTCGGCAGCACCTCCCCTGCACGGTGAGGTTTCCAAAACATGCAAGAAAACCAACGACACGATGGCCGACATGCACATATATATGAACGGCATGATGGTCGACATGCACAAGATTATATCCAACCACATATATATAACAATGTCACAACCACTCCTACGACTCCTACGACTACAACCACTGCTATTCTACCACTACTACTACCGCAACTACTAGTAATACTACGACGACGACGGCGGTAGGGCATACCTAGTGGGTGTTGTAGGGCGGCGGTGTGAAGGGCCAGGGCGCCGGTGGACAAGGCGACGGCTGGGGAAGCGTCAGGGACGTGGCAACGGCGGTCGAGGCGCCTCCTTCTCCTCCTCCTCCTTCCTCCTTCCTCCTTCTTCCTCCTCCTCCTCTTCCTCCTTCTTCCTTCTCTCCTCCTCATCCTCTCTTTCTCCTCCTCCTCCGGCGGCGCGGGCGCGGGGCGCAAAGCGGGGCGGCGATGGCGCTGACGCGGTCAGCGTGCGTGTGTGCGGTGTTCGTGGGCCGGCTGGGCCGCCGGGGTTAAATCCCCCCTTTGCCGAGTGCCCCGATCTGGCACTCGGCAAAGTTTTTTTTTATTTTTTTAATTCTCTACCGAGTGCACCTGGCCTGGCACTCGACAAAGAGGGTTTTTTTAAAAAAATCTTTGCCGAGTGCCTACGATCTAGCACTCGGTAAAGTATTTTTTAATTTTTTTAATTCTTTGCCGAGTGCCACCCGATCTGACACTCGACAAAGAGGGGTATTTTTATTTTTTTTAAATTCTTTGTCTAGTGCCAGCCGTCCTGGCACTCGGCAAAGAGGCTCCTTTGCCGAGCGCCAAACACAGATGCTCGGCAAACCATATTTTTTCACTTTTGACCTCCAAACTTTTTCTACAGTCCTCATACAATACCTGGTACTCCATATTCCAATGTGGCATATTTCTTGGACTTTTCTATATTTCTTTAATTTATTTCATTTAATTGAATTTTCTTGGATAATTCAAATTATAACTGCTAGTCATTCGAATAATGAAAAAATGAATGGGAAAATAGTATTCATGTTATTTAGTATAATGTGAGGCCGTATCCAGGAATAGACCACCAATTTTGAATATCTTGTTCACGAAACAAGACCACGAACTTGCGGTCGAGTTGTTTTTTAAATTCTATAAAAAGCAAACGAAGACCAAAAATCTAAAAACTTGTCGAGATGTCATGATATCATATGTGGAGGTTGTGATAAAAAATTGAAGAGGTTTCGCGCAGGTTTGTCACGTACGATGCTTACCACCTCGTCGGCCTCTTCACGAAATCATGAAACTTCTTCGGAGATTATTCGGTTTGCAAGCATCGTACGTGACAACTTACGCGAAACCTTCTCAAATTTTTATCATAGCTTCCACATATGATATCATGACACCTCGACAAGTTTTATGATTTTCGGACTTCGTTTGCTTTTTATAGAATTTAAAAACAACTCGACCGCAAGTTCGTGGTCATGTTTCGTGAACAAGATGTTCGAAATTGGTGGTCTGTTCCTGGATACGGCCTCACATTATACTAAATAACATGAATATCATTTTTCCATTCATTTTTTTTTATTATTCGAATGACTAGCAGTTATAATTTAAATTATCCAAGAAAATTCAATTAAATGAAATAAATTAAAGAAATATAGAAAAAGTCCGAGAAATGTGCTACATTGGAACATGGAGTACCAGGTATTGTATGAGGACTGCAGAAAAAGTTTGGAGGTCAAAAGTAAAAAAAATATGGTTTGCCAAGTGTCACAAAATGACACTCGGCAAATCACCGCTTTGCCGAGTGTCAGGAGAAGACACTCGGCAAAGGGTTAACGGCGGCTGTCGGCCGTTAACGGCCCTTTACCGAGTGCCCGACACTCGGTAAACCTGGTCTTTGCCGAGTGTGAGTTGTTTGCCGAGCGCTTTATCTTTGGCACTCGGCAAATAGCCTCTTTGTCGAGCGCCCGATAAAAAGCACTCGGCAAAGTATGGGACACTCGGCAAAGAAGCCGTCGCCGGTAGTGTATGGTATGAATTGTATTTATCGTCCTGCATTGTTCTTTCAATTTCTGGCCTGTCGTTTGATTCACGCTCAAAATGTCACGAACTTGTGTCAAAATTGTTTGATGCAATCATAATTGGCAAACAAGTATCGCATACTGATTTCGGTGTATTACTCTTTGCAAAGCCCAAAGGAAAGTAGAAATTTTATCAACGTAACTGAAATGGTTCAGCAATTACCCGATCCAACAATGATAGATTCATATTTTACATCACATAGGTGTAACATCAAAACAAGTCTCTCCGCAAGCATATAAAAGGAGGAGGTTCATGAAAAGGAAGATGCCGCATGATGACGCTGATTGAAGTTCTTGGATTTGCTTGGGTGGTGCTAGCTTTGCTTCATCATGTAGTACCTGTTACTGCATTAGTAGTTTACTCCAAGTGCTTGGCTAACTCTATGCCAGCTTTCCAAGATTCAGAACTTTTTTCAGAGCAGATCATTTACTACAAGGAACTTTACCAGATTTTTTTATGCAGGCAGCAGCTGCGTCATACTCATTCATAAGAATGTTGTTAGAGTGTGTCATTTGAAATTCTATTGGACTTTCACACTATAGATTTCTTCACACATAGAAAAGGATAAAAATAAGCAAATGGAATGAAGGCTTGCTAATTATCAACTTTGTTTCTCTATTTATGAGGACAATACATATAAGAAATGGAATATTGTCATTGGGAGTTTATTTTTAGTCATATTCAAGTTTTTTTTCTTTCAATTTTTCACATACTATAGAACCAGTATATGCAAAACGTACAAGAAACTATAGCTTATTTGTTAAAAAGTGTCAAAGTTCAGGACAATGCCTTAAAGGTAAAGATTCCCTGAAATTGACAATCTAGCACACCAATATGCTTTAGGAAACTAAAGCCTGACGTCCTCAAGAATCTAATCAATAAGAGAGAATCGGACTTCCATGTGTTGGAAATTATTTGGCCTGGCCAAGTTGTGCATATGCTTCTCTACCATTATCAAGAAAATGTTCAATGCCTAACTAACAACAAATTTCCAATATGCCTGTTCCTCCCAGCTTCCACCAACGTGGTAATCTTTTGCAGATAAGTGCAATTTTACTTCAAAATTTTTAAGAGCTCGAATACAACGTTAAACAAGTGGAGCCTAGTTTACTGTTTTTTTATTGGGAGCTGCATAAACATTACTTATTACTGTTGTGGTTATAGTAGATTTACTAGGAATTTTTGCCAGAGAACTGCCTGTAATGCATTATGATTCACTTGTATGATTCTACAAATGTACCATTACATGCTCACTTGGCTTTTAGATATGTACAGTGCTATCACTGATTAATGGCCAGTGATTTAGAGATTAAGCGTGATTTGTTCTTGCCGGCAGGCAAGCCTAACCAAAAAAGAAGGATAGAAGATTCCTGCTCACTTTTCACTCTTTGTAAGCTTGTAGCAGAAAATTTAAAAACACGAGCTAGTGATGACACCTGGAACAGAATCTTACAGTGCCAATAGATTTCCAACCTGCAAGGATCACTGACGCAAGTTCCACTGTACAATGCAAGATGAGATTAAAGTACTACTTTTAGAATCAGTCATTTGTTAAACACCCACAGCACGCTTGCTGATGTTCCTATGTAGCTTTGCTTCCTTTCAGTAGTACATTGTACTAACCCAGAGGCAAATAAAGTAATCTTGGCATTAACCATGCTTGTCCAGTTTAGTGGACTTCCATTGTTCAGACAAGTAGTGTGGGTGAGGATGCTTCCTTAGTTGAAGCATGATTTATCTGTTTCTCTGAAGTGATGACTGGGTTTCCGTATGAGGTATTGATTTCTTCCGAAATGGTGATAAAAGTAGTTTGATACCAGTATTCAGTACTTTCCAAACTCAGGGACACAGTATACAACTACTTCCTTGCATGCCAGTAATTTACTTGAAATAATTGTCAAATTAACACAAACTAATCGTGGTGTGTGCTTCAGAGATCTTCAGCACAAGAAAGGTAACCTCAAGCTTAATCAACTCTTCGTAACGCCAATATTCATCATAACTGAAAAATGACTATGCCTGTGCCCTGCCTACAAGAACACAATACGGAATAAACTCCACTGGAAACCCCCATGTTCTGCGTTTATATACAATGATTGCAATTCCGTTTGTTTAACCCAACAAGACAAATCTCTCTCTCCAATGACGAGTGACCAATCCGCCTTTCACGCATTCCCTTCACCACATGGGCCATGTCTCCCCAAGCTCTTAATAATTCCAAAGGCATTTCCAGCCTATGTCCATGCCTCCTCCCAACCTTTACACTCTCATACCGAGCTGTTCTTGTGCTATCCCAAGGCCCCACAGGGGCTACTGAACCATGTACCTAACACTACTACAACAGAGCAGTATACCAATGCAGTATCATGCCACCAGCAAGTATTTTTTATCATCCAATCCATCTCCAAACACATAAATTATTCGATTAATCTGATCCTAATCATAGACATGACCCCCCCTATATACTTTCCTGCGAGTTTCCCTCCATTTCTCTATTGCTTCAAACAAGGCAATGAAAACACAACTCTGCTAGTGAAAGACAGCAGGAGGCAGCAGAGGAGCGAAGGAGAAGGGAAGAACAGAAGAACCGAGCATGACAAGTGCTGCTCCAAGGCTTGGTAGCACTCTACACCTGTTCTTCCTCTTATCCTTCTCCTTGGCACTCCTGTGCTGCATTGCCGTGTGCAATGCCGCCGCCGATGAGGCCGCGGCGTTGCTTGCCATCAAGGCGTCGCTCGTCGACCCCTTGGGTAAGCTCGGGGGCTGGAATTCGGCGTCGGCCTCGTCACATTGTACATGGGACGGCGTGCGTTGCAATGCCCGGGGCGTGGTCACCGGCCTCAACCTCGCCAGCATGAACCTGAGCGGCACCATCCCCGACGACATCCTCGGCCTCACCGGGCTCACCTCGATCGTCCTGCAGAGCAATGCGTTCGAGCACGAGCTGCCGCTGGTGCTCGTGTCCATTCCGACGCTCCAGGAGTTGGATATCAGCGACAACAACTTAGCCGGCCACTTCCCCGCCGGCGTCGGTGCACTCGCCTCGTTGACATCCCTCAACGCGTCGGGCAACAACTTCGCCGGCCCGCTCCCGGTCGACATCGGCAATGCCACCGCGCTCAAGACGCTCGACTTCAGGGGTGGCTACTTCTCCGGCACGATACCGAAGTCCTACGGCAAGCTCCGCAAGCTCAAGTTCTTGGGTCTCTCCGGCAACAACCTCGACGGCGCTCTCCCAGCCGAACTGTTCGAGATGTCCGCATTGGAGCAGCTCATCATTGGCTATAATGAGTTCACAGGCGCGATCCCGGCAGCAATTGGCAACCTCGCCAACCTCCAGTATCTCGACCTGGCGATCGGCAAACTGGAAGGCCCCATCCCGCCGGAGCTCGGCCGGCTGTCGTACCTCAACACTGTCTACCTCTACAAGAACAACATTGGCGGCCCGATACCCAAGGAGATCGGCAACCTCACCTCCCTCGTCATGCTGGACATCTCCAACAACGCCCTCACCGGCACGATTCCGGTGGAGCTGGGGCAGCTCGACAACCTGCAGTTGCTCAACCTCATGTGCAACAGGCTCAAGGGCGGCATCCCGGCGGCCATCGGCGAACTCCCCAAGCTTGAGGTGTTGGAGCTGTGGAACAACTCCCTCACAGGCCCGCTGCCGCCGTCGCTCGGCAGCGCGCAGCCGCTGCAGTGGCTCGACGTGTCGACGAACGCCTTGTCCGGACCGGTGCCGGCCGGCCTCTGCGACAGCGGCAACCTGACGAAGCTGATCCTGTTCAACAATGTCTTCACAGGCCCGATTCCTGCGGGCCTGACCACGTGCTCGTCGCTTGTCCGCGTGCGCGCTCACAACAATCGGCTCAACGGCACGGTGCCCGCGGGGCTCGGCCGGCTCCAGCGGCTGCAGCGTCTCGAGCTCGCCGGCAACAAGCTGTCTGGGGAGATCCCAGACGACCTGGCGCTCTCGACGTCGCTCTCCTTCATCGACCTCTCGCACAACCAGCTGCGGTCCTCGCTGCCGTCAAACATCCTGTCCATCCGGACGCTGCAAACGTTCGCGGCGGCCGACAACGAGCTGACCGGCGGTGTACCGGACGAGATTGGTGATTGCCCATCTCTGTCCGCCCTCGACCTGTCCAGCAACCGGCTGTCCGGTGCAATCCCGGCCAGCCTCGCGTCGTGCCAGAGGCTCGTCTCGCTAAACCTCCGGAGCAATCGGTTCGCCGGGCAGATCCCTGGTGCGATCGCCATGATGTCGACATTGTCTGTGCTCGACCTCTCCAGCAACTTCTTCTCCGGCGTGATACCGAGCAACTTCGGCAGCTCACCGGCGCTCGAAATGCTCAACCTGGCGTACAACAACCTTACTGGTCCCGTGCCAACAACTGGTCTGCTGAGGACCATTAACCCCGACGACCTTGCTGGCAACCCGGGCCTGTGTGGTGGCGTGCTGCCGCCGTGCGGGGCTACCTCTCTTCGGGCGTCCTCGTCTGAGACGTCTGGCCTCCGGCGCTCACACATGAAGCACATCGCCGCTGGGTGGGCGATCGGCATCTCGGTCTTGATTGCGGCATGCGGCGTCGTCTTCCTTGCCAAGCAGGTGTACCAGCGGTGGTACGTCAATGGAGGATGCTGCGACGAGGCCATGGAGGAAGACGGGAGCGGTGCGTGGCCGTGGCGCCTCACGGCCTTCCAGAAGCTGAGTTTCACCAACGCCGAAGTTCTCGCCTGCATCAAGGAGGACAACATCGTGGGGATGGGCGGCACGGGCGTGGTCTACCGCGCCGACATGCCACGCCACCACGCCGTCGTCGCCGTCAAGAAGCTGTGGCGCGCGGCCGGGTGCCCCGAGGAGACCGCCACGGTGGACGGGCGGCAGGACGTGGAGGCGGGCGGCGAGTTCGCCGCCGAGGTGAAGCTCCTCGGCCGGCTCCGCCACCGCAACGTGGTGCGCATGCTGGGCTACGTGAGCAACAACCTGGACACGATGGTGCTGTACGAGTACATGGTGAACGGCAGCCTGTGGGAGGCGCTGCACAGGCGAGGGAAGGGCAAGATGCTGGTGGACTGGGTGTCGCGGTACAACGTCGCGGCGGGCGTCGCGGCCGGGCTCGCGTACCTGCACCACGACTGTCGGCCGCCGGTCATCCACCGCGACGTCAAGTCCAGCAACGTGCTCCTCGACACCAACATGGACGCCAAGATCGCCGACTTCGGCCTCGCCCGCGTCATGGCGCGCGCTCACGAGACCGTGTCCGTGGTCGCCGGCTCCTACGGCTACATCGCGCCAGGTCAGTGCCAATTGCCGACGTCCGCATCGTCACGTGAACAGCTAGTTCATTCACCTCGACGCCCTCGTGTACTGATGTTAATCTGGCTGCTTGTTGCAGAGTACGGGTACACGCTTAAGGTGGATCAGAAGAGCGACATCTACAGCTTCGGAGTGGTTCTGACGGAGCTTCTCACGGGGCGGCGGCCGGTGGAGCCAGAGTACGGCGAGAGCCAGGACATCGTCGGCTGGATCAGGGAGCGGCTGCGCAGCAACAGCGGCGTGGAGGAGCTGCTCGACGCCAGCGTCGGCGGTCGCGTCGACCACGTCCGGGAGGAGATGCTCCTGGTGCTGCGGATCGCGGTTCTGTGCACGGCCAAGTCCCCGAAGGACCGGCCCACGATGCGGGACGTGGTGACCATGCTCGGCGAGGCCAAGCCGCGTCGCAAGAGCAGCAGCGCCACGGTGGCCGCCACTGTCGTGGACAAGGACAAGCCGGTGTTCACGATGTCCCGGACTCCAGTTACCTATAGACTGCGGTGACCGAAGACAACCCTGGCGTTAGCGGGCTTGTATGCTCCAGTGCGCATGTCATGTACAATTTTTACCATAGTTTTGATTCATATACTTTGGTTATGTTCAGAGGGAAAGGAGATTAATGTAACCAATGTTTATACGTTTACAATTTTAGGATGTAAAGCAATTGGTCCCTTTGAATAATAGAAAAAACATTTTAGATTACATAGGCCATTAACAGTCTGCTCACTTTGCTCTCTGTTCCTGTCACTGTCAGTAACACCAGGGCGCCACAAGAACAATATGCGCCATCCTTTATTTTGAGAGAAGAGAGAGAGAGATGCCGGCCTGCCGGGCCTCCGGGGTGGGCAGTAACACACACGGTTGCCTCATACGCAAGGCCCATCGTTATTCTTTCTTTCTAGAACGGCCCATACTATTTTAGGTCTGCTGCCTTGAGATCTTAGGCCGAATTTTTTACATTTTAGCCATGTTTTAAAGTTTCTCACAAATAGACCCCTGACGGAAAGAATTCAGAAAATGGACCCTTAACTCGGCGTTATTAATGCTAGCGCTGAGCTAACACGTCTCGGCGCCAGTGTCCCTGACGCCGAGCTCCTAGGCTCGGTAGATGACATGGCAGGGAGCTCGGCGCCAGTCACTCTGGCGCTGAGCTCGGTGCCGTAGATCTTGGCGCCGAGCTCCCTGCCATTTAACCGCGGCCCAACATTCCTGCCCGAGCGTTCTTTCTCTTCTTTCTCCTCCCTCTCGGGTTTTTTCTCTCCCCACTTCACCCTACCTCACGAATCGGCATATTGGACCTTGGAAACTTTGATTTGATCCGTAGATCTTCGAGAGCAAGGTATACTCGCTCCTCTCCTAGTTTTTTCGCATCGATTCGGTATATATTAGTCGGATTTTTGAACGTAATAATCGTCATCACTTAGGGTTTCATTCTACCCCTCAATATATGTATTATACAACTGTAGGATGATGCCTAGGCGTGGAAAAGCTAGCAAACCTAGGCGCATGTAGTTATGTTATGGGTTCATTGTTGTGCATCATATGGGAAACCCTAGGTTTAGGGTTTAATGTTAACTGCTTTTGGTTCTTAGAACGAAATTGGTTGTATTGCAGTTATGGTTCTCATTGACATTTATTTGTGATGTTTTGATTTATGTTTGTTAAATTACATCCGTTTTGTTAGATGCAAGAAATATTTCGGGAGGAGTTTTGGCGAAAACGGGGTTGTCATCGAGAATTATACCCTGACGCGTCTAGCAAAGATGCCCCCATCCCTCCTGACCTCCCTGTCCCTAACTGTGACTGTGGTTTCCCAGCCCATGTTTTTCAATCGAAACATCCGGACACAGCGGCGCATTGCTTCTACACATGCAATCGTTTTAATGTAAGAAATTGTTTCCACTATCCTCTTTCTTTATTTGTGTAAGTATGCTACTAATATTTTGTTTAAATCTCGTTGTTTAGGACCATAAGAGGTATTTTTTCTTTCAGTGGATCGACGGTGCAGACAAGTTTGATCCTAGGTACCTTCTTTTCGATGATTGGTTTAGAGAGAGACATCCACGTGAGCACTTCAAGCGGTGGGTTCCACCCCCCTAACCCTCCGCCAATGACGGCGAAGGAGAAGCACCTATCCGCAGTTAGACGACTCGAGGAACCTCCTCTGTGCGATTGTGGAGATCGAGCTGTGATAAACCCTGAGAATACGTTGGAGTTTATATGTCCAAACAAGCATCAAGTAAGTGCAAAGTGTATGTGTTGAAATCTTGAGCTATATGTGTTCATGTACTAATGTCTACTTATTTAGGTGTTTTCAATGGTGAAGTGTCGTTTCAAGGAGTGGTTGTATGGTCCTAAGAACCAATGATCGGAAGAACCACGAAAGGTTAAGAAAAAGAAGAAAGAAAGGGTAATTTACAAAGCACCTCCTGTCATGTGCGAATGTGGTGTTAAATTCAACTATGGCCTAGTCCCTTCGGAGCTTGGAATAGGCCATTATTATAGCCATATTGTTGAGTATGATGAGGTTGGTTATTTTTGTGGTAAACATGAAATCATATTTTGTTTCTTTTGCTAATACATATATGATAGAATTTTCCGTTTGAACAGAGCGCTAGGAAATGCAGGTGGGGATGTTATGATGATCAAGCTAAGTTCTTGGATGAACTGAAGAAGAGGCAAGTAATTGCACGGAAGAGGGGATATGGACCTGACTACGTCAACCTATTCGTTAAACATCACAAAGAAAAGATGCGTGAGTTTGCTAGACAACGTGGTATTTATAACCCGATCAATGTTGGGCTTAACAAATAGGGATTGAAGAGACGGATGATGTTAGAGGAGGAGAGGGCAAGGAATGAGGCAAGGGAGGAGACAAGAGTACAGATGCAGGTCTTGAACGAGCATATTGTTGCATTATGAGCTAGTGAGTGCTTTAAAGCATTTTTTTTCATTGCCTGATTTTAAATGTAATATAATCGCGTTGTTAATTGATTCCATTTCATACATGAAGGGATTGGTTGCAGTGAGGAACATGCAGCAGAGCTAGCTCATGCAAGGTATGAGGAGAAGAAGTTAGATGAGCATAGATCGCGAGTTGGTCGCACCGTTCAATCACCGATTGTGTTGTCTGATGAGGGGGACGAGGATGAGGACGACACTGGCAGACTGAGTGAGCTTATTGCTCTAGCAGAGACGGGCTTGCAGGCACAGGAGGCTAAGGACAATACTAGCAGATTGAGCGAGCTCATCGTTCTAGCAGAGGTGGGCTTGCAGGCGGAGGAGGCTAAGGAAGACACTGGCAGACTGAGCGAGCTCATCGGTCTAGCAGAGGCGGGCTTGCAGGCGGAAGAGGACGATGACGCATTCTTCACTCAGGCCGCAGCAGCCACAGATGAAGCGGAGGCCGCTTACTATAGGCGACAGGCAAGTCAAAGCAACGCAGGTGAGCCTAGCCACAACAATAAGGTTGTAGTAGAGGACTGGTACTCGGATGATGAGTTGCTTACTCAGTATGTTTTAGACTGAGGATTTAGAAGTGCATTTGCCTCTATGTGTACTGTCGGCACGTACTTCTAGTATTATTATGTTGTTTAATGTGGCATAGTATTAAACTTTTCATTATGTGGTTGTTTTCATTATTTATGGTCTCAATATTCCGCTTAATGTTACGGACGTATTGAAATGTGAACACGTGCTGCAAATAAAACCTAACGACGTACGGTATTATATAATTCAACACACGAAACACATAAAATGGCATGTGATAACATATACTAAACCTGGGTACAGAGTTTCCTTCAACTAAACCTAACATGCCTTAGGTAATTAAATCAAACAACAAACACGTAGATGTGGCATGTGAAAAAGATAAAGTCATCCTAGTAGTGTGGCCACATAGCAAATTGTGTTGCACCTTCTCCATAGTAGCCTCCCGTTGTTGTTGGTGGTGGTGGCGAGGGTGATGGGGGAGGCTCCTTGTTCTTGTGATTAGGGCAAGTGCAATATGAATTATTGCAGAGTGCCTCCTGTGAATCGGCACCATTGTTGTTGTCGTCCTATCCGTCAGCCTTGTAATCGTTGCTAACTTCCCTTTATAGATCGAAGATACGGTCCTGTAGTTAGTAGATGTACTCCGCATTCAGATAAATAGGTCGAGGATCGACCCACCTACTGAACCCATAGTTTTCTTCGGTCAAGGAAGACTACAATAAGTATGTCGTGTAAGTTATATACAAGAGAAACATATTGAAGAAACAAATAGTAATAGCAATTATCCATGCTCGCGGGCATTTGAAGAAACGACTACCACCATCTATTCCCTCGGTGAATATCTACACTAGGCAGTCCTCACCATGCATGCATTTTGGCCACTTTTCTTTCCTTTCATCGTATCCTCTTAGTGGTGCCTCTTTGGTAAAATCACTTTTGCTCTCAACTGGGAACCTTTCATAAAGAGCTTCCTTAAAGAAATCAGGACCAACAGGACCCTCCCACCTAATGGTAGTTCCCTTCCCCTTTCCTCTCCCTCTGGACGACCCTCCAGACATTGGTACTGCAGCGAAAGAAAATGTTGAGGAGTGTTCTTCTTCCTTGTTGTGTGTGTGAATGAGAGAGAGTGAGTAGTTATTTATAGGTTGAGAGGAGGAATGGAAGCCTCTCAATGTGTCATGTTAGTAATCCGTGTGCCTCTTCACCTTAACCCTTAGATCAAACAGTCATAAGATGGATGGTGGAGATAGAGTGAAGTTGTGCTTCCTTGCATTCCTATACTATGTTAGTGATGTGATAAATCGCTGCTGTCCTTATATCTAAAAAGTCTATTTTTATTATCTGAAAAGCATAGATTCGTTCACTGTTGTTTGGTAACCCTAGATTCATCTACAAAGCGTGTCAACATTGAACTCATGAGGTATCCTCCTCTCGATCATATGGAGGCCACCCTCCAGGGTCCTAGAAAGGCACGAAGCGGAGGCTCCATGTGTGCACAAGCGTGTCAACACTAAACTTGTGAGGTGTCCTCCTCTCAAAATTATAGTTGCGATGCCTAGCTGCTGCCACCAAATGAGAACATAGAAAGTACTGTCTTGGTTTACCACAAGTGCACTTGAAATCTTGGAGGACAACCACATGTATCCTCGACTCTTGAACCTCGCCGTCGGACGTTGTACCACCCCTATGCTCGACCTGATAAGTCCATGTGGCATGGTCGAAGCATGTAACCTCATGTGTGCTAGCCCTTTCTCTTGCCTTCTCTAGGTGTGCCTTTGGTTTCAGAGCCCATATCTCTCCATCACTCTACAACTACAATGCATGGGCGTGTCTATTGTTGAACCAGGCAACAAGCTTATAGAAGATGAATTGAACGATTGCATTCACAGGCATACCATGTATCCTCAATAGCAACTTATTGAATGACTCCGCCAAGTTGCTGCACTAAAACTCGTACCTCCATCCACCAGCGCCGTGAGCTCTCGTCTATTTCTCTGAATCCCTCATCAAACTTGTGAGCCATTGTCTACCTTCTGCATTTGATGCGGTTCTGACCAACTCCAACTTTTCCTGAAAGTACTTATCCTTAAGCTGTCAAGCAGCCTCCTAAAACAGATCAAAGTTACCCTTCACACCATCCTTCCAGAGTAGATTCTCAGTAAGGTGCCGAGTACGCCAACGATGGTGCAAAGGTGCATACTCCTCTATCTGCTCTCGCACGACATTAAGTATGCCCTGGTGCCTATCAGATATGACGCCAACCTCCCTGCCAGGCCCAACCATGTGTATCCAGACTAGCCTCAAGAACCATCCCCAACTGTCATTGTTCTCCTTCTTAACCAAAGCAAATGTCAAAGGAACCAACTTGTTGTTCGCATCACAGGATATGGCTATTAGAAGTGTGCCCTGGTATTTACCAATCAAGAACGTATCATCAATGGAGAAGACGGGACAACACTACCTAAAGGCCTCGACACACTGAGGGAAGCCCTAGAAAGCACGAAAGAATACCTGTCTCCTATCCTTCCATGCATTTGGTTTTGGGATGTACTCATAATGCATGCCTGGATTCATCGCTTTGATTGCATTGAAAAGAACTGGCAGCTACTCATACCCATCCTTCCAGTCCCCATATATCATATTCCATGCTCGCTGCTTAGCCCTCCATACTTTACCATAAGTTATAACATAACCTCCATACAATGCCTCAATGGTCCTGATAATTGTCCTCACCTTCATGTTGGGTTCTCCCTGCAAAATTCCCATCAACTGCTGAAGGGTCGAGATGGCGGACTAGGGGGGGGAATAGTCTTTTCTAAAACTTAATCGCGTCGGCTAACCGATACAAATGTGGAATTAAAACTATCGGTCTAGCCAAGACTATACCCCACTATATATGTTCATTAGCACCTTGCTAAGATAACAATTATGCAACAAAGGTGCCGGGCTAGTTAGAGCTCTCCTAAACAATTCTAGGAGCAAGGTTACACAAACCTATGTCACTAGTATTTTAAGCAACAAGAGAGCTCCTACATATGCTAGTAAGCAAAAGCACAAAGCTAACAAAGCTCATTAGCAATGCTCAATAACAAGGCAACCAATGCCTAATTAGAGAGCACAAATACTTAGCTACACAAACTAAGCAATGTGACTAATAAGGTTACTAAAACCAAATTAGCCACGCAAGGGAGCTACTTCTATGCTACATAAGCAAGAAGGTAATTAGCAAGCTACACAAGCTATCTAATTACAAGAGCAACTACACAAGCTTAATATGTATAAAAGTAATTGCAAGCTTGTGTAATGGGGATGCAAACCAACAGGAAGAACAAGGTTGACACGATGATTTTTCTCCCGAGGTTCACGTGTTTGCCAACACGCTAGTCCCCGTTGTGTCGACCGCTCACTTGGTGGTTCGGCGGCTAATTAGCATCACCCGCTAAGCCCACACGTCGGGCGCCGCAAGAACCTACCCCTTGAGTGAGGGTAGCTTAATGACACGCTTTACTAGAGTTGCTCTTCATGGCTCCCGCGGGGCGAGCACAATGCCCCTCACAAGCACTTCTTCGGAGCGCCGCACAAGCTTCTTGCGCGCTTCGACGGAGACCACCACCAAGCCGTCTAGGAGGTGGCAACCTCCAAGAGTAACAAGCACCACCAGCTTGCAACTCAATCACCTAGTGTCACTCGATGCAACCTCACGATGCAATCGCACTAGAATCGCTCACTCATATAATCGAATGATCACTATCAAGTATATGTGTAATGAAGGGCTTCCAAGCACTCACAAGCATGAACACTAAGTCCCCTTAGGTGCTTAGCCCCAGCCATGGCCGAAGGCCACTTCTATTTATAGCCCCAAGGGCAAAACTAGCCGTTACCCCTTCACTGGGTAAAAATCGGGCCGACCGGACGCTCCGGTCGTGTTGACCGGATGCTCCGGTCGTGTTGACCGGACGCTAGACCTCAGCGTCCGGTCGCCCACAGACGGCCACATATCCCAATTCCAACACTCACTTGACTTGACTGGACGCAGCAGCTTTAACTGACCGGACGCTGGACCTCAGCGTTCGGTCATTTCCAGTAAGCTCCCCGAGGCGTATTTCTTCGACCGGACGCGTTCGGTCGCACGTGATCGGACGCAGCCCAGCGTCCGGTCACACTCCAGCTTCTGCGTCATCGTACGTCAGCCAGACCGGACGCACCCTGCTAGCGTCCGGTGCTTTCAGACCCAGCGTCCGGTCAGTTGACCGACGCCAGCGTCTTCGCGATCAACTCGTTTTCACTTCTAACTTCTTCACCCTTGCTTCAATGAGCCAATCATAAGAATTTGCATCCGGCGCAATAGAAAATAGGCATTCCATTTTCCTAAAAAGCGCCGAACAATTACCTAGGTTGTCACTCAATTATCAAAACCAACCAAGGACCTTTCAACTGCTTGACAATGAGGGTAGATGTCAACTGTCGATGCCTCAATGTCAGCTCATGGTCAGCACAATTGCGTGGTCCGACAACTTTTGTGATCTTTCATTTTTCGGTTACCTGTTGCTTCCTTGCACAAACCCTCCATGGACAGCATTCCTTGTCATACACAACTGTGTAACGGCGCTCCACATATGAATGCAATACCTTGTAAGGTCTCTTTCGTATCTCTGCAAAAGCCTGCAACCACCTCTTCAAAGCAGGGAGGTCATTGAACACCCTCCCATTCTCAATTACCATGTTAGGACTGGTCTCAGAAGCTTCTAGGAGCTCATCATCATGTCCTTCTGCAAATGCCTGATCAGAATGAGCAAGATCGTTGAACTCGTGAACTCTAGGATCACGGCGGCTGGAAAAGATACGTCTCATCATCTCAACATCACTCTCTGTTAGCTCTCCAACAGGGCGATCATCATCAGAATCAAGAGCCCTAGCCATCTCATATGGCTCCGAATTATGCATAATTTCAACACTATTGGAGCCACGAAATCTATCTCCAAAGTTCACTTACGCAGCAACAGGGGGCATATCCACATTCTCAGGAATGTCTCCTACAACATAAGTACAGAAATAAGGAAAGAATGAAATAAATAGATGTAAGGAATGGGGTAAGCTCTCAAAAACCATGCGGTTAAGACACTTACTCAGATGATTCTGTGTCAAAGGGATCTCATAAGGAGGATCTGCCACGGAAACATGAGTCTGACAACCATCTCGAACTACCACATTCGGGGCAGATTGAGCATCGGGAATCATAGGTGTAATCTCCACATACATATAAGGTTCCAGAATGGGAGGGTCGATGTCTGCCTACTGATCCATTACTAGGGTAAACCCATGAGGGATGGGATCAACTAACACCCGACGCACAACCACGTCCAAACATTGCAGCTGGCTCTTCATAGTCGATCTCACATAGTTCTCCCATTGATCCGCACAACCAATTGAGATCATTCGTCTAAAGATGTTGGGAGGAGAACCTAGGTGCAGTACACCATCAACTGCAATGCCATTATCTCCAAGGCAATGCAGCTCCTCTTGAGCCCTTACAACCATCTCACTAAATGAATGTCTATCATTGAATAGCACAGGCACGCTTTGCATGTCAACAAACTCAACATATCCATAGCGATCACTTTCAACGGTGTCTCCATGATATATGGTCACTAGGTTGTCCATCTAGTTCAAAAATATAACGAAACACATGTCCTTTAGTCCAAATTAGACGATAGATAGTACCTAACAAGTACTTTCTAACTACAAACTAAGTAAATAAGATAATAATTATGTATATATACAGTGTACTCACTAAATAGCTAGATCATATTTAGTTAACTAAATATGTAACTACATATCTAAGTAGCTATCTAACTATATCTATGTACCTATGTATCTATGTTTCTATCTATCTACATATATATCTCACTAGATCACTAACTAAATCAACTACCTGAGTCATCACATTAACTAGTAAATAACAAATATCAACTAAGTAGGTACATTGCATATTCATAATTTTTACCTTTCCAACGACTGATCCGCGGCTGTCGACGGAGTCGCAGCGGACGATGGGCGTGGGTCAGGCCGACGATCCGGGCCGACGGTGGCACGGCTGGCTGCTACAGGTGGTGGGGTGGCCGACGATAGTGGTGGCGCGCGGTGGGCGTGGGATGCCCGGGGCTCCGCGCGGCGAGTCTGGCTTGACGGGCGCGGGAGGCACGGCGGCCGCGACCAAGGTCAACGGTGGAGGGCGGCAAGGCGGCGAGGGGACCGGGGCACGGGCGGAGGGGCGCTGGCTGTGGCGCGACGCGGCGGGGGGGGGGGGGGGCGGCGGCCACGGGGCGCGGGCCGTCCGCAGTGGTGCGGCGCATGGTGGCCTCGGGGCGGCCACGGTGGCGCTCGGCGGGCTCGGGGCGTGGGCAAGGGCTGCCGGTGGAGGCGCGGGCGCAAGCAGCGGCAGCGGCAGCGGCGGCTCTACTCTGCTAGGGCGAGAGAGGGAGAGAAAGAGAGGCACGGGGCCCATAGGTAATAAAGGCTCGGCGCCAAGTGTCTAAGGCTGGATGAAAAACTCGAAACTCGTTAGCTCGCCCGGCTCGTAACTGGCTCAACTCGGCTCGCCTCAGCTCGTTATCAGGCTGGCTCGTCTTGGCATGTTATGATAACGAGCCGAGTCGAGCTAAGATTTTAGCTCGTTAGCTATAACGAGCTAACTCGAGCCAGCTCACGAGCTAAATGAGCCAAATTTCTAGGAAAAAAATATCAAAACTTATATTAGTTTTTGTATTACTTCATGTCTTGCACTTTATAATTAACTGATAACTAGTCTAGACCCTATAAATTGACTGGTAACTGGTCTAGATGCATTTCTTTTATATTATTATTATTCTCAAACTTTAGATAAATACAAATATTATATTTTGTGTATTTTTTATACCTCGCTCGCGAGCTTAACGAGCCAGCTCGAGCTTTTAACGAGCCGAGCCGATCTGGCTTTTTGGCTCGTTAGGATAACGAGCCGAGCCGGGTTAGCTCGTTATCTTAACGAGCCAGAACGAGCCAAGCCGAGCCAAGTCGAGCCAGCTCGTTATCCAGCCTTACCAGCGTCTCTGGCGTCGAGCTCCCTGCCATGTCATCTACCGAGCCCAGGTGCTCGGCGCTAGCATCAATGGCGCCGAGCTAAGGGTCCATTTTCTGAATTCTTTCCGCCAGAGGTCTATTTGTGAGAAACTTTAAAAAAAATGGCTAAAATGTAAAAAAATCGAGATCTTAGGGTATTTTTTTTCTTTTGACACATTATAAACTACTCGCTCTATTTTTTTACATGTCGTGTTAGCTTTTTCTTAAGTAAAACATATCTAAGCCCGTGTTTAGTTGGTGGAAAGTTGGAAATTTGGCAACTATAGCACTTTCATTTTTATTTGACAATTAGTGTTCAATCATGGACTAATTAGGCTCAAAACGTTCGTCTCGTAATTTCCAACCAAACTGTGCAATTAGTTTTTTTCGTCTACATTTAATGCTTCATGCACGTATCACAAGATTCGATGTGATGGGTACTGTAGCACTTTTTGAGAAAACTTTTCGCGAACTAAACAAGGGCTAACTTTGATTATCAATTTTTTTAAAAAATGTACATTTTAACAATACAATACTTATGTTTTTAGATTCACTATAACAAATACTCTTATAATATATAATTTATATGATGTGAAACTGCATGGAACTTTTAAAATTGGTAATAAAAAATAAAAAAATTTAAATTAGAACAAAGCTAGTATGACATGTAAAAAAGAACGGAAGAAGTATCCATCTATTCTAAAGTTCGAAGATCATGCTTTTTTTTGAAGCCTTATTTTTGAGTAAGTAACTAGAGTAGCATAGCAAAGCCTCATATCCAAAATGTCACCTTTTTTTGCTGAAGGAATATAAATAAAGCCTCATAACATATATATATCCACGTTCAAGGGCAGAGAGCAACTCGGATCATAGGAACTGTTAAGGACTAATTTTGTCTTAAACCAAATTTACCACAACTAAGCTAAAATTTAGGCTCAACTTTTTTTTTTGCGAACTTGTGAACTAATGTGGCTAGAGGAGAAAGAGAAACCCAACCAAATAGTGTCTAAAATTGATGAAAACATATCTTCTTCCTCGAAATAGACACTAAAAAGTCCCTTTAGATCTATATATTATTGAGAATAACAAGGCGCCTTGACAAAACGACTAATTGAAAGAAAAGTTTAAAGATGCGCTATGAGGTTTTCTTTGTCAAAACTTATTGCTTACCGAGATTGAAAAACACACACTGTATCTAGAGCACTAGAGATAGTAGATTTATACCTTTTCTAATAATTGATGACCACAATAACCACTGGCCTATTGACCGCAAGATCTTAGAACCTAATTTTAATTTGGTTAGCTTTGTCAGACATTGGCACAATGGCACTGAACCAAAAGTAATGTAAAATGACTGGGTTATGCAATAGAATAATAACCCTTTATGCTTTATGCCGTCAGTTCTCAGCTGGATCCTATGCTTTGAGGTGACACCACGTCACCACCGCTTGCTTTCTTGCATGGGCCAAAATTTCGAGTCCCAAACATCGGAACAATACTCCGCTTTCATGAAGCCAATTTCAGCAGGACTGCAGGAACCTGGGAACATGGAGGGGGACATTATTTGCCTTTAGCTTGCGAATTGCGATGCCCTTTTGACTTGTGCACGTCTATGGACATTGATGACTGGCAGATGTATTGTTTTTCTTTCAAAATGTGCCGAAGGACATTACTCCAATTTGCATAGATTTAAATAAGAATGCTAAGAAAATAATCATTTGCAGCAAGAATATATATAGACCATGCATATATATGCGGATATGCAATGCGAATGTACAGTCCATGAGACTAGACATGTACTACTCCCTCTGTCTCTGAATAAGTAGATTCTTAGAGTTGTTTTAAGTCAAACTTTTAAAATTTTGACCAAAACTTTAGAAAAACCTATTAAAATTTATGTGATATCATTAGGTATACAACATAAAATATATTTTCATAACTTGATCATTTTATATTATAAATGTTGTTACTCTTTCCTATAATTTTAGTCAAACTTAAGATAGTTTAACTGGCACGGATTTTAGAAATTAATTTATTTAGCGACGAGGGAATACATAAATACTTCCTCCGTTTCACAATGTGCTTAGGGCAGTCCCAATGGTGTATTGATGATGGTTTTTATTCTCATTAAATGACTTGCCACGTAGGCAAAACGCTGACATGGCAACGTAATTAATGAAGAAAGAGAGAAAAAATCCTAGAAATGGTTTCCTCATGAAGAAATCAGGTTTTCTCTTGACCCAATGCATCAAGAAACCATGAAATCGTCATTGGGGAGAAACCACCAGTTTCTAGGAGGGCTCGTACCGCACTCCTATTGAAGAAAAAAGATAGAGTTGGAAGAGAAAGAGAAAATAATTATTACTCATAGAAACCATAAATTAAAAAACAGTACTTTTTTTTACGATATCCACGTTATAGAAACTTATACCTTAAGAAACGGATCGAAGGATAGCATCATGAACTGGGTTACGGAGACATAGTAGTACAAAAGTTAGGATAGCATTCAACATGGAAGTTGAATGGTGTGCCTAGCTTGTAGTAGCTCACCAGCACGGCAGCACGTTAGGTACTATACTGAATAAATGAAAACACTAGATTCTTCTGTCTACTCCTGTAAAAGCTTCAACATTCCTTATACAGAAATATCGGCAGTATAACAACTTTCAAAGAAAGCATGCTGCGTGCCATCGTCAATTCGTCATCTGCAGAGACTGATTGTCAATAGTGTACAGTTCAGAATAAACCAACCCACCATTTACCAGCCTGTTCGCTTGCTCGTAAACGATCGTAAATTTTCAGCCAGGAACAGTGTTTTTCTCTCACGCCAAACCAGCCAGCAGTAAATAATCTACGATCGTTTACAGCCTCCCGAACAAGCTGTCGGCAGGGACCACTAAAGAAAAAGAAGAAACAGATGACTGACAGGTAACACGTATGCCCAGCGCCCACGAACCAAGAGCAAATACTGACCAAACGGAGAATTAAAATCCAAAATATCAAATTCTTAACGGTGTCAGTGGTCCATGTCGAAGAGAATTTTGGAAATATTACTATTTACCATTACATGCCAAATACATGTAGTAGCCCACTGACAGTATACTGCATTTCAGCTATAGTATTTTTTTTCCTTCCTTTGAAGTAAGATCGAGCACAGTACAGTAATTTGTAGCTAGAGGAACTTCACATGATGCAACTGAGTTTTAGGACTAAATTTTCTTCTGCTTCATCCTTCAGACTTCTTTGAGGCCATTATCCGCTGATCAACTAAACTCTGCCGTGGTGTAATCTGTAAACTCGAGTTCAAATTCTCGACCTGACATGTATATATATTCTCAACTTGATATGTATGCTTGGTATATTATCAACTTGATAAGTGTGCTTGTATTTTCTTGATTTTAATCCAAGATTTAATGGCATTATTCTTCAAGTGGTAGATGATGTATCCATGGACAATGAGACATTTATGACTTCATCAATCTTGAGATCTATCGGCTAGTATTTCGACTGTGCTTGTAGAGGTAGGGTACATGTGCACGTATGTATGTGATCCTGTGTTTTCACAAACACATACATTTACAGACGTCTTGGTGAAACCCGTTCAATTCACAGCAATCAGATAACTGACACCAACATATGCTTTTGATTCCCCAATTAGATGAAAACACAGTTTGAAGGAAACAGATAGTGTCAGATGAGATGTGGTCCCATATGGTCACATAGATCTCGCATGAAAAGGAACACAATGATAACATGGTCCAACTTACTTGAAGGCTCACTCTTAAAACATACCAGTCCCAGTTAGCATCAGATCATCAGTGCTTACAGAACTAACATAACATTGCTAATCTGAGCGCAATCAATACAGGCAGGTCACTATGCCACATTGACTAAAAAAGACTATATAGGCTGGCAAAGAAGTCACAAGACAAATAGTGATATAAGGTAGTACAGAAAAAAAACGAACAGATGAGCTGCCATTTTGTAAATATATTTGAGTTACCGCAAATCACAAATTTGCAAAACACTTCCTTTTAAAGCATACAGTGCAGTAAGAAAACAGTGTGTATGAGGAAATATATGTCTACATATGCCCCTCTTGGATTACATATTGAACATCTCAACAAATTGTTGATATTCAACAACAACAACAAAGCCTTTAAGTCCCAAACAAGTTGGGGTAGGCTAGAGTTGAAACCCAGCAGAAGCAATCAAGGTTCAGGCACGTGGATAGCTGTCTTCCAAGCACTCCTATCTAAGGCTAAGTCTTTGGGTATATTCCATCCTTTCAAGTCTCCTTTTATTGCCTCTACCCAAGTCAACTTCGGTCTTCCTCTGCCTCTCTTCACGTATAGCTCTAAGTTTGAACATATAGCTCTAAGTTTGAACACAGCAAAACAACCAAAGCAATGCAGGAACAAAATTTGATATACCTCTAAATCCTGTAAGGGCTTACAAAGGATTATTGAGCAAAAACAGCAAAATCAGTGTGAAAATGGTATTTATAGGGGGTACGAAAAGGCTGTGTTCCAAATTTCCCCAAAGCATTTTTGGTGGGCCTGGTGCAAGCAGTAGAGCCTTACCGCCTGTGACCGGAAGGTCTCGGGTTCGAGTCGCGATCTCCTCGCATTGCACAGGCGAGGGTAAGGTTTGCCACTGACACCCTTCCCCAGACCCCGCACAGAGCGGGAGCTCTCTGCACTGGGTACGGCGGTACGCCCATTTTTGGTGGAATGGCTTCGTACAACTGTAGGGTGACATAGATCATCAATGATGTTCATGATCACCATAACTATTGGATCTTGACCTATGTGCAACGTATATGCATCAGAGTATCTTCAGAAAGCATCGCTAACTCTGCTCCCTTGATCTCATCTCAAAGATGAGAAACTCATGGTTCAACTATGTCCTCTCTGTTCACTTTTCCAAGAATTCTTGGCGGCTTCAGCAGATGAACCACTAGAATCTCCACCTTTATCTTTGGGCTCCGAGAAGAATGGATCCCATTTGTGAGGTCCAATTATCCGCTGTCCATCTTCTAACAGACTATACTTCCAGCTATTCTCTTCGATAAAATCTCTCTCTTCTTGGCCTGCGATGATATCTCTTCTCAACTTTGTCACTTTGTTAATGATTGCCTCTATGGAAACATCAAATGCATCTTTCAAGGTCTCCAGTTTCGATCTTGGATCAGCATATATCACCTTTGGTATTAGATTGATGACCTCCTCTCTCATTTGCTTGACCACATCTGGGTGAATACTCTTTAGCCTCTCCTCAATGCTGGCATTTCTAGAACGGATGTCATCTTCAGGGATGAATACAGAGTACCTTGTATAGTTCTTTGGAAGATGCCATGTATATTGGACGTATGCTGAACCAGGATGGAAGAAAACAGGTATGCAGCCAGCCAACATCGAGTCAAATGCAGATCTTCTTGTGTAGGAGTCACCCTGGGGCTGCAGGCAGAACAAAGAACTCTGGAACATCTTCATGACTGTGCTCGGGGAGTGGCATTTGCTCTCCCCAAGGTCGCACTCCAACAATTTACAAACGCTTGAGCTCCTGCATTGATCGATGAGCTGCCCTCTGATGGACATTGGATCACCAGGACGTGGAGCGCCTGCAAACGAGAAGAGCCATGGGCGTTCCAAGCTCCTCATTCTATCCTGCCAAAGGAAAACATCAGCATCCTTGGCTGGGTGGAAGTATGTAGGATATGGTATTCCAAAATCATTTGAATTCCACGGGCTCGACTCCACCACGAGCATCGACATGTTCTTTGCAGCCGGCAAGAAAAGCAGCTTGCTGCCCCAATCTGACTCTTCCTCCGTCAACCTTCTGAAATCCCAAGTGATCCTCCCTGCAACCAGGAAATGGTCCCGCCCACCCATCACACTCCACTCCGGCTTATTCATCAGCCACTCCACCAAATCAAGCGACGCGGCATCCCTCGTCGAGATATTATAACCCCAGAGGTGCCTTGCCACATCAAACCCAGCATAAAACGGCACGAACACCGCGGCGGCAATGGACGAGTCCTTGGTCAGGCACTCGTACTGCTTCATCCTGTTGCCGAAGATGACATCCACGGAGAATTGGTTGGTGCCATACCAGCCGGTGTTGGAGAACACGCCCTCCTCGTTGCCCAAGGGCGGGCCAAGCCCGTCGTTGTTCATGAACCTGCACATGTTGGTCCAGACGCTGAGCTTCTCGCAGTCCCGGAGCATGTCCTCGTTGAACCGCGGCGGCAGGGCGTGCACGTAGATGTACCGGCCGCCGCAGGGGTCGCTCTTGTTCTCCGCCGTCTTGAGCGCCCGCTCGAACGGGTACGACGCCGCAGCCTTGGGCGGCGCCTCCTCCCGGCGGACTTCGGTGGCGTGCTCCTCCTCCGCCTCCGCCTCCGCCTCCTTGGGGCGCGCGACAGGATTAGGAGGAGGAGGCGGCGGCTCCGACGCGCGGGCGGGCGGGGCGAGGGTAACGTCGACGCGGGACGCGCCGTCGCGTTCGGGAATGTGGATGCGAGAGCGGTCAATGCGGACACCCGTGGCCTGCGCCGCCGAGCCGGCCGGCTCGTTGGAGATGACGGCGAAGTGGAAGTAGAAGATGAGGACCCAGAACATGGCGCAGAGCGTGGCGAGGAAGCAGAGGCGCGACGACGCCGGCTTCCCGCCGCCCTTCTCCATGTCGTCGTGGTGGGACGGCAGGACCGGCCGCCGCCTCATGGAAGACCGCCGCGCCCTCCCGGGCGCCAGCCAACACCGCGCACCGACACCTCTCAAATTTCACAGCACAGCCCCGGTGCCACGCCGCATCAACGCCAGACCGCCCGGCAACAAGGCGACGAACGGAGGGCGGAACCGGGCCGCCGAAACAATGGTGGGATCGGGACGGGAGGCTCGCGACCGGGCGCGGGGAAACCGGATCGGCGGATCGCGCGAGACCGGGGAAGGGGAGGAGGGGTGGGGTGGGGTGCGGAACGTAGGGGAAAAGGGAGGTTTTGGTTTGGCTTTACGGGGGCGCTCCGGACGACGGACGGAGGCTTATTACGAGCGCGAGCGGCTTTCGTTAGCGTCCGGCCGGCGTGGGATTTTGTATCCTTCTTCGGATTTGGCAAGCCGAGTTCGGTCTTCGGTGTTGTTGGGCCGGTGGCGCGGGACGTGGGGCAGTAGTGGCGTGCGCGTAGCCGCGGCCGCCTTTGGACGTGGCGGTGGCCGCTGGCCGGTGAGGGATGGGGAGGACGAGAACGGGAGGAAGGGAGGAAGCAAGCAACGAATATGTGCGGGCCGGGAGGGGATGCGTGACTGCAGAGACTACCCGGGCATCGGACAATTTGCTGATTTCCGTTCACCAGTTGCTGGTGGTCTACAGCTGTGGCACGCGGACCGTGCTCGTGTCGTGTCTTGCTGGCGACTTGTGCCACCTGAAACAGGAAACGATAGAAGTCCTTGTTTGTGAGTTGTGACCGCAAGTTGAAATCTTGTGCCGCGACAGTGGCAGGCTTGCACAGTCAGACCGTGACAGGTGACACCGTGTTGACATCAGTAAGCAGCGTTCTTGATGTCAAATGAGAGCATCAGTGGCGGAGCTCGCAGTCAATCCAAGGAGGGGCCAGTTGCTACAATATACAAGCAGTCAGCTTTATCACGTTGTGGCATCACTGGTGATCAATGGTGCATAAGGGCCAGACCTGTTGCCGCAGCTTGCTTTCTTCGGTAGAAGGAATGTCAATTGTCACATAAGATCAAGAGTTCAAGACCGTGCAAGCTTGAGCTTGATTCTAGTTCTAGACTTCTGAAATAGCTGCATGTTTGAACATCTGAATCAATCGAGTAAGGTGAACTCCTCAGAAACTCTTGTTGGCCAAAGGGGGGCCAGCGCCCAGGTTGGCCGATGGGTAGCTCCGCCAGTGGAGAGCATCCCGTCACCTCTTATTACCGCTCTCATGGGCAAGGGCAGCATTTTGGTATGCACAAGCATTAGTGGCCAAGTGCAATGTAATAACACTGACATCAGATGGAACAACGTGTCGCTGACCACCGAGCTATAATTGATGGACCACATTGCACGTACTCTACCTTATACCTTAGAAAGGCTAATAATACAGCCAGTGGCTAAGGACCATTGCAGCCTACCGTTTAGCCCACCCATATACAACATGTTCGCTTAGTCGTATTTGGCTTATCAGCCAACGAATAGATTTTTCTCTCACACCAAATCAGCCAACGGTACTTTCAGCCATGGCTTATAAGGGCACGTACGACGGTGGTTGCGGAGCCGTCTGTGTGCGGTCATTTTTACAAATACACGCCTGGCGCACGTACGAGACAGCGAGGTCGTCGTCTCATGAGACGACGGCTCGAGCTCGTGCTCCCATGCGAAATTAACGTCTCCACACCTGTTGCAACGGCTCAGACAGATCCAGTGCGGTTGCGTAGGAGAAGAAGAATGTGTGTAGACACCAGAGCTGATGAATGTGGCAGGCCAAAGACAGTCGGGCATGGCGCGGAGGACGTACGACACGAGCTCGCCGTCGCCGCCGCCGTGGCCGTAGACGTTCGAGGGACACGCGCTGGTCGTCTCCCCTTGCTTGCCGTCGCGCCGGCTATTCCGATCTCTCCAGGACTCCAAGTGAGAGGGCCGTTCCGATCGAGATGAGAGACCGGTCCAAGTTTGGACTGCGGAGTGTGAGAGAGAGTACAGATGCAATGATAGAGTTGAATAGATGGCCGCACATGAGTAGAGTGGAAGAGATTTTTTTATTTCCTGTACTTTTAATATTTGTTTTAGTGATACTCATAGGGGTAGATGATGTGTGACAATGGTTCTAAAGAAAATTTGTAATTCCATTCATCTTATTTGTACGTGATTGTATCAAGAATCAAGATGCAACAAAATGATATACAAAGATCTTCCTATTTGATCATGGTTTATTTGCATACATTTAATAGTTCAATTAGATATGTAATATATGATTTACTTTGAAGGATTTGTTTTGTATCAATTAGAAACACAATGGTACATAGAAAATGATATTCATGATGGATCATGACTACATGCAAGCATTAAACGATTTGTAGACAACCAACCAAACAACAGCTGTCTTGTATGAGTTATCTGTTTAGCCGTCTGTGTTGTAAATTCCAAAAACATATAGACAGCAGTTGTTTCTCTGTTGTACATGTCCTAAGCCAAATAAGCCCAAACGAATATGACGATAGTAGATAGCTCTTCAGCATTAATACATGGCTCATCTGTCTTTCTCATAGAGTTTCTCGGTTCTTGTGTCTAAGCCGGCTGTAAGTTTACAGCCCGCTTCTCCTCTCTCTTCTCTACGACAGCATTCAGTCTGTTTACAATCTACTATTATACTTGCTCTTAGCAGCATCAACTGTACATTGTGGGCGTCGCCTTTGTGGCAACAAACTCAGAGTAGAGACTCTCCGAACAAATTCCAGTTGACCTAGAAATTAATAAGGACACTGAAATGTGCGAAGCGGAAGTACCAGTGGTCTTTAGCCGACCTACATTCTGTCTTGGACTTTGTCATACATTGTACGTAGTACTCGTACTCCGACTGTGAAGAAAAAAAAACAACTGGACGCTTAATCATTGGCGATGCGCTTTGTTTAGTACACCTGTTGAAAAGGTCATCATCAGCTGCGGGGCAAACCGATTTTTTTTTTATTTTTTTGCCTTTTTTTTTAAAAGTTTATCACAAATATATTCATAGAGGTATGCTTTTAAAATCTAGACCCTTAGCTCGACGCCATCGTTGGTGGCGCCGAGCTTACCCGTCTCGGCGCCAAAGTGTTTGGCGCCTAGGTCGGGGGGCCACGTCGGCATCGAAGTAGAGCCGAGGGTGACATGGCAGCCAGCTCGGCGCCGTGGATCTTGGCGGCGAGTTTGGTGCCGTAGATCCTTGCGTCGAGCCGGCCTTATATGTGGGTCATTTTCATTTTCCTCTCTTCCTTTCTTCTCTCTCGCCCGATGCCTTCCGCCGCCGCGCCCCGCGCCCCCGTCCCGGCCGCCGCGTCCATGCCCTGCCCCTCGTCCCGTCCGCGCTGCGCCGGCCGACCGCCCCACCGCCCTGGCCGCCGCGCCCCGCTCGAGGCGGCCTCCCCGCCACGACCACCGTGCCCTACCCATCCCGCGGCGCTGGGCCAGCTCCGGCCGGTGCGTCCACGCCCCGCGCCCCCGTCCTAACCGCGCTGCGCCGGCGAAGATGCTGATGCAGGTGCTGCTGGTGGCGTCCGCGGTGGCGGCGTTCCTGGTGGGCTACGTGCACGTGGACTTCCAGCTCATGCTGCTCGTCTACACCGGCAGCGTCAGCGCTCGTCACCGTCCCCAATTGGCCCTTCTTCAACCGTAACCCGCTCAAGTGGCTCGCCACCGAGGCCGAGCGCCACCCGCGCCCCCCAGGTCAGCCCCGGCGCGCGGTGGCAGGGGGTAAGAAGAAGTCCGGAAAGAACAAGTAATTGATCGATATGTGTTCTTGGTCGATTTGACTCGACTTGTTTAAGTTCTATTCGGTGAACTAATTAATGATAAAAGAGAGATTGAGATATTCGACTGTTTTGGTACTTCGAATGGCTCAGTTGTAGCTGAAATTTAGCTTGCAATCTTGCACGCTAGTTATCAGTTATATCTGCAATGATGATCTAAAAGGATGACAATATGCTTGGTTATACTTATGCTTTTCCATTGCTTTTGTCTGTATCTTCCATTGATTTCGTCTGTAGGCCTATTAGCATTCTGTGGAAGGGTTTTTGCTGATTTCTGATGCATATCTATAGTTTGATAGTGAGTTTTTTTTTACAGAGATTGCATAGTTCCAGTTTGATCCTTGGATTATGTTGTCTTGCCATTTTTAAGTGAAGGGTTCATATCAGTGCTGGCCAAGTTTAAATTACTCAGAACCTGGTCTTTGTTGGAATTTAACTATTGAATTCATTCGTAATTCTCTTGCAGTGTTCCAATCAAACATTTAACTATGTAGGTTGCATGTAACCATAGGTATCTTAGGACCTTTTGTGTTCCTGCATGGAAGTTTTTCTGTAGTTTTTTTGTCCTCAATAGGTGGATGGTCTTTGCCATTACTTGTATCAGTTTCTTGTGTTGATGAAAGCCGATGCAAGGATTGTTTGCACTCAATTGTCTGATTTACAATAGCCAACGTGACATAGCATCCATTCTACCCATTATCTTAAACATAGTAATATGAGGTAAACAAAAATATGTTAGATCATATCAGCACCAGGCTTAGTGAAATAGTCATCCCAGTCGCCAGAAAATAAACTTGGCAAATAATCAGGCAAGGTGCAAATATATAAGGTTTTGAAAATATGTAGTGTACTTTGTATTTCAAGTTCTCAACTATAAAAACTAAAATAAGGAGCCACTTTTAATCTGTTACTATTTTTTTGTGTTGCTGTTAAGGTGGTTTTGAAATAAGTGTACTTTGATTTTTTTTCTCTCTCTCATTCTCTTTGTAATTTTGTGCTCTGCAGCAGTGTGGTCCAGTATGACTAGGCCTTTATATCATATGAGTATGTATCATCAATTTGCATAGAAATAAAGAGATGATAATCTGTGCCGGAAAACAATATGATTGATTGATATTATATTTCTTAGAGGTACGTAATAGTTTGAGTACGAAAATTGCACTTTTAAGTTAGTGCAACTGTGCTAGTGATATTGATAGTGTTGTAGAACGTAGCTCAAATTTAAGAGAAGACTGCAAGCACACATTGGTCACTCAGATTTAAGAGATGACAGCAAGCACACATTGACCACCGGTGAGTAGAAGTTTTCTTTTTTAGCACAATTGCCTTTTGATCTGAATGCTCGTCCGGGACTAGCAGACTCCACGACCCACTCGGCGAGGTAGTTGTTGATCCGATCATGGCCCAGCTCGATCACCGGCACCACGCTGAACGGCCGGTCGATGCGTGACAGCTCGAAGTCGGCCACCTTGGTGACGTAGCCGTCGCCGAGGAGGATGTTGGTGGATGATTCTCGGGGTAGCCCGGTGTGCAGGCCCCTCGCCGCGCCGATGCAAAACTCCGGCCGCTACGTCCACGACACCGGTGGCTCCTCGGACCGCGAGTCGTACAGGTGGCTCCTGTGCCGGATGCGAGACAGCACCACGATCCTCGTCCGGAAGTCGGGCAAGAAGCACCTGCCGCGAGGAGCGCGCGACGCGCTTCACGGCGAACCACGATACATGTTGCCGAAACCCCCGATGCCGATCATGTTGCGCTCGTGGAAGCTATCACCTGACAGTGGCCGAAACCCCGATGCCCGATGTTGTGGAAACTGTGTGGCCTCCCCCTATTCCAGCGCCGCCAGCACCAGTCCCCTCCGCCGCAGCACGAACCAGCAGAGCACGGTGCCCGCAAGAACAGAGGCGCTGAGCACGCCGAGAGCGTGATCATCAGAACAGAAGTCTCCTCTTGCTGCTGCCTACCACCTCGGCGCCAGTAAACACGGCGCCAAGCTCGGCGCCAATAACCCCGGCGCCATGCTGCCTGCCAGGTCAGCGTCCATACCGCCAACGTGGCCCTGACCTAAGCGCCAAACCGCTCGGCGCCGTGGCGCCGAGATAAAGGTCCAGATTTTGAAAACATACCTCTATAGATATATTTATGAAAAACTTTCGAAAAAAGGGGCAAAAAAAAAAAATAATAATTCGGCGGGGCAAAGAGGCGAGCAGGTCACATGGATCCAAGGGACAGGTGCGCGAACGCCACAGCGCCGCGGCGACCGACACATCAAAAACCGGACCGGGACGGCCGGCGCTCCACCCACGCAGACAAACGTGCGGGCGCCAGCGGAATCGTCGGTGGCCCGGCGTCACGGCGGCCGCGTGGCCACGGCCGCTAGCGCCCCGCACCCCGCAGGCCGCAGGCATGAGCGTGAGCGTGAGCGTGAGCGTGACGTGCCGGTCACCGGGCTCGCGCGGCAGGAGCTGTTGAATGTGCAGAGCAGCAGCAGAGCAGAGGTGACGCCCACGCCGTGCCAACCGGATCCTCCGCATCAGATCCCAAAAGGTAATTGGGGGCGGTTCCGCTCTGCCGACACTGGCTCCGATGAATCCTGCTCTTTTTCGGGTAGAGTAGTTTACTTTTCTTGCCCACCGAATTTCTTGGCCGCGGTGCAATTCCTGGATGCTGCCCTTGACCCCGGTTGGGACTCGTAAAACGTAAACCGGGAGAAATTTTGAAGCTTGCACATGCAAATGTGGGCACTGGGCTGGAGTTCCAAGGGACAAATGACGTGTTGGTAATTTTATACTACTATACGATACTCCACTCTGCGTGCTAGCGTAAGGTTCAGGTCAGATTTCTGAACCCTGATACGCGATCTCGTTGTTTTGGACTGAACAGCTGATGCTCTTTTCCTTGGCGCTCTGTACAAAAAACACTACAAAGTTCCACGGGGCAAGTGCCCCTCAACCGAAGGATTTAGTTTCTGAGCTGGTTTGGGCTGCCTGGTGCTGATTTGTTGTGAGAGAAAAATACTATTGGCTGGTTGGTTTGGGCTGGCTGAAACTAATAAGCGAACAGGCTGCTTGTTTCTTGTAACGAACGTCGCGATCAGCGAGATATTGGCCATCATGGCGGAAGGAAAACGGCAACAGCTACTAGGTTTTGGTTCAGCAATCAGAGATCCAAAATCATGGAGTACTGGACACCGTCGCATGACGCCGCCTTGACGCGTGTCTGCCTCCATGCGTCCGTTCTTCCTTCCCCCATCATGTCCGATCCCTCCGCTGTCCCCTGGAGCCCCAAGGCATTTATCGTCGTCTCAGATTCAGAGATCCGTGGCATCAGCGTGGCTGGGGAGTGGGCCTCACGTCCGCCTCGTACCGGAAGGTCTCCGTTTGTTTGTGTGTGCGCGCGTGTGCCTGATGGCCTGGTCAGTCTAAGGCCCTGTTTATTTGCCAAAAAATTTTGCATAGTAACTATCACATCGAATCTTGCGGCACATGCATGGAGTACTAAATGTAGACGAAAAAAAAAACTAATTACACAGTTGGTCGAGAAATCACGAGACGAAACTTTTAAACCTAATTAGTCTATAATTAGACACTAATTACCAAATACAAACGAAATGCTACAGTGAGCCAAAATCCAAAATTTTTTTGGATCTAAACGCACCCTAAGTGTTTGGTACTTTGGTTGGTTGGTTGCCCTAATTGCACGGAGATCCGCCATTTGTCAACCCGCGAGCCTCCAAAGGGCGTCTCGGCTCGGCTCAGCCTGTTGAATCAGCCAAAATCAGACGACACTCTTGGCAGACCGGATCAGCCGAACGAGCCCAGTGTCATCAGGTGCGGACATGCATGGCAGGAGTTTTTTTAGGCGAGGTGTTTTGCGAGTTGCGAGCACGATCACAGAGGCGCGCCTATGGGGCCGGTGGGGCCTGGCAGCGACTTCAGAAGCCACGGCGCTTTCCCCCGCCCGCGCCCCCCCCCCCCTCATACATGACATGAGGAGCTTGTCGAGGCACGAGAACCATGTTTCAGGTTTACTGCTGCATGCTTAATTAACGAGATTCTAGACAGGATGTTGTTGCTACTCGTACCTGACTACCTGTATATGTAGAATCATATCTGTTTAGCAATATATGAGTATCTAATAAGCCTCGAGATCTGGTTGCAGAGATGCTCCTGAGTCCTGATTCCTGAATCCTGATAACGATGGGCGATGAGTGATGAGCTGCAGTGCACGCTAGTTTGGTGGAACCAGCGTCGCAAACCAGGGGTACACGATTAAGATCTGAATCTTATAGAAAGGAAAACAAAAACAAGTAAATGACTATATGAATATTCGATCAGTTAGGTTAGTGGGCTAATAATACCGTGATATACGTAGTCAGTTACTACTCCTATATACACTATCAGTACGTTCGCTTGTTGGTTTCATACAGTGCTTATTAGCCATGGTATAATATTTTCTTCTCACAACAAACCAGCACCAGCCAGGCTTATCAGCCTAGAAACCAACCAGCGAGCAGGATGTATAACTACGGGTGGTTTTCGAATGATCAAGACTTCAAGTGAATGTTTCACCAACAGCTATCAAATAGACACGGGTTACCCCGCTACCACTGTGAGACAACAAATACTACTGTACTGCACACATAGCGGCGACTGCTGCCCACTAATCCTACTGCTCATTAACGACGGCCTATTATCTGCGTTCAACTGAAGCCGGAACTCTTTCATTATCATCAAAGAAAATTAACTGTTGCCTAACGGTAAAGCAATCGATCACAGCTCCTAGCGGACTGGAGTGGCTCGTCGTGCGACATATGTAGATTTCATCTTCTGAACCGTTAATGAAATAAATAGGCTTTAGGTTTTGAGTGAAGAAAAAAATTGAAAGAACTTGAGATGCTCCTTCCAAACATTCTGAAAAATTGCTGATGTGTTGCCAGTTGTTTTTTAGCAGAAAAATTGCTGCGTGTGACTGGGTGGGCCGAGGCCCAGCAGGCCTGTGGCCTGTTCGCGGGGAAGAGAGGATCGAAATGGCCAGGCAGAAGCAGGTAGGACTGGGCTGGGAGGAGAAAGGGCCGGTTGTCGGGGCTCCTGGGCCGAGTGGTTTGCTGCGGAGGGTTCGGCCTAGGTGGCCTGGGGTTCAGGGAGGGTTTTACCTTTTAAATGAAAGTAGCGAACATCCACGGGGCGTTGCAACGGAGAGAGAGAGAAAAAAAAACCGTCAAACGTACCTAGGAAATGGCAACGGGATACATATCTATTTATGTTTTTATAATACTCTTTTCTATAAAATAAAAAATCTATAATTCATTTTATGATGATATGACATATATAAGATAAGTTAATATTGACAATAATATGACAATGTTCTATTAAATTTGTATCGAACTAGAACAATATCGATAGATTTTCTACTACCATTGCAGAGCACAGGAATATTTAGACATAAATATATGAGAACTTTAATGTTCATACTATCCATTTGTTGCTATAGTTAAATATCGAGCTTTGTGTGAGGACCCACAAAAAATATATAATTCTCCAAATTTTAGTCGCCGAGGAGTTATCTGAGGACCCAAAAAATATGTAATTAGACTTTATCTTATTAAATTCAACGAGGAGCTAGTCGTCGACGTGTCAAAGTTTTCATCATAGATTGCAGAAATAAATTTATTTAGACTATATTGAAAACAAACCGCTCAAGATTTCAATTCAGGGTTTGATTAGTTGGACCACCGGGTGATACAAGTTTTATTATAAGAATAATGTTTGCTTTCTAATCAAAACTACATCAACAATTTGGTGGTTGAAACCTTTGCTTCTCAGGAAAGGGTCAATGGTTGAAAGGCCTATATATTGTACTCCCTCCTTTCTAAATTATAAGCCATTTTGAGTTTTCTAGAAGGCACATGATTTTTACTATACATCTAGATATATAGTTTTTATTTTTTATCTAGAAAAGCAAGAACAATCTATAGTTTGACACGGAGGGAGTATTTATTATTTATCGATGATATTTAAGAGCAAAAATAAAAAAAACAAGAAAAATGGGCGAAAAAAGATCGGACCAAAAACCATGCGGAACAAAAAAAAATTGGGACAAACACGAATACAAAAATTTCATAACAACATGGTTATCACCAAAATACATAAATAGATAATTGCAATTTTCAATACCTTTCTCATGTAGCTCACGCACTAGTTTTATCACTCATTCAAATAAATAGGTAACGGAATTAAATTCAATGACCGAAGATCCTATCAGTTCTACGAAATTCAATGAACTTAGCCAAGTAAGCTTGAATAAATTTTTAGCAAGGCCTCCAGGACATGTGTAAGAGCTAGATTCGAGTATCACCTACACTTAAATATACCTAAACAACTAGATCAGGGTCTCTCACCAAAAGTCAGCAAGAACAAGATCAAGAATATGAAGAACATGAGCACATAGAGACACACCATTTAAACCGAAGAATGGGCAATCCACAAAAGGATGCATACATTCTCATTGTTCACTCCATAAATCTTTGGGTGTTTCGATGAACCTAGGATTCAATGAATCTAAGAGTAACAAACTCTAATCCATGCCTTAAATGAGTCTTCTAGTGTTCAAGTGGTTAGAATGAACTTCTTGCTATCAATCTCTCAACCTAATATTTCCTGGTCAATCCACACTTTATATATCACAGAGTTAAGCTCTAGGGTGGTGGGGTGGTTATGCTTTGGTCAGTTTTGTCTCAAGGTGGGTAAGAGAGTGATGAGGGGTTATGTACGCTCACCCAAAAAACTAACCATCACGGTGCGGGTTCGGTCATACCGACACTTGTGAGGACTGCACCTCAGGAAACATACACCATGTTCGCTTGTTGGTTTCAGCCAGGCTTATTCAACCAGCCAACAATGTTTTTCTCTCACAACAAACCAACACCAGCCAACCCAAACCAGCCCAGAAATCAACCAGCGAACACGCCGATAGTGAAAAGGGCACTTGAAAAACTACTAGTACCTGAACTTTTAAAAATTCTAAGAATTTTACAAGTCCAAGCATGACACAAGAACATGTATGTGACAATTGGTCTGACGAAGACATTTTGGGGTTCTAAGAGTGGACTACCCATGCTAAAAAAGAAAAATGTATTTTATCGTTTTCCTATCGGGTTTGAACATGTAGCGTCTTCGGTTAGCAGCCTCTACGACGAAGTCTATGGTTTCGACATAGTCAGGACACAAGCGTTTCAATGATGGTCATGACCCTACCTCGAATCCCAACTTCACCATCCATCTGCCTGTTCGCTTGCTCGTAAACGATCGTAAATTTCCAGCCGGAAGCAGTGTTTTTCTCCCACATCAAACTAGCCAGCAGTAAATAATCCACGATCGTTTACGGCCTCCCGAACAGGCTGCATGAGTCGAAGAGGGTGCGGTCGGTGGTGATGGGACACCATCGAGAAACGACATATGTATGCATTTAGCCGCGAAGCAAAAACTTTTAGATCAATTGGGGCCTTGTTTAGATGCCATCCAAATTTCAATTTTTTTCACTCTCTCTCCATCACATCAATTTTTAGCCGCTTGCATAGAGTATTAAATGTAGGTAAAAAAATAACTAATTACACAGTTTAGTTGGAAATCACGAGATGAATCTTTTGAGCCTAGTTGGTCCACGATTGGACAATATTTACCAAATAAGATAAAAGTGGTACTATTTATCGAGTTCAAAAAATTTGCAAAATGAACCAGGCCTGGATCCAGCCATATGAGTGACGTGTACGGAGTACAAGGTTACTTTGCTGCTCACGAGACACGAGTGGCTCATAAGGTAGGCTGAACTAAATATTCACAAATGTCAACCACCCTCGTAGCATTAATACATTAAATATTCATAACAACTCCCAACACTGTAGACAGCATGGATGCATTAAATACTTCCAACTGCCAGCCGCTAAAAGGTGTCCTCTACTAATATATCATTATAGTAATTTGAAAGAGCCACGTGTGACCTGCTCTTCTAGCACATGGTGTCCATGCAACAAGCGACCTTCCACGTGGAACCTAGTGGCTATCGGTCACCTTAGGCCTCGTTTAGTTCGTGGCAAAGTTGGCGTTTGTATAGTGTTCGATGTGACGGCGAACATTGTAGCACTTTCGTTTGTATTTATGATTTATTATTCAAATATTGACTAATTAGGCTCAAAAGATTCGTCTCGTAAAGATCAACCAAACTGTACAATTAGTTTTTATTGCATCTACATTTAGTACTCCATGCATGTACCACAAATTTGATGTGATGAAGAATCTTCTTTTTGCATAGTGTGAAAGTTGGGAGTTTTGGAGTAACTAAACATGGCCATAGAAAGATTTGAATTAATCCAGCTGGAAACCTACAACTGCCGACTCTTCATGCCAAGCAATAATTGAGGAGTTGAGTGAGCAAGTAGCGTCATTTCCGGGGTGACTCGATGCTTGGAGAGAACATAGAGCAACAGAGAAGCAGGGTCGGCTAAGTAGATAAACAATGGGTATTCTTCTGTTCCTACTATCACTTCTGGTACGTCATCTTCTGTCTCGAACGACCTACTTCCTCACATAGTTGTCTTCCTATAGAGATATACCTTAAAACTTTGACATATAGAACACAAACGGTTAGGATTTGGCACACCAAAATGACATAGATTTCATTTATCTATTATTTCTTAATGGTTCATGAAACCACACGAAGACCATGTATAGGTGGTGTCAAAATTCTAGCGGTTCTAGATGGGATGCTTATTTCATATGGTTACCGCTTGGGTCTGTGCCAGATATGCATTTAAAGAAAATTTTAAAGTAACTGTCAAAAACATAAGATGCCAAAAGCTAACTGTCAAATATGGCATTAATGGGTTTTTCTCCCGTTTGACTATGTGGTCGATGATGGATGTACAGGTTACCATGGCTAGAGGAGGTCCGTATGCAGCACTGGCCATGGAAACGAAAGGGACCACGGTGCCTTACTTAGCCTGTTCGGTAGGCTGATTCGTATCGTTGCTGGTTCGTGAAGAAGTACTGTTGGCTGGTTTATGTGAGAAAAAATACTGCTCTGACTCAAAATTTACAATCATTTACGACGAACCACAACGAACAGACTGACTATGCCTCAGCATCTGAGCTGAATGCCTACCGGCAGTCAGTGTTTCCCAACACACCCATACCGTCAGCCATACTAGACCGCTTCAGTGCACCTTCTGGTATATCTCTCTCCCTCTCTATATCTCTCACTCACACCCAAAGAAATGGTTACGGGGAAAATTGGTCTTTGTTAGAGAACTTATCTACACGTCTTTATATAGAAAAATAAAGGATCCGATGGTTCTTGAGTTCTAAAGTTTCAACATATCCTGTATTAGCTGTATAATATTATAGACTAGGATTAATTTGACTCATACTTAAAAAACATCCTACAGGAAACGAGAGGGAAGAGTTGATTGGTCCTGTTCGGCTTGCTGAATCTTGACCGAAACTGACTGAAAAATACTGTTCTGGCTGAACTGTTGTAAGAGAAAAACATTGTTCCGGCTAAAAAAAGCCGAATATGGAGTAAGCCGAACGGGACCAATAGGAAAAGAACGCTATTGGTCTATACATTCAGACCGGCTTAATTACGAAAGGAGATGCAAAGATCTTGAATAACTGGGCGCACTGAGAAGCTACAGAAAAATTATTGTTCCCAGAGGACGTATTCACACCAGGGTCCATGATCAACCTCTACTTCGGCAAGGCGAACAATGCTCGGCCTCTTCATCGCGACATCGCCGACTCGGTCCCTATGTCCACCAAGAACTTCACCGCCATCATCGCCATGTTCGCGCCGGTGTCCCTCTCCATGGCCCGCAACATGTGGTCTACTCTTAACTCATGTGAACATCCCCGCGAAGTGGCCGGCGAGCAGAAGGCTTGCGCCACATCCATAGAGTCCATGCACGAGTTTGCGGCGTCGGCGCTAGGGACGCGCGACCTCCATGTATCGTCCTCGTCCCTCGATGTGCCCAGGGAGGACATCAGCTCACCGTCGCGTAGGTACAAGATGGTGGCGGTGTGTGTGGCCCATGGAGGCAGGGAGGCAAGCGCTGTGACATGCTACAGCATGAGCTTCCCATTTGCGGTGTTCTACTGCCATGCCGTCAACCCAACAAGGATCTACGAGGTGACAATGCAGATAGAGGAGAACAACAATGTTACTGCCCCGATGTTGCCGAAAATGGTGCGAGCGTTGGCAGTGTGCCACCCAGACACATCGGGGTTTGACCCCAAGTTGGCGTACTGGAAGAAGCATGGTGCAAAGCCAGGGGATGCCTCAGTGTGTCACTTCCTTACTAGAGGCGACGTCCTATGGGCACCCAACGGTGCAACACAGGGGCACGGACAGCCCACGAGAACATAAGTGTGTAGCAGCATGCTCGTTAGCCATGTTTATGCGTGAAATAAATGAAGACGTGGCAATAAACCTTGTGTGCATGTGTTGTGCTACCTGTTGTATCCATGCTTGTTCATGATGTGCCCATGTGTGCTCATGGACCAATGTTTTCTGTTTATTATGGCATGTGTTTGAGGAAAATTTTATGTGGCTTGCCGTCTACTCTACTTGGCAAGAATGAGAATTCACTATACACTTCCCTATCAAGCATGACTCCTATAGTGTGAAGTCATGCTATGGTATTACTGTAGCTTATTTTGACCTATGAGGTTGTGTTTAAGACTCTACCGCTTGCACCAGGCCCGCCCTTCAGGTTGTTTGAATAAAAAAGATTAAAAAAATGCATGCAACTTTGTCTTCAATCGTTAATACATACAATAGTACATAACTCTTGTTCAGGCAAAACTAATAGTTACGAATGATCATGCTAAACAAATTCAGACAGTTGGAGGCTACAGTACAATAGAGCCAAGGAACATGAAAACTATTTCCTTTCAATTCAACATGTAGGTGTATTTCTCAGAGGCAGTCCCAACGCATCAAATTTGACAAATCGACTAACATGCAGTACCAATTGTTAGTGGTGTAAATCAAATCATGTTTGTGACATTGTAGTTGTAAATTATATATAAAACGCATTTGGATTCGTAATGTAGCTATCCTGATTGAGCAACATCTCAATTGGAAACCCACCAATCAACCGACACTTCATGTTCCCTACTATGGAAGGTACTGCCTGCCTTGGAAGAACCGTAAGCAGATGGAAAATGTACATGAAACCTATGTATCAGTAAAAGTAGGAGAAAGACCTCAGTGAGCACCTCCTGCTTGCCAAAGTCCAATCAATGTTGAAGACAGGCAGTGCCTGGCGACAACATGGTTGAACCACCACGAGATGTGATAGAAAGACGACTGAACAATTATTTTTCCCCCTGAGATCAAGGGCAGTGAACAATTAGAAGCTGTGAGGTTGCATAAACCTGATAGCACGTACCGAGCTATATGATCATAAAAATTACCCCATGTACTCCTGATAGTTTGTAGAATTTCAGGTAATATGTAAATTAAGCAATAGAGCAAGAAGTAGGCAAGATCTTTTATAGCGTAAACCCAACCAGAAGAGAGGCATATCATTCGTTCCAGTAGCACACACTCTGATCCAACTGGCACCTTCAAATCCGTAGGTATTTGAAGGGAAATACTCAAAATAAGTGAGCACTACAGCCCAACAGTCGAATCCAGAATCCAATCCACCCACCTAGTCCAAATCCAAAAGAAGCAAACAAGGAAGCAAAGCACACGTACAGCTCTCAGTCACAGCGCCACGCGCCCACGGTGCGATGCTATATCTAGAGAGAGAGAGAGGCTATTAGTGGGATAGAGTATAACAAATACAACGAAAAAATCAGCTGAGGAAAGCCTTTTCTATGCAAATAGGAAAATACTTGCGAAGTCCATAGATAATTGATATTTTAAACATTTCTATAATATGGCTGCCATCTTGCAAACCAGTCTGAAACAACAGGTGCGGCCATGGAAAGTGGCTGACAATATAAGATAACTACATTGGGAGCAGCTAAAATCTGCTCTTTATTTTCCATCTCTGATATGTATTCACAAAGAGTATACCAATGAGTTGCCTAAGAAAATCATAGTACCAGGAGGCTACGTATTAACTACAGTGGTCAGAAAGAACAAATAGGATTTAAAACATCTGAAGGAACCATTCAAACAAGAACAATCTATTATTTAGGTTTGGTCATGCATACGCGCGTACACATGAATTTGAAACAAGAAAATATACTGTAAACATTTCAGCTATGCTAACCTGAGAAGCAGGCATATATTAAACCGCATTAAAACTGGCCGCATATATATATATATATATATATATATATATATATATATATATATATATATATATATATATATATATACACACACACACACACACACACACACACACACACACACACACACACTGTAAAGTTAGGCAAGCTTCTGGCTACACAGGACAAACCAAACCACAATTCTCCGGTTGAGGAGTTCTAACATGTATATGTATAATGCTGACAAAATGATGTTTATGAGACAAAAATCTTCATAGAGATAACAACCCCTAATATCTGGATGCCTCCTACTAAGCAATGAGTAGGGGCGAGCCCAATCCAAAGTTATATTAAGGCTGCAAACTTATACTCCATATTCAAGCGACAGAGTTGACATTAGGTAAGAGCAAAATCACATTTCAGATAGAAAAGTCATATTCATTGTAAGAACCATAGGATAGGAATCAAAGAACGAAGCTAATGCATAGATATAGCCTAGAAATTTAAGGCAAAAACTGACCCTGATATTGCAGTTCACCAATTAATAAATTACCTTGCTAACAAGCCCAACTACAAATACATCATTGGCAATGGGGTGTGCTCAGTAATAGAACAACCGATAAATTGTATGAAACAAAGACATCATTGACAATGGATGCATGCTGACTAACAAATGGATAAAAATGTGCAACTAATATAACGACATTGTCACCACAAAAGCACCAAAAATAGCAAGATTCATGGAAGAATGAAATAATTATGTAATTATCACTGCACAATTTCATTGTCTCAGTCTAAAAAAGATCATCATTGCACAATCCCCAAGCCTCAGTACATAACATGAATGAAACAACGAGAAGAGTGCGGAAGAGACGGTACAAGCTGGAATCCCAGGTACATATATGCTGGACCTTTGTTACTGCACAAAAGCCAGTAGGATACGTTGAGGACAGAAGGAAGCGGCGAAGAGCCAGGTGAATTCGTACAGTGTAATCAGAAGCCGGCTGTAGCAGAATGTTGAGGCAGGGGCCTGGGCCGTTGGATTGGGAGATCCAATGAACGAAAAAATTTAGGCCAACATGGATACGGCTTCTGTTTCAGGAGCTATTGCGTTTTCAGATAGAAAAGTCATATTCATTGTAAGAATCATAGGGTAATAAATTACCTTGCTAGCAAGCCCGACTGCAAATACATCATTGGCAATGGGGTGTGCTCAGTAATAGAATAGATGATAAATTGTATGAAGCACAGACATCATTGACAATGGATGCATGCTGACTAACAAATGGATAAAAATGTGCAACTAATATAACGACATTGTCACCACAAAGGCACCGGAAATAGCAAGATTCATGGAAGAATGAAATAATTATGTAATCATCGATGCATAATTCCATTGTTTCAGTCTAAAAAAGATCATCATTGCACAATCCCCAAGCCTCAGTACATAACATGAATGAAACAATTAATCATCATTGTACAGGGAAGGATATCAGTTCTGCACAGGAGGAAAGGGAGGGAGAAGGGGAGAGAGCGCACGCCGCGTCCGGCATGGTACCTAGGGTTTCGCCAACCAGAGGAGCGCACGCTTCCCCCGGCGGGAGGAGGCATTGAGTAGACCGCACGGACGATGGGGGAGACGGAGGGGGCCGTCGGGCTCCACCCGCGCCGGCGCGCCGCCTCGCGCCCGCTGCCGCCTCAGGAGGGAAGGGGAGAAAGGGAGAGGAAGGGGAGGGACGGAGGAGGAGGAGGAGGGTGGGCGCTGCCGCCGCGGACCGCTCGCAGGAGCCGCCGTCGCACATGCCCGCGTGGGAGAGCGAGAGCTGTCGGAAACACCGAGGAGAGTGGGGAAGAGGAGGCAGAAGCTGGAATCCCAGTAATATATATGGTGGGCCTTTGTTACTGTAGAAAAGCTAGTAAAACACGTTAAGGACAGTAAGAAGCTACGAAAAGCCAGTAGAATCCGCACAGTGTAATCGGAAGCCGACTCTAGAAGATTCTTGCTGGGGGCCTGGGCCGTCGGATTCGGAGATCTAACGGTCAAAAAAAAAATTCTGCCGACGTGGACATGGCTTCCATCTCAGGAGCTAATGGGTTTTGTGGGGTTAAATAAATTTCCTTTTACCTCTCCCATGAATGGTTGGTTGACTTAGGGCAACGTGTACTTCCGAAAAAAAAAACGTAACTCTAGCATTGAACCTGGACATTTTTTTTTCCGAACCAGTATGAGCCTACTTCTGGGGAGGTGACCCAATATTTCCATATTCATAATGGCATTTGCTGGACTCATGGCAACTTTGTTGCTTGTCAGAAGAGCTCTGGTTGCTTCTCCTTCCTGCCTGCTCCACGGACTCTCTTCTTTTTCGAGCTTGCTTATACAGATGGTTTCAATGGAGTCGTCACATGCACCCCCTTAGGTATGATCTACTTCTTTCTATCTTAATGCATCTTATCTCTGAGTCCTCTTACAGCATTCATATCACATACATATGCACTGGTTGACTGGAAGATGATTCTCTTCTGCTAGTTTCTAAATGTAATACAGAGAGGGAAAAACACGGGATTTTCATCAGAAGGCCATACCTTATAGGAAAAACTACTTCAGAATGCAAATGATTCACCTCAGTATATTATACTACTTTATTTATCAAGAAGCACTCATGACACCACTTGTTAAAAATCAGTGACGGACCTAGGTTTTTACCTCTGGGTATGCGCAGCAAAAAATTTTCTTATGCAATTCGGTAAACCATATATAATTTGGTAAAACCATATTCTCATTCGGTAAAACCATATTCTAAAACCATATAAATTGTTCAAATGAAATACAAAATACTTTAAAATATAGCCATATAAGAGACTTACAATATTACTTGTTGATCCGTCGCTTTCTCAATGACATGAATGTCTCAATTATATCATCTTCATCAACTTGAAAGAAAATATCCCGCTCAATAAATGTTGGTAGACAATCATCCAGAACAATATCACCTAGCTTATTCCTTGATTTTATTTTTACTATAACCAATGCAGAAAATACCCTTTCAACGCTCGCAGTTGCCACCTGTAAAAGCAATACCAATTTGAGAAGCGAGTACACCATATCATACACTTTGTGCCTATTTGTATCAACAAGCTTAACTGAGAGATCAACAATGTTGTCTAGACCTTAGAAGCATTCAGTTCGTTTCATGTCATCAATATAATTATCAAGTTGCAATTCTAGCTGTACCAAATTGTTGTTGGAGAAGTCATTAGGATAAAATTCAGCCAATCTACGCAGCTTCTGTGCATCAAATGAAGCAAAGGACTTGGAAGGACTAAAGGCTGACATACAAGAGAGTAGCTCCATGTTGATCTCATCAAACCGATTATCAAGCTTCTGACTAATTTGATCAATGACACCAATGTACACTTCTCTTCTAAAATGGTCATCATTTTTTTGGTTTCGAGCACGAGCATACCTTGTTGATTTTCCATAAGGCACATAAGCATCATCCATAGCAGGAACTTCGACACCATGTGTAATACAAAAAGAAGTGACCGTCTTATGAAATTTATCCCAACCATCAGACCTCAACTGTTGCATTCTGCTCTTTGCTACATTAACAAGTGAGATTGCATTAAGAATATCTTGATCCTTTCTCTGCAAACACTCGGATAACTCATTTGTATATTCAAGAATAACATACATTAAGTGCACAAAGAAAACAAACTCAAAGGTTTCAAATGCTCCAAGCACAAAATGAATCTTTGTCCAATCATCCTTATATGCAATATCAGCACCAAGCTCAATGAGCACATCATGGATTGAGGAATACATAGTGATGATGCTACATATAGTTTTGTAATACGAGCCCCACCGAGTGTCACTAGGCCTAGGTAAACCCATCTCTTGATTTAAACCACTCCCTGATTCAAGCTCACCACACTGTAGTGATTTGTTGACATTCTTCAGCCTAGCATTTCGAAGCATACCATGACGCTTGAAAGAAACCCCAACAATGTTCAACAAGATAGATACTTGATCAAAAAAGGTCTTGCAATCAGTATTTCCCTTGGCAACAGCTACAAGAACTAGTTGGAGTTGATGTGCAAAGCAATGAATATAATAAGCAGAAGGTGATTCTTTCATGATTAATGTTTTCAGCCCTTTAATATCACCTTTCATATTGCTAGCCCCATCATAACCTTGACCTCTAATCCGAGTCATACTCAATCCATTACTATCAAGTAAACCTTTGATTGCTTCCTTAAGTGACAAAGACGTAGTATCATCTACATGAACAACTCCAATGAAGTGCTCACATGGCCTTCCAAGTTTATCAACAAAACGCAAGCAAAGAGCTAGTTGTTCTTTATGTGATATGTCACTAGACTCATCGGCTAAAATTACAAAGGGCTCATCACCAAGTTCCTCAATTATTTTCTTTCTAGTTTCTATGGCACAACAATGAATAATTTGCTTTTGTATCTTTGGGCTAGTCAAAGTGCAATTACCTGGTGCATTGTTCAAGACATACTTGTTCACTTCATCACTATTTCCTGCAAGAAACTTCAAAAGTTCAATGAAGTTGCCTCTGTTGCTATACGCTTCACTTTCATCATTTCCACGGAATGCCAATCCTTGAAGTAAAAGAAACTTGATACATCTAAGTGAATATGTTAATCTTTTCTTGTAAAGACGAAGCTCCTCATCAGTCCACTTGTCAATGTGATAATCAATTGCTACCTTGGGATTTATAAAACCAATATACCTCTCCTGAGCTGCTTTGTGTGCCTTAAAACCACTATGTTTGATGAGTGCGGCGTTTCCTATATTCCAATTATCCCATCCATTAACAATAAATGCATCTGACCCACTGCCCTTCTTGAACAAGTAGCATATAAAGCAAAATACAGAATCCTTCTTGATACTATATTCAAGCCACTCATAATTATACAACCACTGTAAACTGAATCGATGAGGTGTGTCTCCAATGTTTCGATACGGGAATCATGTATATAAGGTTTGCAAGGACCTTTAGTAATATATGCTCTACGGATTGCATCTTGATCATTAACATGATAATCTTTTATGGGCAGCCTTTCACCTAGATCATATGGTAGAAGATTGATGTCATACACCGGTGGCTTTGATGCGGGCGGTGGCGGTGGCGATGACGCTAGCGGGGGCGAAGGATCTGCAATTTCTTCAACTTCTGCTCTATCTTCTCGATTCTGCTCTTCCACAACAGTTTGCAAAAAAAAGGATCGAATGTTGCCGTTTCTCTTCATCATTCAACAATTCTTCTGAAAAATAGTTTATAATTACCAAACGTGTGAAACTCAAATAGTATAGTCACATGCGATTGATGCTAAATTGCTAATCAGTGGTCTGTTGAACAAACTCACGAACACGAATTGAAATAATAAGAAATCACCCATAAATAAATAAATAAATAAAAATATGACTATACGAGTACAGTACAAAGTTTTTTTACAAATAAAGATTAATACCTGCAGTCCTGCAAGTCTGCAACAAAGTGCCGTCGGATTCGGAGTGCCAAAACTGTTTATGCTTCTGCTGTAGACATGTGGGGAAATGTTGATCTTTTTCACTGCTGCAATTTTTCTTTTTACTGAGAAAACTGTATGGAACTGTGGATGTGATTTCGGGTTATCAATGAAGACAACTTTGACGATCGTGTCTTTAGATTATTATATGGAGATTGGAGAATCAAGTGCATGTCAAAAAAAAGGGCAGATAGGATCAACGCGAGTTATACCAAGTGTCCAAGGCATTGAAACACTGTTGGTTTCGTCCGGTGAAAGTCTAATCGTCTTTCTTCATTAATATTGTTCATGTCACTGTATTTGTTTAGATGACATCACATCACTACACGATGTTATGCTTTGATGACATCTCATCTCCTGCGTGCCGGCATCTAATCGTCTTTTTTTTTCCGATCGAGGCCCAGCATTGCCACGGGCTAATCATAATCATAATGGAGCATCTCTCAAACTATCTGACCAACCAAACTAGGTTTGCTGAACACCATCGTTTCCGCTTTGCTTTTGCAGCAGATGCTCTTGCCCGCGGGCCATCTCCTCTCTCAGCTTGTTGACCCTCCCGATGACCGCCTCCACCGTAACGTCGACGGCGTCCCTGAGCGTCTCCAGCTTGGACCTCGGGTCCGCGTACACCAGCCTCGGTATCAGCCCGATGACGGTCTCCGTCATCCGCTCCGCCACGTCCGGCGGGATCCTGCGGAGCGTCTCCTCGATGCTGACGTTGCCGGCGCGCACGTCCGCCTCCGGGATGAGCACCGAGTACGTGTCGTGCGCCTCGGGGAGGTGCCACCTGTACTGCGTGTGCGCGGAGTCCGGGTGGAAGAAGACCGGCACGCAGCCGGCCATGATGGCGTCGAACGCGGACCGGCGCGTCATGGTGTCGCCCGTCGGCTGCAGGCAGAAGCGCGTGCCCTGGAACACGCGCATGAAGTTGCTCGGGACGAGGCAGTTCCTCTGGTTCTTCCCGCACTGCACCAGCTTGCAGAAGCTCGACAAGCCGCACTGCCTGATGAGCTGGTGCCGGATGGAGTACGGGTCGTCCCGCGCGCCGCCGGCGAAGGAGAAGAGCCACTCGCGCTTCGTGGCCCGCATCCGCCGCTGCCACTCGACGACCTGCGCGTCCCTGGCCGGGTGGAAGTAGGTCGGGTACGGTATGGCGAAGTCGAAGCTCGTCCAGGGGAGCTTCTCGACGAAGAGCACCGTCATGTTCTGCACCGCCGGCAGGCGGAGGAGCTTGTTCCCCCACTCGGAGTCGCTGTCCGTCTGCCTCTGGTGGTCGTACGCCGTCCTCCCGGACAGGAAGAAGTGGTCGCGGCCGCCCATGGCGCGCCACTCGGGCCGGCGCGTGAGCCAGTCCACGAGGTCGAGAGGCAGCGCGTCCTTCTCCCGGCCCGTGGAGTTGACGCCCCACAGGTGCTGCACGACGTCGAAGCCGGCGTAGAACGGCACGAACACAGCGGCGGCGCGGGAGGAGTCGGAAGTGAGGCAGTCGTACTGCTTCATCCGGCTGTGGAAGATGACGTCCAGGCCGAAGTGGTCCGTGGCGTACCACCCTTCGTCCGCGAAGACGCCGTCCGCGTTGTCCACCGGTCGGCCCAGCCCGCCGTTCTCGAGGTACACGCACATGTCGATCCACGGGTACCAGTTGCGGCAGTTGGCGAGGATGTCCGCGTTGAACCGCGGCGGGAGGTCGTGGATGTACACGTACCGCCCGCGGCAGTCCTCGTCGTCGTCGCGACGTCGCCGCTCGTCCCGTGCCGCCGGGAGCGCGTTGCTAGTGGCGGCGGGCGGGGCCTTCTTCACCTTGCTGAGCCGCTCCTCGTGCTGGAGCAGGAGACGCTGCCCGTCGCCGCTGTCGTCTGACGCGACCTCGGCGAGGGACCCGCGCGGCTCGCTGACGACCGGTGTGCCGCGGAGCACGGCGAGATGGAAGTAGATGACGAGAAGCCACGACGTGGCGGCGAGGAGCATGAGGCCCGGCAGCCACCGCTTGCCGCTGTGGGCGCCGGTCCTCTCCATGCTGCCACTACTGCGCCGCCTCAGACCTTGGAGCGCAGTGTAGGCTTGATGTTTATGTTCTGGCTTCGGAGAAGGCAGACGCGAGAATCTCATGCAGGCGGGCGTGAGAGTGAGGAACAGGGAGGTGCACGAGCACGAGTGACGAGGCATCGGATCCCCGATCGAGAACGAGGGGGGAGAAGGGGCCGACAGATCTAACGCAGGGTCGTGATCTGAAGGAGCAGAGCACACACGGATGGCAAGTGCGGCAGCAGAGGAATTGACCGGGGAGATGCGCGCGTGGGCGTCGCATGCGCTGGGCTCATCGGCCAGTGAGGCGGCCAGTGACTGGAGATTGGACTGACTCGCGGGCCAGAGTCAGCACCGCGACTCTCGAGCACTGCACATGGGTCGCAGTCCTTGAGGAGTTGACACGGTGTTAAAAATTTTCATTAGCGGATCGTAGACCAAGAGCAGTAATGGCGGGCATTAATCACCCCTGCTCAGTCCTGGGGCCGCGTGCGGCGCGGCGGACGTTGGATCGCCGCGCGAAGCGAGACGCCTTCCTTCTTTGCATCCCGCGGGCGCGTGCTGGGCCAGGCGCCCAGGCGGCCAGGCGTGACGCAGAAGCAATGGGGGAGCGGAGTGCACGAGACGAGGTCTTTTGACATCTTCGCGTGAGGCTTGACACCTGACTCGTGACTCCCTGACCGTGACAGCCGCATGCACCGTGCAGCTGAAGCGTTTGCTTCGCTTGCCCCTGAAGGCCTGATAACCGAATTACGAGGTCCTGTATACCAAATCAAATCTGGCGTATTTTCTGTGGTCTGAAGTCTGAACTCAAAGTTCTCATTCTCAGAGTTCAATGACCGTGTTCGCTGGTTGGTTTCTGGGTTGATAAGCCCGACTGCGCTGGTTTATTGTGAGAGGAAAACACTATTGTCTGGCTAATAAACCCAGGCTGAAAATCAACAAGCGAACAGACTGCGTCTCTCTTGAGATTCTAGCAGTCCTAGATGACAATACACGAGGTTCAGGTAATGTATGGTTTTTGACAGTGTATTTTGAGTTGCTTTGCAGACACCACAATTGTTGTTTTTCAGTTCTCATAAAAAAATGTTGCTTTCAGAGTTCAAAGACCGTCTGTCTTGAATTTCGAGTGACTGAGGTTCACAGTTTTTTTTTTTCAAATAACAAGGTTGGAGAATCAGATGCAGTGACCTGGTAGATTAACGAGATTCCATGGGCCAATTGAGCTCTGAACTGCTCAATTTGTTGACTGGTAAACAACTTAGCAGAGCACAATAAGGTGAGGAACAGAGAATCTGTACAACAGCAGACCCAAAATGTGTAGTCCCTTCCAATACCGTGGGCACCTATAAACCTCGTGTAACGAATACTGTATGAATCACATGTTTGAATTACAGGTGAAAGACGCGCCATTGCAACTAACAATATCATTACAATTTTCCCTTTCGTAATAATCAGATAATCAACTATTCTGCACTTCCTTTTCTGGCCACGCCGACAGAGCTACCGATCGGCTTGCACCGGTCGCACCGGCCGGAATCTGGACTCCGTGGAGGCGAAAAGGTTCGGAGGGTCCTCGGTGACCGGCCCGCCGCTGTCGACGTACTCACCGTTCCTGATACGCGCCACCGTGTTGAGGACCCCCTCGACGGCGACATCCACCGCGTCCTTGATGGTCTCCAGCTTGTACCTGGGGTCGGCGTACAGGACCCTCGGGATGAGCCTGATCACCTCCTTCCGCATCCGCTCCACCGCGGCCGGAGGGATCGCCCGGAGCACGGCCTCGATGCTCACGTTGCGCTCCCGCACGTCGGCGTCGGGGATGTACACCGAGTACCTGAGGTGGTCGTCCACGGGGAGGTGCCACCGGTGCTGCTTGTACGCCGACCCGGGGTGGAAGAACACCGGGATGCAGCCGGCCACCATGGAGTCGAACGCCGACCGCCGCGTGCACGTGTCGCCGGGCGGCTGCAGGCAGAAGGTGGTCTTCTGGAACAGCCGCATGATGTTTCCCGGGGTGTGGCACTGGGTGCTGCCGGTGGCGCGCGCGCACCCCAGCATGGCGCAGGCGCTGGACGCCTTGCACTGCGCGATCACGTGGTCGCGGACGCGGATGTTGATGGGCACGTCCGGCCGCGGCGCGCCCACGAACGCCATGAGCCACGTCCGCTGCTGGCCGCGCACTCGGTCCTGCCACCGGAGCACGTCGGCGTCCGACCTGGGGTGGAAGTAGGTCGGGTAAGGGACGGGGTAGTCGTTGCCGTGCAGCATCGCCGACTCCAGCACGAGCACCGACATGTTCCGGCCGGCAGGCATGACGAGGAGGTCGGTGCCCCAGTCCGGATTCACGTTGTTGCTCCTCCGGAAGTCCCACCCCGTCCGTCCGGCGACGAGGAAGTGGTCGCGGCCCCCCATGCGCCGCCACTCGGGCCGTTCCATGAGCCACTTGGTCAGGTCCACCGACGCGGCGTCCCTGGCGGCGTTGTCGTAGCCCCAGTGGTAGCGGACGAAGTCGAAGCCGGCGTAGAACGGGACGAACACGGCGGCGGCCACGGCGGAGTGGTTGGTCAGGCACTCGTACTGCTTCATCCGGTTGTGGAAGATGGCGTCCAGCGCGAACTGGTGCGTGGCGTACCAACCGGCCTCGCTCTTGAGCACGCCGTCGGTGCGGTCGGCCAGCGGCCTGCCGAGGCCGGCGTTGCTGAGGGCGCCGCACATGTCCCCCCAGTGGTCCTCGGTCTTGCGGCAGTTGCGGATGATGTCGGTGTTGAAGCGCGGCGGTAGGTCGTGCATGTAGATGTACCGCCTCCGGCACGGGTCGGCGCCGTCGTCATCGCCGTGGCTCACCTCCACCGTGCCGCTGATCACTGAGAAATGGAAGTAGAGGAAGAAGGTCCACGCTGTCACGGCGAGAACGGCGAGGAACCGCAGCGGCGGCAACGCGTTCGCCGCCGCCTTCTCCATTCCCTTCACTTCGACGGACCGGCGCGACCGATCCCGGCCGTGAGCTTTCCGTGACGATTTGATCAGCTGGGTAATCAAGAACCACGCGAAACTCAAAGCATCAGATCAAAGGGATGTGCATAGAGGAAGGAAGTTGAGGCAAGATTGGACGGTAGAAATGCATACGTGCCCTCACCAGTTGTATGGTGGGGTTGGCCACGCTAAGGTGCATGGTGGAGTGTAGCTAGAACAGTGAAGAACATATATAGCTGTGAACAGAGCCTGTTCGGGAGGCCGTATCATATCGTGAATTATTTACTGCTGGCTGGTTTGGTGTGAGAGAAAAACACTATTCCCAACTGAAAATTTATGATCGTTTACGAGCAAGCAAACATGCTAGAATCATTTAATTCAGGAGGAAGAAGACGAAGCAAGCAAGATCTAAACTGTACTACTCTATACGGACATACGGGGAACGCGAGTGGTGATTGGTGAACTACAGTACCCCGTGGACGCTACCTACCCTTCATCCATTTATCTTAGCCATTGTTCAGCTCAATATTCATGTACTGTATCAAGGATCTAGTCAAAATGTCTCGTGCTGAGAGCTCTTATCATTGTATATTTTCTGCTATACACATCGAGCAACTCGCAAGCCACGCAGCACATCAGGCACGAGACGCTGGGAGAGGAAGCTCATGTTAATCCGTCCCATGATTCAGAGGTGATCACTGATCACCAAAGCCAAAGGACGTCCCTAACAGCTACCTATTTAGTTAGCTATTCTAACGTGGACAGAAAAAAAAAATAGAAGAGAGTAGTCCCTGGCGATAGCGAACAAATAGATGGTCTATTTGACGTAGTTCAAAAATCTGAGAGAAAAACATATGAGTCCAATAACACATAAAAAAATAAAAATATATAAAATGATCTTTGTTTTTGTCTCTCCTCTCCACGTAGTAGCACCATTACGGACGGCCTAAACACCGTTCCAACTTCGGGGACTACGTGAGTTGTACAGTTGGAAGCGCAGCGAGTAGGTAGCCTCCGAGTAATTCTTTTTTTAATAAAAAGTAAATAATTTTCAACTTTATAAGATTTTTTAGGAAATAGAAAATTTCCAGCATTTGAGATCACACACAACCACGCTTTATACTGTTGTCAGCCTATTCGTTGATACAAGAACACAGACAAATAGAAAAAGTCACAAGCAATAAATTTGTCATCCATTATTAACAACGGAAATACTCTGGTGATGGCGTCCGTCCGTCCGACGCTTCCCATCCCGGACGCTTCTTCGCAGGCATGTGGACCGGCCCATCAGGCCTCCTATCGTCTACCATCATTCCTTCACAAATAAAAAATACAAAGCAACATTTCCCCATCTCGCATTGGCTGTCGCAACATTCCCCACCGCTGTAGGCACCTCCACCGCACCATCCGCCCGCTCTGCTTCGCCATCAACGGTCACCCTATGCTGCTCCTGCTCCGCCGCTCCTACCAATACTTGTCGATGTGAAAAGTGACCAATAAGTAAATATTTGTAGTTTTATCGTGCGTTGTGATCGAATGTGGCCTATCACTTAATAACACAGGGTTTATACTGGTTCAGGCAACGTGCCCTACGTCTAGTTCCAGTCGGTCGGTGACTTTATTCCTGAGCCCAGTTGCTCGAAGTTTGTTGTAGGGTTATAAACGAGTGGGAATAAAAAGAGGTGTTAAAGGTCCGGTCGGGCTCTAGACCGAAGGGCCAAGAGTGACGGGAGCTCCTACGTGCGCTAAGTATTGGAACGTATGCTCTGTGTAGCTTTAGAATTCTAGAGCCGTGGAGCTGTCCGAGTGCTCAGAATATCTAAAGCTTAGCAAACAGAGAGTCGAAATGACCGTCCTCCGTTGGGATAGAGCGCATTCCCTTTTATAGGTGAAGAAGGTGGCCTTACAAGTGAGAGAGAGAGAGAGCGTGCTCGTGTTTTACTAAGTCTTGTTGCCCACATTGTCAGGTACAAGACGATCGTCGACGCCCACAATACTATTTATGTCAGACGCGTGTGGCAGGCTTTACCGTATTCACCTGGTATGGCAAATGACGGCCCCACAACACTATAAGACAAATGTCGGCGTCCACAATACTATTCAGGTTCTGACATGCCTAGAAGGTTGCAAAGCACCCTTCTGGCATGGCCTAGCGGTACTGTCCCACATGTGTGCAGGGTACGGTCCTCGGTATTACGGTTGACTTGAGCGCCTTGCCTTATTTGCTCCGCCTGATTCTTGGGTTCTCACCAAGAGGGTGTCCCCGGTCGGTCGTTTCCAGTCGGAGAAGAGCTATAAGCAGAGGTTCGGTGTATTCCCGATCGGAAAAGCAGGTCGGAGTTGGAAGCGAGTGTTGTCCCCTCCTTGGCCAGGCCTTTTGGTAGGTATCTGGGTCGGCCCAGGAGTCACGCGTTTGTTGTAATGTCGTCTGCTAGGCCGAGCTTTTGCTGAGAAGCGGGCCCATCGGGGACCCTGGGTTTATGAACCCGACAGGAGCCCCTGAGCCCTTTTGGGACTTCTGTGAAGTCATGAAGGGGTTGTTTACCCTCGTTGTATGAGAGCAACGGATGGGTGTAAGGTCGTGAGTCACCGTCAGGCACGATGGAGCGTAGACCCAGGCGTCGGACCGATGAACCAGCATGCTGATTAGCGGTCGTACAGGGTGTAGGCAACATAGTGACCATGCGTCCGTCACTATGGGTCAGTGTGAGTCCCCTGGAATGTCATGTCACGACGATGGGTCGTGCTGAGACGCGATCGCTCCCTGCACGATGCCAGATGTTTGACCTGGGGTTGTACTTTCTGGCATGTAGTGGTTGGCGGTGGCGTGAGCTTTTGTTAGGGACCGTGTCCGAGGGATCGGGCGAAGTGGGGCTAGCCCTCAGATATCGGGCGAGGCAGAGCTAGCCTCCAAACGTCGGCTGAGGTGGAGCCTACCCTCGTGGGTCAGCCGAAGCGGAGCCAGCCCTCAGGGGTCGGATGAGGTGGAGCCAACCTTCGGGAGTCAGCCGAGGCAAGGCCAACCCTTGGAGGTCGGACGAGGCAGAGCCCAGCAAGGGGCGTGGCCTTAGTGGTCCTAGAAATCACCTGGGGGATTTTTTGACTTGCCAGCTAGTGCGTGAGTGCACCCGGTGGGTGTAGCCCCCGAGCCCCCGGGCGATTCGTGTAGAATCGCCAAGGGGATTTTTTGACTTATCATTGGGCACACCTAAGGGGTCAGGCGCGATGGAGTGCGGACCCAAGTGCTAGGCATGGCCAAGGGGTTGGTCTTGTTTCGTACGTTACCCCTCGATGGCTCAAGTGACGCGCTCGATGAGCTCTCTAACGGGTACGTCCGAGTGGAATCCAGGTCCATCATTCATAACGGGGTCAGCATAGCCCTCATGTGGCATTCAACTACTCCTTAACCCGCCTCCAAGTAGATGCCTGAGTCATTTCGGAGACCGACTCAAGTGGCCCACTGGCCTCCCCTTAATGGAGATTCTATGGGCATGGCTTGAGGTTAGGATCGAACGAGAAGGTCGAGATGACCCTGTCTGCTTCTGAGTAGATCGAGCAAGGGCCACTAGGGATCATCTACATTTTCTTCCCTGGCTCTGTTTGATGCGAGGTGGCCTCGAGCCCTTCGTGGGCCGGCCTTCAAACCCTGGTCGGTCGTCGCTCATGTCGAATGAGGCGACTACCGCTTTGTGACGCAACACGGAGCGTTGTGATGCATCAATTGCATATGCAATGCTTTGGATGTATGGGATGAATGCATGATTGTATGGATGAATATGTGAATGTGTGTATGAGAAAGGACAAATGAATGATTATGTATTAGAAAATAAAATAAAGTAAGAAGGTTTGGTAAAGTTACCTTGATGACTCGAGTGATGGGTTTGAGGAGCTCTTTATCGGATATATCCGAATGGGATCCATGTCCGTCATTCGTGACAGAGTCGGCATAGCCCGCATGTGGCATCCCACTTCTCCTTATCTATCTCTCGATAGTCGCCTAAGCCATCTGATCGACTCAGATAGCCCCGTTGGTATTTCCTTGATGGAGATCCTATTGGTGGGCCCTTCCAAACCCTACCTGGGTAGGCAAAGGGTTGTTTACATGCGGTTGTGCCTTGTTTCCTGCGCCCAGGCTGTGGCAGTGGTGGGCCCTGCCCAAGCCATGTCCTGTTTTAACCAGGCGATGTTTTGTTGGGCAGGGTATGTCCCATTAGTCAGGACACGTCCCTCCACGTGCCTATCCATATTAAATAGAGGGAGAGAGAGGGTTTTCTTCCCATTCCTTCACCTTTCTCCAACTGCTGCCTCTCATCATTCTTCCTTTTTGCCAAGCCCGTTCGTGCACCGCGGCGGTTTTTAGGAGAGAGAGAGAGGGTAAGGCGAGGAAGAGGAGAACTCATAGGTTCGTTCGTGAATCCACAATGTGATGTCGAACTGGAGGCCATCCAACATAGACGAGGAGGTGCTAGTCGCCTTCTCCAAGAAGGGGTTGCTCCCATCGAAGGAGGTGGCGCATTAGAGGGCTCCTGCGCTAGGGGAAGCTGTTCCGCGACCATAGGCCAACAAGGTTGTCTCCTTCCTCACCTTCCATGAGCGTAGGCTTGGATATCCCATGCACTGGTTCTTGCGCAGGCTGCTCAATGAGTGGGGCCTAGAGCTGCAGCACCTCAATCCGACTAGGGTGCTGCACATCACCGGTTTCGTCACCGTCTACGAGGCCTTTCTTGAGATGGAGCCACACATGGACCTCTTTCAGTGGATCTTCACTGGGCGAGCCTTGTCTGAGGGGAAGCCACCTAGAACCACGCCAGTTGGGGGGCTTTGCCTTGCAGAAGAAGCTGAGGCCATTGGGCTTCTACCCCGCGTACTCCCCCTACGACTCCAATCGGGGGTGGCATGGCGAGTGGTTCTACATCAGGAACCCAACGGAGACACCATTCCCACCATTCACCGGAAGAAGGCCAAAGAGGAGGGAAAGCTGGTCATGGGGTCCCTCTAGTCGGTAGAACAAGCTAGAGGTCACCGAGGTAGAGCTTCAGAAGCTGGTGCAGCATGGCCTCGATGGGCTATGGGTCTTTCACACCTTCTTCCATCATCAAGTCACCTCACTAGTAGAGAGGAGGCAGCCAATGTGGGCGTACTCTAGCCCAGCGGATCCCAGCCATGCGTCGCTGGAGGAGTTGCCGAAGGATGAAGTATGGAGTCAACTCGACCGGGTGCTACAACTGAGGGATAAAGACTCCCTTGAAGGAACACCCGGACCTCTTCACGTTGTGAAGTTGTCCAATCTGGTATGCTTCTCTCTTCTTATTTTGTGACCTTTTCCCTCTTTCTTTCCCTTGTTTTGATTTTGAGTTGTGTGTTTCATAGGGACTCGCGTGTTACAGATCCTGGCCACATCTTCCCAGGGGGTGAAGGGTGTAGCTCGGCAAGCTGCTCTGAAGGAGGCAATGCCTACCAAAAAGAAGAAGGAGATCGGCCAGTGGGTTCAGGCGGGTGAAAGTAGGAGCGACGTGGAGACAGAGATCGAGTCAGAGGAGCCCACAGAGATGGGTGGCGACACGACTACCTCTGAGGATGGAGGCAGGGGCATCATCGCAACCTCGATGGAGCATCATGAGCCTACGACTACATCCATTGGTGGTGGGCGGTATTCAGAGAAGCGCGGCGATGTTCCCAAGTCAAGGAAGCACGTCGTGAGCGAAGACACCGCCGTCGAGCGAGAGGTGAAGCGAGCACGGTTGCTGCGCCCTTTGGAGGCGTCGTTGGCTTCACACCCCCTACTCTGAGCATGGTGGGGCACACTAGCCGGTTGGAGGAGTGTGTTCATCTCCCCGCGTCTTTGGGGTCGGTGCATGCGCGCGACCCACAATGGGGAGATACCCCGTCTGTTGCTCTGGGGGTTCGCCATGAGCTGGTGGTTGTGGCCATTCATGAGACGATCAAGAACCGGTTAGGCTGGCTCCTCCCTTGGTTGACATGAGGGGGCATGGGTTGTGACTCGTGAGTGGTCCTCATCCGGTGGGCTCGTTGCCAGCGAGTCAGGGCTTCAGAGCTCTACCACTTTTGTCTAGGTATGCATTTATGTTCCTTCTCGATCTCATAGCTAAGTTTTTCGAGATTGACTGACCCACAATTATTTGACAGTAGCCAGGGACTGGCAGGACTAGGCATCGCCCCACCTCCCATTTGGGAGGAATGGAGACCCAGCCTGTAGCGAGTCATGACGAGCGGCGGGGAAAGCAGATTGGTGGTGGTGCGACCTTCTCTTCTGGGGGTTGCGTCCTCCCAACCGGTCGCGAGTACGGTGACAGCGGTAGCGGCAGTGATGGTAGCGATCCCCATGGCAACGGTAGAGGTTGGGTCATAGGTGACCCTTGTGATTCCTCCCTCAACAGCTACGGTGGAAGAGAGGAGGGAAACCGGGCTCCCTGCCTCGCCTAGCGGAGGAACGCACGGTTCGCCCTCCTAGTCAGAGCTAGAGGGGTAATGAGGGGACGTGGCCAGGCCAGAGGTAGAACATCCATCGGCGAGCCATAGAGTTTAGATAGTGGAGATCCCCTGCTCTAGCAAGGTTGGCACTAGGGTGGAGCCACCAGCCATCTCGCCGTCGTAGGAGTTGGTGATGGTCTAGTTGTCGCACGATATTGCGATGGTTGGATCTTCCAGCGGGTTGAGGATGACCCATGAGCTAGTGTGGCCCTGCCCTGGCGACCCAGGGAAGGCTTGGTTCATCCTCCATGATGAGGAGGATGTGAAGCTCTAGCACCTGCTTGGGGAGAGCGGACTGTCAATGGAGTCTGATCTCACCCAAACCAAGGTGAGGCTAAAGGAGGCCTTGGAGCGGGTGGAGCTCGTTCATCAGGCAGTTACGGTCGACTTGCCCCACATCACAGATGTAAGTTCTCTATGTTTTTAGCGTTTTATCCTTGACTCGTTGGTCTTTCACTGTCTATTTCAGCATGTTTGTTTCTCGCTTTATAGGATTTAGAGGCGATGTCGATCTGCAAGTCCCGTTTCCTTCGGGAGGAACACGGTCGGATGGAGCGGGAGGCAATGATGTCGTGGTGGGTTGATGAGCTTCAGCACCAGCTAGAATCCACCTGCTGTGAGTTCCAAGACCAGGCGGTCGAGGCAACGGGAGCGTGGGCTGTGGAACTGCTTGCGGTCGAACAGGCGACTGCTACTGAGCGGGAGGTCGACGCAACGAAGTTCCACTTGGCAGAGACTGAGGTGGTGCTTCAAAAGTCCTTGGAGGCTCTAGAGACAGAGCGAAAGGCCCGATCAGAGGCTGAACAAGAAGTGGTCATGCTTCGAGGGCAGGTGCTTGGTGTAGAGGAGTCAAATGCTCAACTGCTCGAGAAGGTGACCTAGCAAGAGGAAGGACTCTCCATCCTCGAAAGCACCTACCTTGGTATGTATCTATTCCACTTTTGGTTGATACCTTGGTTTTTCCTTTCCTTTGCTTCTGAACTTGTCATCCTTTTTCCAGAACTGGGTGGAAAATTTGGTTCTCTGGAGCAAGAGCTAGAGACAGCCAAGGCGATGATTGGTCGGAGCATGGAGGCGCTAGCCAAGTCCTTTGAAGGGCGACATGCTCTTGAGGGGGAGCTCGACTAGATTTGTAACGTCACCCAGGTGGTCATTTCTGAGGTGTTTGGGTTGGCACCGAGTACCAGTACACCCACTGTCCAGCTGGCGGAGGTCCCAAATGAAGTTTGGGCGCTCATCTCCGACAACATGTTCTATGGGACGTCAGGGTGATGACCTCAGTAGCGATGCACCACCTAGATCTAGACTTTGCCGCCATTTGCAGAGGGTACACCGATGGGTGGAGCGTAAATGCAATCCATGCGCTTGGGGAGAGCTTGGTGCCATATGCACAGATGGTTGCTGAGCAAGTCTCCATGCAGTGGGTGATGGAGGCTCACCGTTAGAGCGTGGCTGAAGGTGTGCGCCAGGAAGACATCATCCAGCCCGCGGACAGAGTGGAGACCGAGTCGGAAGCGAGCGTCGTCCCTCCTCCGACCGAGCCGAATGTCGTCCCACCAAAAAGCGAGCAACCCTTATCCTCGTTGATCGTGCCGTCAGCCGATATCGCCGGGCGGCAACAATAGAATTTAGAGTAGAAGCAGTCAGTATATGTAAAAGATAAGTTCATGGGGGAGCCCCCGTGTGAATATTTTTTTACATTCATGAATACTTTAATTTCGTTTTGTGATGGAATCACTCGTAAGGGAAAGCTTGTCCCATCCATCCTTGTTTTTACCCTAGCATAGCTTTATTTTTTATCCTTTCTTTTTCGCACCTGCCCGTTTGATTCATAGGCTGCAACCTTAAGAACCCGGGCATGGCCCATGAGGCTTAGCTGCTCGTAACCGTAGGTCATGGCGGAGTGTGATCGATCGGGAATTTAAAACATAAGTTATATAGGGTAATTAAAGGAATAGACTACCCTTTCATTTGGGTGAATAGTATTACTATATGATAGTAAAAAAGAGAGGTGGTGTTGCATCCTCATGGAGCCCTCGAGCGACCCAGGTCAAGAGTGCCTAGGCTAGGGTGCTTGTAGGAGCAAACGTTGAATGAAAGGAAATGGTAAGACCGAGCTTTAGGGGAAGAAACGACATAACTGTTCGATGTTCCATGTGTTGGTGAGAATGTTGCCGTTGTCATCCTTCAGTCAGTAGGTGCCCGGTCAGATCACCTCGGTCACCATATAGGGTCCTTCCCATAGGGGATGCACATGGCATCGAGGGTGTCAACGTAGAGAATGTTGAGGCCGCTGTCTCCATCCATCAACACCTTGGTGAGGCGCTTCTTGCGGACAATGGGGTCGACGACGAGCGGGAAGCGACCTGGTCTGGCGACGTGGGAAGGATGGTCCCTCTGATCAAAAGTGATCAGAGATTCTGACCAGCTAAGAAAAGAGGGGTCGGTTGTTTCGGCGACGCATGCCTCTCTGTAGCGCACCTTGTGTTGGCGCTTGGAGTAGATGGCATCGGATCCCCCAAATATCATGAGGCATTCCTCAGGTCAGGAAAGCCGTCATCATCCTTGCCTATAGTGCCTCCTTTCTTGGCCGCTGCCTCCTTGCCCACAATTATAGCATGCCCTCTTTTTCTTACTTGGAAACTTCCTCTTTACTACCTTGTACCCTTGCTTCTTCAACCCTTTGTGAAACCTCCTCATAAAGAGAGCAACATCATCCACTTTCTCATATTGGTCATCATCATGTTCACTCTCACTAGAGGATGAGGTGGTCTCTACTCTTTCTTGAACTTGCTTGATTGCTTTGGGCTTGCTAATTGAAGCTTGCTTGTTGGTCTTAGACTTGCTAGTAGAGCCTTGCTTGCTTGATTTCTTGGCCTTGAGAGCTATATCCTTGTTGATCTTGATGCCTTCTAGTTTTGCTTGTAATTCTCCAAGCTTCTTCCTCTCATTCGCTTCTTCTCTTTGCATGTCAAAGGTCAAGATCCTCCCAAGTATATTATTTGGTGTGAAGTACTCAAACTTCTTCTTATCTTTAATTAGAGTTACTACGGTCTCATTTCTTGGTGAATAAGCATCCAACATAATCTTAACAACTTTGTGATCATCTAACTCATCACAACCATAGCCTCTAATCTTTCCCACCATGGTCATCAACCTATCAAACATCTCTTGTGACCCTTCTCCATCCAAGATAATAAATTGGTTGAGCTTGGACATCAACAAATCAATTCTTGTCTTTCTCACTTTGTCAACCCCTTCATATACAAGATGCAAAGTATCTCAAATTTGCTTGACAACATCCACACCAATCACTATTGTACTCATCATCATCCAAGACACTAAGTAGCACACTAGTAGCTTGACCGTTGAGGTGGATGATTCTTATTTCTTTCATGGTTGGATTCTTAGGATCCACCGGTGACTTAAATCCATTACAAACAACCTCACAAATGTTGGAATGAAGACCTATAAGATAGGCTCTCATCAAGTGCTTCCACATGGCAAAGTTAGTCCTATCGAAATGAGGTAACTTGTCCGCGGACACATTGATAAAAGACTTGCAATCATGGTTAGTCATAGACATAGAAGAATAGTTAAAGGATACGGTGACATATTTGTTGTCGTAATTCTTCTTGCCCTTTCCTTTCTTGTCCTTCTTGCTATGCACTTGGTAGGACTCATTATCATCACCATCTTCGGAGCTGCTAGATTGCTCACTTGAAGATGCATTGGAGGCTTTTACTTCTTGTTCCTTCTTCTTTTTCTTCTAGCTTCTCTCTTGAGTCTTCTTTCTTCTTTTCTTGATTTCTTCTCTTCTAACCACTGCTGCTCCTTCTTCTTCTCTCTTGTTTCTCTTTTCTAGCTGTCCTTCTTCTTCTTTCTTCTTCATTTTGAGTTTTTTCGGCATCGGTTGCCTCTAGCTGTGGGAGCATGGAGTTGCTCGTTGTAGAGGCGCTAAGCTCACTGCTATCGGTGTCATGCAGCCCAACGTCCTCCGGATCGACGTTGATGGACTTCACAACACCGGATCTTCCTCCGGGCTCCATACCTCACGCGGTGAAGCGCACACGAGGTAACCCGCTTTGATACCACTTGTAGGATCTCTGGTACGCATAGAGGGGGGGGTGAATAGGCCTGTAAAAATTCAACTCAAACCGAAGTCAAAGGCACCCACGACATTGCCGCTCTGTTTACTGTAGCACATGGTACCGTAGCACCACATTGCCAAATCATGGCTAATTAGGCTTAAAAGATTCGTCTCGCAAATTAGTCGCAAACTATGCAATTAGTTTTATAATTAGTCTATATTTAATACTCCATACATGTGTCTAAATATTCGATGGGACATCGACTAAAATTTAGGAGGAGCAACCAAACACCACCTAAGTTACTCCTCTGGATCCGCCGTGCTTTATGAGTATCACTAACTACTCGTGCAGCTTGGTTTGATTTTGTTGAGTGATGCAGATGTGTTTTGCTTTCTTCTTCTGCGTCTTACCAATATATGCGGCCTTTTTTGTCTTATGATCCTTCTCATCTTTTTTTCCCAACAAATATGTATGTTTTCTCAGCTGTAACCTGGTGGAGTTTTCTCATGAATTTACATCTTCTAATTTTCGAAACTGTGCATTATATTTTAGAGGAGTGTAAAGAGAACCTCAAAGGATCGGAGTAAAGGACGACTAAAGTCGTAGCACATCCACACCCAGCAACACTATAGTTATAGCAAGTGAAAGAAAGACAAATTTGTGCATTGTGACACTTGAAAAGATTAGGCATATACTCATGACATAGCTTCCTCTTTGCTCCAGAGATTTCTTGCAACGTGCAGATGCGCCACTGATGCCCAAGCTCACGAAATATGCACTCGTATATGTGACTTGACTTGATAGTAACAATATTAATTCATTGCTCCTTGAACTTCGTGTTCTCGTAAGAAAATGCCAGTGTCACTGGATTTCCATCTACTAATAAGGACTAGTTTGGATCCCATGTAGCTAATGATTAGCTGCTAAAAATTGTATGAGACCCCGTATGGATCCTCAACTAATTAATAAGGAGGAAATGTGAGTTTGGATGTGTGAGTTTAGAAATTTTTTGTTTGTTTTGAGAAGTGGGAGTTTTGGTGGAAAGGGGAATGGGAGCTACATGGGCAAACTCCCACTAATCACTCCCCTAGGAAAGATGGTAGAAATTGGGTGAGATCCGTGCTTTAATAAAAGATAAATGTATCTTCACCATCCATCATAAATTGATATGAATTCTCTCAGTCCACTCTCCCTTTCTTATGTACCTCCACGAACCAAACTAGGGTCTATAACTAAAAATCAAATTCACATTTTAATTCTCTGTCAAACAACTCTCACCACTAGTAGTTAATTGGATGGATATAAACATAGCTTAATATTTCCAATCCTTTGATGAATCTTTTCATGTACTTTTGCCGAGTGTTTGCCTGTGCGGTCATCCATACGAATTGTCATATAGGTTTGGAGTTGAGATTTGGAGCTATACAATGTGTAGGTATAATTTAGTTGATCAGTTTCTGGATATACATAGTGTATTCCAGAATGTTAGTGACGTGATGATGTACTCAGCTATGATTTAATACAATTCTTCTTTCGTCTTAAAAAAGTAGACATTTTTTTGAATAATTTGTTATAAATTACTCTCTCTGCTCTAATATAAAAGATAAATCAACTTCGGTGCCTTCTCTAGTATATAGGCAGAAGTTGATTTTTTTTAGGGGAGCGGCGCGGAGGGAGTATTTGTCATTTACTCTTTGGACATAGACAAACTTACGTGGCATGGCATATTGACATTCCTTTGAAGGTGGAAACTGAAAAGACATAATACGTACGGACATGCTCATCTGTCCCAAAAAAGAATGCTGCATTGTAGTTAAAGTACTTCATATTTGATTAAATTTCTAGTGAGTCGTATTCATATTCATGGCTCAAAATGAATTTATTATGAAAATATATTTTGTAAATATCATAAATATTAATATTTTTTTATCTATAATTGATTAAACTTAAGATACTAAAACATGGCACGGCACTAGAATTGTATTCTTTTACAAATAGAGGTAGACTGAAACGGTGGCTTTGTTATCTGAAATTCGAATTATACTCCGTACCAGCCAATCATGTAGTATTAGATGTAATCATACATCCAGATTTGTTATTAAAAAATCATTCTGATAATCAATGAATAAAAAAAGTAGCCACAGACCACAGGCACGAGGCGCGCACATTCTGAAAAGAGAATTCCCCATGTGTGCGATTACAAAAGATCGTAATTTTTTGTGTGTCTCTAGAAAAATTCAGCGGTCTTCGGTGCCACTACTCTAACTTTTTCGTGTCCTCCATGTCGCTTCCGTCAGTTTGGACTCTAACGCCGTCAAACTGCAGGTGTGAAAAGACGAAAATACCCTTAAGTCTAAATATATTATTAATTTTTTTGAGCATCTTAACGACTTCAAATGAAAAAACTCAAAACTAGAAAGTTATCGATCTCGTCGAGATCTATAATTTTCATATAAAATTTATTTTCATTTAATTCCGAAAAAAATATGATTTGATATGATTAATATATCTTAGAAAAATCGTCATATCGTTGGAGTAGCTTTGGCTTTATGTACCCCACAGGCAGTGACACAAGGAAGGCGCAGCCTTTCCCTTCCCTTGGCTTCCCTTGCCGTTGCCCACGTCTCACTCAAGTCACTCCAAACCACGCTGATGATTGATCCACCCACTCAGGATTCAGAAAGCTCCATGCCCCATCCATCCATCATTCCATCACGCATCAAGGCCGGCACAAGGCAACAAGGGAGGGCCACTGACAGGCGGGCAGGCCCACGTGTAACCCCAGCAGCTCGTGCAGTGAGCCAGTGACAGGTAGGCTGTCCGTCACAACTCTCTTGGCTGCAGCTGCAGCTGCAGCTGAGGCTGCAAAAGGTGAACAAAAATACGGAGTATACTGTAGCCACTATGTGAAGCAGCCGGAGACAAAGCCAGACATGCAGAAGCGAGTAGGCTGATTAGCTTAAGCTCCAGTAATACTACAAAGCTAGTTTATAAATATTTTATTAATTAAAAAGAAGACAGAATAATAAATTAGCTCTTTTAAAGTGCTAAAGCTTATACTCCATCCGTCCTAAAATAAATGTCGTTCTCGTTTTCCGAGAAGTTAAACGCTCTTAAGTTTGACCAAATATATACAAAAAAAATATTAATATTTAAAGTTCATAATTAGTATAATTAAATAGATCGTTGAATCTATTTTCATAATAAACTTATTTGGAGATACCAATGTCGCTAATATTTTCTGGAAACCTAGTCAAAATTAAAAAAAAGTTTGACCGGCACGAATACTATAGAGACACTTATTTTGGGACCGATGGAGTATTATTTTTATGATGTATATATTTTTCTATAATATATTTTCTATGCTTACATATTTTTCTATAATAAATGTTATGCTATTTTATTTTTGTCTTTTTTAAGTTCATATGAGTTATCACAGGTTGACTCTATCGTTGAAGGTGTCCTAAACGTGCAAAAAAAAAGAGAGACAACAATATTTATATCATGTCATGAGAAAGATGATCATCGTGGAATGTATGAAACTATCTCTTGACTTTACACTACCTTATATCTTTTACACCGTTCAACAAATAAAAGTTAATTCAACAAGGAGAACGTCCTTATCGTCCTCTCCGGTCTCCTCTCTACAGATCATCTGGGCCTCTAATCGAGAGGGACATCGTAAAATATACGAAACTATCATTTGATTTTACACTACCTTTTAATCTTTTATACTATTCAACGAATAAAAATTAATTCAGATAGCTCTAAGCTAAGCTTAGCTTAGAGCATGGAGAACGTCCTTATCGTCATCTCCGGTCTCCTCTCTACAGATTCACTCGGGCCTCTGATGTCACTCGCCTTCTCGCTCATGTCATGGATGGCCGGCCATGGCCATGGCCTGATGACCAGGCGGGAGAGAAAAGCCTACTACTAGCTGCCATTGCCAGGAATAATAATGGAATATGGATTTCATTGCAAGCAAGCAAAGGGCAAAAGCAGTGGCTGCAACAGTAAGGAATCTAGTAAAAACTCCTGAGCTGCATTGCCTGGAATCTCAAAGCCTACAGACATGGGGACACAGGGAGCATCATGCCTTCTACGTCCCGAAACTGCATCCCACTCCTTTCTGTTAGTTTTCCTAGCTATAGCTACTAGTACACGCTATTTCCTTCGGCCAAAAAAAATGTCTCTTTTAAGGTATATATTTACACAAAATATTACCAATATCTGTAACACCTCGGTGTTAAGCATGCACTAACATTCCATCCCATAAACATAATCATCATCACCTCATGCATAAGCATCATTCACGCATTTCATTTCGAAAGAAATGAAGTATCATTTCATGTGATGCTTAAGTTGATTGAAAATTTATTCATGTTTCAAACAATGTGAAATGCCATGCTCATGTTTGGATGCCATGATTCTTGTTTTGATCACTAAGATAGCTTATAAATGTTTAGGATACAAATTGGAGCCAAGTTCATATTCAAAGTTTTGCTTTTAAACAATTCTTCAAAATTAGGGTTTTGAATTAATATTGATGTTTATTTTGTAATTCAAAATTTATTTGGAATTGGACTGTGGTCATAAAAGAAAAGTTGTAGATCTTGAAAAATGGAACAACTTTCATTTTTACATCAAATTTTAAAACTGCTTTGAAATTGCTCAAAATTTGCATTGAAGGAAATGGGGATAGAAAATAAATTAAAAAAATCACATTTCACTTGAATGGGCCGTAGCCTCGCTTTCGGCCCAGCCGCTCACGCCGGCCTGGCCTGCCTCCGCGCTGGCCTGCTCACCCGGCCTGCCTTAGCGCCGCGCCGCCCTGTTCCCGTGCGCCGCGCCCGATCGCGTCAGAGCGCGCTCGTCGCGTGGCCGCCATGCGCCGGCGACGCACGCCGCGCGGCAGCCCCGGCCTGCCCTGCGCCCTCCTGTCGCGCCTTCACCTGCCCGACCGCGCTACGCCCCTCCCCACTCCTCCACTTCGCTCTTTTGCTCGCTCTCTCCCCCTCGCAGCAGCAGCAGCAGGCAGTGGCAGCAGCGCAGCTCAGCGCCGCCGCGCCATTCACCGCAGCGTTCCGCCGCAGCCATCGCACCACTCACCGCCTTCTCGCGCCCCAAGCACCGCCACCTCGCGCACCACGCTGCCGACCTACTCACCACGTGAATCGACCGGAGGTGAGGCCCAATCGCGCGTTTTCCTCCGCGCTGCCGCTCGCCGGAGCTCGGCCACAGCGCACGCCCCCATGGCTAGCCTTGCTCTGCCTCCCTCTCTTCCTCCTCTCGCGTGCACCGTGCCCGCCTCGCAATGGCGAAGCTCGGTTGCGAGTCTATGTCGCCGCTGTGCAGCGCCGTCGTGCGCCATGGCCACCGGTCACCCTGCTCTGGTGGTCCTCTGGCCTTGCAAGTAGTACCAGCGGGTGCCCCTCATTTTGTGGAGTCCGACGGTGCCGACCACGCCGCCGGCGACCTCACCGCAGGTGAGATCCGGCCGGTTGAAGCTGTCCCTGTCTCCGGGTGACTGGCCAGCGGGGCCGGTTGACCCACGGGTCCCGCCTGGCAGCCCCTCTGGGTGCACTGCACCGGGTGCACCTAGTGGTTCTGGGTTGGGGGAATTTCAGTATTAAAGAAAATGAATTCAAAAATTGATTTAAAAAGCTTGTAAAATATATATCTCCAGTTATATTGCTCTAAATTTGTTGAAACAAATTTTGTTGTGTTCCTTGTCACCAGATCTACATGATAAAAATATTGCATGTCATTTTTGAGATACTTTTCTGTAGAGCTTTATTTAATTCTTGATATTGCTGATATCTTGTAAAATGTGTAGTAAAACCTATATGTATTAGAAAAATATGCTTCCAAGTTTGTTACTCTTCTTGTGTAATGTACTTCCTAGGAAAAATATATGCCATGCATGTCCTGTAGAAAAATTATGAGGTGTAGTTCAAGTGCCTTTAATGGCTGATTTTTGTTATTTTTGCTAGAGAGCAAAATTTGTATAAAACATACATGTGATAAATTTTGTGCAATGATTGTTTACTGTATAGAACATAGGAAAAATATTACATCTGTTGTTTGACACTTTTCATAATACAAAGTATTTTCATGTTCATAATTAGGTCCAAGCTTGTCATTTTTGTGTAGGCTATCCCACTTATCTAAATGCCATAAAAATCTGATGGTAGACTAATTAGGGTAGTACTGTGCTATGGTAATTTTCTAAGATTTTTCTAAGCTATAAAAATAGATGTTGCTATTCAAACCTATTATTAATTAGGGTTTAATCAAATGTTGCTTTGTGCATGATTAAGAAATTAGTGAAGCTTTGGTGTATCTTTGAAGCATTTAATGAGATGTGTTGACTTGGCATATTAGTAGTAGAAGAGAATGCAGTAGATGACATGTGCTTGGAGTACATGTTCTTGGATGATGTTGACTTCCTTGCATTCAAGCATATCCATTGTGTTTATTTCATCTGATGCACCTTTTGCATAAGCACTTACGCACATGCATCATACAGGATCGCAAACCGAGAGCCCAATCGTCATACCCGAGGAGCCCGAGGAATAGCTCGAGGTGCAGCCGCAGGAAGTGACCGAAGTGGACGAGGAGGACGTTGAGGAACTTTTAGAGTGCCTCGATCACCGCCCGAGCTCCTTCGAGAGAGGCAAGCCCCGGAGCATTTTTCTCCCCGGTTTGCAATTATTAATTAAATGCTTTACTTTAATTGATGCATTATGTTCAGGAGTTGTTTGCAACCGTTGCTGCATTATACCTTGTCTACCTTTGTTATACTATATCCTTGTTACCTTGGTATCCGCAGTCGAGTCAATGCTTAGCTGGCTTAGATTGGTAGAAGTCGGGTGATTTTCTGTCACCTGCGAGCTATAGGTGGTTACCTGGATCTGCTTAGAGAACTATGTAGTCATGGTATAACTAAGTGTTAAATGAAGTTGAGACCGGACAGAGACTTACAGAGTTTTGGACTGTAGTGCTTTCCATCTGTATCGATTAAGGACCGACCGTTGTTGGGCCTCAGGTCATGTTGAACGCATGTCTTACATTTAGCTGGCCGAATAAAGTACCTTTCAACCGTGAAGCTGGGAGATTATTCGAGCCGAGTAGATTGCCCGCAACGCACTGTACCGGAGCAGGTGTGGTAGGACACGGGGGCGCGATGATAAGACCAAAGGGCAGTCGGTCGGCCTCCGGGTACATGTGGTTCCTAGCAAACTCGAGATTTTCCTGGATAGTTGACTCGGTGACCGATACCTCACTTTAGCGGGTGAGTGAGGTTTGTGTAAGGAATAAATCACCAGCTGGTTAGGAATCGATTCGAATCGCCATCGCTCCTGGATAGTGAGCACTTGACTTGAGTGACTTCATCGTAGTAATGTTGATGGAACACTTGGACAGTTATAAGGAATATGACATTATGGAAGTTGTTAATGATCATTGGTTATCATTATTTACTTAATCACATGCTTGCTCTAGTATAGGTGCAAATGTAGTCGACAGGTTAATAATAATTAACTTGACAATAATGCTTTTGGAAAGGTTCTTGAAATGCTAAAAATGCCTCTTTTTGCAAATGAGTCAGCTACCCTACTATAAAGCCCTTCATAATCCTTGGTGTCACTTTATTTTTGGTTATGTTGGGTAAGTCTAGCTGAGTATCTTCTCGTACTTAGAGTTTTATTCCCACTTGTTGTAGATGGGCAGATGTATTATGGCTATTGTATCAACTGCCTTTATCCTACGATGGGTGATGCTTAGGACCATGGGCATGGTCATTCCTTACGTCTCATCTGATGCTTTTGTTGGAGATGATCATTAGCTGGCACTGTATTTGAACTCCGTGTGAGTGTGTGTGGTTTTGAATAAATGGCTTCCGCTACTTTTATTCGAACTCATTTGTAATAACTATGTTTAAACTCTGATGTATCTGTGATGCGAGCTTTTATGTAATATGTGATGGTGACCGCTAAACTTATTACGATCTTGGCTGGTATGTGAGTTGGTTTGAAATCCTTCGTGATTTCATAGACTACCGGGTTATACGGGCTTAAGTTTGCTAAATCGTCTGCTCTGGCGAGTGATTTTCTTACTTAATTTCGTATACTTGGTCGGTTCTGTTACAGCTAGCATCAGAGCATGGTTTAGCATGTCACTGTTCACAAGTGTATTTAAAACAAAAAGGCATTTGAAAAACGTGATTTCCAAACTAAAAAGTGTGCCAGTGGTCATATCCTTTATGCCCAGTTAAGGACTCTAGGTGGCTTAATTAAGTACTGACTTGGGGTTCTTGTATCATATTTCTCTTTCATCGCTCATATGGTGTGCTATTGTATGAGTGCCACTTATTTAAGTGGTAATGTATGGATCATTTGCCTCTATGCCTCGCTAAGTGTGAGTTGTGAGAGCATGATCGGATACACCGCCTGCTGGCTAGCCCTATCGCTGGTCCCACACCGCTATCACCGTGCCGTCATTGCTGCGCCTAGGACGCCACGCACATAAACGCATGCACCATTGATGGGCCTGCCTTTGGCCACCATCACCCTCACCACTGTGGTCGCCCTAGCCACTAGTCCCGCATTATAGGCCATGACATCATTGCTACCCTGGCATGCCACCCATGCACCTACTCGCGCACAGCCACACAGGCTTGCACCGTCGTGCCACGCACTGACCGCTCTGGCGCCCCGTGCTCGCCCAACGGTGCAGTGTCGTTGCCGCGTAGCCACACTTGGCTCTGCCTGCACGTCGCCTTGCCGTGCGTGGGAGTGTCGCCTGCTCTTGCCATCAATTTAGCTCATCAACGCTGCGCTGTTGCCTCCCCTGGCCAACGTCGTCCACTACGGCGCAGTGCCATGCCGCCGTCGGTTGGCGGGTTGTGATAGTGCGGCCAAGCATCTTGTGCACGTCTTGTTGTTCCCCATCGCCCATGCACGCTTGTGCTTTGAGATGATGGCCACGTCTACCGCGACAGCAGCACGCCTAACTTGCCTACCTTCCATGTTCCTCTGTCGTCAGGCCATGCCGAGGCAAACTCGTAGCATCAGCCGAATCTTTGAAATTGTGTGCGCCCGTGGTTGGAATAGAGACCTAGCAACGCACCAAACCCTTCCACTACTGCTACCGGCCATTGCTGAGCCTCAATTTGACGGTTCCGTCGCTGTCGGTCATTTTAAGACACCATAGTAGCGCCCGTCCAATTCCCCTAGCCCCATCCATCTCTGTCCAATTCACTAGCACGGTACCCTCACCCTGCTCCACTCTATCCCATGTGCACCCCATTTCGCCGTGCTGCTGCTTGTTCAGCGTTGCTGCCGTCGTGAGGCTTGCCATGCGCGCGTGGCCAGGCTCGCTCGGTCAGTCTCCGGTCAAGCCACCACAACCGATAGATTCGGGGTGAGTCGTTGTTGCTCATCCTTGAGCCTATTCACGTTGTCGATGCCTTGGCTCATGGGAACACACCCGCCGTTGTAGGGAGGAGTCCATCGCCATGGAGGGAGGTCGGGACAGCGTCTCCGTTCACCGTATCGCCTCCCACCGCTTCGCGTTGATGTCGAGGTGAGCATCAGCTCCTTAGATAGGGCTATGAGGGTCTAGTGTGGCCGACGTAGCTGCCTAGTGCCAGCACCGCCGCACTGGTGCGCGCATGGGTGTCGGGGGACTTGGCCATGGTAAAGAAGGCAAAGGAAAGGGTGGTAGATGTAAACTCCATGACTCGGTGAAATAGTGTCCGAGTAAGCTTCATGAATAGAAAAAAACGGGGGTTCTTTAGCAAAAGCGCCAGCCACGCGCGGGCTTCGCTTTGGGCCATGTAGCGTGGGCTGCGTTCGCGCACCGCTGCATGGGCCACGCTGGGTGTTGTGCATGCGCGTGGGCGGGACGCTGGGGCGGGTCGAGCCGTCGCTCGCGGGCCGCGCTGTGAAATTGTTTTCCAATTTTCCTGTGAATTACAAATGTTTATTCAATATAGTTTTTAGCTGAACTTGGAGGAATTATAGTAAATTATGTATATGTCAAAAAATAGTAAAACCAAGTTTGTTAAGTTCATAAAAATGCCATCTATCTGTTAGTGTAGTTAGTTTACAAATAACTGTGATAGTGATAGGTTCATAAATTCAAACGAGAGAGCTTAATATTATGTAGATTAATATTTGTAGGAATTTTTCTGGTAAATTGGTGATAGCTATAGCTATGAGAATTTTACAGTAGGCTCACTAGATTATTCTATACTTGCTATAAATTTTGTAGCCCTAGAGTAGGTTAATAAATAGAGTAGTTATTATCCTTGTTTTATCATATATATAGATTAAATCGGTATTAGGAGTAAGAATACCTTTAGTTGTTGTGATAATGTATGTCATGCTTCATACTTGTTAGTGGTAATGGTAGATAACTTAGTACCTTAGCCGATAGCACTAGCTTAGTAGTTAGACAGATGCATTTTTATTTTAAGAGTTGTTATTGTCGTATTACTAAGTATTGCATCATCATTTCATGCATGTAGATCATGAGTTGGTAGAGTTCGTGCCTGTGGACAAACAGGAGTACGAGAAAGTCATTGAGGAGTATGAGGAGATCCTCATGCAGAAGGGAGCCCTAGAGTCTTTTGGTGCTGACTTTGCTGACTCGTCGCCTGCCCAAGGCAAGCCCTGGTGCATAACCCATATTTTTACTGATCACTGAATATAATATATATATATATATATATGATGTGCATTTACATATAGGCATTTTATGAAAACTACATACATAAATATAATTACCTATGAGTCCTACTAGTATAGGTCGAGTAGCTGCTATGCTCAGGATATCGATAGCGTGAGTAACCTGTCGTTACTCATAAATAGGTGATAATTATGACCACTCATGGTAAAATGATGGAAAGATAAATGGTGATCGGGCAGGGATATGATTTGGGTATTGGTGGGTGTAAGGGGTTGTGTCCTGCAGCCAACAGGACATAGCTCAGTTACACTTTTTCCCTGTCTATGTCGATTAAGGACCGACCGTTGTATAAGTCTCGAGGCAAGTCATAGATATATTATCCTAAGCACATACTTGGGCATGGGCGTAGGGAAGACTCGTTGCTCTCTTGTCGTGGATCTGGCTCTTTTTGAACCAACTGATTGGAGGTGAGGACGGTGGCGGTCCTTGCACCGCACTAAGTTCGGGACTCAGGAGTGGGGGCTTGGAGTCCAAGTTTGAATGGGGACCTAGACACCCAGGATAGGAGGGTGATGGGTTAATCCTGCTTGTGCCTAGGGTACAAGTGGGGTGTGTGTTTTTGGGGTACCCAGCTGGAAGCATTGATTCACGAATCACCGGGCAATCTGCTACGGCTTGTTTTTGGGTCTAGCACCGTAGTAAGAACTGAAAGATAGAAGATGATGAAATAGAACTGATTGCTCAACTCTTGCTTAAAAGTAGAACATGTGCTTACATAGAATGGATAGATGATAAATTAATACGGTTATTAATAATATCATAAGTAAGGACTCACTAATAGTATTGCTTTCGGCCAAAAAAGAAAACTAGCAAACCATAAAGCTTATCATATTTCTTGGAGTTAGGAAATTATTCCCACTAGCCGGATAAGTCTTGCAAGTACATTATGTACTTAGGGTTTATTTACCCCTGTTGCAGGAAATGCATGAGAAGTATCATTATGTGGAGGATTCTTCTGGTGGACACAGACGTATCCTCGTTCCTTATTGTTAGATGTTTATTTTTAAATTCCACTGTTTATTATTTCGCACTCTGACATTTGGTAATATAATAATGTAATTTTTAAGAACTTCTGATGTATGAAAATGGGCAAGTATTGTCATTCGTTATCATTATTGGATCCTTGGGAAAAATGTGGATCTTTTAGGTTCTCCCTTGGGGTGTGTCCGATGGATACCGCCCGTTGTAGCTTGCTTTTTGGGGTGCTTAGTGTCTGGTAGAAGATGAGCACCTCTGTAACATTGTTTTTTTAGGCGGTTCTGCCATAGTTCCTGCCTTTTGCTCTCTAGTTCCGACCTTCGTTCCCCTCTTTCTGCTCCACCATTGGTGAAGTTCTGGCTCTCCAGCCCTACGCCACCACCAAAACTTCTGCATTGCCATCCCCTTTCCTTGAGGTAGCCATGGCCTCGCTCCGACGTTCTCCACGTGTGCATGGAGGGTCTAGTTAAGAAAGGCCTTCTCCCCGCAAGGACCATGATGATGGAGTGGATCGTACCTGGTGGCGAGGATGTGCCATCACTGCCCGATGGCTATGTCATCTCCTTCATCCCCTTCCATGAGCGTGGGCTCACGACTCCTCCCCATGGATTCCTCTGAGGGCTACTACACTACTATGAGATTGAGTTGCAACATCTGAATCCCAACGGGATTCAGCACATCTCGGCCTTTGTCACGCTGTGTGAGGGGTATTTGGGGATTGAGCCCCACTTCTAGCTGTGGAGATACTTCTTCGTCGTCGAGCTATAGAAGAAGAAGGAGAAGAAGAGGTCAGACCTGGCGGTGCTGATGGGATGCGCGAGCATTCGTCTGTGGGGCAGCCAGGCATTGGAGTACATGTCCATCCCTTATCGAAGTACAACAAGGGGTGGCATAAGCTCTGGTTCAACCTGAAGAACGACGACACCGCCCCCTGTCGATCTTCACCAGCCGCCTGATCGAGGAGGCGCTGAACATGTGGAGGTACAGGCTCATCGGGAAGGAGCAAAAGAGGCTCGGTGACCTTCTCAAGGCCCTTGTGATTCTAATTGTCATGATCTTCATGGTACTAGCGTCATTGGAGCATACCACATTTGGAGGCTAGCATCACTGATGGCGTGCACTCTTCCGATGTACTAGATGACGCTACATTCTATGCCCAAAGGGACGGTGATGGTCGCCGATGAGGCCCTCATCATCGATGAAATGGCACAGCGCATCAAGGAAGCGATGGAGTGCCTGATGGATCCGTTGGTGGATCTTGCCTTGGTGTACCAGGTCCTAGGGCATCCCTCGATGTTGCCAGACATGGGTTTCATTGAACTAGTAAGCCTTCTTTGAGTTTCTCTCCTTGGCTAACCCTCCTCTGTTCTTAGATTCTAAGCACCGAGATTTGTAGCCTAACCTCGTCGCTCAAGAGTTCGACCCACCTTTGCTAGAGGATGCGGCGTGGAGGGTGGCAAACCACGCTGTGGCTGAGGCAGCGAAGGCGAAGAAGGAGCAGAGGAAGGCGAAGAAGGAGCGAGCGAAGCTCTAGCGTGGAAAGCACCGACAAGGCTCGGAGGAGAGCGACGGTGATGAGGAGGAAGATGAGGACGAGTCTGACCCCAACATCCCATGGGGCGTGCTTGCGCTTGAGGATGAGCAGGCCGACGCGGGGCAAGTTAACTTGACCCCATTTCGCAGCACGCCCTAGAACAAACTGAAGAGGTTGCACCTCCAAGATCGGTGGGGGAGGACATGCCCCCAAGGTCAGAGGAGCAAGTCCGCCCCGCTCCATTTGACCCCTCCGAGGGATCGAAGTGGCCAATTGCCGACGTGGTGGAGTCAGAGTCGAGCGCCTAGCCCCCAAAACATTCTCGGATAATAGCGTCGAGGTGGGTTAACGACTCCTTCGTCCTTTCATTGTGTTCTTGGATTTCATCGTGTGACGTTGGTGCTTTCCGTAGGACCATCTCTAGCAACTTCCTGGCGTTGGCGCCACAAAAGGCCTTGGCGCGTCAGCCAATCCCCTGGGAGCCAACTGACGTGGTGCCAAGGGCCTGCCATGATGGCGCCGAGGCAGGCATGGCGCTACCTGAGGACGCGAGGGAGGTAGAGATGCCAATTGCACCGGTCGTGTGCCCAAAGTGGGGTAGGCAGGAGGAGGTGCGACCAAGGCATCCCTTATAAATGCAGCGACGGCTTGGACTTTGGAGCCTAAGCTACCAGCCTCCTCTACCATCAAAGGATCCGCTCCCGATGGAGCACCGGTGACGGAGGGGGTACCATCGTCCCCCGTTGGGCTGATGCTGATGGTCACAACGGCTGGCCCCTCGGTTGGGGTTGGGCCCTCCTGGTTCCTTGTCTGACCGGGCGACGATCCGCTCGCGTGGGGAGGAAGCCGACTCCACTAGGCCAGGCGGCTGGACCCGAGCAACTCGGTGTTCACCCTCGATGACCCGACAGAGGAGAAGGACTGGACGAGCGTGCGCTCAGGACTTGAGTCCGTAGTCCACTCTTTGACCGACGCGTTGGGGTGTTGAAGGATGACACGCCCCGGCCGGCCAAGTTTGTCGTGTTTTCACATTTTCTACTTTTGAGCCCTATTTATATAATTCTAACATGATTTTTTTCATAGTCCCTTGCGATGCGCAACTGGGAGAAGTCCTTATTCCTCCATCGTGAGAGGGAGGTCTAGGGGCTTGCTGCCGAAGTGCCACGGCTACAGGAGGAAGTGGCGAGCCTCCAAACCAAGGAACAAGAAGCCCATCAAAACGCCGACAAGGCTGAGGACATGCTCAAGGTTGTGGTCACCAAGGCTAGAGAAGATGCCGCGGAGCTTGGACGACTCCGCTCGGCCCTCGACCTTGCTCGGCGCACGCTCAAAAGCGAGCAAAAGTCAAAGGAAGAAGACGAGGGCCTGGCCACCGCCTTGGCCAGGGATGTTGATGTGCTCCAGAGGGAGAATACGATCCTCGAGGAGCAAGGAAAGGTGAGGCTCTGTTTACCTTTTTTGCTTGACATTTGTAGTTGGTTTTCTGACGCTCTTTGATGTTCGGCTTGGGCAACCCTACAGAGACAACTCTCCAAGGTGCAGGGTCAATTCTAGTCTAAGAGTGACAATCACGATGCCTTGCACGCTGCCATTGGGTTGGTCTTTGATGACCTCGAGGTCTCCTCAGCCATGGGGATGAGCTCACTTGCAGTCCGGGTTACCCAGATGTCGAACCAGGTGTGCGCACATGCAAGGGAGGCCCTGTACACCAGCGTGCATTGTGCGTTCACCATCGCTCGCTCCCACTACGCTAACATCAACCTACCGGTGATTAGTGAGGGCTTCACGCCTAGCTACACTGACGCCGAGCTAGACAAAATTGAGAAGGAAGCGGCTCCCCGATGTAGGATCTAGCAGGGAAGATCGGAGAAGACATCCTGCCCAAGAGTGTTTAGTTAGATAGCTGAGTCCAACATCGGTTTTTTTGTAAAGACTTTTATTATAAACCAGAAATGTTATTTGGCCCTTCTATATATATATATATATATATATATATATATATATATATATATATATAAAGTTCGTTGTGATCCGACCCTTGTTTTATGCTAAGGCATTTAGAAACTTAAGTTACGAGCAACTAAGTAATGATCACACTGGTGAGCAAGCTATGCCGTAGCCATCGAGGCATAGATTTTTTGCATTCTGACCAATTTTACTTATCATTAGTTTTTGGCAACTCTTATTTCTAAGTCTTGTCATGAAAAATAGAAGGGTCGGATGGGGAAAATGTTCCTGAGTAAATGTACTCCTATCAGCCCTCGAGTAAAACCCAACCTTAGGAAATAGCTAGGGTCGTATGTTACTAAAGACCAATCAGATCAGAAGCGACCCCGATAGGAGGTAACATTTTTCAATTTTTGCAGAAACATTACTTAGTTTGATAAGCATATTGAAATCTTTGGAACGGGAAAACTAAGGGTAAAAGCAATGTAGTTGTTCAATGTTCCAGGCATTAGCGATGGCTTTGCCATCATCGGTCTTGAGCTTGTAGGTGCCAGGTCGGAGTACTTCTATGATGATGTACGGTCCTTCCCACGGCGCCGAAAGCTTGTGGCAATTTTTGTTGCTCTGGATACGACGAAGGACTAAATCGCCTACGCCAAAGACGCAACCCCGCACGCGTCGGCTATGGTATCGTCATAGCACCTGCTGGTATTTGGCCGAAAGGAGCAGGGCAATGTCGCGTGCTTTGTCAAGCAGGTCCGAGGCATCTTCCAAAGATGACGTGTTTCCCTGCTCGTTGTAGGCCTTGACCCTTAGCACTCCGTAGTCGAGGTCGGTCGGGAGGATGGCTTCGGAGCCGTAGACCATGAAAAACGGCGTGTAACCGGTTGCCTAGCTACTAGACGTCCTTAGGCTCTAGAGTACCGTGGGAAGCTCGATGACCCATCGTCCACCAAACTTGTTCAACTGGTTGAAGATCCTAGGCTTGAGGCCCTGTAGGACCATGTTGTTTGCATGCTCGACTTGTCCATTCATACGGGGGTGCACCACGACGGCCCAGTCGACACGGATGTGATATTCATCGCAGAATTGGAGAAACTTCTTCCTAGTAAACTGTGTGCTGTTATCCATGATGATGGAGTTCGGGACTCTAAATCGATGGACAATGTCCATGAAGAACAACACGGCCTACTCGGATTTGATCATAGTGATTGGCCGAGCCTCTATCCACTTCGTAAACTTGTCCATGGCGACAAGTAAGTGTGTAAAGCCCCTAGGCACCCTCTAGAGGGCCCCCTACTAGGTCGAGCCCCCAGACCACGTAGGTGAGTTTGTCGAGCGTAGTACTGGCATCCTTTGCAGGTGCGTACGACCTGCTCGGTGTTGGTCACCACGGTTGGCCTGTAAAAACCTCGCTGAAATACGTTTTTGACCAAGGTTCTAGGTACGGCGTGATGTCCGTAGACCCCTCCATGGATGTCTTCTAGTAGGTCCTTCCCCTGCTCAGTGGGGAAGCAATGATGTAGGATTTTGATGTGGTTGCGCTTGTGGAGCTCCCCTTTGATGACGACGAAGGACTTGCCATGACGCGCGAGTCATCAGGCCTCTATCTTGTTGGCAGGGAGCACCTCGTGGAGGAGGCAATCGAGATAAGGTGTTCTCCAGTCGGTCGGAGGGTTAGGCTCCACCACTGGATCTTTGAAGAGTTCCATGACCTCAGGGTTGGATGGAACTAAGGGTTGGTCAGCCCCTGAGCCAAGAACTGACAGCTCATTGCTGGCCTATTCTGGTTCCTCATATCAGATTGAGGGCTTGTGCAGGTCGCTAGCGAAGATGCCGGTAGGGACCGGCTCTTGGCTCGATGCCATTTTCGCTAATGTGTCAGCTGCTTCGTTGAGCCACCTCGGGATATGGCTGAGCTTGAGACCATTGAACTTGTCCTCCAACTGTCGGACCACATGACAATACGAAGCCGTCTTGGCGTTGTGGCAGCTTGACTCCTTCATAACCTGGTCGATGACCAATTGTGAGTCACCTCAGATGTCAAGCCATTGGATGCCCAACTCAATGGTGACGTGCAGGCCATTGATGAGTGCCTCGTACTCAACCACATTATTTGAAACTAGGAAGTGGATGCAAATTGCGTACCTCATGCGCACCCCGAGGGGGGAAACAAAAACTAGCCTGACCCTAGTGCCCTTCTTCATCAGCAATCCATCGAAGTACATCGTCCAGTACTCCTGATCGACCCTTAGTTCCAGCTCTACACGTTCCTGCTCGAGCTAGAGTTGCGCTTCCTCAAGCTCTAGGTATTAGGCCTTCAGCTGCTCCACCCATAGGCGGGGGTGGGGATCCTGCATCCACCTCGACCTTGTCATTGAGGTTGTTCATTGGGGTAGCCTCCTCCTCGTGGATGCTTTCGACGTGTCCCTTGGGGTACCTATCATGAAGCATTCACGAGAGGGATGATGGCTCCCCCTACTGGAGTTAGAGCCAGAGAGCGACTTTGACTCCTCTATAAGGAGGTCATGGAAAGAATCTGTGACGTGTTCGATCACCCCCACGAACTCGTCGTTCACGGAGGATGGAATCAAACGTTGTGCCATAAGGTGGCCAATGGTCTTTGCGGCGTTGCGGAGACCGAACGGGAGCACTGTCGGGGCGCTCCGGATGAGGTATTCTAAGGAGAGTGGCTCTCCCCCGGCAAGTTGCGTCATGACGTTGGCGAATGAGAAGGTGAGGTGACGCAAGTCATCCCAGGATGGTTGGGTCCCAGGAAGACGCTGAACTGACGCTCCAACCTCCCGTAGTCAAAGTCGAGGAGCTAGCTGCTCCTGAGGGCACGATCCTTCGGCGCATGCAGCCGCAGCTCCTCGAGCACCTCGACGATCGCATCAAGACCAGGGGAGTGGAGAGGCTGAACAACGATGGGCACCCACGCCAGCTCTCCCTCCACCATGACGATGAAGTCTAGGTCCTCAAAGCGCACATGTGCGCTCGGGACCCAGCTGATGTCGTGACTACCCATTCGAGGCTTGGTGTTGATGTCGAGACACGTAAAAGCCCCTACCTGGTGCGCTAACTATCGGTGTTTTAAGTAAACACCAACGAGTAAATTTGTATATTGTGCGTCTGGTCTGGAGAAGACACAAGGTTTATACTGGTTCGGGCAGAATATCCCTACGTCCAGTTCTTGGCTGCTGCTTGTATTACTTAGCACTGAAAGTTCGTAGTAGGGGTTACAAATTGGCGAGAGTGGAACTGGTCCCAAGTCTCTAGTGATGTGTTGTTCGTGATGAGGTGCGGTGAACCGATGCTGCGTGATGCACCTGTTTGATGAATCGAACCCCCTTAGTGGGACGCCCTGCTTTCCCTTTTATAGGCCAAGGGAAGGCAAGGGTTACAACCGAAGGGAAGAGGAAAAAGAAAGAGAATTAAGGCTTCTGGAGGTATGTCGTCCTCCTCTTCGTGTGGGTCCTGCTGACCCTGTAGATCGTGGTAGCAACAGCGTTGTACTAGGGTCCTGTTGGCCGCTGCAGCATACGTGCGAGCGTCATGCATCGTTCTTGTCTTCCATCCCATCCGAGCGGACAGAATGGTCAAAGGGGCCCCTGACAGAGGCCATACGGGGGGGCTAGCGGTACAGTGTCAGTCAACTAACGCTGGTTGATTGACGTTGGACGGTGGTCAGGCAAGGAGTTGACAGCACAGTGTTGGCCTGTTGACGGGGTGGGTGACGTGAGTCTCCCAACATGGCCTAATGCGACCGTCGGTCGCATCAGGTCACGTTCGAGACGCGCTCCCGGGCATGCACCTCCATGCCGTAGTGGTTGAAGCGGTTCGGGTTCTACCCTGGGGCCACTGCTTTTGTCCGACAGCAAATCCGATTCCTAGGGAACGGGCAAGGCGGAAATCTCGCCCTGTGGGCCGGGCGAGACGGCATCCGACCCTTGGGGGTCAGATGAGGCGAAGCCCTTCCTGTGGGACCGGACGAGTCGGAACCCACGCCTTGGGGTCGGACGAGGCGGAAACCTCGTCCTCGGAGTTGGACGAGGCGTGGCCCGGCCCTTGGGGCAGACGATGCAGAAACCTCATCCTCGGAGTTGGACGAGGCGTGGCCCGACCCTTGGGGGTCGGACGAGGCGGAAACCTCGTCCTTAGAGTTGGAGCCCACGCCTTGGGGTCGGACGAGGCGGAAACCTCGTCCTCAGATTTGGACGAGGCATGGCCCGGCCCCTGAGGTCGGACGAGGCCGCAGTTGCGTCCTTAACCATCGGATGAGGCGACGTAACGCTCATTAATCTTTTGGCTCGGATACCTGGGTATAGATATCCGACAAATGGGTCACAGCCTGTTCGCTTGATCGTTTCTGTGGCTTATAAGCCGACTGATGCTGTTTTGTTGTGAGAGAAAAACATTATATCATGGCTGATAAACATGGCTGATACGATCAAACGAACATGGTGTATATCTGTCAGAGGTGATGGCTATATAGAAGAACATGATCAGGTGGACACTAATGAATAATGGTCACATCCTCGAGCATTTTATTCAGTAAATGAAAGCAGCAAACGAGGCGCTTGTTAGATTATTGGAGCCACTTCAATTATTTTACTAGATGGTTATGAAGTCATCTGTAGTACTCCCTTCGTTCTAAATTATAAGTTATTTTGATTTTTTTCTATATAGCACCAGCGAGAGCAAGCTCACTCAACACTTGTGCAGGGCAAGGCAAGCAACAGGCACCGAAGGCCTTCTTGGAGTAGGTGGATGGAGCATTGGAGCTCACGCAGCGTTGCAGGTCAATCTTGCAGCGGCAGGCACAAGCGCAGAGATCACCGCGTGCTCCTCGAGCCTCACCCACAGCATGCTGCCAGCGGCATCGCGTTCCCAATGATCAAGTTACGTTGCACGTCTTCTCTGCCCCCGCGCTCGGCGGAACACCTGTTCGCTGTGGCCACCCCGGCCCAGGTTGTCGGTGTTTCAAATACCGATCGCCCCTCTCCGAGCTGCCGCAGCAGCCATCAGCGCCACGGTCCCTGCGGCCTTGGATGAGGCGCTCACATTTTGTTACCCAACCAGCTGCGTGGAATGAAACAGAGCTAGCGAGCTGCTTTCCAAGATCCCTTCGGAAGGAACCTTGATACAATGGCGGCGAAAAGGCTCGGCGGTGGATTCTTGGTCCGCGCCACCGTGTCGAGGACCCCCTCGACGGCGACGTCCACCGCGTCCTTCACAGTCTCCAGCTTCTGTTAGATTGATCTCTCAGCCAATAAGCCCAACAGACTATTGGGCCTTGGTCACGCGCCCTGATGGGGGGCGCCCAACCCTACATGGTTGGTGGGCCCCGTCGCACTGCGCTATATAAAGTGGTGGGGGCCGGCGGCTCGAGGTACGAGGTTCACCGTGAGTCGTAAACCCCACTGACAAACCCTAGACCGATCTGAGAGGGCGCGTAGCCAGCGATGGCAAGCTCCACTGACTTCGCCGTCGTCACTGCCACACCGTCCGTCTGCACTGCATCGACGTTTGTGCCACCTCTACTCCACCCGTCGCTGCCCGTGCGCAGACCTTCATCACCGAACCTGAGATGGCCGGCTCCAGTTCATCCGCGACTCCCTCCGAGGGCTCAGGTTCAGCACCAACACCTCTCTCCTATCTCCCCCTCTGTTCATCCCGTATTCAAAAGGAACAAACCCTAAGATCTACTGCTGGACGATCTAGAGAGTTTAACAGTACGCAGTGCCACACCCCCGCCAACATCATGCGGCTGTTCCAGAAGGCCACCTTCTGCCTGCAACCGCCGGGCGATTCCCCCACGCGACGGTCGATGTTCGACTCGATGGTGGCCGGGTGCATCCCGGTGTTCTTCCACACGGGGTCGGCGTACAAGCAGTATCCGTGGCACCTCCCCAAGGATGACCACCTCAAGTTTTCGGTGTTCATCCCGACCGCGGACGTGAGGCGGCGCAACGTGAGCATCGAGGCCGTGCTCGCGATCCCTCCGGCCACGGTGGCTCGGATGCGGAAGGAGGTGATCAGGCTCATCCCGAGTTTGTTGTACGCCGACCCTAGGTCAAAGCTGGAGACTCTCAAGGATGCGGTCGACGTCGCCGTCAATGGGATCCTCGACACGGTGGCGCGGATCAAGAACGGCGAGGATGTCAACTGTGGCGGGCCAGTGGACAAGGATCCGCCGAACCTTTTCGCCTCGACGGCATCAAGGTTCTTTCCGGAGGGATATGGCAAGCTAGCTCTGTTTCATTCTGGCAGTCACGCATCTGAGTAAGCTGATCATATGCGGGCGCCTTATGCATGGGGAGCGTAGCGCTAGGGGCGGGCAATCAATATTCGAATTGCGGAAAAGTAGCACAGACGTCGCTGCTGTGTTAGTGGTTGTAATTTTTGTTTTTTTGTTTTTATTCGTCTAATAAAAATCGCAAAGCTCTTGCCGTCTTTCTAAAAAAATTAGGGAGCGGTCATTGAACTTGGTAAAGAGTGTCATTTCAGTCCTCTAGCTTAGAAATTATTATTTTGTAGGATTTCTAAATTTAGACCAAGTGTCATTTAGGTCAACAACTTTAAAAGTATTATCATTAGGTCCCTAGACTTGGCTGCTGGTGTCATCGGAGCATAGTTATTAGGACCGGACTGGACCGGCGATCGGACCGCTAAAAGACTGAACCAAAGCCTGAACGGTCCGGTTCACTCAAAAGACCGTCTGTGCAATCGAGCCGGTACAAACCGGTTGAACCAGCCAGTTATTTGTGGAACCGTTGAACCGGCCGACAATGGCCGGTTTGCAATGGTGAATGGAACCGGGGCGGTTTGAATGCAACCGGCCGGTTCACCGGTTCCATAAAAAAATGGCCAATTCAACCGGTTTTTATCGGTTTGATTACACGAACGGTCTTTTAAATGAACCGAACCGGTTTAGGCTCTAGTTCGATCTTTTAGCGGTCCAACCGCCGGTCCGGTCCTAATAACTATGGTCTAAATGGGTCATGACCTGCTTCCTGCTTTAACGTGGCATGCCACCGTGTGTTGATGTAGACCTATCATGAGGGGTCCACATGCTAGATTCATATTTCATCCATCTTAAATCAAAACTAAGTCAAACTATTTTAAATTTGACTAACTTCATAGAAAATATCGTCACTAGATATTTATGACACCAAATTAGTATCACTAGATACAGTACGAAAACACCTCCCACTATGCGTCAATCCGTCCCACACATAGGGTTGCGATCCGTACTATTTAGGGTCTGTTTGGTAGAGCTCCGGCTCCAGCGAAAACTGCTCTAGCTGTGACTTCATCTGAGGAGCAGATTCACTTTGGAAGTCGAATCTGTTTTTTTACCATTTGGCAAAACAACTTCTCTTTCTGATGGAATGAGATGAAAGGTCCAAAATACCTTTTTTCTTTTTTCTCTCCTTTTATTTCTTTTTATTTCTTTTATTCTTTCTCTCCCTGTATCACTGATGCACGCAGAGCCGCACAAAGATGAAATGTCTCTATTACCTTTTTTTTCTTTTTTTTCTATTTTTCTATTCTCTTTTCTCTTCTTTTCTTTTCTTTTTTTTTTCTTTCCCAACCTTATCTACTCACGTGGCCGCGTACGCACCCCATCTCCTTCAACCTCCGGTCTGTGCCTCTGTGGACGCCTCGCAAGTTCGCCACTACGCCATCGGTGCCGCACTTCCACCCCGCCCTCCCAGCCACTCCGTCGCTTGCACGCCCGGCAGCCCGGCAGCCCTGCGTCAGCCTGGCAACCTGCCTCCCAGCCACTCTGACGGACCCGCGCTGCCCGCCCCGACGGCCTCGCGCGCAGAGCTCCGGCAACTTCGCGCCCGTGCGGTGGCGGCGGCGGCCGCGCGTGCCCGCGCGCGCCCGCACGGCTCGGTGGGGGCAAATCCGCCCATGCCCCGTGTTGGGCCCACGGCAACAGGGGCGGAGCCGGGCGAAGCTCGTTTTTCCGGCTCCTGTTCTCTCTCTCCTCTCCTCTTAGCGGGTTTCCCGCGGCTCCCGACGCGGAGCGGATCCATTTTCTAGCGTTTGGTTGGTGAAGCTGCGGAAGTGCTCCCGGAGCTGGTCGAGGAGCCATACCAAACGGCCCCTCAACATGAGGGGATGGGAGAGCCAAATGTGCTATCAATACCTATCTCCCATTCCATCACTGGATTCACTGCACATCACTTTAGATTGTACGTCAACATGTCCTTAGACTACCCACAGCGTTGATTTTCACCGATGCCTCGAAGAATATTCAACTTTTTTAAAAAACAAAAGAATATCCGTATCATCTTTCTTCCCAAGACTCGAGGTTTACCATTGCAACACTTCAAAAAAATCAGGTATGGAGGCTTCTACTCTTCTAGCAGATGTTTGGCTGAGTTAAAAATTTGTGACAATAGACAAGAAGAGACAGCAGAGGGAATGAATGCTTTCAATATTTAGTGGGACCCACTCAAAGATGAGGAAGACTATGTTTATACACTTCAGCTTTTAAAAAAAAGGAACCGGTGCTGGTTTAATTTGATGTTTCAAGCTTCCATGCTCCATGCACGTGTTGTGTGTAGGAAAATGGAGCAAAGGCTACTTGATGGAACAATAGCAACTCCTTTGTAATATTGCGCCGTGAGTGGTGTCCTTTTAGTGCGTTCTGTGCAATAGCCCTGCAAGTGCGTGGACAGCCCAATTAGGTATGTCTTCCATTTTTCATAGTCATAGCAATTCTCTTCTTTCTTGGAAGTAGTTTAAATGTTAAAAGTTCAAGTAATTGACGTGCTGCTTATCAAGTTAAAATTTTCACCTTTCATATAATGCCCATGTTCAGATTACTTTACAAATCTTTTAGCAATTCCAAATGGAACGTTACACAAAATATTGGAAATCTATCTTTCTTTCTTTTTTGCCGCAAGTGGAAATCTATCGTATCGGCATACTGATGATCCACCCTGTTTTTCAGTACTGCTTCAGCAGTACTTTTAAGTGAAGGAACAGTATTTTTCTCTCACGACAAATCAGCATCAACAGCAGCCAAATTTCAGCGAAACTAACAGGGCCATATCAATATGAGATATAGCTGTGTTCTTTACAAATTCTTGCAATCTTCAACTTGCAGAAATGATTTCATTGTATAATCCATCTGATGCCTTGTTCGGTGGTTGTCAAAATCAAACGGATTGAAGGATTGGAGGGGGTTGAGAAGGATTTTGACTTCTAGGGGATTTAATACCCCGCCATCCCTCCCAATCCCCTTGGTTTAACGAACAGATGGTCTGATGGATTTAGAAAACTCATGGAGTTGCTCCGGCTATCACTAGGGCTGCACCTGTTTTTCTAGATGAAACAACTAAAAGCTGTGCCAAAGCGGATCACTGCTACCACACGAAGATATATACTACTGTAAAAACACAGATCCCTTCGCCGGTTCAAAATTACCGATGCTGGTCAACTGCTCGCACCGATCCATTCGGCGCGATCCTTGATGCTGTCGCGGCGAAAAGGTTCGGTGGATCCGTGTCCACCGGCCCGCCACAATTGACTTGCTCGCCGTTCTTGATCCGCGCCACCGTGTCTAGGATCCCGTCAATGGCGACGTCGACCGCGTCCTTGATCGTCTCCAGCTTGGACCTGGAGTCGGCGTACAACAAAGTCGGGATGAGCATGATCACCTCCTCCCGCATCCGCTCCACCGTGGCCGGAGGGATCGCCCGGAGCACGGCCTCGATGCTCACGTTGCGCCGCCTCACGTCGGCGTCCGGGATGAACACCGAGTACTTGAGGTGGTCGTCCTTGGGGAGGTGCCACGGGTACTGCTTGTACGCCGACGCCGCGTGGAAGAACACCGGGATGCAGCCGGCCACCATCGAGTCGAATACCGACCGTCGCGTGTGGGAGTAGTAGTCGTCGCCGCCAGGTGGTTGCAGGTAGAAGGTGGCCTTCTGGAATAGACGCATAATGTCGGCGGTGCTGTGGCACTGGGCACTGCCGGAGCTGCGCGCGCACCCCGGCATGGCGCAGGCGCTGGACGCCTTGCACTGCGCGATCACGCGTTCCCGGACCTGGATCCTCGGCGGAACGTCCGGGCGCGGCGCGCCCACGAACGCCATGAGCCACGTCCGGTGCTGGCCGCGCACCCTGTCCTGCCACCGGAGCACGTCGGCGTCCGACCTGGGGTGGAAGTAGGTCGGGTACGGCACCGAGAAGTCGCTGCCGTGTTCCAGCGTGGACTCCAGCACGAGCAGAGACATGTTTCGGCCGGCCGGCTTGAGGAGGAGGCCGTTGCCCCGGTCAGGGTTCGCGTCGCCGCCGCCGCCGCCGCTCCTCCGGAAGTCCCACCCTGTTCGGCCGGCGACCTGGGGTGGAAGTAGGTCGGCTAGTGCTTTTTAGGTGTGAGGTCCACCATCTACATGTCTGTTGAGATCTCACCCAATATTCTATGCCGTAGCAGCCGAACCGTGTTTGGAGTTCGCTTTTGAATCTGATGCTCCAATGTGCATGGTTCGGTTTCAGCTGCCCTTGGTTCGCTTCTGGCCCAACACTGGAGCTACGCTAACAGTGCAACGGACAGAGTGATTTGTCGGTGGTGAGGGAGATGAAGGCTAATAAGTCCTTTCAGAGGCGCACACAAGTGTACGGCATGTGGACGGCTTGAATTGACAGGATAAAAAAGTTGGGACGGAAGATCAACAGTAGTGCCTTATTTTTATTTCGTTTTTTCCTTCTCCTCTTACTCAGCTTCGTTTTGTTTTTACTTCTCTATACGGTGGTTGGGTCTAGTAGAGTTGAGTCTGGGCTCGTAAAAAAGTTGTAACACCTCTTTTTTTTTTCTTTCTATCGTCTAATAAAAATCCGGCAAAAGTTTTTTCCCGCCTTTCGAAAAAAAAAAGTTGGGACAGAAGGAAGCCAACCTATTATCTTAATAAAAGGTAGACTAAAAGTTAGGGGAAGGTTAAAAGCTGTTAGAAACAATAATTATAAAACCTTAGATGATAAGCCTCTATGCAGAGTGAAGATATAGGAGGTTTGCACATTATCAACTACAAAAGCGTTTCGAAGTTTTTACCACGGCTAAAAAAAGACATCAAGCATGCACTCTCGTGTTTTCCACAATGATTGCTTTTGGAAATCACAGGAAATATCTAATCCATTGTGAGAAGCATTCCAAAATAGTCACTTTCATTTTTCTCGTGAGCCGCCTGCCGGTAATGTGAGTGCTTACTGCTTAGTGCCGTATTTCAGGCTTTGATCAATAGCGAGTGCACAGAAAAAATTGGTAGCACCTGTGAATATGATTGCTACTCAAATCAGTAAAGCAGAAAAAATTACTGCTTAGTTTCTGCTAGTGGGCAACGCCTTGGCACGTTTCAGTGTGTGGTGATCCCTTCACCCCTTCCCAAAAATTGCAAGAGCATTTGACAACGAACGTAATTACGTTACTGTATTATTACTTGTACTCTACTAACAGCAACTAACGCGGCCCAGTAGTAACCTCCAGTTCTCCGCTTGGGACAAAAAGGAACAATCTATTGCTGTCGTGTCGTGTTCCGTTAATCGAGACGGACAAGGAAGCCGCCACGCTTGGCAGTTCGCACAGGAGTCACGCAGCGGCGAGATCCACCGGGGTATAGCTAGGAGCAGCGGATGCGCACCGGCCTAGCCCTAACCCTAGCCACAGCCGATCGGATCGGAGCAGCCATGGCCACGTTCACGGAGACGGAGATTACTCCCCTCTTCGTAGTCGTGCCAGCGCCGGATGCCATTGGCCCCCGCGCCGCCGCCGTCGCCGTCGCCGCGGCGTCTTCAGTCGTGCCAGCGCCGGATGCCATGGACCCGCACGCCGCCGCCCTCGCCGCGGCGTCCGTGAAGATGGAGGAGTTCCGCCGCAACATGCTCGACTACACCGAGAAGATGACCAGCCTTGGATTGATACCCTCGCGGCCACCACCCAAGCGGTGGTTCCCGGGCCTCGCTGGGTGGTTCTCGCGCCTCGCGCGGCTGTGGCGCCTATTCTTGGTTCGAATAAATCCCAACTTCATCCGCATCCGCCCCAATCAGCCGATGGATTTCGAAGATATCGACATTCTTCAACGGTAACCCCTCGTTCCACCGCCCTCCATCTGAATCCTGTTTTCGATTTCGCTTGTGTTCTTCAATGTCGTTCTCTTCTATTGAAGACGAGGATTGCCGGGCTGCTTCGAGAAATTAGCTATGGATCGCCAGCTTGTCAAGGATTGCCTGGACCACTACAACCGTGAGCATCCGGTTCGTGCCTTGCCTAACCCTACTCTGCATATGCATCGCGTGCACGGATCATTAAATGTGTCAATGTACGATAAACTGCCGCTCTGAATTTGGTTTATACTCCCTCCATTCCAAATTATAAGGCATTTTGGCTTTTCTGGACACATAAAACTTTGTTATGTACTTGGATATACACTATATCTTGATACATAGCAAAAACAATGTATCTAGAAAAGCCAAAACATCTTATCTTATAATTTTGAAAGGAGAGAGGGAGTACCATAGTAATTGTTTCAGTTTGACACACGGAAACCAGTTAGTGGATCTTCGAGGGAATTTACTTCCTATCTGTATACTTGCGTTTTTTCCCCTTTTATCTTGGTATATACACTTGCTCCTTACTCCGTGAATGATTGGATTGGTTTTGAGTCAGGGCAATGACTATGAGCCTGTTCTTGGCAACGTGTCCCGGAATTCCCATTTGCACAATGGCATTTGCTGGACCCATGGGAACTTCGTGGCTCGGAAGAAGGGCTCTGGTGTCTTCTCGTTCCTTGCTGCTCCACGGTCTGTCTTCTTCTACGAGCTTGCTTACATGAATGGTTTCCGTGGAGTTGTTACATGCACCCCCGTAGGTATGGTCTACTTCTCTATAGCTCGATGCATCTTCTCTTCTAGTTTCTCGTATGTATTCGCTGGAAGATCATGCATCTCGTTTGCTAGTGCCAAGTGTAGGTAAAAACTGGGAAATACCATAGCACCCTCCCGCGTTTGCAGAAAAAGGCTACCGCTGAATGCCCCGGTTCCACCTTTGTGCATATTTTAGGACCCGTGCTATCATAGGTCATGAATGAATATGATGATGCATTTGACAGTTATAGTCTGTATGGTGTATTTATTTGGTATATATAAACCTCATTAGTGACATTCTAATGCTTTCTGTATAAATTAATTTTTGCTGATCCTTCTGTTTTCAGAGGAACCAGCCTACAGTGTCTTGGGTTACCCTCTTTGGTGGGCTACACGTACTAGTGGCAAATGTATGAACCCCGCCCCTCCCTCCCCTCCCCATCCTCTCACACACCAGAGACCTCAGGATCGTTCACTATACTCATTTTTAGATATTGCTTGCCTTCCTGTGTTTTCTTGCAGTGGATTCCTTTTGCAAGACATGCTACTGTCGATTTGGTATTCCACGTCCTGGCGTACAGAAGATATTTGCTTGTGGACATAACAATATGGCAGAAATCTGTGAAATGTGCTATTGTCGCTCCCATGCGCTGCATCCGGACCCTGGAGAATTTGCGTTTGGCTATCACCATCCTTACCACCCCTACCCTAATAAGCACTGATATTACCGATCGCAGTGGATGGGGAACTGGCTTCTTAGCTTGCTACTTATTTGGTACTTAAGATGGACTTGTCGGTATTCTCTTGTATATTTGGGTTGCTGGTTGGAATGACTGTGTGTTCAAGGAACTTATTGTGATGGCCGCTTTCCATATACTGAGTTACTTCAAAGCTATATAAATTTGCCAAGTTTCTATGTAACTTGGAAAACCGTTTGTATGCTTCTGCTGGAGACGTGGAAAGACGTTAACCTTTTACACCTGTGGGGAGGAGATTGTCGCTGCAGCTCTCAGCTAATTGAAGAAAATAGAATGCTGTTTGTTTTGAAATTATTGCAGAACTGTTACAGTCACTACGTTTGCACTCCTCCTGTGATGTGTATACAGTGTGATCAGATCCCTAGTTTCTTGTAAGTTGTAGCCATCCTTATTCCTTTCTGTTCTTGCCCTTTTTGGTCTGAATGATGCATATGGTGATATAGTCGATGCGTCAGCATAGATATCGCCAGCCAAGCTCTTCTTGGATCCAACAACATCTAGCGTCAGCTGCCACCCTTCTAGAGGCACACACAAGTGTACGGCCTGTGGTCTGTGGAGTGCTTGCACAGTTGCACTGTATTTCCGACGAACTGATGAACTGGCCGACGTGGCGACGTATGTATACGTAATAAACAGCAGAAACTTGATGTTTATTTTCTGCTCCGTTTTGCTAGTTTTACCTTAGGAGATCGTTGACGGACAGTTTATTTTGGCCTAGGAGACGATGTACGTTTTTTTAGAGCAAGCTGCATAGGAGATGATGCTATGTGCTGCATTCGTACAGTGCACATGGTGCTCTCGCATTATGTTTTCACAATACTCTTGTGTAATCGATCGAAGACTTCTACGGTTTACTATGTATATACTACGAGCAGGACAGAGGCCCACGGCCCAATTGGCCTTGATCTTCTTCGCTACAGTAGAGACCGGGCAAAAAGGAGATCGTCGCCGATTCCAGTTCTTCCCGCCGGTGAGCTCCTCGATTCCCTCACCTCCAGGGGTCTTCTTGGCCTCGTGTGGATGAGGGATCGAGGATCTTAACCGTGCGGTGTATATAGGCCTTAGGATAGCTTTTAACCTAGAATAAAAGCATTGAAGACTTTTATGATTTCTACTGTTGCTTCAAGTGCTGCTTGGAATGAGTTGGAGGCTTTCTTACTTGAAAACATTTTCCATCCCCATTTCCTTTGCTTGGAAATTATTACAGAGCTATGGTGTTTCTTCATGCGTTATGCTGAAACTGAGACTTCAATTAATTTACTTAATCAAGTCTTCCTTCTATTAAAGACTGTTGCATCACCAGAGGATGTTCTTGCACCTCTCAGTGCTTTGCGGAAAGTTGCACGTTCATTGTGCATCATCTTGAGCTATGCATCTTCTGCAACTGTTGATCAAATATATACTAGTGTGCTGAATGGTGAAAACTCTTCCAAGTCTTCAATCTTACACTTAGCATTGCTGATGGAAGGATTTCCTTTGGGTTCATTGTCTGATGGTACAAAGCAACTTGCTGTGAAGAAAATGTTTACCTCTTTTGCTGGCTATCTGGAGAGCTACTCCAAGAACCATCGAGTAATCAATGTGCCAACTTCTAGCTTGGGTGTGATAGGACTTCCTGTGCATGCTCTAGCCTCTACATTGCAGCATTGGTGAGTCTATTCTCTAACTACCAGTATTATTCACTCTGATGATGATGGCTGTCTTACACACTCCTTACTTTTTTTTGGCAGCGTAAGAAAGGATGATAGTATTGTAGATGAGAAGAGCATCACTGCTATGTTTAAGTTCACCATCTCTCTCATAAAAGATGTATAGAACTGCACCAGATAGCAGTACGGATAACCTCGCCAAGCACATTAGTTCCATGTTGGTTATTATCTCAAACACAAGGCATCTTTGCGCATTCAGTGAGATGGAGCAGTTGACTCTGCAGTTGCGCACTCTGTTCTTGTCCACTTCTGATAAATCAAATGCAGTGCTGTCTCAGTGCAAACCGTCGATGACTTCCTTTATGTCAACTCTCGGTCACTTGAACATTACCGAAGATGATGCTAACGAACTTTGTTCTGCAATATGTGATCTGTATCATCTCCTGCTGAAGGAACGGCATTGGGCACTCATGCACCTCTCAATGGATTCCTTTGGGTACTTTGCTGCCCGCACATCCTTTACACAGCTCTGGAGATCTGTTCCTGGAGATGCCGCCCTTTCGTACAATGCAAGCACAGGGACGAGCATAGATGAAAACGGATTCATGCTGGGGTTGAGAGCTTATCTTCAGAAAGAGGTTGCCTTGCACACTGATAAATGGTCTGAAGAGCAAATTCGGCTCCTGGTTTCAGAGGGGAGAGCGCTGAAGAAGCTGGTTGAGGCTTATTGTGAAATTCCAGTTGTCTCTGAGCCTGAGAAGGCGCCCATCGCAAAGGATGCCAGCACGAAGAAGAGGAAGATGCCAGATGGTATCTGTGAAGGGATGGCGATGCTGCAGAACGGTCTCAAGGTAATGCGAGGCGCCTTTGATGAAGCGGACTTTGCTGAGCTGAAGCATAGGTTTGCTGCACACTTGTCTCGCCTCGAGGATGCAGTTTCCCAATTTGCTCGCTTATCCGATGAAATCTGATATGGTGTACGGTAAGCGTGCAGGCCTCAGATGGCATTCGTAGCCGCGCTGTAAAAGTGAACCCTCAGATGGTGTACTGCCCCTTTATTTAACTGTTCAGGAATCGGGGGTCAGTTTTCCTTTGGCCTCCCGTATGATTGATTACACAAATGCAGCAAGCATCAGAGCATCTAGACCAAACTGCAAAAGAGCGTTTATTCTAGTACAGTTCAGGATCATAACACAGCTGCTTTCTCACATGGTAAACTCCAGAGTCATCAGATTGTGAGAAACAGTACAGGTTCTCAGGTCATCTCCGCGCCGGCGCTTGCGTGGCGAGAGGCTCAGCGCAACGTCGGCCTGAGGACTTGTGGCCGCCCGGGCGGTGGCCTTGTGGCTTGTTGGCTTGTGGGGGCAAAAATGCAAGAAAATGGATGTGAGAATCCAAACGTTCACTGGTTTTCGTGATATACAACGCTCCTTATAGGGCATCGCGGGATCACTACTCGCTCCCTCGCGAGCCCAACTCCCTAGCAAGTCCACGATATATAACGCTCTTTATAGGGCGTCTATCCATCTGGACAGATCCTGCACTCGCCCATGCTGCCCCCGCCCGCGTCGCCTGCTCGCGGGACGGACCCGTCCTCGTTCGCGCCGCGCATGACAAGCCTGACGCACTAGGTGCTCGCTCTTAGACTCGCGCTTCCTGTCGCAGCCGTGCTCCATCCGCCTGTCCCTGCCGAGGTCCATGCCACCGACGAGCTCTACACCGGTGACCTCAGTGACACTCCGCGGCTTCGAGCTCCGCGTCGACGAGTCTGTCCAAGCAGCAATTAGATGCTACGCTGAAAGCGCATGTTGCAATAGTATGTTTCAAGTATTTCAGATGTTTTCAAGGTTTGTTGCAAGTGTTGTATATCGATGTTGCACATGTTGTAGTGGCTATATACTTATATTTTAAGTGTATGTTCCAAATATTTCATCTTTTCTAGACGAATGTTGCAAGCGTTTTGTCTAGATGTTGCATATACATACATGTTGCAAGCATATGTTTCAAGTGTTTTGCATGTGTTTTATCTGGATGTTGCATATGCTTGGTTTTCAAATGTTTTTCAAACGTGTTTTCGCAAGTGTTTCAGACGCTTGTTTCAAGTGTTTCATCTGTCTTCTTTTGTATATTGCAACTGTTGCATCTGGATGTTTCAAAGGTAGATCGGGTGTGGCACATGGGATGCGCGTGGGAAGCGGCCGGCGGCGCAGACGACGTCCGGGGCGGCGCGGAACCACTACTGGCGCGCTCTCTCGCGAGCCCGACGCGCTAGGCGCTCGTTCACTCCAGCGCGGACGTCCGTGCGCGCGCGTGTATATATATATATATATATATATATAACGTCCGTGCGCGCGCGCGTGTATATATATATATATATATATATATATATATATATATATATATATATATATATATATATATATATATATATATATATATAGAACAACTACTCTATAGCTGGCTACAAAATAACTTATTCTGTAGCCACCTTGAGTTACTATAATTACTATGTTAATTTATGAGATTATAGTAACTCCTTACTAAGTGGTTTACTATAACGTTATGGTAAATATCCCTATGTGTTATAGTAACCCAACTATAGTAAATATATATTGACATTATCGTAAATTAGTATATAAAATTATGGTAAATGGAGGTGGCTACAGAATAACTTATTCTGTAGCTGGCTACTGAATAGCCTCTCCCTATATATATATATATATATATATATATATATATATATATATATATATATATATATATATATATATATATATATATATATATATATATATATATATATATATCTTTTTTTTTGTATAAACCACACAACATCTTACTGCTTTAATTTAACAATTGGTGGTACACCCTGCGGACGAGGCGAATACAACTTTTGCAGTTACAGCATCGTCCACCCGACGCAAACACTACATGCATGCACGCACCGACGAGGCGAAGACCTCAACACGTCCGAAACAACCAGCGCAGGTCCGACTGCAGTGCAGCCATGACAGTCGACAGCCGACAAGCGCTGGCCTACTTTAGATGAGTTACTACTTAAGCGAGGTGGACGGTGATCCTCAGCAGCGTCTCTGCGCCGTCGGTGACGTGCTGGCCGGAGGCGATGAGCGAGCGCACCTCGGCGAACCCGCAGGCGCCCTTGAACTTGCCGGTGCCACCGGTGATGGACAACCGGCACAGCGGCGTGCCCACCTTGTACACCCCGAAGAAGTTGATCGTGTCGCCGTACTCGCCGCCCTCCATCATGGCCGTGAACGCCATCATCTGCGACGACCCGTCGGCGGAGCTGGCCACGTACACGCCCTGCGCGCGCCCGAGCGGCTGCGCGCCGAGGTCGGTCCCGCCCGTCAGCACGTCGTCGATGACTGTGATGGTGCCGAACCCGAGGCTGAGGCCGTCGGGGCCCAGCTGCACCTGCACCGGTGCCGCCGCCGCGCCTCCGGCGCCGTTCCCTGGCTGCAGGAACCCGGCGCCGGACAGGCCGGTGTCCAGCGGGATGCCGGTGTTGCCGTTGTACGTGGGCACCTGCCCGTTGGCGTTGGGGATCGGCACGCCGTTCCTGGGCGCGCTGAAGCCGATGGGGCGCGCGAACGGGACCTGCCCGTTGTAGATGTTGCCCAGCAAGCCGGTGATGGGCCGCGCCGTCGGGCTCGACCCGCCCAGGATGTCGTGCATGTAGAGCTCTAGAGGCGCGTCCGGCCCGCCCGCGCCTACTACGCCGCCGCTACTGCCTCCTGGCTGCGGGTTTGTCGCGGCCACCGCGGCGCCGGTCGTTGCCGAGGCAGGTATCTGCGCATGGATGGTGGAGGCGTGGAGCGTGACGATGAGAAGAACGGCGAGAGGAGCGGCTGGAAATTGGAAGAAGCTCGACATCTTGGGTTTTGGTTGGTTCGATGTGCTCGTTTCTGCAGCCCGATCAGCTGTGTATATTTTCTTTGTTTTCCTGGGTGGTTAAACGATTGACGAGACAAGGGTTTTATATAGTACATTGAAGAATGTTTGCATTCAAGTATGCATCTCAAGGCATGAATGAATGAGCGAAGTAGTTGTCATGTGTGTTCTGACCAAGGACGTCTGGAGGAAGAGTGAAGCAGTTGAGCTGTGAGGAACTGAGGTGGGTCTACCTGAACCAACGAGCCTGAAATGTGAAATATTAGCTGCCCTCATCTCAAAAAAAGAACACTTCAAAACAATACTAGCTGCGAACCACATGCTGATCCCGATATCTTGGTTTTAACGCTGAATGCTAAAGCTTGACTTGACCCAGAGCATACATGCCGATGACCGTTCCCAGGACGATTTCCCAAGTCTCAAACTGGAATGGATGGTGAGATTAGGGATGTATATCCGGAATACATTTCTGCAGATTAGGGATGTATCCGGAATACATTTCTGCTTCTTAGCCCATTTGCTTAGTACAGAGATTCTCATGTTTCTAGAAACAATCTGGAGAATCCACACCAATCGCGCAAAGGCCGTTGTGACTGATGGCTGTCAATCCAGATGAGGATGCATGATCGTCAAAGCACGCAATAGGGCAGTGAGCCACCCCTATCTGCCGTGTGCCCGTGTTTGCAAAGATATTGGCGTTACTCTGCTAAATTTTTGAGCAAAGAGGCAGCATGTGCTTGATCAACTGATTTTGTAAAGCATGTTGCGACGAGATACTGAGCAAGAGAGGCGAGTGGTTAATAAAGACTGCACGTCGAAGTGAGCTCTCAGATAACACAATTTGTTAAGCTAATCTGATATGTCATACATTAAATATACTTTCAGAGCAGATTGAGAAATCCACATATGACAATAACAGTTAACTAGCATGCATGAGTCTTTTGGCTCAACTCTCCAACTGTGTACATTTTTAGTCCGGTGAGGTAAAGTCTCAAAATTGATAGTTAAACTTGAGAACTCAGGGTCAACTTTTCTTGAGATCAACAGACCTTTCATATACAGCAAGCAAGCACATTCTGTTATTCAAGTCCAGGATTCACCGTTGGTGATTGCAACTACATAATATACATGTACCTTACAACATAACATATAATCCCACATACAAGAGTACATTCTGCACATCTGCCTGGAAGCTGGTTAGGTGTCTCTTTGTGGCAATGTCTCGAATGCAGAAACGGTGTTCATAAACTTCATCCGGTGAACCGGTGCCCCACTTGGCTTGATCGCACATGCAACCTTGTCCTCAAGGGGGCATCGTGCCCTCAACATCGAGAAAACATGGTTATTGAGCCTCCTAGCCTTCCTCATCGCTTCAAGGATGCCCTCGTAGCCCTTTCCAAAGACGTCATACATGGGGCAATGAATTTCCAAATAAAAAAATGAAGCATCTAATAAAATTACTATTTCAGACCAGGCATAAAAACCTGGAAGATAAAGTAGTAATGTGATAAGACGACTTGTTACCTACTCCCACCGGTCCAGTTTACAAGTGGAAATTTGACATGGCACGGTCTCTCGAGTTACAGTTTAACCATTTATTTATTCAATATATATTTCTCCTGTCAAAATATATTTCATGTGATAATTCAATGAAATTAATTTGATGTTGGTGTATTTTTCTATAAACTTGGTCAAAGTAAGAGAAGTTTTGACTTAGGACAAACCCAAAGTGAACTATAATTTGCAACGTAGGGAGTAACTGCCATGCATAAAAAAGCATGTTCCACACCCATTCAAAATTTTCAAGTGAAACACAACAGCATTAGGAAGTTATGAAAAAAGACAAATACAAAATTAATTTGTCTTTTCAATACCTTACAAAAAGAGATGAATCCACTTACATGTTCTCCCTACATCAAGTTTTTTTTTTTTGAGAAACTTTTAGGACTACACCTAGTTTTGCCAAACGATGTGTCCCTGATTCTATATCATGATCTCATGAAAGAACAAAAACGTTAAAAATGAAATTTAAAAGCTACAGAAAAGTAGCAGGTCTAAACCATAAGTAATAACAAAACAGAAGCTCCCAAAATAAGTACAATGAAAAATTATCTTACTTGCAAGAAATTTGAACTTTTAGTCCTCTCTGAAGATTGATAGTTTGAAACTGTCGCACTTTCTACTTCTGCCACGTTGAGAAATTGATAGGAGAAATCAAAAAGCTCGAAGTGCTGCTGCTGTCCCAGTAAGTACATGATCGTACAGCCAGCCCATGCTACAGAATCACCCAGCATTTCCTGTTTCTTTGAAGGATTGTTAATGCTATCTTCTAAGTAACTCTGGAGGGGAGAGAAAGAGAGATCTGTTAATTCGAAGACAAGGAAGAAGTAGTAAAAGTCTAACATTCACTCACTAGCTGGAAAATATAAAGCACAAATAGCGCTCAAGCTACATCATATGCTGGGGAAAAAACACAAAATGGAAGAAGACAAAGTGTCTAAATAAAAAATATTCAGTTTCCTAAAAATTTCTTGTCCAAACACCCACCAGCAGCCAGCTCCCTAACTGTTTGGTGTTCAGTTAGAAAGTATTGGTCAATCCTTGATGTGAGAGAAAACAACTAAAATAGCATGTTTTCATCAAGTCAATCAATTTATATTCAAATGAATAACAATGAATGTGAAATTCTAACAATAGGTTTTTAATGGGACACACAGTAAGTAGCTGAAAACACATAATAGATAAAATCTATGGAGTTTACTTACATACTGAAGACCGCTAAAAATGCGATAGAAATCCTTTGAAGTAGTAATGTCAATAAAACCTGTTTTTGGAGTTGCGCTCCATTTGCTATAGTGTCTATCCAGAGCAGCACTTGTGAATGCAAGAGCATACTCCAGCACACTACCAGAATTGAGGTTTGATTTGTACAGCAGACCTGTCAAAAAATTAGTGTTATGCAAACTGATAATAGTGTAAATAAAAAGTAGAAAAGGAATCACAAGTCCTCTTGGATGGGCCAAGATGGTGGGGTTCCAATCCAGTGATTTGGATTTTAGTTTTATCACAAGGTTAGGCTGGGATCTATCTATTTCCAGGTAAGGCCCAAGCCCTAAGCATAATTGGTTTCATCAAAGGTAACACCATTTTCCCCCACATTACAGGCAGTGATTCCATGCCCAGTGGCCAATCTATGATCTGGAAGGCAAGAGCCCACAAATAATTATCATTTTTTTCTTGAGAAAATCGATCTGGTGCAAATATCACAAATATCACTAGACAACATGGCACAGTAAGTTTTATATGGACTTACTGGCAGCTTCAGCTTGCTTTGACATGACAAGAAACGTAGATGGATTTGGGCATGCAGGGCTTGATGTCACAGCATTGGTGGCAGCACTTAAAAGTGTGGTAAATGGAGTATTATCTGAGTAGGCATGTTTCACTTGCCCATCATTTCCTGGAACCAGTCCTAGCCACGGAGCTGACTGCATGAACTGTGTAGTGTCGATTTGTCTCTGTTGGAGAAAAACCATACATGACAATAAGATAAATAAAGATCCTACATCATAATAGATTATAATAGTACAATATGAGAAAGGCAGAAAAATGTGAGAGTCAAGAGGGGAAAATCCATGACAGAAAGTATGAAGCTCAAGTATACATGAAGTATACAAACCAAGGTCAACAATACATATTGTCGGGTTCATAAACCCGGGGTCCCTCGGGGACCGGCTTCTGCGCCAAGGCTCGGCCCGAGTCTAAAAACAACAGGGCAAAGGGGCGGTCCAGCAACCGACCGGAAGGCCAGGCCCAAGAAGAGCAACGCCCGCTCGTCGGCTACTTCGGCCCACCTATCCGACCGGAGTGCTCGATTCGGGCTCCAGCCATCTCCGGACGGCCTCTCCGATCAGAAGGCCTGCTCCGAGCCTTACTTCCGACCCCGCGTCTCTCCGACCGGGGTACGTAAGGACCCTGCTCACCGCTCTTCTCCGACCGGCGCAACCAAAGCCGACTGGGGCCATCCGACCGGGGACGCCCGCTCGGTAGGAACCAGAAGACGTGCGGAGAAAGGCAAGGCAAAGCTCACAAGTCAAAACCACTGTCCAGGGACCATACCCTGCACGGAACAGTACTCTGCAGCCACCTGACACAAACAATATTGTAGGCGCCGACATTTATCTCTACAGTATTGTCGGGTACCATAGAACCGGGTACCTCGAGCAAACATCAAAAGGGTCACTTAAAACCCATCAGAAAGCAAAGCTAGAAGCTAAGCCGTAGGCTCCTCACCGGCCACGCCCGAGCCTACCAGGCTCTCCGCCCCGCCTCGAGCCTCGCACAGGAGGCCTCGGCGTCCTGACGCAATCTCCGCCTCGCGCGAGGCCTTTCACGGAAGGCCTCGGCAGGGAGTGCAATCTCCGCCTCGCGCGAGGCCTCTCGCGGAAGGCCTCAGCAGGGAGTCCGATCTCCGCCTCGCGCGAGGCCTCTCGCGGAAGGCCTCGGCAAGGAGTCCGATCTCCGTCTCGCGCGGGGCCTCATTCTCCGTATCGCTCGAGGCCGGTTCGTCCATAGCCCGTCACCCCCCGCCTCGACCGACCCTCCCGACAGCACGTCATGTCCCATTAATACGTCAACCACTCCCGCAATCTCAGCCGAACGATGGCTCTACACCGCAGGATGGCCGACGGGACCTGAGGTCGCATCAGCGCCATGCCGGCTGGGACAGGGCAAGGCGGGGATTACCGGCAACTGTGTTCTGACGCTGTGCCCACGATCGGCGCCCACACTACACTGTGCCCCGCGATCCCCGCCTCGAAAACAACATTGCACGGACAAATTGGCCCGGGTCATCACCGCCTCCAAGCCAGCGCATCAGATCAGCCGCCCTCTCGAGGCCTAGGCACTGTGCACCAAGGTCTCGGCTATCTCGGGGTTCGTGTCCACCGAGACCCCCTTACTGCGGTGCAGCCTCGGCACCGACCGAGCCTCGGTCTCGCGCACAGTCAGTCCACAGCGGCTCGTACGTTCACCGCTGCACCCCCTCCGAGGCAGTCCCGGGGCTCCCACGACGCACAGGATCGGATGGGACCAGCATGTCGCCCCAGTGCTCCAAGGACGGACCACTCCGACGACCACGCCGCCACAGGAACAGGCCACAGGGCTCGGACATGCCGCCCCTGTTGGCACGACGCCGTATAGTTAGCACATGTACTGTCCTTGTCCTCCCTTCAACTATAAAAGGAGAGAACTTGGGCCACTTAGAGGGGGACGAACGGAGAAGAACACCTTGTAACACACACACGCACACATCCCAGCCGCCTGAGAGCAACGTCTCAAGCGGCCCCCGCGACGCCTCGCCGAGACCTGGGACTAGCTCCCTCTCTCACCTAGCTTGTAACCCCCTACTACAAGCACTCCGGTGCAAGGAATACAAGATCGATCTCTCAGACTGGACGTAGGACACCGATTGCCTGAACCAGTATACACCTTGTGTCTCTTTGCATCACCATCCGGGATTAGGGGCACGCAGCTCAAATTTACTAGTCGGTTGAGGACCCCCCCGTCCGAAACACCGATAAGTATTGTAGGCGCCGCTGGACTCCCGTATGGCAAAAAGCCCCTCACATGCCTCTGGGCATCAATAATGTTGTAGGCGTCGGGATTCACCATACCCGGTAAACGTGGTAAGACTCCTCTCATGCCTCTAGGCATCCAGCAGCATTTTGCAGGTACCGACGTCCACCGTCCCTGAAGAAGGCAGCATGACCTCCCACATGCATCTGACATTCTACAGTAACATCAACAATGTTGTAGGCGCCTACCACTATCTTGTACCCGCCGGTGTGGGCAACAAGGCTCGGCAGCATACGTACCCTCACCATCTCACTTGTAAAGCCATCCCCTTCATCTATAAAAGGGGGTGCGCTTCCTCCAACAAAGAGACCGATCCCAGTTGATCAGAGTTCCTTAGATCGATAGCTCACAACCACAGAACCGCCAGGTTCGGACCTCAAGCACCCGCTTGAACACTTAGCTCATGCGAAGTTCCTGTCACTCTCGGCCCTTCCGACCGGACCTCTTGCACACCCCATCTTTCTCCTTCTCGTTTGTAACCCCACTGCAAACTTCGAGCACCTAGGCTCAGGAATAAAGTCACCGACCGACCCCGACTGGACGTAGGGCACGTTGCCCGAACCAATATAAATCCTGTGTCATTGAGTGCTAGGCCACCTCCGATCACAACGTACAGCAAAACTATAAATATTCACTAGTTGGTCATTTTCTGCACCGACACATATGTTATTGGCCTGGTCCAAGTTACTACCCCTAAGTTTGGCCTATGTCCAGATAACCCCCTAAACTAACGTAGTAACATTTGGTTTGGTTTGCCCCCCTAAACTATTTCAGTTGGTCCAATTTACACAAGATATTTTTTGTTTCTCCACGTCCAAGTTGATTTTGAATTCAAATTTATGAGGTTATAGCTGACACCATAAATTATGTTAAAAAATGCATCATACTCCTACATTTCTATCATTATTTTGATAGGTTAGGCCATCTAATAATAAATTAACACTAGAAATACAAAATTGTATGAAACATACTGACGAAAAACGCATAATGTATTTTTTTTAAAATAATGAGTTATGATGTCTACAAAATTTGAAATTAAAACTCAAACTTGTTCGTGTTAATTTAGGGGAGTAAATCGAACCAAATGTTAATTTAGGTAAATTGGATCGACTAAAATAGTTGAGGGGAGTAAATCGAACCAAATGTTAATTAGGGAGTTATCCAAACTTGGGGGGGGGGGGGGGGGGGGGGGGTAATTTTGATTTTTCCTATGTTATTACACAGAACATCATAAAAGTGCAGAATGGAGAAAGAGCATCAGCATGTGCAACAGTTCGAGCACTGGAGGGAGACACATGAACTTGTCCCTGAGAAATGTTTATTCTCCTTATCATGGAGCAAGCCAACCCCCTCCAAAAAAAATATATAAAATAAAACTAAGTAATATTGACCTTTCTACCTTTTTCTCAATGTAGCATCTCTTGCTTTAGAAGACATGAGATTTTGGAGTTTGGCTGGGGCTCGAGGTGTTTCTTATCTCCTCGCCCTTGCGCCCTCAGGAGCTTAGTTTTTTTGTCAAGTCAGTCTGTTCTGCGTGTCTGTTTTGAGTTCTCATAGGAGTGGTGTTTTGTATAGGGTTTCTAAACCCCCGTTTCTTCTTCTTAATACAATGATACGCAGCTCTCCTTTTTCTTATCCAAAGGATAATGAACCTCTTAACTCAAACCAGATAAAAGTGAAATATAAATATAGGATATATTATTAAGAAATAAAAGAAAATCATGAAACAGAAAAAAGCAGACTGCCCACATCTCCATGGCTAGGTCAGAAACAAGTATTTGGTTCAACTGTCCTACGGGCACAATGAGGTTAAAACTACCCACTTCAGTGGATCGGACTTTAGTACTTGACATCCTCAAGTGCACAGATCAAGGGAACTTTTGAGCGCTCTCAGTAGGGTTACTGCAAAATTGTGCCACTTATCTACAATGATACGTTCAACTATTTTACTGAGGTACCAAAAAAAACTCCAAAGACAGAAAAACAGAGTATCAGAACAATTTGAGAAACTAACAAAGTTCATATGCTTACCAAAACAATGTCCAGAATGCTCATCCAATACAAAGCACTTCCAATTTCCTTAAGGTCATGAAGAACTTCAGTTTTAACTTCTGATTTCGCTTCCCACGTCAATATTTCATGAACTATCTTCTGACAACCTACAATAAAGGCAGGATTCCACTGTTCTTAGAACTTAGAGATGTCTTTTGGCATGGAACTATTGCATTCTGGTGTATGTACTAAATACAAAGGAAATTTAAAGATATTTGACTACACAACAGTGCTGACTAAGCCCATGCTATATAGGATGGCTAAGTGACTTACCAAAACTAGAAATTGCAGCTAGTCCATACTCTAAAATGAATTTACCAGATTTACACCAAAGTTTAAATTAGAACCTAACACCGTAGCTAATAGCCTAAAAAATGTGCACCAAATTGCCACCAATATAAAAGATAATACGTTGCAAAGATAGCTCTGTTCTGGAGAGATGATCATGCCTAATACATGTTCAAAATGGAACTTCTGTAAACATATATTTTCCCCTTGTAGTACAGTGAACAGAAGTAGATAGGGTTGATTGCACAATAAACAGGGCAACAAGGGATGGTGCAGTAGTAATGGGGTATTAGTCCCACATTTGGGGGAGCCAGAAAGAAACAACTCATTCACAATGGAATTTAGAACCATGATTGCCACCAGCTAACATGTTACCTGCTATACCACCATCAAATGAAAGAAGCCCAATAGATTTTGGTAATGCTTCTTGCAGTGCATTTATTTTCGGTACCAAACCTGTAATCTAAAAAGGAAGAAAAAACATTAGCTTCATAGTACATTTGATTGTTTTCTAGGTGTCTCCTATTTTGCTGTCAGATGAAAAGATGTCAAGCTTGTTCATCCATTGAAGTGTGTTGTTTGAATTTTGTGCCTTCTGGTGTATAACACAATACAATGCTCCTTACTACTCACCTTACTTGATATATGATCCAGTAAAGCACGGATGATTGCAGGCAATGATCTGGAACCAAGAAGTTTAACAACTGCAAACATATGAGGGACTCCAAAAAAGTCACGGTACAGCCCAGCAAGACCCTGGTATGCCATGGTCAAATCCTACAAAGAAAACAAGAGCATGGAATAGCACAAATTGAAGTATAGCTTTGTTGGTAGGTACAAATTGTAAAACACTGCGGTAAAAATGGAAGACATAGTTTAGTCCAAGATGCATATTATAATATCTTGTGAATCGCCATAAGTAAAACTTATCAGTTTCCAAATTAGAGTAGAGATGTCTCTGATCATTAGTCCATAACAATATTTAATGCTTACATGTGATCCACAATAGAAGTAGGGCTTCCCAGTAGAAGCACTTGATCTATGCAAAGAGTGGTGAGTTCCTTTTATGGATCGGACAAACCGCTGTGTGGTATTACATAAGATGAAATTCGGCAAGAAATCTGTCTGCATCTCACTCCATATCTGGATCGACCAGAAAAATAGCATCATTTTGATTAGATGAAACAGCAAATTTTGCAGGGATAAGCATAAAAATGCATTTCATAATGCAATGCACCCTTTAGGGCTTGTTCGGTTAATCCCCTCCCAAGGGGATTGGAGGAGATGAGGGCGATTTTGACTTGTAAGGGATTTAATCCCCTCAATTCCTTTCAATCCCCCTCCAATCCCCACCAAACCAAACAAGCCCTTAATGTGATTTTAAGCAAGATTTTGCTACCAAATTGTTTCTCTTTCTCAAGTAATTCCCAACAAACAATACATCATTCACTGGTTGCACAATCCAGAATTTGAAAAACCATCAATGACTGGTAATGATTAGTGAAGGTTCTTTGTGTGTACTGTAGGAGACAGGGACTTCCAGGGCCTACTCCCTGTAGTGTTCTTTTTCTTTTTTTGGTGCATGCACGCACGAGTTGAGTGGTAGGCAGGTGTGGTAGTTTATCTGGGTCATCTTTTTCATGACAGTGGCACATCTGCTGTAAGTTGTATAGGCAGCTAGGGCCCGTAACCTAACAAACTTTCCTTCTATTAATGCAATGAATTGCAGCTCTCCTGCATTTTTAAAAAAAACAATGATTGTTATTTTTTCCTGCCAACCAAAAAAGAACACTGTTTTTCAGAACCTGCCAACCAAAGTAGTCACGAGGGAAGTGTGGTACACTGTTTTTCAGAAATTTCAACTGCAAGCCCTATCTCCACAACCACAGATGTTGTTTTCCTTCTCCAGCTAGTGGAACAGGACAATCAACAGATTGTACAAGGAGCACAGAAAAGGCCTCAATACTTTGATCATACTAGAGCTTGGGATATTTGGAAACACCGAATGACCAAAACGACTGTATTTTCAACAATACTAACCCTATTGTGTATTGTGTGTGCGTTGTATATTTAGCACACTCTCTTCTTAATGAAATGACACTCTACTCTCCTGCGTCGTTCAAGAAAAAAAAAATTAAGTACAAGCTGATACAGGCATATTATAGACCATGATCACCAGAAGTTGTAAGATTAAATCATTATTACATGTATTGTGCATTAATCGAACTCATGAGTGTAACATGGTAAGGTCCCAAACCTGAGAAGAGATGCGACTTGAATAAGAAACCAACGAAAGATTCTCTTGCATCTCGCTAAGCATAAGAGAATAAGAATCCAATTCAAGAAATCTTGATATTGATTGATGTGTAAGCTCCAAAATATCCAATAGTTGTTGCAGTTCCTAATTTGAGAAGACAAAAAAAAGTGGTTCCAAAACAATAATTTACCAGCAGCAGCAATTAGATTGTATAAACAAAAGTAAAACATTCTTACCACAACACCACATAGATCTCCATTTTCAAAGCGCTCAAGCAAAAAGTCAATATTTTCCCTGAATATTTTGTTCATTCTCTGAGTAATTATGCTTCTTAGGTCAATTGTCCTCCCTAAAACCTGAGATGCAAAATGAAATCCTTCAGTAATAATGCAATAAACTAGATGACATGTTATAAATCTTCCTAGAAGGTTAATTTCATAAAATAAGAAGGAAAAAACTGAGTTTATAATCAGACAAATGTATTTCCTTGATTCAAAGAATAAACAAAGGGACGAAATGCTCGCTACTGGTTCAGATTTCAGAGGCTGCAGCAAAGGTACAAGAGTAAATAAAAGGCCAAACTTAGGCTGAAGCTGGATGCAATGGTCCAAATTCAAGAATGCACAACATAATCATGATACAAGAAATCAAATTATGAAATCCAACAAGAATACCCTCAGTGCTAGTGTTGTTATGGTAGATGTGGTATCAATCTCATGGATTGCCAATTCTGGAACACACATTTGGAAGCCGAGTGTTATTGTTGCACTCAAATTATAGAAGAGTATGTTCAAGAAAAAAAATATAGAAGAGTAATGTAACTACGCAGTTTCATATATATTGAGAAGCATATCAACCAGTTAGTTTAAAGATTAGTGAACTATTGGGAAAACTACATATTATTCTTTCAAATGAAAGAACAAATTTGTTCTTCATTAAAAAAATACTGAAAAGGCATCAACGTCAATATCAGGATAATTTTGTTTTTGGAACTAAGGGGACCCCTGATTTTTCTTCTGCCATCAATTTTTATCAACTTCACTTTTTCCACTCACTTCCCATGTGTTTATTTGCTTGTGCCAACTTTTGGCATTTTTTGGCCCAACACTGTTTAGGGCAGTTTCGACTTACAGAATACAAGTCAAATGGGTGTGAACAGCAATGATATAATCTTAGACTGATCTTCTGCCAGCTGAGTCCAACTGATAATGATGGCATTCAGTCAAAAATGGATCGTTAACAGTCCAACTGACAACGATGACAAAAAAAGAGCAAACAAGCATCTAATGAGACAAAGCAAAAAATGACAGATGATAAAAATGAATCAAACAAAACTAAGGGTTGGTTTAATAGCAAAAGCAAAACTATACCCTGAACCAAATCATATGAGCTGAGTCCTTACCATTACTCTCCTTAACTTGAAAATCGCGTCAAATCGCAAAGGTTTGACAAAGTACTTCTCACCATCATCGCATGCATATGTAAATGAACTATCAAGAAGAGTACTGCATATGAAGGCAAAGATCAGTACAAGAGACATTTAGAATCAATAGATATTTTATTCAAAATTATTGGCACATTTTTTATAATGTTGTAGTACAACTCCTTTCTGCATATACAAATGGATGAAACAGACGAAAAGGTTGATACCTTGCTGCACAGCTCTTGTAATATGTAAAGATGATCTCATTAAGCTTCTGAGCAAGAAGATCGAAGCAAAGATCAACCTACAGGGCAGTGCACAAGTAATACAGGTAAGAAGTTTGCAAATGCATGATGATAGAATTTTGACTCTATGACCATGAGTAATCCCAAGCCACACCACCACCTTGCTTTCTTCCTAGATGGTGATTCATATAATCATATGCAATGCAACTAGACTAACCATGCAGGACTTAAAACACCACTGCCAGCCTAAATATGAACCAAAATGAATTTTGATGCTACATAGCTGAGAAAGTTAATATCGTTGAATTCTTTTAATTTGGTTGAATATATTCAGCAAGAAAGCTACAATAACAAAAACACAGTTAAGAGGGAGAACATGTCTGGCACCTACCAAAATATGGAAGTGCATGAATGGATAGTCAAGACACAATAGTAACTGCCTACCTCAGCTTCAATTTCATCATAAAGAAATCTCTGCTTGAGAGAAGTTAGTGCATGTTGAGCAGAGTCATTGTAAAGGTCAAATGGAATCAAAATGCTTTCGAGAAGACCAGCATCTTGTGATTCAATGACATGGTCCACCAGCATCCACGGGAGCGAGCATTCAATTGGAAACTGTCACCAAGACATAAATTAGTATTAGTCTGCACTATTAGTATTTACAACAAGCTGCTTAAAAAAATCTACATCTGAATTCTCAATAATAGTTCCTCCCATCTACAATTTCATTATACTTCAAAGAGGAAAACAAAAAATGCTCCACCTGAATGACACGAGAAGATTCAAGGTAAAATTCTCTGAACCAAAGAAACCCAAGATCAGTTAGAGTACCAATAGTCGCTGCATATATACCAAAAAAGGGTAGCAGTTAATTGTACACTCCAAAGCAACAGGATAAACAAACAGTAAATATGAATTTCTGAAATTCAGAGTAGTGAAATGAAGGTTAGTTGAATATTTCCCCTTGATTAAAATATGAAACATATGAAATGTTACCACAGAACTCTTAAGTGCATGTGAATTGCTATCTTTAAGATTGACTCAGATCAAGTACGCACCTGTATAATCCAAAATATGCAAGAAAAAACTAAGCTTGTAGAAAAATGTCTCTAGTTGTTTAAGATCTTCCACAGGTATGCCAGAGCCACTATTCCCAAATAGTCCTCCAGGTTTTCTCAGATTACCACCAGATACAAGCTCACATATAAGAAATTGCAAACAATGAATCTGTAAAAGTATTGGTAAAAGTACAACAATAATAGTTACGTCAGCAGTGCAGTAAACAAAAGATATTCTAAGTAGAATACAAAAATACAACAAATGTTCCAGCATAAATAAATAAAAGAAATGAAGTGACAACTTTACAGTTTGTTATGACCAGTTAATTGTTAAAATGAGCTACTTTCTGACATTAACCCCCCCCCCCCCCCCCCCCCCCCCAACCTCCCAAAACCCACCCTGCCAAAAATATAAATGTTCCAAAGAATAAAAGTTGTAGACAAACCTTTTTATTTACTTTTCAAGTGAGCGCAATAAGGATGTGCATTGATTGAATACGACAGTTAAGAGAGTTTTCCAAAACTAAAGTCAATAATCAGAAAAGATGAGCCAAGTCTAGATGATTTCCTACTGTAGTTTTCCCATTTTATACTACTGAAATCAATAAAAAGTAACAATGCAGTTTGTCCTAAAACATTGTCACCTAGCCTCCTACAATCTTGAAGAGTATTGCATGAGCACTGGGGGAATGTTCGAACACGAACTTTGTCAGGCAATGCAGAGGCTAAGAACTTAAATTGATAGATCATTGCATACTAAAAAACATGAATGAAACCTGTGCAGCTGTTGGTGCAACTGGTCTTGGGTAAAATGTGTTTTGTCTCATTTCCTCAGTTTCTTGGTGTAGTGAGTGCTGCTCTGGGTCTGCCTTACTAGTGTTGGCCATCCAATCTGCTGAGAGGGTTCGCATATCAGAGAGAATCCTGAAAGAATACAAAGGAAAATGAGTAAAACTTTTTAGTTTTTCAAATCCATTCTCAAAATAGGAGTGCATTGTCACACAAGATCCAGTTCAAAGACTGTCAATCACAAAATCAATAAAACAGAGAATCAGAAATGTCTGAACCCATTGGAACTTTGGATAGCATATATACAATGTCCACTGTAAAGTAAACAACAGGATGGTTGCAAGAGACAGAATTATTTACCGAGAAAGGTCCTTCTTCTTTCTAAATGTTGTACGAAGCATAGTATCAAGTTTATCCTGTACAAAATCTTGGACCTCCATGTGTATTGTTTCCCACAAAGCTTCAGACACTAAAGTATCACAATGCTGCATCATCAATCCAACACTCTTTATGTAACCAATTAATTCAAGCAGAGCCCTTCGTTCTTCAGCAGTATAGTTATAGCGTACTACCTGCATTGCAAATAAGCAATAAACATCAAGTCATGAACACAAAAAAGGTGAAAATTCATATTGTAGTTATGAGTTCCGAAGTTATAAATACTTTATCGCAACACCAAAAACAAATCAAGGAAAACAAAAGAGAATTTTGCAACGCTAATGGATTACTAACATAACTTTTCCACCACAATGCATGTTTAAATAACAAAGCCTACATTGTAATGAAGAAAACTATAAGCAGCAGAGTGACAGAACATTTAAAATGTTATGAGGGGGACCATTTACTGAAGACAAAATCATTCATGTACATAACCCCCAAGGTTCATAAAATATTAAAATTTTCCGAGGCCTCAAGAGGCACATACTCCCTCCGGTTTCCTAAAGGATGTCGTTTTGGACAGCGACACGGTCTCCAAAAAACAACTTTGACCGTTAATTTTTGCTATAAAATATAGTCAATATATACTTTTATGAAACTACATTTCGAGATGAATCTACTTACACCACTTTCATATTTTCAAACTCAATCCAAAAGAAATTATTTATAGTTAAAGTTTAAAATGTTTGACTTAAGACAACCTCAAAACGACATCCTTTAGGAAACCGGAAGGAGTATAATCGGATAAAAGAACTAAGAGATTGAAAGATAACAAATAAAAGAAAAGGAATTCTTTCTTAGTTCCAATGGAATGTGACCCATTCATAGACCTAAACTTAGGAAATTTACCTAAAATACATGGAATATATTTACAACGGAACAAACCCGACAAATTAGGAAACTAATCACTATAAATCTAGTTCCCAATTAGCACTGCCTGGTCGGTCCAAAATGAACAGTAGGGTGCCATAATCTAATTCACAACAGCATTGACTACAAAGGAAAGGGAATGGCTATACTGATACAGTACAGTAGTACACCGTTATTTTCTTTACAAAAGATCAGCACTTAAACAAGCAGCAGCATAAGGAAATGGAATTATGTAACTTATAATAGCTTCAATAGTCAAGAAGCAATCAGAACTTGTTGTAGAAAAGTGAGAACTGATTGCAGTGAAGTGGATAAGACCTTTTCATAGTCAAAACATGTCGTGGGGTTTTGTTGCGAATCTGGAATAGGGCGAGAGAATTTCCAGGCACATTGTTCCCAAATCCTGCCAGTCCAACGACTAAGAAGCTGGAAGCCTTCAACAACAATATCATACATGTTCCCTTTGATATCTCGGGACCAGTCATTATCCACGCCATCCGATGACTTCAATCTTATCATCTGAAAGAACAGATCAATATCAGTGCATGAAAGAGCACACCAAAGACAAATAAGTGTTACTATCTCAGTGTTAAATGAAATACTTTTTTAAGTTTATAGTGCAAATATATGTTTCATCAAACTAAAGATAGAGAATTCAGTTGGGAGCAATGGTGGAAACAATGTTCAGACAGTGATTATCATCCATAAGGACAGCAATAGTAATGGCTCATGACTCGTGCAGTCGTGCAATATCAATTTTACAGTCATTTTAGAAAAAATATTAATAGAGTGATGCAATGAAAAATTTTATATGTTTTACCTGATCCATAGCAGAGGCAAAACGTATAGAGAAGTCGTCATGCTCAGCTCTCATAGTTCCCATGTGATTCAAAATCAAGTAATGCCTCTGATAAGTGGTTTAGTTAAGGAATTTCAAGCATACTATGACCTACCATATGCAAATTTAGTTCGTTCTGGTTGCGCTTCCGGCTCTGACAAAATTCCATTTGCCTTTATGTGGAATAAATCATGGGGATCTGTTTTTTGTACATAATAGGGACTCTGTCCAGGTAAGAAACCAGCATTTGTTTGAACCCATTTGTGAAAAAATGTTTAGAAAACTCAGCAGAAAGGATATTCTTGTAGCTCTCGACCCTGAATTTCATGAGGTGCTTGAAGAGCAAGGAGACGAGTTTGACTCGAAATTTTTTGAAAATATGATGACAATTCCTTCAAAATTGCAGCAGGAGAGAGATGCAGATCTGGAAATGCCGGGATCACTGGGTCATTCTGTAAAAAAAAAAGGTAAGAGCAACAGCAAGTTTAAAAATATGAAGTAGCATAATCAGATAAACATCAACTCCTCCAAAAATTCTAATTATAAGTAGACTTAAGTGGATATCTACAAGGAGATGATCAAACCTTAAAAACATTGAGAAGACGATTTATCTTCACCCTCTTATAAAGCGACTCACTCTCCTTCTCTGATGAGGTTGCTAGGACAACCAAAACTGGGAGGACACGGAGTAGGGTATGGCGCTCAGGAAAAAGAAGAGCAAAGTCCAATTCCAATGACTCCACACAAAATACTATAAGAACCTGTAGAATATCCTCAACGCTGTTGTTTTAAGTTAAGAAAATCAACAACAGATAGACACATAAAATGAAGCAACCACAGGCATGAAAATTAATCTGTTCTAGCGTAACAGGTGCATAGCAACAAGCAGAATTTATAGCCATATGAAATCTTACATAAACTAACAATCAGCTACTTAGACAGCTCAGCTACAAGCACAGAATCTATGATACTGGTGTGCAGATTTGTATTATGGACATCTAAAAGGTGTTCCAATAAGTGAGTTTTCACTAAAAAAATTCAAGTGCAGGGTTGTGTTGCTAAATTCTCAACATGCTCTAAAAAAATTAAAAAATACATTCAGTCAATCATACAAAGTTACTTAACCTCTCACCTACAGCAAGAAAACTTACAAGAGACATTATCTTTGTTGTAAATGTATCAAAACTTATCAATTATGAAATTGCATATTTTTCCTACTACTTGAAACAAAATCATCTGAAAGAACTCATATAGAATGCTTATAAAAGCAAACAATTGTGATGTTCATACACAGAAAGTGGGATACGTATTTGTCCGAAACATCTCAGCATGCAAATTTAACAAGATGGCCCATCTGGTGCTCAGAAAAATCTGCAAATGCAAGCGAGAAATCAAGTTAAAAATGCATATATATTAGCTATCGTGATAATACTTACATGTGTCAAACAATTCAGTGAGGAATTTATTTAGTCCACTTCCATCCCTTTGAAAATCAGAATTTTGGAAGTGTTCTTATTTTAAACTATTTTACAAGTGTTTATTCTACTCAAGAATCAAGATACTTCACAAGCATGCAATCCATTAGATGCTGGTAATAGTATCAACTACACTGTCAAAAACATTACCCTGCAATTCCTGTAACTTATGTCTGTAGATCAAGTTCTTATAAATTCTACTAATTTGTATATTATTTTAAACATGGAGTAATTGCTGAGCTTAACACAATGGAACCCAACTCTATAAAAGTAAAATGGCAAGGAAAATAGCGCACAAGGCTCTTGTGTCCTGTTATCATAATTGACTTGGTAGTGTGGACGCTAGAGGAGGAGGAGGAGGAGGAGGGAGGGAGGGAGGGGCTATGGTGTACAGCCAGGGCTTCTGCCCTGGGTCGGTGTTCTTGCACTTTGGCCATATCCTTTGTTCAAGCATGGTGCACATGTTTCAGTTATTCTACAGTATTTGGGTCTTGAGTGTGTGGCATCGTACATTACTCATTTAGTACTCTCTCTTTAATGAAATGACACACATCTCTCCTTCGTCGTTCGGAAAAAATATATCATATTCGATTGGTATAGTGGTGTCAGAGTGGGGAAATTGGTATTAAAAGGAATAAATGGTGCACAAATAACCAGAAAGGATTTAAGACTGGAACATAACAAGAAGCTGTAATGAAGAGCAATGACAAAGCAGCAACCTGAAGATCATCCAGCTCTTCTCTCATGGTGTCGGTATCCTGCCACTGGGTGCTTACTTGAGTGAACGTTCTGCATGAAAATATAAACAAAAATCAATCGCTGCATCTAAGAGGACATGTACTAGCAATCAAACATGGGAATACCCTAGAATCCATAAATCAAAAGAAAATAAAATTTACTATAAAAAGTATCTGGATGTTGATATATGATCCTGGACTAATAAGTAAGTTGCAAAGTTGTAATATTTATTAAGTGGTAAAAGTGACATGACATGCATTACTACATGCTTACCATCTTAGGCTTTACTGGAAAGTACAGAGTATCCAAATTATATTGCAAGTGAATTCGTAACTTTATAGTATCTATAAAAAATTAGTCCATTCAAAGTTGCAAATGTTGCTCTCCACCACTTAAACTAGTTATTCAGAGAGCAAATATTTTTTACACATGCAAAGACTATTGTCAGAGCAACTTGAGGCAGTACATTCAATACAGCTGCATACAAACATCAGATGACACTATGGGCATAAAAACACAGATATAAGAGCATGCCATTTTTATGGTAGTTTATGAAACACACTAAAGGGTATGTGAACTCCAGTTGTACTAATTGACACTAAAAATAAATCCCACCACCACCACCACCAACAACAACAACAACAAAGCTTTTAAGTCCCAAACAAGTTGGGGTAGGCTAGAGTTGAAACCCAACAGAAGCAATCAAGGTTCAGGCACGTGAATAGCTGTCTTCCAAGCACTCCTATCTAAGGCTAAGTCTTTGGGTATATTCCATCCTTTCAAGTCTCCTTTTATTGCCTCTACCCAAGTCAACTTCGGTCTTCCTCTGCCTCTCTTCACGTTACTATCCTGACTTAGGATTCCACTACGCACCGGTGCATCTGGAGGTCTCCGTTGCACATGTCCAAACCATCTCAACCGGTGTTGGACAAGCTTTTCTTCAATTGGCGCTACCCCTAATCTCTCACGTATATCTAAAAATAAATCCCACCAAGGAAAAGAAATAGCATATCAAATAACAAGGTGATCAACTGGCAGTCAGAAAATTTCTACAGTTCTACACTCATTTCTGTCACTGCCATAGGTGCTCTAAAAGACAAGACATGACAATGTACCTCTTGTACCATGAAAAATCATTAGGTATGCTTGCTTTTGCATTCTTGAGATGATCAAGCTGCAGTAGGACATCAAGCAACTTCAGCATAGACCTGCATGAGCGACACAACAAAGAAAAAGAAAAGCTTTTATTCCCAAGGAAGTTAGAGAGGAAACCCAACACGAGCAGCAACCCCACCCCGAGAACGCAAAAAGCAAAAATGAGGTATCTTTTATGGAAATGAATCACATGAGTGATATCAAGATAAAATCATACATATCATTCTCAACTTGAAAAGAAAAGAACAAACAGTTACTGAGTTAGAACATGGAGGAATTAGGTTAGCTTTGAAGCTATGTTCCTATGCAATCTGAGAGGATGTCTCAAAAAAATGCTAAGCAATAGTGACCAGGAGAAAGAACAAACCAAAAATGAGTGATCGTGGGTCCATTAACCAGTCTCTCTGGCCTAGAGAATCTCTGCATGTCAGCCGCCAACTGCAACAGATGATACAATGGTGTGAAACTCAACAAGAGGTGCTGCAACAAGTGCCTTTTGAAGGAAATACCCTATAGAAGAGATAAGTATCTCGAAGAAATCAAACACGCTGTAGCTACTACCTTAGAAGCAGCAGAAGCTTGCCATCTCTGAATTTCACGTAAACGACTCATTTCCAAGTCAAGAACTTGATAGGTTTCCAGATACAAGTCCGCTTGGTTATGCTTCATTGAATCAGGAAGCTGCATTCAAGGTTCTATAATATATTATTTCACGAACATACCAAGCACCTTTGGAGAATGTGATTCAATCAACAAATTTAAATTGATCAACGGTCACCCAGATTTTGATTGATTGGCATGGAAGGTGCGAAAAGAGAGTAATTGTATGCAAGTAGAATAACTTCACATATCTGATGACAGAAAACTGGCATTGGGATAAGGTATAATAGACTAGCAGCAACAAAAAAAAAAGGTAGAAAACATTGTTTACTTAATTACACTCATTACAAGAAATACTGACATGCATGTATACACATATTGGTATGTTGTGGGATTGGAAGGAAAATAGGCATGGCAAGAAGTTTCTTTGCATAACAGTATAAATGGCATAATGCAACAAGCAGTGGACAGAGAAAGTTAACTAAGGCTAACCTGAGGTAGAGCTTTTACACAGCTACGGTATGTATATAGCAAAGATGCCATTTCTTTTCCTTCTTGGATCAGCGTATTCTGCAATTTTTTTCCATCCACGAGACAGTGGGAAAAAAAAGGTAATCATATCTCATTTGGTGCCGCATGAAATAGTGTGATTACATAAAGCAGACAAGACAATGATTTAAAGAGAGAAAAAGAGACATGCATATACCTTAAAAATAAGATCATGAAATGAGTAAATCAGTAAAGCACTGGGTGGCGACAGATCAAAACATACAAATCCTCTCCAGGCTTACCTCTGTTCCTTCAAATGGTCCCCACAAAGTTTTTTCTGACAAAATAGGGACCATATGGAACTCAAAACTTCCAAAGGAGAGTTACGTTCCCATAGGAACGTGAAATAACTCCCACATTCTATATTTCATGAAAGGCGGTAAGGCACTTGCTAACCATATTTACAGCATATTTGCAGCAATTAAGGCTAGCTTTGAGACCCAGATGAACTTCAAATTCCTTATCATAAAAGACAAAAAAAGGTACAGCCAGGGTTCACAAGTGTCAATAAACCAAGGGAGGATCTTAGGTAACACACATGAGCCCATATACGCAAAGAATTGATTACCATGGAAGGAAGTTTGTGTCCGTGTGCTTGGGTGCAATTTAATTAATTTGTCTCTGTTACGTGCTCTGGCAGGGGAAGGAGGCAACCCAAAATGGAAACAGAAGTGGTTTTATCAGGGAGTGGCATCCTCGAGGTGCCTTGGGTAGGCAGCAGGAGCATAGACTACATCACTACAATGAATCAATGGCTGAGATTTCCTCCTTGATTAAAACTCTATATTTCATCTAGACCACTAGCAGCTGAGTTATCAGTTCGCAAGGACATCTCTTAAAGACATCGGTTTCCAAACAGGGTTGAAACGTTTATGGGTATTGAAGCAAATAGGATGTGCAATTCAATCAACCAATCACAAGGAAAACGAGGAACTACATACCAGCTGGTTGATTGCTTTTGTATCTTCTCCTAGTGATAGACGATAAGCAGCAACATCGCTGTATTCTGAACATGAAATTACAAATTTCAGACGATAATAGAGCATTAAGAAACTGTGGCAACACTTAATATTAATTCAAGTACCGAAGTTTTGCTTGGATAGTATAACAAGGAAGAAATATAAAGTGCTATCTAGACATCAGCCTATAGCATCACCATGACAGCCATGTAGAATAATCACTAATGTACTTAAAACTAACAGTACAAAAGGCAATGTTATGTTTGTCACATACCAATAGGACTGTTAGTCGCATATCTTTCACTCGACAGGAGCACAGCTAACCCCTGCACATCCGGTTGCTCATCCTGAAATTTGAAATGTAGCAAAATAATTTGAAAAGTGAGTCCAGCAAACACAAAACATTCATTCTGATACAAAGAAGAATGAATGGCACACACCAAGGGACCAATCACAGAACCAAACACAGACTACAAGTGGGAATGTCAACACCTCTCAATCAGTTCAGAGAACCATCAAATCAAAACTTCTCTATAACACGATTCATACCAGTGTAGTACACCTAATACACTAGAGTTGGCAGGTATTGCAAATCTCTACGACATCCTTCTACATTTCACCTATCAGTGCACTTAAAGTACACTGTCGATGCCTAGCATTTTGAGTATGGATGGGTATTAGCAAAAGTGGATGCCCTCTCTTTTATTCTCCCGTCACAACAAATATAAGAAAGGGCAGCAGCGCAAAACACTCCTCCTGGGGGGTTAAAACTGGGCATATATCGGTAAAAGGAGTGCCGCGTTGGTCCAATTATGAATTATCCCGCATAATCACGTGAACAACCACCAGACACTCCTCATCGTTCCAGTCGGATTTTGCGCTAAGCCTATTTTTTTATACCAAAATCCCTAAATTCCCACATCACCGAGCATCCCCAGCTTTGAGCACGAGCAAGCAAATGAACTCGTAAGCTACCCGGACCAAAACGCGCAAGCGCTGCATTTCGCCTATGGGTTACGAGGACGAGCAGATCAGGTGCGAAATTGAGGCGGGGGGCCGGAACGGGGACCACGAGGAGCGGCAGTGCGTGCGTACCTCGAGCGAGAAGGTGGAGAGGGCGGCGATGGCCTCTTCGACGGGGATGGCCATGTCGCTGGCGCGGCCGAGGCCGCAGGGAGGAGGCGCGGGCGCAGGCGAGGCGGTAGTGGCGGAGTGGTTGGGAGTGGGAGCGAGGTTGTGCTGGGGGGAAGCAGGCGTCAAGGAGAGACAAGGAGATGCACCACCAGCTCGTACTGTCCCGTGACCGTGAGGTGTGAGCTGTGGCAACGGTGGGCCAGAGTGGGGAGGTGAAGATGACGGACGTGAAGTGTACTCGAAGTGAAAGGGGAAAGGAAAAGTTAATTGCGGCTTTCGGAATTCCGGTGCACTACATCGTGCAGTGGATCTATTTTAGCCAGAGCAAGGCTAATAATATAGTCGGTTTATTGGTTGTAAAGTTCTTTGTAGCTTTTTTTTAGCCTACTCATATAGTAGTTAGCTCTTTACAGTTAATATATGACTCACTTATCTCTCTCACAGACTTTTTTGGTTTTTATGCCCAAGCCGCCTGTAAGCTTACAGCCCGTTTCTCCTCTCTTTTCTCTCCTCTCTCCTCCACCTCAATATTTAGTCGGCTTACAGCCTGCTATTATACTTGCTCTTAGAGCCGTGTGAGACTGTAGGCCCAAAGTGGACCTTATCACTAGGGGGGACCAGAATTCTGGGCCAGACAAGAACCAAATCAGATTCGGGCTCATTTTTGTTTTTTTGGATGGAGTATATCCTAAAGAACATTCCCGAGATTGCTTGTGTCCAAATCCGAAAAAATTATTAAGGAAACGGTAAACATGTGAAGATTAATGATTCGTATAGACAATTCCCATATTAACTAGTAGTATGACTTATAATTAAATTAAACCCGACAGGTAGCTAATTGATGTTACGGATCTACTCATTCTATTCTAAATTATAAAATATTTTGATTTTTTAAATATATTATTTTTATTATGTATATAGATATAGTGTACATCTAGGTGTATAGTAAAAGTTGTGTATCTAGAAAAGTTAAAATGTCTTATAATGCTTAATGGAGAGCGTAATTTAGAGTGTGTTTGTTTTTTTAAGAAAAATGGAATTTTATTTTCGTCTCTGCACGAGTTATGCACAAACTGATCTTTATTACAGTTTTAGCCTCTGGCTATAAAAAGCATGCTCTCATAATGCAACACTAACAAATAAGACTAGTCTAGACAACAAATCTGTTAGACGACGACCATCCATGCTTTAGGAAGATATACAAAGCCGTCGTCTCTACTATACGGTATGCCCACTTCGAACTTTATGCCGCTTTTCTTTTGGAGTATGGTTTAGAAGCACGTATTTCCTTCGTCCCAACATAAGTGTCGCTACGGTATTCGTGCTAGTTAAACCTTTTTAACATGGATTAAGTCTATATCTTTAAAAAGTTTATCATGAATATAAATTCAACGATCTATCTAATTATATTAATTATGGACTATAAATTTTAATATTTTTTAATATATTCGGTCAAAGTTAAAAGTATTTGACTTTTTATTTTTTAGGACGGAGGGAGTACAATACGTAGTCTTGAAAACAACATAAAATAGAATCTTCTACAACTAAAAAGAACAAAGTGTGGATACTTTTTGGTACGACATTCCAACGTGGGTCCATCGTCCTGCCTGCTGCGTTCCGCAGACTCGCTCCCACGCGTGGCCGTCCCTTGCGATATTTAAAAGGAAAGACCTTCTCCTTCCCCCCCCCAATCGCACGCCACTCCCGCAGAAATTCCCGCCTCCTCGATCGCCGCCTGTAAACCCTAGCCGCCGCCTCCAAATCCCGATTCCACAGGGAAGCGGGAGAGGGAGGGCCGCCCCGCAGCAGATGGAGCTCGCGGGGGGGTGCGCAAGGAGTGGCGCGCCGTCCCCGACTCCTCGCTCCACTCCAATGGTGCTGAGGTAGGCCCGCGTCGCCGCTCCGATCCCCCGACAGCACAAAAGCCTTACTCCTCCCACCACCATCCCAAATCACTCCCTGTTCTTGCTCGCGTCCCTTGCCTTCTTGCTCGCGCGTTGGTTTCCGCCCATGGGAACGTTGGGGATGACCGCTTTGGGTGTTGTGGGCACGGGAAGGGGCGGGTGGACTCGATGACTTCTACGCCATCACTAAGCTCAGCGATGACATCCTGCAGCAGCGCCTGGAGAGCATCGTGCAGCAGCGGGGGAGCTGTAGGAGATCGAGATTGAGCTGCGCGCGTAGGCCATTGCACACCGGCAGATCATCGAGGTACAACAAAGCTTCCAGGCGGCTACCAAGGAGCATGCCACAACTGTGGCAAAGATGATTCGGCAGTCAGGGGGTGCGAGTGCCAATTTGGTCAACTCCAGGGGCTACGAGCTATAGTATATTATAATTCTCATTGTGCATATACGTATTGTTGCTTCTGTAATTCGGTTCAATCGTATCTGCTATAATGTTGTATAAAAGTATTCACTTTTTACTAAGCTTCTGAATATGCAAATTTACCATACGATTCTTGAGGATTTACAATTGGTGATGTCATTATTATAGGCAGAGCTACTGATCCCTCAGTTGGAATTCCTCAATGAGGAAGGAGCACACGCTGAGCTCTAGGTGGTGTCACAGATTTTCGTGGACACACCTAACAGGACAGGTTTGAATACAATCGTTTTAGCATTGGACATGGCTATTACTCTCTCTAGCTTAGGATTGCACCACTCTAGCTCCTACCAAGCCCTTACTGATATTTGAGACTACAGATTACTACTTTGCAAATTTGTGGCTCTTGACCTACTATGATTTACGATAGGTATTTGTCAGTTTCTGTTTCGACTCGCTATTTGCAGAAAGTTACTGCCATTTTCCCAGATGGTAGAGGAGCTGCCCTTCTCAAGTATCAATGGAAAGATGCACAATTCAAGTGTAATAGGTACTATCCACTGAGAAGTGATGGTTTCGTAGCAAATTGATGTAACTTGTTACATCTCATGATTTTCTGACTACAAGTGACATGCTACCGATTGTCATGAACACTACTGTTTCGGGATTATAGAAGGTGCACAGTTATTTTATGATTTCGAACTTCTATAAAAATTAAGCTGTCCATTCCTTCAGAAGTACAAAAACACATTGCTTTTATTCAGAACTACAACCTACTAGGTTACTAAAAGCATCTAGGCCCCTAGTTGAGTTTTAGTGATTAATGACAATACGTAATTACTATGACTAACGTGTGTTTTGCAGAGGCAATTAAGTTAGGTCATGGTAATGGAGATTGATTGGGCAATCATAGTTGTCATGCCTCTATGATGAAAATCGTTTCGGTTTTCAAATGATAGACGACAAGGTTAAAAATGGACTAGTTCTAAGTGTCGTTTGAAGTTGGAGAAACACTTAGAGTAGTTTAGGACTTTATTTTTTCTTTAGCCATACTATTAAGGGGGTATGGATGGGTAGCTCGACCTAGGTGAGTCTAGTGAGTTAGGGGTGGTGCACACTTGTCAAATCTAGCACTAGGTAGCTCCTAAAAAGCTCTTAAATTAATTGGAGCAAGCTTCATTCACGTATGATTGAGAGTTAGAAGTGAATGGATAATCAAATGCTGATCGGACGCTGGTTCCAGTGTGACCAGACGCTGGCGCAGAGTTCGGTCAGTTCATTTGATCAAGATGAAGTTGTTTGGCGCGACTGGACGCTGAGAGGTGAGTGGTCGGACACTGACCGGACGCTGGGTGCTAGTAAGGTTCTAAAGAGGGGAAATCATGACCGGACGCGTCCGGTCAGTGCTGATCGGACGCTGTTCAGCATCCGATCACAACTTAAATACTGGGTTTCGGGGAGAACTAATCAGAGCGTCCGGTCACCCCGTAGAGGCATATAACGGTTCATTTTGAATACGGGTGTATAAATACTTCCTCCATTCATGTGAGGGGATACTTTTACTCATTTCAGCAGCTGAGAAACACCCTTGAGAGTGCCAAGAAGAGCAAGGTCCTAGTGAGGTGATTGAGATTTGAGAATCCAAAAGAGAGCCCTCATCAGTAAAAGCAAGAGTAGCAAAGTGTGCATCCACCCTTCTCATTAGACTTGTCGTGGTCAAGTGAGTGTTCATGCTTGTTACTCTTGGCGATCACCATCACCTAGATGGCTTGGAGGTGATTGGAAGCTTGGTGATCATCCGGTGGAGTTTATGGATGACCTAACTCAAGTTGTGAGCGGTTGTGGATGATTCACCATGACGGAGTGTCAAAGAATTAACCCATAGAGAGCACTTGATCCTTGCGCAGATCAAGGGGGAGATACACCCTTGCGCGGGTGCTCCAATGAGGACTAGTGGGGAGTGGCGACTCTCCAATACCTCAGCAAAACATCGTCGTGTTCAGGGATGAAAGCGGGAACGGGAAATTCCCGTACTGACCGACACCGAATACCGAAATTCCCGACCGGATATCATTTTCTCGGGATAAAACGGGTTCGGGAAGAAATCCGGGAAAATTCAGCGAATCTGGGATCAAAATCGGTTAGAGTGATTTCCTAACCGAATTAGCGGATCCCGTATTTGCTCAGGAAAATTCCCGCAGGAAATTCCCGTTTTTAAGGCTTGCAAACAGCCCAACGTTCCATCGTTCCATGCTTGGCCCAGTGATACCATCGGGAACAGTGAGCTGACGAGTCATGCATGCTGCCCATCGTTGCTTGGCCCAGGAATTCACGCATGGAGCATAGGAGCAGCAAGGTTTGGCCTTTGTTCATTTTTCTTTTCCATTTTCTTTTTTTAGTAGTTCTGTAGTTTTCTTTGCATAAATATTCTGATGAGCTAACTGTTTGCTATTGTTTGCATATGGATTATGCATGGTTGCTATTGTTGCATCGAGCTCGCTGTTTCAAGTAGTTACATATATCGATGTTTCTGTTTTGTGTTACCGCTTCCCGATCGTAATCGACACGTTCCCGTTCGAAATATTCCGTTTCCGATATCCCGTAATACCGGATTCGTTTTCCCGTCTGGCCTTTTCGTTCCCGTTTCCGTTCCTGGCCAAAAAATACAGGAGCGGGAATGGTTAAGATATTTTCTCGACCGTTCCCGACCGTTTTCATCCCTAGTCGTGTTCCTCATTCTCTCTTTACTTTAAGCATTTACTTTGAGCAATTCAATTCTTGTCTTTACATTTATAGAATTGCCATGCTAGAGTAGAATTGGAACTTAGGTTGCAAGATTTTTTGTATGGTAGAACATTAGAAACACTTTCTAGGCACAAGGGGTGAAGTTGGGCTAACCATAGGGTTTAATTATTGCAAAGAAATTTAGAATTAGCCCAATTCACCCTCCCCCTCTCTTGGGCATCTTGATCCTTTTAATTGGTATCAGAGCCTCATACTCATGAATTTAGACTTAACCGTCTAGAGAAAGATGTCTTACGGGGATGGACCTCCTCCTATTTTTGAGGGGGATAATTTTCCTTATTGGAAAATCCATATGGAGGCGTATTTAGAAGCTCTATATGTTGTTATACTTAGAGACGCCTCACAAGGATTCCCAAAACCTCAGGATCCCATGCACCTACAAGGCGATAAGGTTAATTACGAAAAATAGAATGCAAAGGCTAGAAACACCATCTTTAGAGGTCTTTGTAAAGATGTGTTTAATCGGGTGAGGAACCACAAAGACGCCCATGCACTATAGTCGGATATTTGTGCGCTCCATGAGGGAATAAAGAGTGAGTGTGAGGAACACTATCATCTTGTCATAAAAAAGCTAAATTCATTTGAGATACTTCCTAAAGAGAGTGCTAATGAAATATACTCACGCTTGAATGTTCTTGTAGAGAAAGTTAATGGGATTGGACTTACCTAAATGCAACCATCTGACATTGTAAGAAAAATCTTGAGTATCCTCCCCATTGACAAATATGGGCATATTGTGATCGTGCTTCATCAAGGTGATCTTTCTATCGCTACACCAACATAAATCTTGGGAAAGATCAATGCTCATGAGATGTACATACACATCACACCATAAGATGGCTCATCCTCTACTAAGAAGAAAGAAAAATACTTAGCATTTAAAGCTAGCCAAGAGAAGGGTAAAGCAAGACTTGAGTATGAGAGCTCAAGTGATGATGAAATTGATGATACAAGTCTTGCTCTCATGGTGAGAAGAACCGCCAAGATGCTAAAGAAGCTTAATAAGAGTGGCATCAAGTTTGATAGAAAGAAAAAGAAGTTCTTCACTAGCTCTAGAAGAAAGCCAATCTCTAAGGTGGATTGCTACAATTGTAGAGAACTTGGTCATCTAGCATACCAATACACAAAGCCCAAAAAAGACAAGTACAAGAACAAGTATAAGGGTAAGAAAGATGACTCAAGTAATAAAGAAGAAGATAAGAAGAAGAAAAACAAGCCATATAAAAAGAAGGATGGCAAGAAGAAGGACTTCCACAAGAAAAAGAAGAATGGCAATGCATACATCATCGGTGATTGGCTTACGGACATTGATTCATCAAGTTGCTCATCCGATGATGATAGTGATAATGAGAAGGTGGCCGCCATTGTGATTGACTCTTCATGATCTTCACCAACACCACCGCCATCATTCTCTACACACCTATGCCTTATGGCCAAAGGTGAACGCAAGGTATCAAATGATGATGATAGTAGTGGTGATGATCATGCTAACAATGATGATAGTGATAGTGATGATGATGAATATGAATCACCTTTTTATGATGATCTTGTTAAATTGCTAAATCAATATACTAAGATCATTAGAAAGACTAGAGCTAAGAATAACTCTCTTTTAGCCAAATGTGATGTAGCCGAAAAGGCTAGTGTTGAGCTTAGAGAAGCAAATAATGCTATGACATCCAAACTCAAGGAGCTCAAATCTTCTAAGAAAAAGCTTAAAAATAAACATGATAAACTTGAGAGAATACATAATGAGCTCATCACTAGCCATAATATGCTTAAAGAAGAATATACCACTCTTAATATTAATCATAATAATCTTGTCATTGCTCAAGAATTTTTATCCAATGAGCCATATGATGCTACTAACGATGTTGTTAAGATTGATATAACTATATTATGTGATGATTTGATTATCGAGAGCATTGAGCAAAGTTTTAATAGTAAGGGCAAGTAAGTGGTTGAGACCGATAATTATGATGAGTTTGTCAAGCTCAAGAATGACAATGAAAAGCTCAAGAAAGATCTTGAAGAACTCAAAACCACCAATACTATAGTGCTAGAAACTATTGATCATGATGGTGATTTGATTCTAAAGAATGAGAAGCTCAAAGAAGAGAACAAGAAGATCAAGAAAGAGAAAAATAATGATGCACTCAAGGAAGAGAACAAGAAGCTCAAGTTGGAGAAAGAACATCTCAAGATTGGATTGAGCAAGTTCACAAGAGGCAAGCATCTTCAAAGTGAGCTACTAATGAACACCGTCATAAAGATGAATAGAAGTAGCATTGGGTACATGATAAATAAAGAGAAGAAGGCTCAAGCTCAACAACAATAACAAAAGCCAAAGCCAAAGAAGTATTTTAAGTGTGGACAAGAAGGCCACTTTGCCCATAAGTGCTAAACTCTACCACCACAACCCTTGCCCAAGCATGCTAGACCTTTTGCTTTCAATGCTCATTACATGCTTAGAAAGGATTCTAGTGGAAAGATGAAAATCATGTTCTTAGGACCTCCCAACAAGAATAGGTCTAAGAAAATTTGGGTAGCAAGGTGAAGGGCCCTCAACAAGTTTAGGTTCCTAAAGCTTCATCTCTTATATGTAGGTGAACTACAAGACCGATGGAAGTCATTAGGTAATTGATAGTGGTTGCACACAACATATGACCAGTGATCCTTGTATGTTCACCTCACTAGATAAAAAAGTAGATGGACAAGAAAGAATCACATTTAGAGATAATTCAAAGGGCAAGGTTAAAGGATTAGGCAAAGTGGCAATATCAAATAATCATTCTATCTAAAATGTGTTATATGTTGTTTCATTGAGCTTCAACTTACTATCTATTGGATAATTGTGTGATCTTAGCTCTCAATGCCTATTTACCGAGAAGAAAGTGGTTATATCCAAGAAAGATGATGATCAAGTGATATTCAAGAGATTTAGATACAACAACCTATATCAAGTGGACTTCATCTTTGAAGATGCTAATTTGAAGACTTGCCTATTCACCAAAATAACACTTAGGTGGCTATGGCATAGAAGACTTGCTTATACTAGGATGAGCTCACTCAAGAAACTAATAAAGAATGATTTGGTGAGAGGGTTGAAGGATGTGAAGTTTGAGAAGAACAAGCTTTATAGTGCATGTCAAGCCAGCAAGCAAGTTGCAAATACTCATCCAACAAAAACTTTCATGTCAACCATAAGAGTGCTAGAACTCCTTCACATAGATTTATTTGGACCAACAATATATAAAAATTTGGGAGAAAATCTTTATTGTCTTGTGATTGTTGATGACTACTCAAGATACACATGGGTGTTCTTCCTTCATGACAAATCTAAAGTTACATCATGCTTTAAGAAGTTTGCTAAGAGAGCACAAAATGAGTTTGAAGTGAAGCTCAAGAAGATTAGAAGTAACAACGATAAAGAATTTGACAACACAAATATAGAAGCCTATTGTGATGAAGTTAGAATCAAGCATGAGGTCTCCGCAACATATACTCCTCAACAAAATGGTGTAGTTGAGAGAAAGAACCGGACATTGATCACTCTTGCAAGAACAATGCTTGATGAGTACAACACTTCCGAAGCTCTATGGGCGAAAGCTATCAACACCGCTCGCTATGTATCCAACCGCCTATTCCTTCAAAAGTTTCTTGTTAAGACACTTTATGAGTTGCTCAATGGGAAGAAGCCGGACGTCTCCTTCTTTAGGGTGTTTGGTTGCAAATGCTACATCTATAAGAAGCGGCAACACCTAGGAAAGTTTCAAAGACATTGTGATATTGGTTTTCTTGTTGGTTACTCATCAAAGTCCAAAGCATATAGAGTATTAAATCATACCACCGGCTTGATTGAAGAAACATATGATGTGAAATTTGATGAATCTAACGGCTCCCAAGGAGCATATGAGAATCTTGATGATGTAGGTGATGAACCATTGAGGGATGCTATGAAGAACATTCCGGTTGAAAACATCAAGCCTAATGATGATGAAGATAATGTACAAGTGATCAATCTACCTTCTTCATCAAATGTGCCACAAGATAGTGATAAAGATGAAAGAGTAGAAAATAAAGATATTTATGTCTCCCATGAGCAAATGGTGACATAAGCACATGATGTTGATGCTCCACAACCTTCCCCTCAAGTGGTTCATAGAAGAAATTCACCTCTACTACAAGCTTATCCACAAGATCTTATCATAGGGAGTCCATCAAAGGGAGTAATAACTCACTCTCAAAAGCTTGCTTCATTTATTGAACATCACTCTTTTGTCTCTTATTTTAAGTCTACAAAGGTAGAAGAAGCTCTTCAAGATCTGGATTGGATAAACACCATGCATGAAGAGTTGAATAACTTCACTCGCAATGAATTATGGACTCTTGAAGAGCGACCACAAGGTGCAAGGGTCATTGGAACAAAGTGGGTGTTTTACAACAAGCAAGATGATCAAGGCGTTGTTGTGAGGAACAAGACAAGACTAGTTGCAAAGGGGTTCTCTCAAGTTGAAGGTTTAGATTTTAGAGAGATCTTTGCACCGGTTGCAAGACTAGAAGCCATCCATATTCTCCTTGCATATGCATCACATCATGAAATGAAACTATATCAAATGGATGTGAAAAGTGTATTTTAAATGGCTTTATTAATGAACTAGTCTATATTGATCAACCTCCTAGGTTTAAAGATCCTAGATATCCTAATCATGTTTATAGGTTGTCTAAGGCGTTATATGGGCTTAAGCAAGCCCCAAGAGCTTGGTATGAGCGCCTTCAAGACTTCCTCATTGAGAAGGGCTTCACCATTGGGAAGGTCGATACCACACTATTCACTAAGAAGCTTGATGGACATATCTTCATTTGTCAAGTGTATATTGATGATATCATCTTTGGGTCATCAAATAAAGATTCTTGTAAAGAGTTTAGTGAATTGATGTTGAAGGAGTTCGAGATGTCAATGATCGGAGAGCTTACATTCTTTCTTGGTTTTCAAGTTAAGCAAATGAGAGAAGGGATTTTCATCTCTCAAAAGAAATATACAAATGATCTTCTCAAGAGAATCAAGATAGATGAATGTAAGCCAATCAAGACATCAATGCTAACAAATAGACATCTCGACCTAGATGAGGGAGGTAACATGATTGATCAAACTCTCTACCGCTCTATGATTGGTAGCTTATTATATTTAACTGCATCTAGGCCTAACATCATATTTAGTGTGTATATGTGCTAGATTTCAAGCTAATCCTAAGGAAACTTATTTGATTGCCATTAAAAGAATCCTTAGGTATCTTAAGCACATATCAAGCATTGACCTTTGGTATCCCAAAGGAGCTATATTTGAATTAGTTGGCTATTCCGATTTGGATTATGCCGGTTGCAAAGTTGATAAAAAAAGCATATCCGGAGGGTGCCATTTGCTTGGTAGATCACTTGTGTCTTGGTCCTCCATGAAACAAAATAGTGTGGCTTTGTCCACCGCTGAAGCAGAATACATTGCCGTGGATGCTTGTTGTGCATAAATTCTTTATATGAAACAAACTTTGCTAGACTATATTGTAGTTCTAGAAAAAGTACCTCTTTTGTGCGACAATAAAAGTGCGGTAAAACTTACAAATAATCTAATTCAACACTCTCGCACCAAGCACATAGATATCCGCTATCACTTTCTTAGAGATCATGTTGCAAAAAATGATATTTCATTAGAAGGTGCAAGGACCAAGGATTAATTGGCGGACATCTTCACTAAACTGCTAGATGGGGTGACTTTTTGTCGACTGCAAAATGAGCTCAATGTGCTTGATTTTAATAACTTCACTAAAAAATAAGCTTGCATTGTCCCTTGGATTGCATTATAATATACAACATGCTTACTTTATGGTAATGCACTTAGGACTTATCTAACAAGGTTAAGATAACCGCTGGAAAGCGTGTGAAGAAGCTTAGCCTTGGATCAAACTTGACAAGCAACTAGAATTACTTTCAAGTATTGCATTGCATATGCATATATGTTGTTTTGTTGTTTCTCTTCAATTGTCCTCTTATTGCCTATTTTCTTTAAAATAATTATAGCCTAAGGCAAAATATTTTTAAAAATTTTGAGGGTTTAAGGGAGGTCACTCACATCAGTCCTAATTAGTGTTTATTTGGGTCTTATTGAAGTTGGAACTTGATTGGGAACAGGCAGCACGAAGGACTTTGAAGATTTGCTGGAAAAGAGTGATCGGACGCTGCATTGGACTCTGAAGTCTAGCGTCCAGTCAGTTCACAGGAGGTGAACTTTACTATGAAGGAGTGACCGGACTCTGCTGTCCAACGTCCGGTCATAAGGCATTCCTGTGTCTGGTCGAGCGAAGAAGACAAGTTGGACCGGACTCTGGCTGTGTCCGGTCAAGCAATCAAGGCACCTCCAATAAGGCAAAGGGCAGCAAGCAAGCATCAACAAGTCAACCTAAAGAAATCAAGTCAACTCCACAAAATGATGATCCAAGTTCATCCTCAAGTGAAGATGAAGATGATGGGGCTGATTACATGAAGATCGATGACATGGCTTTGTTTATGAAGAGCTATCACAAGGGGTTGAAAAAGAATGGGTATAAAATAGTGCAAAGAAGGTTCCCAAACAAGAAGAAGAGGACTTGCTACAATTGTGGCAGCACGGAGCACTTTATTGCTAAGTGTGCCTATGACAAGAAAGAAAACAAATACAAGAGGGACAACAATGAAGGCAAGCATGAACACAAAAAGAGATATAAGCAAATGGGAGAGGCACACATTGGGCATGAGTGGGACTCAACTAAAGAGTCAAGTGAAGAGGATGTGAAGATTGCAACCGTAGCCATTCAAAAGCCATCCTCTACATCAAGGCTCTTCAACAACATGTCCGATGGTGATGACCACCGCTCGACTCACATTTGTCTTATGGCAAAGGGTGAGAAGGTAAAATGAAGAGCTAAATCTCTTCCACCTCCTAGTGACATCTCTAGTAGTGAACTTAGTGATTCTAGTGATGATGATACTAGTGATGTTGAGAAATATACTAAATTGACTAAAAAGTTGGATTCTAAAACCAAGCTCTTCATCATGAATCTAATGGAGGAACTAGAAAGTGTCAAAGTTGAGCTAGCCAATAGAGATGATTATCTTGACAAAATCAAAAAGATGTATATTGGCTGCAAGGAAGCTCTTGAGTTAGAGAGAAGTGAGGTGGACTCTTTGAACAAGGCCTTAGCCGAAGAACAAAGAGAACATGCTCTCACAAAGAAGGCAAATATTGCACTCAATGACAAGTATTGTGTCTTAGTTGAAAAGCACAACAAACTTGAGAAGTAATATAACCTTCTATGCGAGAGCACCCCACTTCCCTCCAACATAAATGACATTTCTATTCCCTCCACTAGTCAAGGATGTGAAAAATACTATAATCTTGACTTAAATGTTTATTCCACTAACCTTGCAAACTTGGAGGTCATGAAAAAGGAGATTGCTAGGCCCAATGCTATGTTAGGAAAAAGGGGCATGGAAGATAAGAAACCTGCTGGTGGCAAAGGTGAAAAACCAAAGAGGCCACAATACAAAGATAGAAGGAATCCACGTATCAAAGATGGGCTTTGGCACACTCATGGAGGTAAAACCAATGGGAGAAAAGTAATAAATAGATATGAGTGTGTTTAGTTCGTGAGCAAAGGGCAGGAAGGTATAGATAGGTCTGCATAGAAGGTGGCACAAGACTAGCCCAGAGCAGCACCACGGCCTATGGGTGGCAGTGCTACTGTGAAGGGCGGTAGTGCCACCCCCCACAGAAAAGGGAAGACCACCTCCTACTCCTCTGCTCATGTCAAGCCCAAGAAGAAAGTGTCACTTCTAGAGTAGGTTATTTAGAAACCAAAGAAATCTATCTGGGTCACTCTAAATAGATATGTTTATCAACCAAAGGTAAAAACACCTCCTCAATGTTTGGATTCTAACTTTGTTTTGTAGCATAGCAACAAGGGGGGGGGGGTGTTTGCCAAGTTTGTTGGAAATGGTCGAAATGTTTATCATAATACTTTCATTTGGGTTCCTAAAGTTCTTGTGACTAACATACAAGGCCCCAAGAATATTTGGGGACCTAAGGCTAGGAACTAAACTTGTGTTGTAGGCATACTCCTCCGGTGGGTCAAGTTGAGTACTTGACAGCAGCTATACAAATCATATGACCAGAGAAAGGAGTATGTTCTCATCATACTCCCCAACTACAAATTCAGATGAGAATATCATATTTGGTGACAATTCAAAAGGGGGTGTGATTGGACTTGGTAAAGTAGCTATTACACTTATAATTCAGTTATAAATGTCTTACATGTTGATTCCTTGAAGTACAATCTGTTGTCCATCTTTCAATTGTATGAGATGGGTTACAATTGACTCTTCATGGATAAGGGTGTAGAAGTCTATAAGAGGGAGGATTCCTCTATTGTCTTTATGGGTCACCTCAAGAACAAGCTTTACCTAGTTGATTTCAGCAAAGGGAAAGCTAAGCTTAAGACCTGTTTAGTGGCAAAATCTATCATGGGTTGGCTATGGCATCACTGACTAGCTCATGTTGGGATGAGGAACTTGGCCAAACTCCTAAAAGACAACCACATCCTTGGACTAACCAATGTTCAATTTGAGAAAGATAAGATTTGTAGTGCTTGCTAAGCCAAAAAGCAAGTAGGTGTACCTCACCCACCAAAGAGCATCATGACCACCACACAACCGTTGGAGTTGATTCACATGGATCTCTTTGGACCGGTCACCTACATAAGCATTGGGGTAACAAATATGGTCTAGTTATTGTTGATGATTATTCCCATTTCACTTGGGTGTTCTTTGTTTATGATAAGTCTCAGGTGCAAGAGAAAGTCAAGATATTTGTGAGAAGGGCACAAAGAGAGTTCGGTCTTCCTATCAAGAAGATAAGAAGTGACAATAGGACCGAATTCAAGAACACTCTAGTTGAAGAATTTCTTGATGATGAGGGCATCAAGCATGAGTTTTCAACTCCTTACACCCCTCAACAAAATAGTATAGTAGAGAGGAAGAACCATACACTTCTTGATATGGCAAGGACAATGCTAGATGAATACAAGACATCGGATCTCTTTTGGAGTGATGCCGTCAACACCGATTGCCATGCAATCAACCACCTCTACTTACACAAGAAACTCAAGAAGACTTCATATGAGCTTCTAACTAGTAACCAACCAAAGGTGTCATACTTTAGAGTATTTGAGTACAAGTGTTTTATACTTAACAAAAGACCTAAAACCTCTAAATTTGTACCTAAAGTTGATGAAGGCATTCTTCTTGGTTATGGATCTAATGAGCATGCCTATCGTGTCTTCAACAAAACCATGGGTAGAGTTGAAGTCACGGTAGATGTGACATTTGATAAATCTAATGGCTCTCAAGTGGAGCAAGTTAATTCAAGTGTTGTAGGGAAGGAGGATCCACCATGTGAGGCAATCAAGCAAATGGCTATAGGCGACATCAGGCCACAAGAAGATCAAGCCATTGATGATGAGGATCCACAGGTTGTTGCTGCACAAATTTCTACTGACGTACTCCATCGACGAGGGCAGCACTCACCTGCTGAACATCAGTAGGGCGGCAATGCTGCTCATGAGGGCGGCAGTGCCACCCCATCCACCTCAGCAGCAGCTCCTTCAACTCCTACTCCACCACCTCAAGGGCTCAACCTGGAGCCTATCTTTGAACAAGAAGAGGCTGAAGGTCTAGAAGAAGAATAAGGAGGTGTTGAGCATCCAAGGCTATGTCAAACTATACAACAGGATCACCCCATTGACAACATCCTTGGAAGCATTCGAAAGGGGGTAACAACTCGTTCACATTTAGTAAATTTTTGTCAATATTACTCGTTTGTTTCCTCTTTGGAACCTCTCAAGGTAGAACAAGCACTTGGAGATCCGGATTGGGTCATGGCCATGCAAGAAGAGCTCAATAACTTTGAAAGAAATCAAGTATGGAAATTGGTTGAAAGGCCCAATACCAATGTCATTGGTACTAAATGGGTCTTCCGCAATAAGCAAGATGAAAATAGCGTGGTGACAAGGAACAAGGCAAGATTGGTGGCCCAAGGCTTCACTCAAGTAGAGGGCTTGGACTTTGAAGAAACATATGCACCGGTGGCAAGACTTGAAGCAATCCGAATGCTTCTAGCCTTTGCCGCCCATCATGACTTCAAGCTGTACCAAATGGATGTCAAGAGTGCATTCCTTAATGGCCCAATACAAGAGTTGGTGTATGTGGAGCAGCCACCGGGGTTTGAAGATCCTAAGTTCCCCAACCATGTCCATAAACTCCAAAAGGCGCTCTATGGGCTTAAACAAGCACCAAGAGCATGGTATGAATGCCTTAAGGAATTTTTGCTCAAACAAGGCTTTGAAATAGGCAAAGCCGACCCTACACTCTTTACACACAAAGTTGGAAATGATATATTTGTGTGCCAAATATATGTCGATGACATAATATTTGGTAGTACTAACCATGTGTATTGTGATGGGTTTAGTAGGATTATGACTAAGAGATTTGGGATGTCCATGATGGGTGAGCTGAAATTCTTCCTCGGATTTCAAATCAAGTAAGTGAAGGAAGGGACGTTCATTAGCCAAACCAAGTACACCCATGATATGCTTAACAAGTTCGACATGGTGAATGCCAAGCCTATCAAAACTCCCATGCCAACTAATGGTCATCTTGATCTAAATGAAGAAGGGAAAGCCATAGACATCAAGGTATATCATTCCATGATCAGCTCTTTACTTTACTTATGTGCATCTAGGCTAGACATAATGCTTAGTGTGTGCATGTGTGCTAGATTTCAAGCTAACCCGAAAGAGTGCCATTTAGTGGCTGTTAAGAGAATCTTGAGATATTTAGTACACACTCCTAACCTTGGCTTATGGTATCCCAAGGGCTCCAAGTTCAATCTACTTGGCTATTTGGATTCTGATTATGCCGATTACAAGGTAGATAGAAAAAGCACTTCAGGGACATGTCAATTTCTTGGACAGTCCCTAGTGTCTTGGAGTTCTAAGAAGCAAAATTGTGTAGCCCTTTCCACCGCCGAGGCCGAGTATGTTGCAGCCGGTGCATGTTGTGCTCAATTACTTTGGATGAGGCAAACCCTTCGTGATTTTGGATGTCAATTCACCAAAATCCTACTCTTGTGTGACAATGAAAGTGCCATAAAACTAGCAAACAATCCCGTAAGCCATTCAAGAACTAAACATATAGACATCCAACATCATTTCTTGAGAGACCACGAAACCAAAGGAGATATCGAAATTCGTCATGTGAGCACCAAAAAACAACTAGCCGATATCTTCACTAAGCCTCTCGATGAGTCAAGGTTTTGTGCTTTGCGTAGTGAGCTAAATATACTTTATTCTCGTAACATGGTTTGAAATATAGCACACCTCTGTTTGACTACTTAGCAATATAGGAAAATGATTTAAAAGGGTATTATATTGTGTTTCAAAACCATTTCAGAAGGCAAACTAAGTGTCATGACCATTGTTTGTATTGTTGATTGCTTACTGGTCATGATATTTAGAGAATATATATCCATATCTGAGGTGAAGGAGGTCATAAAGTTTCAGCGTAAACCCTACAAAATTGGTAGGGCGGTAGTGCCACCCATCTTGGCCGGTAGTGCCGCTCTCTAAAAACTAGGCCGTTTTCAGTCAATTTTGGCTAGGTCGCGGGGCCCATTTTCTTCTACTTATTCCTTCTCTAGCCCTCGACCCAACTCTCTCCTTCTTCCCCAGCCGACGCCGACGCCGTGCTTCTCTCTTCCTCTCTCTCTCTCAAGCACGCGCCGCAGCTGTTCTTTGTGGACTGCCACCCCGGTAGTGCCACCCCTGCAGCCGGCCAAGACTCTTCTTTGCTGGTCACTGTAGAAGGCTCTTGGCCAAGCCATTTCTTCTCTTCTCCCTCCACTCCAACGGTTTGGAAGCAAGGTGAAACTCTAACCCCTTTCGATCTATGCAATGTGGAGCTTTTAGTCATGGATTTTAGTTTTTAGGGGGAGTATGAAGGGTTTAGAAAGGTTTTTGATGATTGAATCGAGTTGATTTTGGATTTCACTGGTTGGATAATTTTGGGGAGAGCGGCAATGCCGCCCTTGGGGCCATTAATGGCAACCCTAGCAGATTCAAATTGCTATTCTCAAGTTCATAAATCCGATGAAGTTCAGAATGGATTGGATTCATTTATCAAAAAATGTTTCTAAAGTTTTTCATACTCAATCTTTTAAATTCATGGCTAGGGTTTCATGTATTCTTTGCTTAGACTGTGATTCTGAAATTGTGATGATGAATAGACACTATTGGAAATAGAATTTAACCAGAACAAGAAAGTTGAAGATGAAATAGTGAAGCAACTGAGGGCGGCAGTGCCAGCCTCAGGGGGCGGTAGTGCCGTCTTACCATGCTGATTTCAAATCCAGCACTGCTTCTTGTATCATCTTCAAAGTTCTTTTTCTTGTTAAAACCTGCTTGCAGCTGTGTCTAACTCATTATCTTATACAGTTTCTTATCAAGTTTCATCTATATTGCATAGATGGACCGAGGTAAAAGGAAGGTGTTGACAACCAAGCAAAAGATCAAGAGAGGCAGGGGACAGGTGAGCTATAACCCTAGAGACAGAAATGTTGATGAAGACCTTGCTGAAGAGGAAAATATTCAGAGGATGGGAAGAACCATTCGTGTGTGGCCTAATTCTCCTTTGCACATTTCAGAGTTTGATAACAGCTACATGAGAGATAACATAGATAGGTTCGATCTCATTCCTCCTCAAAACAGTGATGATCATAGAGTTGTTGATTATTCCATGAGTTGGAAGAAGACTAGTGAAGCCAGAGAGATTGATCCATACTCCTCTGATAAATCAAATGGCGTTGATTATAGATTTTGGAATGCTTTTCAATCTGATTTTTATGCCACAACCATCCTATCCAAGTCAAAGGGAAAGATTAGCAAGATGTAGTACATTGACTTTGGTGACTTAGAGAGCAGGGATGATCATTAATTTGCTATAGCAATCAAGACCTGTGATCGCTTTGAGATGACAGACATCATGAGTTTCAGGTATGATTGGAACAAGGAGATTCTTACTCAGTTTCATGCTACTTACTATTGGAACAGGGAAGTGGATGAGCTTCATTGGATGACTGATGGGTGACATTATCGCATTGATTTTGTCACCTTCTGTCGTATTCTTGGTTTTGGACACATCCACAGGGGATATGAGAGGATACATAATGAGCGTCATTTTGAGCCAATGGAAGTAAGCTTTATGTGGGAGGATCAAAATCTTGCAGTTCCTGATTGGTCAAGAACAAAGCTCAAGAGCTTCTATTACATCATTAACAATCTCTTCAGGATCACTCTCAACCCTAAAGACAATGCAACAGATTTGAATGGCTGTATCACTAATGTGTTGTCTAGATTTCCCAGCGGTGAAAAGTTTAATGTTCCAAGATTCATTTGGGTTGAGCTAGCATATGCCATAGATGATGGGAGGAGATCTTTGCCCTATGCTCCTTACCTCATGTTTATGATTGAGAGAGTGACTATCATGTGGTTCCTTAAGGATTGTGAGCACACTATTTACAAGATCAAAAAGACCCATGGTGGTTTAGGGGGACTTGGCTCAGCTACTCAGCACACTAGTTCTGGAGGACTTAGAGATAGTGGGGCAGCAGGCTTTCACTCTTCTGGAGCTGAACACAGAGATATTCCTAAGCCGTCCAGGGCTAGGGAACAAAAGAAGAAGTCTAAGTGGAGAAAGATGAGTGCATGGATAAAGGCTATCTTTACTCATTGTGCATATGCTTCTCAGACTGCTTATGAGAATAGAATGGAGAACAGAGAAGTAGTGAGGCATGCTAAGGAGATGGCAGGGCTGCCACCACTTCCACCAGTGCAGCCACCACCTCAGTTTCCTAACTTGCCTCGCCTTTCTTCTTCTAATGAGGAGCAAGATCAGGCAGATGAGCACCATGATGAATAGCCAGATGATCAGCAGCATGGGCACTCATATGAGCCATTCAGTCAGTACTACAGGTACCCATATGGGCAATATTTTAAGGAGGCCCCAGTGCAGCAGGACCTTGGTGCATGTAACACCTCTGGTGTTTTGACCTAGAACTAAAACTTGACATATCATCATATGCATTGCAAAGCATTCATAAAGTAAAAGATTTTGAATGCATTCACTAAATAAGCTTTATTTCATAAGTTGTTATTTTATGTGATGTAATGTGATCCAAAACTCTAAATGAAGATCATGACCACAAGGGTCAAATTTCATGTGATCATGTGAGACCATGTGTCAATTGACTCAAATAACCCTAATGGGCCATGCAAATGGTCAAAAATCATAGTTAAGTAAAAAGGTAAACAAATCAAATTTGAATTCAAATTCAAATCATAAAAATCCCTTTTTGCCCCTTTTATCTATTTCAAAATCCATTTGAAATTTGGGGATGTGACAAAAAGCAAAGTTGAATCTTATTTTATAAGGATCAACTTTGGTATTCAAAGTTTTTAAAGTTTACATATGAAATTTAGAGTAATTTTGAAATGATTCAAATGCTTAAATGCACCCCAAATTCAAATTTCAAAATGGAGGTAGAATTTGAAAATATTTATTAAAGCAAAGTTGTAGAACTTGAAAAGTTGAGCAACTTTTATTTTTGGAGATTTTCAACTTCTTTAGAAAATTTGTGAGTAATTTGTAAAATGGACTCAATGGCAATTCTGTAAATATTTCAAAAATCAAAATAGAGCAGGGCGCCACCTCCTGCTCGCCACCGAACTGCTTGCCGCCGACCGTCTTCATTGCTTCTTCACATGGTGACACGTAGCTGTCTCCATGGTGACCTCGTTCGGGAGCTGGCGAAGCTGGACGCACCCTCCCCTTCTTTAAAGAGGAGCACCCGCCGCCGTCGTTTTCTTTTTCCTCTCGTATGCTCACCGTCGGGCCCCACCACTGGCCGCTGCTTTAGCCAAGCGCCCCCTGCCAAAATTGGCCACGTCGCAAGTCCCGCCTTTCCCTTGTGCACCTATTGGAGCCAACCACAACACCTCGTTGCACCGGAGTGGGCCGTGCAACGTCGTCTTCCTCGCGCTCGGTCAGTGCGCTGCCGAGCTCGGTCGCGCCGTGGCCAGAGCTCTCCGGTCGGTTTCTCCTTCAACCAGATAGCGTCCGAGCATCGTGGTGAGTCACTGATCATGACTATGCTACCTGTTTAGTCGCTACCATGCCATTGACGTCGATCCGCGTGCTCGCCGGCGAACTCTGCTCGGTTTGCCGCCGTGTGCGTGGCCATGCACGTTAGGAGCCTTGCTTTGTTCGATTAGCTGTAGTGTCATGTTCTCCTGAGTGAGGGGAAGCCGAAGATGCCTTCACCGTGGTCGGAGAAGCTCCCGTTCGCCGCCTTCATTTCACCGGAGCCCCACCGTGCCGCTGCCACCGTCGCCGTGCTCGCCGTCGGTCATCTCAACTTCCATCGGGTACCCCAGAGTATGCGCGGGGTCGAGTAGAGCGCGTAGGTGCCAACCGAGTCGCAGGAGACCTCGCCGCCGGTGAGTTTGGTCGGCCAGAGCCAGCAGCGTCGCCATGTGTCCTGTTTTGTGTCGCTGACAAGCGGGCCCTGGCTGTTAGTGAGAGAACAGAGAGATTTTGTATTTTCTGGATTTTGAATAGTGCAGTAATTTTGGAAATTCATAGGAAAATAATTACAGCTCCAAAAATTCTGAAAATTTGTGTGTAGCTTCTGTACATGTTCTATTATGGTTTAAAAATATGAAACTTGAAATTTGAATAAATTTTTAATGTTAAAAAATTCAGTCAATTAATTGATAAATGTAATTTTCATAATTTTTGTAGGCCACTGTATAACTCCAAAAATTCATGCCCCTACGATGGAAATCATTTCGGTTTTCAAAGGATGGACGACAAGGTTAAGGATAGACTAGTTCTAAGTGTCGTTTGGAGTTGGAGAGACACTTAGAGTAGTTTAGGACTTTATTTTTCCTTTGGTTATACTATTAAGGGGGTATGGACGGATATCTTGACCTAGGTGAGTTTAGTGGGTTAGGGGTGGTGCACACTTATCAAATCTAGCACTAGGTAGCTGCTAAAAAGCCCTTAGATCAATTGGAGCAAACTTCATTCACGTATGATTGAGAGTTGGAAGTGAATGTAGGGTCAAATGCTGACCGGACACTGGTTTCGGTGTGACCGGACGCTGGCGCAGAGTTCGATCAGTTCATTTGATCGAGGTGAATTCGTCTGGCGTGACCGGACACTGAGAGGTGAGTGACCGAACGCTGGGTGCCAGCGTCCGGTCGACTCCAGTAAGGTTCCAGAGAGGAAAAATCATGACTGGACGCGTCCGGTTAGTGCTGACCGGACGCTGTCCAGCGTCCGATCATAATTTAAACACTGGGTTTCGGAGAGAACTGACCGGAGCGTCCAGTCAACTTGACTGGAGCGTCCGGTCACCCTAGAGGCATATAACGGTTCGTTTTAAACACGAGTGTATAAATACTTCCTCCATTCGTGTGAGGGGGTACTTTTGCTTATTCCAACAGCTGAGAAACACCCTTGAGAGTGCCAAGAAGAGCAATGTCCTAGTGATGTGATTGAGATTTGAGAATACAAAAGAGAGCCCTCATTAGTAAAAGCATGAGTAGCAAAGTGTGCATCCACCCTTCTCATTAGGCTTGTCGTGATTAAGTGAGAGTTCGTGCTTGTTACTCTTGGTGATCGTCATCACCTAGACGGTTTGGTGGTGATTGGGAGCTTGGTGATCATCTGACGGAGCTTATGGATGACCCAACTCAAGTTGTGAGCGGTCGTGGGTGATTCACCGCGACGGAATGTCAAAGAATCAACCCGTAGAGAGCACTTGATCCTTGCGCGGATCAAGAGGGAGATACACCCTTGCGCGGGTGCTCCAATGAGGACTAGTGGGGAGTGGTGACTCTCCGATACCTCGGTAAAACATCACCATGTTCCTCCTTCTCTCTTTACTTTGAGCATTTACTTTGATCAATTCAATTCTTGTCTTTACATTCATAGAATTGTCATGCTAGAGTAGGATTGGAACTTAGGTTGTAAGACTTTTTATGCGGTAGAACATTAAAAACACTTTCTAGGCATAAGAGGTGAAGTTGGGTTAACCGTATGGTTTAATTATTATAAAGAAATTTAGAATTAGCCCAATTTATTCTCCTCCTCTCTTGGGCATCTTGATCCTTTCAGTTACTAGGCGGCTAAGTGACTGAGTGACCATGTGATTGAGTGGCCGAGTCCTTGAGTTGCCGAGTGAGTGGGTTCAGTTTCTGAGTGGCCGAGTGATTGGGTTCAGTTGCTGAGTGGCCGAGTAACCCAGTAATCGAGATATGACAAATTGAGTGATCAAGTGACCGAGTGGCTCGGAATGGTTGACTGAGTGTCGAGTGACTGAGTGGCCAAGTGAAACAAAGCAGAGTTGTATCGTATGACTGCAAGTTTCAGTGCAGAATTGCTTACCACCATTTAAAGCTTACTTTGAAATACTACTTCTGAATGAGGAATTTATTTGGTGGAAATATTTTAGGCCTTTGATCGCGGACAACAGATCGATGTGCTAACTGCTAGGAATCTTCATCTGCTGCTCCTGAGTTGTGCCTCTGATTCCACTAACCAGATATTGATTGAGTGCTCAAGAGATGCCTCATGTCAGCATGCCGAATAAAGTGTATAAAACCACTTCAGAGTATATACACTATTATTGACGGAGACTATGTGGCAATGGCATATGCTATGTTTCGATACACCGGTTATCCATCATTTTACTTGCTTATTACACTTATGCATCCATTTCCTTTCTATAAATACAGACAAGATGCAGCTGTTGTTTTGTGGGATGATCAAGCAGAGGCCTTTTCAGACAGGGTGGTACATGGATATGGCAACCAAGTATCCTGTCAACTTCCTCTTTGTTGCCACAACATCTCGGTTGTTTCAAGGTATTCAGTTATACTCATGCCAGTGCTACCCTGGATCTATTTATTTTACTGTATAATCTACATGACCTCATATTGTTTGCCAAACTCATTAGCTTCGTTTCTAAATAATCCAGGGTTTACAGATCATACACTTCATGCGGCTGTTGTATTAACGAATATGTATGTAATAATATTTTACTATAGGCACTTAATGCTAATTTTTAAAAAGTCCATGATCACAACTATGATCTAGAGAGTTCCGGAGGCTGCCTGGAGCCAACAAAATTGTAGTTAACTAGTCGATTGGCGCGCGATTCCGCGCGCTCGCATGGTAGCACGTTCAGAGGTTATACAGGTCTATTGAAATATATTACAGGGATAAGTATTTTATAGTGGAAAAGCTATACACGGTAGCCGATCTCTAAGCCGGCGTACACAAATAGTTGTCTTCGGTGGTAGTAGCACTGCCGATGTGTGGTGGTGCTGGTGAAGGTCTGGTGATAGGCGATGCATGATGATGCTGATGTACATCATTCTTCTGTTGCATTCATCCAATCCCAGCGGTTGCCTGCTAGGCTCGGCGTTTCTGTCTGCAGTCTGGTTGAGATGTATTTTTGCTGAAAGCATAGGCATCCATTGTTTCTGAATATGTGAGGTAGCGGTAGTAGATGAGACACTTAGCTGGATGTTAGAAGCGTACCTTGTTGGTTTCGTAGTATCCATGCAGCTTTTGCACGTTTTTGTGGTAGTAGTCTATGGTAAGCGTTAGTTCGTCCAGTGGATCGCATAGTTCCTGTGACTGTGGTATATCAGCTGCTGCCTGTCTAAACTCGGTTGGAAGAGATGAGATTAACTGGTGTGTGAGGTCGGCATTAGTTTTGATGCCTGAAACAGAAAAAACCCTATGCACAATTCGATCAATGTCTCTAAAGGTTCGATCAAGAGCCTCAAACGCTCTTCCATTTGTCATAAAAGCTTCGTCCCAAATAACCAAGCTTGCCATCTCAATAAGCTCAACCAACATATTGCCTCTACTGATGTCACATATTGTGTCATCGTCTAGATCACATGGTATTTTAAATCTTGAATGAGCTGTCCGCCCTCCTGGAAGAAGCAGCGCGGCTACACCAGACGAAGTGACAGTTAACACTATTCTTTGCTTAGCTCTTACATAAGAAACAATGCGATTCCACAGGAAGGTCTTCCCAGTTCCTCCATATCCTGATACAAAGAAGAGTCCAGGTTCTTCATCTAATACCCTCTGCACAATTGTAGTGAATGCATGTGTCTGGTCAGCGTTCAGAGAGGCTGTGGGATTGTCCATGTCGAGGAGAGGGTCAATAGGATGGGAAAGTTCCTCTTCAATGAGACGGTTATAAGATTCAGGATACGCAGCATGATTTTTAGAAGGGAGATTGAACTTCCTTATGTCCCTGCCACCTTGTGCAAACAATCTTGCTAGTTCATCTAGCAGGTAGTGTTTAGTAATGTCATCAGGCAACCGGTAGTTGGGATCACCAATAGTCTCTCTATACTGATATTGGATATCGTCGCATAAATGTCTCCAAACCTTTTCAAAGAAAGTGTTTTCGTCTCCAACCTCACAAAAAAGCACCATTGTTACAAAAAGGATGCGCAATTGGCTAGAGGTGGCCCAGGCAGCAGCCTCGTCAAAGGCATCGTACCATTCTTGATCATCGCCGAGTAGGCCTCTCGATCTACATGCTTCCTTGAACGTTCTGTGGTATAACCGGTTATGGAACCTCACATCCTCAAAACTTGTACATCCTTTAGCTGTCAGTAATAAGAGCCATAGATAATATCTTTCACCCACTGAAGGATGAACATAGTGCATACGGCCTATCTTACCTTGGTGAGTTTTCCTTTTTTCCACTTTCTTTCCTTGTGCTCCCACCTCCACTCAGAAGGAAACTGAGGGTACGTCAAGGTTCTAGCGTTAGGATTGAACTCGTTGCACATGAACCATTCTGTTAGCATTGTTTTTTTTGAGGAATTCTACAGACAACAGCCTGTCCATCCTCTGTCTTGCACTAAAAGTGACAAAATTTTCATTAGGAAGGTGCATAGGCATTCTTTCAACAGCTGGATGGTGTCTATGGATGTCGTAGCCAAACATCCGCCAGCACGCATCTTGGTCGCAAATGTATCGGCAGTCCAAATACTCCTTTATCTCATTAACTGTCTCTGTCTGCCTGTCGTATGGCACAGCAACAGCACGCCTGACTCTTTCTAAATAAACTTTGCTGCAATCAGCACCCTTTGTCACATACTTGAATAGGTACTTACTGAAAGTGGTTTTATTGCACCACTCAACATTAATATGAGCCTGATATCTTTTTAGCAAAGACATGTTGTGTGGAACGACCCATCTATTATCCATTTTGAAACCACTCTTCTCGACAAAAAAATCATTCTGCCCTCTTCTGTGCACAGCAAATCCATTAGAACTGATAGAGGTCTCTGGCTGATACGGCTTGGGGAAACGCTTGGAGCACTTGTCATCCTTCATGCAGGGGCACCTGGGATTGTCAGCACCACACGGCCCATGGATCATGTGTTCGGCAACAAGAGCATACCCTAACGGATCAATGCTCGGATCCGGTATCTCAGCAGATCTGTAAGTATCGATCATCCCAGGAGTGGGATTTGATGTGTCTGATGCGGTCCACAAGATAATATGCACATGCAGGAGACCACGTTTCTGAAACTCGACGGTGTGTAGGACTGCATGGAGAAGCAGACATGATGTTTAGAATCTAGAAACACAGGCACATGAGGTAGAGCGAAAGGCAAGATGGAAACTTTAGTGGAAGCATGCACCTAGTAGGAACGCTAGGGACTATGAGCAGGCAACGTAGAAACACATTACCTGCAGTGCATACTCCAAAAATAGTCCCAGGTCTAATATCATGTAGAAGCTCCTCCAGTTTCATATTGAACACTCTTACGATGATATCGGATCTATCGGTCGGTTTTTGACCAGGATCAAATATACCCTCTGCGACCTCCAACCATTTAGGATTGCATGTAAAAGTAACAAAGAAATCTAGGGGGCGTACTCTCGGTAGATAGCTATTCCATCATGGTAATTTTGAATCATATAGCGCCTGCCACCAGTGAACGAAGCTGGTAACACTGTCATTTTACCCATTTCATCACCGTGCGTAGACCCTTTACTAATAGCATCACAGATGCCTTGGATACTTTTCATGTGAATATCTGCTTGGTTCTTGATTAAGTAACTAAGCGTATTTTCATCAACACAAGCTCTTGCATCAACTTTAGCTTGGCTAGCTAATGCACCGAAACAAAGGTACGGATTCGGCTGGTTCCTTCTATAATGAAACATGTAGCAGAAATAATCCTGCATTGTGACTTTGTTGTACGTATTCTCTTCTGTTGCCGTAAAACCAGCATATAGAACTCCAATCTGGAACCCACGCTCAGCATATGGGAAGAGCAAAGGACTGCATTGCCATGAAGGCTAGATGAACAGCTAAAATCTGCTTCAATTCACCTGCCCATGTCTGTACAACAATATCTCGTTCGAACGCCTTAGGACCAAAGTCTGCCACAACAAGCATGGCAAGCTCTTCAGTGGCTGGTAGGCTGTATTGCGGTGGGTCTCCATCACGAGGCCCCACAATCTGAATGACAAACTCCTCAGTGTCTTCCTCAGACAGCCTATCTCTGGCCATCCTGAATTGCTGCACTAAAGGGTTGTGCTCATCAAGCATATCAGCCAGAGCCTAAACAATAGTGGGATCGAAATCCGTGCCTCGCCTGTCATCATGGCTGAGCACACTTATTCTGTTGCGAACCTCGTTTGATGTGTCATAAACATAGAGTTGGATAAACTTGGGAGGAGTGTCTTCTGGGGGCAGCAAGGAACCTATGCAGTGATGAATCTGACCGTAGATTTTGAAGACAGGAGGGCCTCCACCATTGTTGATGGATCGGTCTATGTTTGCACCCATAGACATGAAAGCAAAAATGCAATTGTACTGCCTGATGGTCCGCATAAACTTGTTAGAAGCAGTGCCACCATTGAACCTGGCAAGCGAAGCCAAAGGTTCTGGCCGAGGTGGGAACGGAGGTATGATAACCTTGCCTCCTCTACAGCATTTGTTATAGATGATATCCTGTGAACCCTGGCGTGACTCTTTTGCAACTCTTTCAGCATGCCAAAAAATAGCCTGGCAGCTAGAACATTCATGCGAAGGTCCTCCATAGTAAGACCGTTCACGATAGGATACTGTAGAACAAAGGAGGAGAAAAGGGATGAACAATAGTGGCACGATAGATGGAATGACAGAAGCAACACGTTGCTATATGAAGGCAAAGGATGGCATAGGCCGCGGAGCATAGGCTGAGTCTGTACCTTTGAGCGCATTAACAAACTCCGGATCAAACTGGCCACAGACAGGGTCTGCACTACGAACAGCAGCAGCTCCTGAAGAGGAAAGAAACCATGAAGGGATGGCTCGGCGAGTAAGATGCGGATAATATATAGAAGGCAAGCGTGGCTGTTACCTCCCCAAACCAGCTGGTGCTGCTATAGAAGGCGCCTCCTCTTTTGCCTAGAAGCTGTGGGATCAGAACTTCGAATAACATAGGATGTGCTGGTACCTACGTAGGAGCTCGGAATTTTAGAGATAGCACTCATAATCTGACAAGAGGACCACAAACCATGGAATGGCAAGCAGAACGCACGGCGTCTGACGCGACTTGCTGCATTTTGCTGAGGCGAAGACCCTGACCGCAATGAACCGCCCACACGAGAAGAAGGGTCCGACGACTGGACATGCGTCGGCGAGGCGGGCTGCTGGTGGAAAAGGCGGCGCCACGCACGAGATCTTGGTGGAGCTGCAGTAGAAGGGCCTAACCGTAACAAACGGTCCGGCTGAACAGGAGGACAAGAGCCGCCTGGCTCATCAGAGGGTGCAGTACCTAATAGAAAGGACAGATATTAACAAAGTCCGGTAGCGCATGCCCACTAAGATAAGCAACAAGAAGGAAGGTAGCACATACGCTGCGGCGCGCGATGGGCCAGCAGTAATGGAAGCGAGGAATCTAGCTGTAAGGAATCGCGGCGCAGCGAGAACAGACCAGACGTATCAGCAGGATGGGATGAAGCACGACCTGAGTTGAGAAACATCACACAACCTATTAATAATGTAGTAGAAGGAAGAGGAGATGCGCAATAGTGCTAGGTACATACGTTGCCTAGTGCGGGGAGCCGAGGAGGTGGCAGCAGAGGCATGCAGGCGCACCAAGCCATCCACTGGCAGGGCAACCGGTAAGTTAGTGCAACAAATAGGAACGTGTGCAACAACCGGAGCAAACAGCATATAGGAAGCAGGTAAAATAGAATAAAAAGAACATACTGTGCAGGTCGCCACTACATGGAACAGACGACTCCATTCACGGCGAGCACTGTGCAGATAATCATAGCAAACAAAGAACCAGAAAATATTGTTTGCTTGTTTTTTTTGAGAACCAAAGAACCGACACGGTGAGGCAGCAGTTGATAGACCCAGGCAGGTTGTTATAGACAAAGGGTGGTCGAAGCACGTAAGAACAGAAAAAACACATATGCAAAGAAACTAAAACAAAGCATGCAGTCAGTGTGGATGAGTCAATTAGCCAGGAATGAGGAATCATGAACTTATCGAGGGTTAGTAAATTAGGCACAAATGAGAAAGGCACACTGCTGTGGGAACTAAACTGACGACTATGAAACATTGAAGCAAACTGAGAGGAACCATGGGAAACCTAGTCAACATACAGGAAAGAACAAGGTGTAACATGCTGTGAAGACAAGCGGGAAGCATGAACCACGAAACAAAGGTTAGGAAAACAGGTAACAAAAATTTGGAGAGCACCATCAGACGCTAAAACACCATTCCGTCTGGAACGGAACCTACTTGATCAATTAGCTGCTGCGCAACCGCCAGGAGCAGCGGACAGGGTGCGCCAGCATCACTGGAAGTAGCAATAACCAGCCTAGCTAGGTGGATACCTCTATTTGCAATTGGGAAAAGATGGCGAGCTAAATTCCTATACAACACTAAACCGTGAATACTGTAATCAGCTATAATGAAACCAATCGTGGTCTGTAAGTGTACCAGGGCTTGCAAAGATGCAGTCTCATAAGCAGAAGAAGCTGGTAAACCCGGGGGAGCCTAGAAGAAAAGTGTGGTGCCAGATGGGCCTTGAGCAGCGTGCTGGGGCAGCTGCAACTCAACACCATACAAATTAGTCCCATCCTCTACTGTCTGCCGTATAACGGAGACATAAGAAAGGCAGCAATGCTGCGCCACAGCCTGTAAAACAGCTAAGTAGGACATGCGGAAACAGAACATTTTCCCTTGTTTTTGATGTTTTGTCCAAAACACACAGAACCCCCTTTTTTAAAATTCCAAACTCACGCAAGCCTACACAAACACGACGTTCGTGCAAGATAAGAAACCCAAAACGCTGCATCAGTGAGGATGTATAATATCTTAGATGAACATAAGAAAAGGAGACGCACAAGGCAGGCAGGCTGAAGGACGGACCTGGAAAGAACAGGCAACCAACAGGGACAACAATGGCGCCGACTGGAACCTGCAGGGGGAACGGAGCGGTCGAATCAGGCAAGGGCACAGGAAACAGAGAACCGAAATGCATCTATAATACACAATGAGACGGAAGCAGGTGAATAAAATCAGCGCGCACCAACTAGACGATGGCGAGATTCTCCAGTGGCACAGACGCATGGCGGAATGGCAGAGCAGCGACCCCTGGCCACAACTCAGAGGCATGTGTCGACAATGAACGCAGCAGCAACGATGAGGGGAACCTACAGGGGCAACGAAGCAACCAAATCAGACATTGGCACACCGAAGAGCGAACCGGACCACATGTAGCGCAGAAGGGTGGATAAGATAGAAGAGAGGCAACAGTATGACAGCGAGGCTCTCCGTGGGAACAGCCGCTTCCCTGGATGGCGGAACCGCGACGGCCGTCCGCAGGCCCCGATGATGGCTCCCAGTAGAATGCTAGACAGCCCCAAGGAGGCGGAGCCGAGCCCGCACCCCAGGCCCTGCGGCGGCGCGAGGCCGCCGAGGAGGGGCAGCAGCGGTAGCGTACAAAGAAGCGCCGGCGGCGAAGGAGGCGGAAGGAGAGGAGAGCGGGCGAGCAGCGGAGCAACAGGCCGAGAGAAGGGAAGAGAAAATGATAGCAGGCCGATTGGGGAGAAGCCGAGGACGCAATTATTGATGGCCGAATCGGAAGGCAAGGTCACAGAAACGAAGGCAGAAGTGGATTCGGACAGAAGCCAAACCGAGAAGCTCAAAGGTAAGAGGAGAGAACAGTTAGAGAATCAGGCACCCACCTACCAACATAACAAGAGGCACGGTGGCCGTCAACCAACAGATCGTGCGGTGTAAAACATGTAAGCCGACGTGTATAGAGGCGCAGGCGGAGGAGCTGGCCATCTTTTTGGCTTTTAAATGAACTTGCCAAAAGTTCACAGTCCACGTACTATCCGCCGATTTTTACACGGCTTCTCTCATTCGTTGTTGCTTTACTTTCCCATTTCTCTATATGCCTTGTGACGTTTCATCTTATCACTGGAAGAACAAAATGTTCTATAAAATGCATGGTCCCATTTAGTGGTTATTATTTTTTGAAACAGTTCTAAAAACACTGTTCTAATTTTTTTTAATTGGTGATATGCACCGACTACGCCTAAAAAAATCACTTTTCTACAGTTTCAGTGCTCTCGAGCACATAGGCTGCTACTTTTTTTTTTACAATTTCATTATTTTCATTCTGCTTATAACAATTAGATGTAGAACTGCCCTTTAATCGGTGTGCTTTGTTTTCATGTTACATTTCATTCGGCAAATAACTACACAGATGTTTCTGAGGAGAGACTTGGGCCGCAGCTCATTCAGAAGTTGAAAAAGGAAGATGTTAATCCCAAGCAGTGGAGACTTCAAAATTTTCAGTGCATGTTATGCCCACAGGTATGGAGCATTTGTTCTTTACAACCTTGTTCTGCTGCTTCCAGTTTAATGTCTTTTCATGAATTATATCTAGCTTTACAACCAAGCAGTCTAATTGATTTAAGACATGAATGATAAGAAACTGCTCCCAAGAAGTGACGCATCTCTAAATCATCCATTCAAATTGACTTGATTCAAGATAACATTACAACTCACACGTAATACTGTTGTATCATTTCTTTTTAGTGATCCATTGCATTTCAGATCTTTGAGCTATCTAGTGACAAATAATGAACTATAACTTAAACCGACCCTCGTGGTAGGTTGTCTGTTGTTGCTTCTCACACTGGACAAGACTGTGAGTTCATTGGGGAGCCTGCTTCGACACATTGTGAAGACATTCGGCCAGAGAGGATAGAGATTTAGATTTTATTTGTTTCATAAACTTTTCTGAAATAGATCTACACGTTCTCTGCTTGGTGGGGTTGCAGGTGAGGACGCACGCAATCCGGATGGCACACGAGAACATTGACATGACCATCAAGGCTGTTGACAGCATCCTCTCCCAATTTGACCTTGCCCGTCGTGTGCGTTCGCTGTTCCTCTGTCAATCAAGATGCAAGACGTTTAGCCAAAAATCAGAGTGAATCGGATAAAGTTTTTGTGTGGCATGGTGTGGATCTGAGGGCGTTTGAATGAATGTGCAAAAAGGTTAGGTGCTTACGATGATTTATTGCTGAATTATCAAATATTTTGGTAAATTTAAAGTATGGAGTTAATTGATACAAAATGAGTATTCTCAGATTGAAGGATATAACTCCTCTTTAAGGCCTATATGTTGTTTAGGGGAATCATCATTTATGATATTAGATTGAGTTACCATAATTATAGCGTTTCTTTTGAATGGGATGCAGTTTTGTAAAAAAAAATTCATCTCTGAAAGTGTTAAATTGATGGCTAGCTGAACTCATTGCATTGAGAATATAGTAATCTTGCAAGTTATTGCTGTTAGCTTTTGGTAAGACTCAAGTTCAAATGTTACAATTTTGCACCTCCACTTAGTTTGTGTGATTTTTGGCTTTGTGCTTTAGGCTTCATTGTATGGCTAAGTGACAAATTAAAATAATATCTCTCTCCCTCTCCCTCCCTAACTCCCTCCCCTTTCTCCCCCTCTCTCTCTCCAAGAACCTTATATCTCATTCTATGCTTTAATACCAAGATATGCATTGTCTTTTGCTTGTTTGATTTGCATTATTATGAAATATCATGTAGCCTTAGCACGAAAAGGTCTATACAGTAGAGTTTGTGAGCTTGTGACGCCGCGCTCTCCGTGACTGTGTTAATTTCACGAACTTTGGTTTTTAACTTAAATGTTACTTTAACGTCGATATTTAATTTCACAGTATTATTATCTTATCGTGCGATCTATGTGTTTTTAGTATAAAAGTTTAGCTGTCCCGTAGCAATACACGGACACGCTACCTAGTATACTATATATTTTTATCAAAGACCACATCATTCTACCCAACTAAATAGACCCTACAATTGCACTTGCTTCCACACAAATTTGAGTTATTGACGACCCAAGGCATGCTTCAGTGCCCTTGATGTAGCCATCACTCATAGAATTCGGCTAAAGCGGTTGCGGTTGCGGTTGCGGTTGCGGTGCCATCTCGTGTTTATCACATCTCCACTTGGATACGATCGACGGAAGATATACAGTGGAAGTTCATAAAAAGCACGGTTGCGTACGCATGAAAAGAAAAACTTGATTAAAAGCGTGGCACATATAACAATGATATTTTTCAGGTGCACTGCACTTAAAAGACATTTTTTAGTCTATACAGTACATGTACGTGAATTTTGTTATTTTCAGTGAAACTTTCACAGAACAATTTTCTATCTTAACTTTACGACAAAGTACATCTATAAAATTTTCGCAAGGAAAAGTACATCTATAAATATACTGTGGCTGTGCCAAGTTTTATCTCTTTTTTTCTAGCAAATCGAAGTACACATTTTTTGGATGATTTTCTATATTTATACATCCAGAGATATCCATGTCCACTGTAGGCTTTATTTGATGTTATCAGATTCACCTCAATCTACGTGTGTTGGATGGATTAAGGTGAAATTTAGTTCAAAGTTTTATTTGAACCTACCCTAACATATATGGGTAACAAGGCCGTATAATTCTCCTGGTCCACTTTACCTGCCGTTAAGGCGTTAACAGTTGCACGGAAGCGGCGCCCTGGGCGCTGGGCCACATTGCCTGCCCGCGGCCCGCCTGACCCGTTGTCGTTGCGTCACTGGCCTGCAGACAATTGATGCGTGTGCCTGCCCGCAGTCGCCGCCGCATGCATGGTTGCCCTATCTAAAGATATGATTTGGTGTGGCCACGGCGCGGCCTCAGCATGGCCACGATAGCAAAAATTCTCTAAGCCATTCGATTGCCAATCTACGGTGAATAGCTGGCCATACTGAAGGTTGCATCTGTAGTGGTGTAAATCTCTATGCTAATTTTCCAATGCAGGTGCAAGCTAAGTGGCTTCTTCTGTGTTGGCATTCAATGAGCAGATCTTATGTTGATGGCCTCCGGGGTCACATATAGAACTTAGATGGCATTGTTTCTTATTTTGTGAGCTCACCCGTGTCTCTGAAAAGTTCTTTTTATTAAGAAACAATGTCAACCTCGAGGAGTTCAACTCAAATTGGTGGAGATGTGATTCATTATGAATTGCGCCTATTCCATCATTGAATAGCTGGAAAGAGCAAGCTATTACCCTTGCATTGTTTCTTTATGTTTCAGACTTTGGAACGAGTGGATTCATAACTCAATCACTATTGGCTACCCTTGCATTGTTTCTTTATGTTTCAGACTTTGGAACGAGTGGATTCATAACGCAATCACTATTGACTACTCTAACTATGCTATGTTTCAGAAATGCTGTCATACAGACATGAAGATGTTGAGATGGTTTTGGATAGAGGTGAAGGACCACACTGATGGTTGGAGCTTTGAATTGATGAGCGGTGGCTTCCCTATCAGAGTAGGAGAATGATGCTTCAGGTTTTGAGCGGTGCCTTATGTAAAGTAGAAAAATGTCAGACCGTGACCATACCTGCTGTATCATGATATCAGCTATGTTAGACCTAGCTATCTATGTATATTAGTTTCGAACAAGACTGCTTTTATAATATCCCTCTGCCTCCTTGACCTTGATGCTGAGCAATGCATGCATACTTTTGCTACTTATATACTTATTATATTGAACACTGAACTAAATTGAAATGTTATCACGCGCGCATGTGCTACTGTGACTTTTGCTAACCTCAAAATGGCTCCTTTGTGTAATTTGGACAGCTAGCATCCCGGTGTGCAACTGTTTCCTGTAAGATCTAAGTAGTATTTGGCCACCTTCTATGTCTCGTGTAATATATGTGTAGTGTTTGAACGTTCCCACGGTTGTTTCAGCCTACCATGTTATTCCTTTGTCAAGTTATTCAATTTAAGAAGTACAACCACGGCCATCACTCGCGCGCATGGGTGCGCGCAAATCACTAGTATCCAAGCTTTCGCGAGGGCGAGGCTGCTGATGGGCGGCAGCAAAAGGGACCTTGGAGCTGGCGAAGATGGAGTCACCTGCGCCGGGGCTAGTCTGTAGACATGGGAGGCGAAGATGGCAACGCCCCCAACAGGGCGTGCTGAAGTTGAATGTCGACGGCTCCTTCAAAATTCAAGAGGCGAGTGGTGGTTGGGGTTACGTAATTAGGGATGAATCTGGGGCTGTTATCCAATCAGGTTGGGGCCGTAAAGATTTAGCCTGCAGTCCCCTGCACATGGAGTTGCTGGCGTGTCTCCAAGGACTAGGCGCAGCGATACATCTTGGCATTCAAATTCTGGAGCTGGAGACAGATGCAAAACAACACCCTGGTCGTTTGATCGTTTCTGTGGTTTATAAGCCGGCTGATGCTGTTTTGTTATAAGAGAAAAACACTGTATCATGGCTGATACGATCAAACGAATATGGTGCAAGTTGTTGAAGCAGTTAAAAGGGAATGAGTTCAGACTCTCTGGTCGGAGGGCTCGTGCACGAAGTGAAGGAATTGGCGCGTGAATGTAACCGCGTTGCTCATGAATTAGCTGCTTTAGGTAGCAAGAGTGAAGAGGCTCAGACCTCAGTGTTCGCCGGAGTGCCGGAATATATCATGTTCTTAGTGTCAGGCGATTTAGCCGACGTGGTTGATTAATGGAATTAAGAGAAAAAAAAACCACTCCCTACCCAAAAAAAAAAAGACCTGTACCTGTGAGCGGATTCAAGCCTGCTCCGGCTCTGTCCGGACCGGGCCACCATCAGCCTGTTCGGTTGACTGGTTCATATTGTTGCTGGTTTATAAAAAAAATACAAATAACTGATTTATGTGAGAGAAAAATACTATTCTGACTAAAAATTTACTATAATTTACGACAAACCGCAGCCAACCGAACAGGCTGCAGATTTGTTGCTCGATGGCCGCTGTCGGCTGTGGCCGCCCGCATGCACGGTCAGGGCATTCAACGCGGGCCTGGAGCTAGCGCCCACGGTCCCCCGGGGCCGCCGGGTGGCGGTCCTGTTGCAACGTATTTTTTTCAATCAGAACAGTATTTTTCTCTACCAATAATTTAATTAGAACAATATTTTTTAGTCACCGAACGGGACCTAAGTTTTATAGATTTCATACAGTGCAGTTGTCCACAATAATACTGTCGAGCCATGATTCCACTTCATTGCTAATAAATTCAAGGCAAGTACTCGTCTAATATGAACTTGAGAAGAACACATTTCTTCTTTTCTTCTGTCAGGATGATGTAGGATATGGACCTTGCCAGCAGGTCCTTTCCTCCAGTGCAGCAGATTATCAACAGAGCAATTCTCTATATCTCGATGATCGATCTCATATTGGTTCTCGAGACATTGAAATTCCTCATATCTATCGCTCTTGACTATAGGAGCAGTGAAGACTTATAATTTTGCATACTGTATTTCTTTAGAAATTTTTTCTAAATATGCCTTTTGTGATAATTCTAAAACCTCATTTTCTCTATCTCGGTGAATCTCTATTCCTAGGACGAACGAAGCTTCACCGAGATCCTTCATATCAAACTTTGAGGACAATAACTTCTTTGTTTCTAGTAGTAGATTAACATCACTGCTACCGAGCAAGATGTCATCCACATACAAGACTAGAAAAATATATTCTCCATTCTTGAACTTTGCATAAACGTAATTATCCTCTACATTTTCTTGAAACCTAAATTTTTTTATTGTACTATCAAACTTCAAATACCAGTGTCTTGAAGCTTGTTTTAATCTGTAAATGGATTTCTTCAGGCGGTATTCCATATGTTCTTTTCCTTCCACAACGAAACCTTTCGGTTGTGCCATGTAAATATTTTCCTCTAGATCCCCGTTTAGGAACGTCGTCTTTACATTAATCTGATGTAATTCTAAATCGTAATGTGCTACAAGCGCCATTATGATTCTAAAGGAATCCTTACATGAGACTGGAGAAAATATCTCATTATAATCTATACCTTCTGTTGGGTTCATAAATCCAGAGTCCCTTATGGACCGGCTTTCCAAAAAGGCTCGGTCCAGCAGACAACGTTGCAAACGACGCGTAACTCATGGGCCGGCCCAAAACCCATAAAAATGACAGGCCAGAAAGACAATCCAATCTCCGACCGGAAGGCTTGACCGAGGAGGAATGGCGTCCGCTTCCGACTCCGGCCCGCCTCTCCGACCGGAAGGCCTCATGAAGAAGGAACAACACCCGCTTTCAACACCAGCCCACCGCCAGACGGCCTCTCCGACTGGAGGGTCTGGCCAAACACCACTTTTTGACTCCGACCCGCGTCTCCAACCAGGGATGCGCCGAACCCCTGCTTATAGCTTTTCTTCGACTGGCGCAATCAGAGCCGACTGGGACCAATTGACCGGGGACGCCCGCTCGGTAAGGACCAGGGAACGGACGGAAAAAGTAAAGCAGGGCACCCAAGTCAATCGCAATACCGAGTAATGTACCATGTGCACCTGCAGGGCAGTATCCTGTGACCTCCCTAGCATAACAGAACACAAGCAGTGTTATAGGCGCCGACATTTTCTCTACAGTGTTGTGGGCGTCATCAACTCCCATACCAGACAAACACGGTAAGGCTCCCCCCACATGCCTCTGGGCATCAACAGTGTTGTGGGTGCCGACATTTACCGTACCAGGCGAACATGGTAAAATCCCCTGCATACCTCTTGGCATCAACAGTATGGCGGGCACCGACGTCTGCCATACCAGAAGAAGACGACACAACTTTCTATGTGCATCTGACATTAAACAGTATTGTGGATGCCTACCATCATCTTGTACCCATCGACATGGGCAACAAGACTTAGTAGCATACATACTCTCTCTCTCTCTCACTTGTAAAGCCATCCCCTTCGTCTATAAAAGGAGATGTGCTCCCTCCCAACAAAAAGATCGATCAAGTTTACTAGTACACAACAACGGAACCACCAGGTTCAAACCACAAGCACATGCTCGAACACTTAGCATATAGCGAGGCTCCTGTCACTCTCGGCCCTTTGGACCAGAGTCTGATCGAACCTCTTGTACCCCCATCTTTCTCCCTTCCGTTTATAACCCTACAGCAAACTTCGAGTACTTGGGCTCAGGAATAAAGTCACCGACCGACTCAAACTAGACGTAGGGCACGTTGCCTGAACCAGTATAAACCCTGTGTCATTGAGTGCTAGGCCACCTCCGATCACAACGTACAGCAAAACTACAAATATTTACGTGTTGGTCACTTTCTGCACCGACACCTTCTCTTTGCGTGAAACCTTTCGCCACAAGTCGCGCTTTTAAATCTTTCTATATTCCCTTTGGAGTCATGTTTTTATTTTGTAGACCCATTTATAGCCTACTGTCTTGGCTCCTTTAGGAATTATTTCTAAGTTTCAAATACCGTTGGTTTTCATCGATTTCATTTCATCTTCCATGGCTTCAAGCTACTTGGATGAATGAGCGCTTCTCGTGTCTTCTTCAAATGAGGTGGGATCACCCTCAATTTGAAATTACTCACATTCATAAACTTCATAATCATCAGGAATGGTTGATCTCCTGACTCTTTGAGACCTTCTAGGGGCCTCATTAGATGACGCTTGTTCTATATGATGCCGTTGTTGCTCTCCCTCATATGTGACAACGGGTTCTAGGGGATCCTGAAGTATAGGCTCCTCATGTTCATTCATTGTTGCCATAGGAGAACTAACAACAGTGCTGTTACTGCAGTGTCTTGCACTATTGGTACAGCAACAACAGGTAGCATGAAGAATGCTCCTAAACCATAAAAGTGGGCACGTATACCCGCTTCTCTTCAAAGCTAATTTCTCGCGCTACCATGCTCCCCCTGATCATATCATCCTCCAATAAGACAACATGTCTTGTTTCTACAAACTTCGTTTGTCTATCAGGACAATAGAAGCGATAACTTTTTGACTTTTTTGGATAGCCAATGAAATGGCAGCCGATTGTCTTGGAGTCTAGCTTTTCTATGTTTGGGTTAAAAACTTTTGCCTCGACTAGACAACCCCACACACGTAAATAGTTAAGTGAGGGTTCCTTTCCTGTCCACAACTCATATGGTGTTTTGGGCACTGACTTACTTGGCACTCGATTAAGAATATGAATGGTGGTTTTCAACGTCTCTATCCATAAACTTATCGGTAAAGAAGAGTAACTTATCATACTTTTTACCATATCCATTAAGGTACGGTTGCGTCTTTTAGCTACTCCATTCTACTGAGGCTCGCCCGGTGTAGAATACTGAGCTACTATGCCATTTTTCTGTAAGAACCTTGTAAAAGGTCTAGCAACTTGGTCATATGGGGTATGTCGACCATAGTACTCTCCCCCACGGTCGGATCTTACTACCTTAATCTTTAAGTTATGCTGATTTTCTACTTTAGCCTTAAATATCTTAAATTTATCCAATGCTTCAGATCTTTCCTTAATTGGATAAATATAGCCAAAATGAGAATAATCATCTATGAATGTTATAAAAGAATCATAACCATCCACACTCTTCATAGAAAAAAGGACCACAGATGTCTGTGTGAACTATTTCTAAAATTCCTACGCTTCGTTTGGCATCTTTCTTTATTTTCTTAACGTACTTTTCTTTTATGCAATCTATACATTGTTCTAAATCTAAAAATTCTAAAGGCGGAAGAATTGATTTCTTAATCAATCTCTCTATTCTCCCCCTTAAAATATGGTCTAAACGACAGTGCAATAATTTTGAAGATACATCATGCACTCTCTTCCGCTTATTTGTTGCATTCATAGACGAGAAAGCATTCTCAATCTCAGTGCTCACATCACTCACACTCTCAGAAAGTGATAATAAATAAAGCTTGTCTTGTTGAAAGGCAAGACCAACACACTTATTTTTAATCACAATCCAATATTTGCCACTACCAAAATGATAATTATATCCATCATCATCTAGTCATGAGACACTTATCAAGTTTCTACACAAAGAGGGTACATAAAGAATATCTGAAAGCTGTAGTCTAAAACCATTATCTAATTCTAGAGAGAGATCTCTAATGGCTTCAACTTTAGCTTCAAACTCCATTTGCAACTTTAATTCTTCTTTCTCCTCTTTGTAGGGTCCTCCTCGTATGGAATCCCTGTAATGAATTTACAACATAAACAGTTGCACCTGAATCAATCCACCAAGTAGATTTTGCATAACTTAAATACAAGGATTCATCTATGAATGTAATGATATCCTCATCTCTCTTCACAAGGCTCTTTAGGAAGTCTAGACAGTCCCTCTAGTAATGTCCATGCTTCTTGCACTATTTACACTGATCCTTCTCAACTTAAGCATTGTTGTTCTTCTGATGGTGGACATTCTGAGGGACTTTCTCTTGAGGTTTGGCATTCTTATTGAAATTATTTTTTTGTTGTCCTTCACAAGGTTAGCAGAGTCATCCTGTGAGCTTTTAAGCCTCTCCTCTTCTTGAACACACATTACGATGAGCTTCTCTATATCCCACTTATCGGGCTGCATGTTGTAATTTATAACAAAAGTTTCATATTCCTTAGGTAAGGAAGCAAAAACCAAATGAATAAGGAACTCATCCTTGAGCCCCAAATCCATTGGCTTCAGCTTCAAAGCCGTGTTGCTCATCTTCAGTATGTGCTCTCTAATACCGCCACCACTGTATTTCTCATTAAACAATTTCTTAATCAAAGTACTGGCATAAGCCTTTGAAGGGCTAGTAAACAGACTCTCCACTTTCTTAAGATACTCTGTGGCGGTATCACAATCTAGGATAGACCCTCTTATTGCATTTGAAATAATGGACTTAGCCACCATCAAGCACTTGCGGTTTGAAATATCTCATTTCTTACGTTTGAGATCATATTTCATCTGCACTTCTGCATGATCTCGCTGCAGAGCAGTGAAATCAGCATCAGTCTCATTATCTTCCCTCACTGTTTCCACTAGCTCAGTCTGACACAGGGAGGTAAGCGCTAGGTCATTTTCAGATAGCGCAAGTGCTAGTTCATACTTCTCTCGCCATACCCTGTAGTTGTCCCCTTCAAGAGGCGGTATGTGCGAGATAAAAGCCATTGGACTGAGTCCTGAAAAACACCGTCAGAGATAGTAAAAAAATATGATATCATTATTGCATGCTTTAATTTAACGTTGGTCAAAATTAAAACATACAACATTCTTATACACTAATTCTACATCACCGTTGGGCAGAAATAGAATTAATGCATGTAAAACTTATGAATAAACATTATAATATTGCTATTATCAATGTTGATCAGAAAAATAACAATATTATAATTTACTGACAAAAAAAAAGACTACTTTTCAAATTAAATTCTCCTGTTGGTTCAAAATTAATTAGAAGATAAGAAACTTTAACATTGCAGTGGAAACATGAAAAAATTATTTATGAGTTAAATACACTGGCGGCCCATAAACTTATAGCTCTGTGCCACTTAGGTCCACGAACTCTTAAACTCGAAATCTAGCTCCCTAAACTTGTTAAGTCGTGCATCGTAGGTCCATGCCCCCTTCATGTAGTTGCTGACTAGAATAAATTTTATAAAAAAACACCTCCCTCTTCTTCCCCTTCTAGAAGCGTGCGGCGGCGCACCATAGCACCGTGTTCTGCACCAACATCCCACCCACCTTCCCTTTCTTCGTCAGCATCGACCCGCGCGTGGTCGCCATCGTCGACGCCACCGCCTTCACCATGCTCTTCGACCCTGACCTCGTCGACAAGCGCGACATCCTCATCGGGCCCTACAACCCGGGCACCGGCTTCACCGGCGGACACCCGCGTTGGCGTCTACCTCGACACCGAGGAGGCCGAGCACGCGCGCATCAAGACCTTCGCCATGGACCTCCTCCACCACAGCGCCCGCAGCTGGCCCGTCGATTTCCACGTCGGTGTCGGCGCCATGCTCGACACTGTGGCTAGCGCTACAGATCCTACCCACCTAGAAGGTCAGCCTCATCCAGCCACTGGAGGAGCTTCTCATCCACTCCTTCCCACTACCGTCCTTCCTCATCTGGCTGGGCTACTACTTGCTCTACCGCTTCGTCGAGAAACACGATGTCGAGGCCATCGCCTATGCCAAGACGCAGCATGACATCGGTAAGAAGGACGCCATCAACAACATCCTCTTCGTGCTCAACTTCAATGCCTTCAGTGGCTTCTCTGTCTTCCTGCCCTTCCTCGTCACTAAGGTCGGCGACGCTGCCGATGCCATGGGGCTGTGCCCGCGCCTACGGGACGAGGTGCGGCGCGCCATGGACAAAGACACCAACACCGGGTTTGGGTTCGACGTCGTCCGAGAGTCCATGCCTCAGGTGCGGTCCACGGTGTACGAGATGCTCCGGATGCAGCCGTCGGTCCCGCTGTAGTTCGGCCACGCGCGTAGGGACTTCATGCTGCAATCCCATGGTGGCGCCACGTACCAGGTGTCCAAGGATGAGGTGCTATGTAGGTACCAGCCGCTGGCGATGTGAGACCCCGAGGTGTTCGACCGCCCCGAGGAGTTCGTGCCGGAGCGATTCCTCGATGACGTCGACGCCAAGCTGCTGCTGCACCTCTAGTCCAATGGGCCGGAGACGGCGCAACCGGTGCCCGGGAACAAACAGTGCGCCTCCTAGGGGGTGGTGGTGGACACGACGTGCATGCTACTGGCCGAGCTGTTCCGGCGGTACTGCCTGTGGCCGCGTCCACGTCGACGCTGGCGAACCACCGTAGCTCGCGGCGGTGCTGCTCCATCTCGTCGCCCACAGACTCCATGTGCTATAGGTAAGGCCGCAGCACGCGGGGTGGTCGTGGCGGTGCATGCGCAGCACCAGGCGCTCGCCGCACCCTCCGCCAGCACCGCCACCGCCCGCTCTAGTCCGTGTGACTGCACAAGGCGAGTGCCGAGGATGTTGCTCCCTCTGTTGCACGTGCTCATGGCGTCACTCATGGAGCGCCTTGGCCGAGCTGCTTTGGCACATCTCTAGTGGCCTAAGCACCTCCAAGTTGAGCTGCTGGTGCTTCTGCTTGCGCGCGGAGGAGTGGTGGAGCCAACCACCGGAGCAGTGCTTGATGCGCTTCCGGAAGGGGAAGAAGAGGGAGGTGTTTTTTTATAAAATTTGTCCTAGTCAGCAGCTACATGAAGGGACATGGACCTGCGATGCACGACTTAACAAGTTCAGGGAGCTGGATTTTGAGTTTAAGAGTTCATGGACCTAAGTGGCACAGAGCTATAAGTTTAAGGGCCGCCAGTGTATTTAACTCATTATTTATCTACTTTTCAGAAGCATTTAATTGTATTAATCTACTCTATGGAAAAAATTATCTTGTTGGTTCAAATTTTGACAGAGATTGAAACTGGACTAAAATCATCAAAATTTGCTTCTGAAAATGAGTAAAACAGTAACTGAGTTTCTACCGTTCATTTGGCCCAGCTCGTTGAAACAGTGCTCGGCCCAGCGGCGAAAAATTGCCCGCATGCCCGCGCTCGTGGCTCATCATCGGCCCAACACAGCGCGTGCGCGCCCGCTCCTCCTCGCCCAGGCCGCAACCTGGGTCTGGGCCAGGAATTTGCATTCCCGCCTAGGCCAAATCAGGTCCGATTGCTCTGAGCCGTTGGATGGAGATCGACGGCAGCGCGTTGATCTCGCCGGATAAAAAACCCGGCGTTGGCGACGCTCCCCGAACCCTAGCTCACTCCTCTCTCTTCGCCACGACGTCGGCTCTCTCTCCCACTCTCACTCCGAACCACGACGGCCCGAGAGAGAGAGGTGTGGTAGCGTCGCCGTGGCGCCCTTCGCCGGTGCACGCGTGTGGCTGGATCAGCGCGCGGCGCCGTCGAGCGGCGCCGCGGTGGTGCTCTTTGCACCCCCACACGCGCTACGGTGGAGACTCTCCCTAAACCCTAGATCTGGCTGGTGCCGCCATAGGTCCCCTCGTCGGAGCACGCGCTCCCTAGTGGGTGAGTGCGGCGCCATCGAGCGGTCCTGTGATGGTGCCCTCGGTCGAGGCTCACGTGCACGGTGACGAGCGTGGCTCGGCTATCTCTCTGCGTGCCGGCGAGGCGGCGGCGGAGCTTCTTCCCTCGCGACGGCGGTGGTGACGGCGGCGAGAAAAACCGGGTAGGTCTCTTCCCCTCTCCGTCCATTCTTCTAGGGTTAGGGTTTGGGTTAGGGTTTCGGGTTGGGGTTCAATCCGATTCACAAGTCGAAACCCCTCCTTCATTCTTGTACTCGATTTTCTACCCTGATAAGCTAGATCTACACCTAGTTAGGCTACCGATACCATTGATAGAATTTACAGGATCATCTAGCCATAGATCTAGCATGGGTACTGACATTTGGGATAAATAGCAAGTTCTACAATATGAACTAGTACGGGGTTTATAGATAGAATGAAAGAGAGAGGGGTTGCGGAGGTGCAAACCATCAGCTGCCTTCGTAGAAGACGAGCTTGCCATGGTGTCCTTGTCGGTGACGCGGTGAGGTCCGGCGGTGAAGTCGCGGACACAGTGGCGGCGGTGGCCAGTGGCAGTCTTCCCGTCGCTGGCAACGCCCCCTCACTAGATCGGTTTAGGGTTTAGAGACTATAGGTGGGACGTCTGGCGGCTCAGGTGATTCTCGTGTCTTGTGTCCCGGGCCCCACCTCTTTTTTTTTTATGATGCTATGCGATGAGGATCTACCAAACCATGGAGTGGTTGGATATCCCCGATCATAACCGTGGATCCAAAGACCCTTGGGCCAATTAGAAGATCAATCTAACACAACTCTCCACTCGGTTTCACAGATCAGAAAGAAAGGCACGCACGGCAGTTGGATGGGGTCGTGGAGAGAGCCACAGCGGCCCCCCACCTGAGGACAATGCCACAACTGTGTCTGTGCAGGTGCAGCGAGCGCGCCCTGATCTGACGAAGGCGCGCCTGCACATCGACAGACCACAGACAGGACGTGGAATCTTCAACGGCAATGCCGACAAAGGACGAGACAGAGCGGAATGAGCCGTTGTAATCGGGAGCCCGGAGAAGGACATGCAACGGGAGGGACCGGTGATGTTTTGCGTATGTACGAATACCACGAATCCACGGCAGGTTCTCAGCTCACACGACGTCTCCATCTATTTTTTTTTCTGAGAGTTCAAGGGACGAAGCCATCCCTTGGTGATTGCAGCTCGTCATATACTGAAGTACTGAAACTGAAATCATCTGGAGTAACACGGTAAGCTAATCACTTGACGTAGGCGTCATTCTTGCTTTGCATGCAGGATGCTTCCACGAAACATGCATTGAGTGATTCATAAATTGCTTCACGCCAGTAGCATGGGTCGATTGCAAGTGCAAGCGCAACCACCACCCACAGTTCTGTACTTGCAAAAAGCTTTTGAACAGGATACAGTAGCTCATTATTTGCTAGTCATATCAGCAGCGAAACAGCCCATAACCTGAGACAGAGAGAGAGTAAGTAACAAAACTATGCCAAGCCGGAGACGAATATTAGGTCTCTTTTCATCGTCTAGATTCTGGACTACATAAAGTAGACGCACAAGAAAAGAACTGCTGTTATTTTTGTCTCATCGAAACCAACATTGCAGGTAATATAAGCCTCCAAACGGGCAGGTGAAAGTTTAAGCTATCCGGAAGCCAGTTAACCACCGTCTTCGCTGCAATTATTCTGCTCGGAAGGGACAACGAACTTACCCAGCGCCTAGCGCTGTCATAGCACGGCATTGTTAGTTAGTTGCAGCAGCCAAAAGATTCAGAAAAGTTGACTAGTAGCGCAGCAGGGAACTGGGCAAGTTCTGCATCTTTCATGGACCGCGCCCGGCCGGGTGCAGTACTGCAGTGCAGCGTCCCGGCGACCAGCGCTCGACAGATCACAGCACTTGTACATCGCGGGACCACGCTGCGGCAAGCAATGGCGCCGAGCTGTCACGCGAGTGACAGCACTTGGGAGAAGGCAAAACAAACACTATAGCCTGAAAGATGCTACCGCATGTAGGCAAAAAAGCATTTGTAAAGCACATCTGGGAGGCTAGCCATTGGATCCATAAAAGAATGCAAGGATTCTCCTCACACCAACAGAAAGTCTGTTATTCCCTAGAATGTCAATGGAGCTTGCTACGGTGCTACCTGCAGCTGCAGCCCCCATTTTTAATTCACCTCCACACTGCAGAGCTTTGTAAGCTTGCAGCAAGTTGAACAAAGGTTAAGGCAGAGGAGGACAGGAGGATCACTAAAGAAATGCACTGGAAGTGAAAGGTGGTGCCTTTGGTTGGACTGTTGTAAGCTTTCAAGGAAGGAGGCACATGGCCTCTCTCCTAATCATACTTGCTTGGAAGTGATAGACGCAGGTAATTATCTTCCAGGGCAGGAGCCTGAAATTAGCACTAAGGCTGCACAGCGCATGAGGCCTCCAGCTTTACACACATCTATCTTTTGTCACCTCATAGCAGGGAAAGGAACATGTGGCCAAAAAAGAATTTGAAATGCAGCAGCTGTATTCATAAATGTTATTACTGTGAATGTATCAATGCTCAAGAGATGTAACAGATAGAGAGGCAGCGGGGAACATTTTTTAGCAGCATACAGAACAGTTATGAGGGTAATATACACACAAGAACAGCTCTGGAGGGTGAAGATCAGCCCCAGGACCGGACTCCACCAGATTGGAAATAAAAGCAACAGGTGGACGCCACAAGCAGGGAAAATAAAGCAGCTTCAATGGCACCCAGCATCAGCAAGCTCTGGAAATGCCTCCCCAACCAACTCGCCCAGGACTTCCTCGCATATCTCCTTGCTGATTTCATCCACCTCCAAACGCAGCATTTCGGGCCACCCTTTGCCGTGAATCTCCTTACTGACAACCCAATCCGCTGCAAGGCCTGGAGTGTCTCCCAAACCAGCAATATCATTCTCATCATCGAAGAGCCAACTCTTTACTAACCTCCATGCTTCGTCGGTTACTAGCACATCACATGTAGCAACTCCAAGTGCATTAGAATGCCGTGCAGTGCAAGGGTATGCGCCCCAAAGTTTACTTTGGCCAATGTCTAGTAGGGCGGCATTGACAGAATCAATGAGAAGCCTTTGATTTGACCGTCTCTCTCTGCACTTGGCATCCTCCACCTTGCGTTCCAGCAGCTGGTCAAGCACGGCTGGGTCCAAAGGGCAGTCAAGTGAATGCCACCGGACAAAGATGTCCTGGATCTTCTCATTACAGAAGCCAGCAGATGTCAGAGTCTTCTCAACGAACTCATACTGCTCTTGCTCATGGTTATCTCCTTTCGTAGAACACAATGGAGCCTCTTGGGAAGCATCATCCCACGATAAGGTCCTTGCAATTGATCCAATTGGAAGAGACCTAGATAGAGGTTCTGCAAGCAAGATAATTGCACTTATTGACCTAGCCAATAATGATTACGCACATATCATTGATACTACAGCCTACTTCATGTACATATAAAACAACTCATGGCCATACCAATAGGGTTAATCATGATGTTCAACAGCAAACATGCTACAGATGAATTGGAGGAAATTTATCACATAAGAGCTGTCATGATGCTTTACCTTGTTTAGCAGTAATGGCACTTTCTGATGAAATGGGGGATTTCTCACTGATATCCTCAAATTGTAAATCAAGAACCGATGTAGGGCTGGGCTGATCGAAGTGGGAACTTCGAATCTCAAATGATAGTGCCTTCTCAAGGGAAGCTGGAGACTGCAAACAGAACCATCCAAATTAACAAATGTTAGTCATATTCCAGTCTGAAGAAAGCTAAACTTGCATCCAGATAAGCAAATGTACCTTAGACACAGAGGGTGCTTCGGGTTCATCAACCGGAACTCCAATTGGTCCATGATTAAACTGTTCTTCTAAACTTTCAAAAGCAGCAGCATCTTGAAAACTAGTACAAACATGCTGTGGAACATTTGATTTAGCAACTGCTACAGCATTGGCTGACGAAACTCGACTGTTCAGGGTTCCCAAGGGAGATGGGTTAGCCTTCTCTTTTTCTGTTTTCTTACGTTTTGAGAAGAAACTCGTGATTTTTCCCTTCAAAGATGATTTCCCGTTCTTAGGTTTGACCTCCTTTGGCACTGTAGGTTCTTTTTGGTGAGCATCGAAACGTCCACCATCTAACCGCAGGCTATCAAAAGCTGTTGAAGAGACCGGAACAGATCTTGACCTCGAGATTTTCCTGAGGGAGCTTTCTCCCTCACCTTCGTCAACAGCACAATTAGATGATACACCAACTGTTGGTTCACACAACTGGTGGGTAGTAGCATCAGGAGATGCTTGATCAGCAACCTCTTCTTTCTTCATATCAGGCATGGCAAGCATTTCACCAAGTGTGCTCAAACTTCTTCGCACTGGTACCTTTTCCTGGGTTATCTCACTGGATGGAACAATTGCCCATCTGTCAGAAGCATGTTTCTTAGCCTCCCTAGTTACATGTGACTCAGGGGAGCAAGAAGCATGGCTCAAAGAGCCAAAGTAAGGATTGCTAAACCGGTAGATGTACTCCCAAGAATGATGTGATGTTGGGGTTCCAATATCTGAGTCACTCAAGCTATTGCCCTCTTCTTCAGCATACCGATGGTATGGTCTATCTGCGCTGAACATATTTGACTGTATGCAACCCTGCAAAGATTCAGTGTGGTGTCGACAAATTCCATGCACTGACCAATCTATCTCATCACTCAAATGCCTTGATAGACTAGGTGCTTCAGAATCATCCAGATCAGCATGATAATTTTGCTCAGATTGCTCCATGGAAGTAATTACTGAGGTAGGTTTCAAGACCACTATCCTGGTGTGTTTAGGAAGCCTATCTTCTTTCACATGAGCAGCATCAGACTTGTGCGCGTTGCTCCTTTCTATTCTGTTTCCATCGACTGCATGGTTTTTCAGCCTTTTAATTGCTTTGTCACACTTCATCTCCACTGATTTTGAGGGCTTCAACACAGTAATGCGCTTTCTCTGAGGTGATGTTGGTGCAGAATTGTGCCCTCCAGATTGCTTTGCAAAGAGAGAGTTAGGCTCTTCAAGAAATTTGAGAAACAAGTCTTTGTTTGAATTCAGAACTTCAAGAGCATCGTGGAATTCCTTCGACTGGAGGATATTATCATGTGATGCAAGCCGCTTTGCTTCAACAAACTTCTGGCGGACAAGATCCATCCTTCTCTTGTCATGATCTTCATTCGGCCTCCTCCTTCTTGGATATTCATCACCTCTTGGTGGCTGGTACCCAACTTCGTAGACATCCTTATACTCCACATCTTCGGCGGAACTTGTGTGCTTCTCAAATGAAATTTGGTTGTTAACTCTTGCCAATGTAGCAGATAAATGGCCATCCGGGAAGCTCCTCCTGTTTGAAGGCACGGCATGCTTAGGAAGATCCACATTATCGTCAAGCCCCATCAGCCTTGCAACAACATTAGTGGTCTTCTGATTTGCGTCCCCCTCCTTCGCCATTTCCTGAGCTATCAGCATTTTCATTGGCGTACCACCCGATCTATCCGACGAGCTCCTCCTTGCGCTCCCAGTCAACTGCCGACATAGATCATGCTGTGATCAGCAGGCAGTAAAGATTTGGCAGGAAGCACTGACATGCACATGGCTGGTAAAAATCAGAAGCAGTAAAAAAAAAAATTGGGGCACTTACTGCCTTTGATCCGGCGTATTCCTTCCGTTCAGATTGAGTTCCTCTCACTGGAGAGCCTGCGAGGAGAAGATAAAAGATCCATAATTAGGCCATCCCATGTACCTTCCTAACTGAAGAATGATCGCATAGCTAATCATGTGGGCAACTGCTGGAAGCAAAATCATTGTCACTTGGTTCGGCAGTTGCGTAATAATACCATCTCTTGAGGAGACCTTGGCGCTGGCTCCAACGCTCAATTCAAAGAGGTTGATCATTCTTTATTCCTTCAAAATCCACCACCCCGGAAACAGCTGCAATGAGAATCGCCTCCGCTAAACCATGGCTAATGCCTGAGAAAAAAAAGGGAGAACGATAAACGAGTTAAGAGGGATAAAGAACTAGCACTTAAATCAAAGGATCCCAAGAAAGCAAGAACAAAGCGGCTGGGAAATGGAAGGGGCAATTGAAATGGGCGTGAACAAACGAGGGTGCAAATCGAGCTGAGGAAAAAGAGTGTAGGTGGAATGAAGAGAATTTAAAAATGCAGAGAAGCCCGTGAAGCGTCCCGAACAAAAGGCGGCATTTTTCACCACCACAAAAAAGAGTGCCAAAACGCAGGGCCATGACAGGACGGCAAGATCCCATGCGCTCTCGCGCCAATTCGCCCCAATTCCACGTGGAGGAACCCCAGGCCAGAAGCCATGAACGAACGAGAACGGCACGCCTCGGCGAGCAGCGCGCAAGGAAACCGGATCAAGCTTTCTAGAAGGACGAGGAGCAGCACGTACGAGAGCCAGGGGGAAAAAAGGAAACAAAAGGCCGAGGACTGGACGAGAGGCGAGGGCCGCACCACAGCTGGAGAATGTCGGGTCGGCGAGGACGGCGGCGGCGACGGCGTCCGGTCGCCGGCAGCCGCGGGGCCCCCCACCGGCGCTGTAGCGGGGCGGGGGCGGGGGTGGGGAGAAGCGAAGCGAGACGTGGGGTGGGTGGGGGTGCGCGCGTGCGTGGGTTCTTGAGCTTTTGTATCGTAGCGGAAGGATGGGATGGGATGGGAGGGAGGAAGGAGGCAGCGCGACTTGATTGCACGATTATTAACGGCGCGGAGGAGGGGTTAAAAACTTAAAATAAAATGAGTTTAATTAGTTACCGTCCGTGTCTGATGCGGTGCGCGCGCATGCAGGATTGCAGGTGGCCGTTGGATGGGGTAGTGTAATTCTGAAGCGTACTACTACTACAAGAGTGGTGTGGTGTTAGATGACGTCGCTGTAGCGTGGACGGACGGGAACGGTCAAGCAACGTGTAAAATTCGAACACGTGTGACGGTGACCGTCGACGGAGGCAGATCCTATTCCTATTCCTATTAGTTCAATTTGGAATGGAAGAAAAAAAATTACCGAAAGGAGGAGAGTGGTGTGACGAAATCTCATTCAGTGTGTTCGCTCGTTGATTTCAGCCAGGGCTTATCAGCCAGTCAACTGTATTTTCCTCTCACAACAAACCAGCACCAGTTGAGCTTATCAACCCAGAAATCAATCAGCGAGCAGGCCCCACACACGGCGGTCAGGGGCGGATCTACCGGGGGGTTGCCGGGGCTCAAGCCCCCTATCCTGGCCACGTCATTGGAGACCCCTTAGCCCCCCCCCCATGAATTTTTCAGCCATTAATAACAGAGAAGAATGTGCTGCAGTGCTCCCGACGGAGAATAAAGATGAGTTTTGAGTTGAAGGTGAGTTTCTGACCCCCTAAATGTATTTTCTAGATCCGCACTGTAGGTGGTCCAGATTTGTAAGGATCTGCCTCCAGGAGTCGCTTGGCTGGCAGGTTAGCGATCCGGATCACCCTGTCTCCGTCACATACGAACGAGTACGATGCCATATACGAAATGCAATGCAACCGACGTGTTGCGCGTCGTCTGTTAGTAGTAGTAGTCCATCTAATGTAAGCAAGCCCCATCATGGTTGTTGGCTAATCGCTGGCCGCTCGCATCTACTACTACTAGTACTCTAGTAGTAGCATGATGCCACCGTCGCAAAAACAAAACAAAAGCGTCTTTCTCCGTCCCTGTACTCCTACTCCTACGTGAGAGACAAGGGGGCAAACGGGCAATGGACAATGAACGGAACACACGACGACACGCAGCGCATGAGCGGAGCGCACTACGCCACTATGACGAGCATGAGCATGGCAGGCTCGGTAGTGGATAGTGGAATATCCTAACGGTGACCGAACGCTGCATGCGCTCCTTGAAGATCTACACAATCAATCAATCTCCTCGGTCCTCACTGCAATTGAAAAAGTTCGAGCACACTGTGTGCACGGGAGGCGAAGTGGCGAACAGCTCCGTGAAGAGAGCGGGGGAGGCAGTGCCGCAACATTGCATTGCGCATGCACAGCACAGTTTTGCTGCGGCGCTACTGTTGCCGCATTGCTGCACGCGAGCTGGTGTGGTGAGCGCAGGAACCGACGCGTTCAAATTCGCGGCGGCTGCTGCTGCTCAGGAGTGTGTGTTGGCATGCCCGGTCGGTGCCTTTTCGCCTGTGTGGCTGTGTCGACTACTCCTACCGCTGGGGCGCTGGGGCTGCCGGGCTGGGCCTCTCGCCGTGCCTCCGTTCCGTCGTTGCAGGCTTGCAGCGAGCCAGCGACACAGCATCGCTGCGCCGCAGACCCGGACGCCAGAGGCCAGAGCAACCTTTTTGCAGAGTGCCCCAGCTCCGAGAGCTCACTTTTTGGGCCCACCCCTCCCGATATGACAGGGACGGGTGGGGAAAAAAAGAACGCACGAGCTCCTCTATTTCACCCCCCGCCCTTTTGTTATAGTAGTACGTTTTCTCATGGCAGCGATCGTTATTTGTCTTCTTCAAATATAAAATCAGTTTCATAACATCCTCTGACTTTTAAGCCCGTCCGGATTTGCTCACCAACGATTTTTAAAATAGTTCGAGCTGATGTGACGCCGCGTTAGTCTAATTTTTAAGACAGTCCGAATTTGCTCCATCTCCACGAATGATTTTGAATATTATTTTAGCTAATGTTCGGTGACATTTGAATTGCTAACACAAAATTGATACAATGCAACAAAAAAACGATGTGAAAATAAGTAAACAAAATATCGCGATCTATCAGCGTTGAGATTATGAGTGTGTATGCATGCGCTCATATCGTAAGTATGACAAGTGACACGTGCTCATATTAAATACTAGGATAGAGTATGAGACGGTTCCATGGCATATGTGTTGTCACTAGAGTCAGATGCTTTTCTACGGGCTTGTTCAGATGCACGTGTATCCACTCCAATCCATATGTGTTGGAGTGGAATAGAATAGAATTTAGTTTAATTCCACTTCAATCCATTTCAACACATATGGATTAAGATAAAAACATGAACATCCAAACAAGGTGATCTAGGTCATCAACACAAACTAATTATAATAGATAATGAGAACGGGCCAGTTCGCTGGTTGGTTTCGGGACTGATAAGCCCGACTGGTGCTGGTTTGTTGCGAGAGAAAAACACTGTTGGCTGGCTGATAAGCCCTGGCTGAAACCAACAAGCGAACTGGCTGAACATATACTACTACCTCTGTCCCTAAAAGGATGCAACTATAGGTTGCGTGCCAGTTACAGTACTTCACGTTTGACCAAGTTTCTAGTAAATAGTATTCACATTTATGACTCCAAATTAATTTATTATAAAAATACATTTCGTAATTAATTTAATGATATTTGTTTTATATTATAAATATTTATATTTTTTTTATAATTGATCAAACTTGATATACTAAAACATGACACTATTCCAGAATTGTATTCTTTCGAGGACAGAGGGAGTAATAGATAAACACCAAAAGAAGACCATATAATATTCAAATAATTCCAAACTATGCACCATAATATATAAAACATGATTTCTCTAAGGTAAACAAAAATTCTAAGATTAAATCAGATTTAGGATTTTTAATTACATATTTTTAAATTACATATTTAGATAACTGAATTTTTTTTTTACGAAGTCTAATCGACCTCCCCAAACTAGTAACTCTGTACGATTTACCTTCTTTGTGGATGATGTGGCGCCTATACCTACTCTAAAAACCGTCAAAGGAGCAAATTCCAAAAGTTAAAGAGTAGATTTTTTTTTTTTTTTTTTGTGGAGTTAAAGAGTAGATAAAAGGTCAATGCACTATTTCCTTTAGAACAACCCAGTGCCAGGCCTAGCTAGGTGATTTTGGCCCAAAAGATACCAGGCGTTTCTTTCTTCCAACCCATGCTCATGTCTAGGCTGAAGTAGACCTTCGACAAGAACTCCACAAAAGCTCGCGAAAATTCAACGGAAAGAGCCACCACAAAGAAAAGCATACTCCACAAAAGATACCAGAAAAGAGACATGATATTGTGAAAGCCATACAAGGGACAGAATGAAAACCCCGCCAAGAAGGCAATGAAGTTACACACCGGCTGCATTGCATGGTCGATGGTCCTAAACTCTAAGAGGTCTTGAGCAGTCCTTACTTCCTCAGCATCAAAGGAGTAACATGTACAGAACACTGGATCTACAACGGTATGCACTATCACAAAGAACTACTAGATTTGTTACCCAACATCAACAACATTTAACAAGCAAGGACACTAGCACAGCAGCATGTGGACGGCATATCACTTGCCTTTTCGCTTCTTCTGGAATCCAATGCAATTTGGGCAATACCACTTTCCCTTGGGCTGCTCCTTGACGCCCACACAGCCATAGTGATACCACTCGATTTTGCACTGCCAAATGGATATGAAAGTGATAATAAAATAAACCAAGCATGGGCATGAAAATGGAACTCGTCAAACTGGAATACAGCAGTGAAACAAAGGAGTGTCACATACATTAGGATTGTCGCATGCCACCATCTCACCATAACTGACTTGGTTGCAGAGGCAGTATGTAGGTTCGTTAGGATCCACAGGCAATTCTAAATCAATAGGTGGCACTGGCTGCTCTGTGGGTACCTTAAACCTGAAACAGGAGTTGCGTTGGTTTGTTAGACTAAGAAAAACACTGCTGGACTGAACTTATCCAGATGGCAGATGCAAAACATACTTCTTCCGACCCCCTCTGCCTCTTTCGCCAGATCGTCCACTCTTCGGAGTAGCATCAGAAGTTGTCACTCCGACATTCACAGTTGGAGTGGCAGTAGTAGCAACAGCAGTCCCTGGAGTAACAGCTGCAGCTGCCTCTTTTTCTGGTAATCACAACGCATGGTATACAGGTAATCAGTAATTTCTTTCCAAAAGAGCAATCAGTAGGCATGTAACTCAAAAGGAGGACAGAAAGTACACTATTCGGAAACAACCAATGTTTTATGCAAAGGGTAGTTCCATACCTTGCCGAATTTCTTCAAGCTTCCTCATAAATTGATCTAGCTGTTGGATATGAGCATCAACCTATAGATCAGCATAATCAAAATCCCGCACATTCACAATTTAGCAACAGCGCAGAGGTGTCATGAGGCATGATTATGCAGCAGAACCTAGCAAACCATAAACTCGTAATGTAAAGTTATTGAAAAATCTAACCAAAATGGTGTGTAGTGTACTGTTACATGGAACCTCGAGAACTATTGCAGGTAAGATGGCATAAATGAAATATAGATAAACAACAAACTTGGCAACCAATCTTTCCATTTGGGTAGAGATAAAAAATAAACCACTAGCACAAACTGATATTTAACAATCCATAAATGATGAAAAAGAGAAAGAATTGAAATGACAATTCATATCGATACTGTACTAGTTTCCATTTCTTCTACAAAGAACTAAACAAGGAGAGAATTAAGTTTATCTGTGTTCTCTCCCATTCCTCCAACAAAACATAGAGCAAGAATTAGATGCTCCTGGTGCAGTGGATTTTACTGCACGTGAATGAGTTATAATTAACAGACACTTACCAGGTCATAAGTCTGAGTGGCTAAAGCCACCTTCTCGTCAGCAATTCGAACACAGTGTTTCTGCTCCTCGATTGCTTCTTCAGAAAATTTCAATTTTGCTGGGTCATATGTAATACTTCCAGATTCAAGTCCATGTTTAATGTCCTCTATTTCTTGCTGACAGCGCTGCTCATTTTCTAGTTGCACACCTAATGAGAAGCACAGAAGGGGGTTATTTTCAGGCTGAAAAGCTGAAAAGCTTAAGTCAAACAAAGATTGGACTTCCTGTTCAGAGAAATAAAATCAGTAGATATTTAAGTAACCACAACATTAATAACTATCAATTCAGTGCGTTTGTCTGGACAATGCTATGTGTATTAATTTCTTAAGGTATCCCATAGAAAAGTTCATTTGCCACGATTTGTAGGTTGACATATGTTGCGACAGCCCATATAAACACTGACATTCATCAAATTTTGGGAGATGAAACAAAAGAAGCAGTCATTTAACATGATATGTAATTGCTGCAATCCTACCGAATATTTGTGGCTCTATGTGTTGAAAGGAAATATTGCACATGTAATCAGAAAGAAAGCAGTATAGCAAATGGGAATTTATAACTGAAATCCATTTGCATGCATAATAAGTACAAGACACACCCTCTTAATGCAATGGGACACTCAACCATTATTGTTCTCAGGTTTAGTTTGCCATATATATTTTACGAGAAGAAGAGATTCAATAGAATAAAATAGGATTCACAAGTCAAAACTGCCATACCTTGCAAACTTTTATCTAACTCTCGCATTAATGAATAGTTCCGATGCAGCATAGATGGCAATGCTTCAACACCTGAGAGTAGTCAAATGAAATAATGTGTGTATATATGATATCAATGAATAAATTTGCACCTATTGGTAATGTTACCGTCTGACAGGATAAGTCAAATCAAGAAAACAAAATACTAAGATTTGCAATAAGGCCATTCTTATGTTCGCTTGCAAAATAATACTACCTGCTACCAACGTACCAACCTTTCCGCATTGCAATTTATCAATAGGTGCAAGGAAACATGGAAGTAATGTCCAAACAAAACAGAATTGAATATAAGTAAAAGGGTCACATGGTTGCAATAGTTAATCAAAACTAACAAGTTCACGTTTAACAATGAAATGTTTGTTCGCAGCAATTCTCATCAAGGAAAGCTAATGGGTGTACAAGTTGCCAACTAAAAAATAGACACCTCTGGTAATTCCAACAAGAGAAATTGCATAGTAACTATGATGCAGTTAGGCACGAAGCCTAGTCTTAGAGCATCTCCAAGAGTTTGTCAAATTTTACTTGGCAAATCTTGTGATTTACCAGCTCCCAAAATTATATGCCAAGTAAAAAAACAATCCATCTTCAAGAGTTTGGCATTTTTGACTTGGCAAAATAAAAAAACCCATTAACAAAACGAAGAGCCCCGCTAAGCGAACGAAGAGCCCCGCTAAGAAAAGAAGAGCCCCGCATGCGAAGTCGTATCCCGCGCGCATATATGCGCGCTGAGGAGGCGTTTTTCTGAACTTGCCAAAGATGGGGAGGAGGGATGGGAAACTGTTGGAGGTTGTTTTTTCTCAATTTGCCAAAAAATGAAGGATGGGGAGGAGGGATGGGAAACTGTTGGAGTTGCTCTTAGCACTCATTTAGCATGTCTTCAAGCATATTGTCATTTCAATATCATTTAATCATGAAACCCTAAAATCAGCCGTGCATGTCCAATCAGCAAGCATCCGGAATTTCTAGACCAAACCCCGATTAAAAATACAAGAAAATTTTAATCCGGTGTGGCTGAGGAAGCCTGTGACCTAGACAGGCGGGCGTGTCGTGCGTGTCCTAGCGAGAAGAAGAGCACTCACTGGCTTGGAAGTCCTCGAGGAACCCCATGGCGCCGGAGCTCGGTTGCCGTGTACCAGATCTTTCCGGTTGTCACCCTCTCGTAGCCTCTCCCAGTCACCAGAGAATCGAAATCAAGATGCGAGGGGAAGGGGAGTGACCGGAGGAAGGGGAAGAGGCTCGCCGGCCGGCGCGGCAGGTGGTGGAGGTGCGAATCGGAGATCCCCTTTTTGCAGATAAGCCCCCCCACGTGAAAAGGTGATTTCTGTTTCCGCGTGGCGGCATCTTTCTCAGACATGGATCGACATGCCACATGGCCCATTCTTTCGGCCCATTTCGACAGCTTTGCGGCCCAGGAGACCAACCTGCGACGCCCGACGGGCATTATTAAGGGTCTCTTTGGCATGGCTCCACTCAGCAACTCCATCAAAAAATCCAACCAAACACCCCAACTCCAAAACTCCATGAAGCTGCCAACTCCATGGAGCTATAGTGCAAATAGAGGTGGAGTTTTAGAGCACCTCTTTTGCTGCTCCAGAACCCTCTCTTTTGAATCTCATCGTGGAGTTGGTGGGTAATTACCCATCAATGTCACTGGTTACATGAAAAAAACGTTTTGCTTCTATTCTCCGAGTCTCCCCCGCGCATCCCATTTTCCTAGTCCCGCGCCTCTCTTCGTCCTGACCCTTCTCGCGAGACAGCCGCAGTTAGGGTTTCCGTCGTCGCCAGACCGGTGGCTGCCGTCCACCCTCGCTGTCGGCCGACCGAGCCCCGCCGCTGGTCTCCTAGCCCCGCCCGGGTGCCTAGCTCCGCCTCCCGCCACGTCTGCACGAGGCCCGCCACCTACCGCAGAAGCCCCGACGCCGGCCGCAGCCTCCCGTCGTCGGAGACCCCCTGCTGGCCGCAGCTCCCCACCGACGGCCATAGAGGCCCGCCAACAGTCGTCCAGAGATCCCCCGCCGCCATTCACAAGGTATGGTGCCTGCTTTGTTTTTTCTATCGGGCGCCGTTACATGCTCTGCAATTACATGTATGGTGCCTTTTGGCTGCCGTTCAATGCTGCTGGAATTGGGCTGCATGCTCTGTTATAGATCGATGCATTATTGTAGCAACTGAAATGTGCACTAGCTTCTGTAATATTAGAGTCTTATTTGCTGAAATTAGCCTGTTGGATAGATTAGAGTCTTGGTAACAGAAATTAGGTAACTTGCCTTCTAATATGAAATTTGTGAGTTCGACAGATGCTTGAAATTGATTGGAACTCAGAGAACACTCGAGTGTTGTGTGTGTTGTTTGCCGAACAAGTTGGAAAAGGAAATTGACCAAACACGCACTTGAATGCACTTGGTTATACTGAGGTTGAGAAAGGGTTCAAAGAAAAGACTAGAATTATGGCTACCAAGGTTCAGATCAAGAACAAATGGGACAAGTTGAAGGAAGATTTCAAGGCATGGAAGAAACTAATGCTGAGGCAAACATGGACTAGTTGGGATCCTATAAAGAAGACTATTGCTATGGATGATGAATGGTGGAAAAAAGCTAGAGTTGTAAGTTGGTTCAAAATTTTTGCTATATTTGTTTTCCATATGACAAATCTGTTGGTAATACTTATAATAATATGTGTTGTTCTGCTTATTTTAGGTCATTCCGGGTTGTGGAAAGTTCAAAAAGAAGGGCTTTGAGAATGAATATGACTTAGCCAAGTGTTTTGCTGACATCACTACTATTGATATTGATCATTGGTCTCCTCATGTTGTGAATGTTGAAGCAACCAAAAATGTTGATGAGACACAAGATGAGGCAACCAATTTTGAGCCACAAGATGATGATTCCATTCCTGGAACACAAGAGGAGGATATTGGTATTTCTCCTCCACCTACAAGTGGCAAGAGATTGGCTAGGCTTGTTAAAAGAAGTGGCAAGAAGGTGAAGTCTGGAAATGCACTCCTAATTCAAGAAGCAGTAACAAGTATGGCAAGTTCAGCCAATGAATATGTTTCGAAGAGACATGGAAAATACTCTATTGATGAAGTGATGGAGGTTGTGATTGTTGTGGAGCCAACTATGATAGCAATGAACATTACATTGCATCTGAACTGTTTGTGAAGAAGGAGCAAAGGGAGATGTTCATAACCTTGCCTACTAATGAGATTAGGTTCAATTGGCTTAGGAGGAAGTACAATGATAAATATGAAAAATAGAAATGGTAGTGAGAGTGATGTCATTTATGTATGCTACATTTTATTTTCTTGTAGTTCATTTATGTATGGCATTTGTATCTTACATTTCATTTATATCAATGTTCACAGATGTCTTCAAGTGAGTCTGATGATTCTAGTGATGGGGAATTTTTTTAAAAAATGGTTGAGAGCAGTGCAAAACTAGCACAAAGTTATCATGACTTGTATATGGACAAGGCACCACCGAGGTTCATGTTTTCACAACAAAGTGGAATGGGATGGCTGATGGAGACGATAAACACTCTAGGGGAGTGTCATCGAATGCTTCGGATGAATGAGGTTATTTTTCATGATCGTCATGGTGTGTTGGTTGAGAGGTACGGATTAAAACCATCGAAACACATGAATACATATGAAATGTTGGCTATTTTCCTATTCACATGTGGTGGGTGTGAGTCAAATAGAAGAGGACAAAATAAGTTCAAACACTCAGGTGAAACCATTAGTAGAAAATTTCATGAAGTTCTAGATTGTGTGGTTGCCATGGCATAAGATTTCTTGAGACCAACAGATCCTAATTTTCACAATGTGCATAAGAGGATTAGGAATGACATGAGAGCATATCCACATTTTAAGGATTGCATTGGTGCACTTGATGGAACCCATATTCATGTGTCTTTATCACCTGAAGAACAAGTGAGATATATTGGTAAGACTGGAATTGCAACTCAAAATGTGCTTGCCATTTGTGATTTTGATATGCGCTTCACGTATGTGGTTGCGGGTCAACCGGGTTCTTTGCAGACACTAGTGTATTGTACCATGCATTGGAAGCAGATGTAGATGTCTTCCCACATCCTCCTCAAGATAAATATTTTTGCTTACGTTCTTTTTCATATTTGTATGCACAAACTTATCTTGTTTTACATATGTGTAGGCAAGTCTATGTTGTAGATGTGGGCTATCCTAATCGTCCAGGGTACCTAGCTCCATACAAGGGTGAAAGATACCACTTACCTAAGTGGCATCGAGGTATGGAACCAAATACTCTAAAAGAGAAGTTCAAACGTATACACTCATCTGTTCATAATGTTATTGAGCGCTCATTTGGAGTATTAAAAATGAAATGGCAAATCCTTTACAAGATGCCTGGTTATTCAATGGTCACATAAAAGAAGATTTGTTGCTGCTACCATGGTCCTACACAATTTTCATATGTGAACATGCTAGTGTTGATGTGGACTTTGCTAATTTTGATAGAGATCCTACTTACATGCCTACTATTCTGAAAAGGTACAACAAGTATGCCGTGTCTCAACATGCCTCTGATGGATCAACTTCAGAATCAAGCTTTGTGACTATGGACGCCTTCATGATAATATAGCTACATCCATCGCCCTAGCATGGAATTAGTGCAATGATTATTGTAACGACCTTATTTTGGAACTATGAACTTATTTCATAATTTTGGTTCTAGGCAAATGGCATGTAATTTATTATTATTTTGGACTCCACTACATGTACTTTTATTTCATATTTGTGAGAAGTAGTTCAAGTCGAACCAGGGGCAAGAATGGCAATCTACCCTCAAACTCATCTTTTCTAGAGCTGGGGACACCCTTCTAGCCAAACACCCTCATCAGACAGCTCTAACTCCATCCAGAGCTGGCTCCACTGAAGTTCTGGAGTGGAGCAGCTCTACCCAGAGTTGGAGTCATGCCAAACAGGGCCTAGACCCTACTAAACCCCACACAGCAAATCCCTCCCCCATTCTTTCCTCCTCCCTCCCTCCCTCGGTCCCTCCCCCTATTCTTTCCTCCTCCCCAAGTAGCTCTGCCAAATTGCCAATCGGCCTCCCTTCTCTTCCGCCTTGCCGTCCCTCCTCGACCCCAGAACCAGAGCAAGGACTGAACTTGAAGCAAAACCCTCGTCCGTCGCCATGTACCACGCGGCCGCCAGCCTTGCCTCCAAGGCCAAGTGAGATAGCCGATTCGTGCCTTGCTTTGTTCTACGTGAGCTTTCTCTCGTGCCGTACTGGGGTTTTGGAGTAATCAATCGTGTCGTGTCGCTAAACTATGTGGTTTGCTTTTTTGGTGTAGGCATGCCGAGAGCAGCGCTTGCCAGGTGAGGAATTCGGTGGCAGGCAGTAGTGATATTTTTAGTGTTGTTTTTGGTTGGCCCGATCATGTGCTTTGGAGCATCCTAGTCCTGAGCAGATCACTGATCAGAAATATTAACCTGCTATATTGGGCGTCAAGGGATTTTCGTCGTTTGATTTGATTTGATTTATGACTTATTTGTGCTAATGTGCTCCATTGGTGTGATGCTGAGCAGGTGGCGAGTAGCTTGGCCTAGAGCAGGAACTATACTGCTAAGGACATCAAGTTTGGTGTCCAAGCCCGGGCCTTGGTGCTGAGGGGTGTTGAAAAATTGGCTGACGCTGTCAAAGTGACAATGGGCCCTAAGGTCTATACCCTTTTTGCGTAAGTACTTAAGACTTGTAAATGTATATTCTGTCTGAGTTTTGTCATTCTGTATCATATCACCGCTTATTGATGCACAAATCACTACTCCTAGTTTTGTTGGACTCTTTTCTATGCCTGATGATGTTATACTAGCTAATGTGGCTGTATGTATTTTGTTCATGTACTACTTTACATATGTGAATTACCGAGATCTATGATCTTATCGAGTTCATGTCATTCTATATCATATTATTACTAGTTATGATCTTTACATGTAAATATGTCAGCATAATAGCTACGATGATATCACAAGTAGTTAGCTTACCGGGATGATCTTATCTTTACATTTAGATCTTTTACTTTCCCATGGTAGGGCTTCACTGTATTTTTCATAGTACCGGTCCACAAAACTAACTTTTTTACGGGACAGTGTTAGGGTTGTTGAATTGACATTATTGAGCCCAATTTATTTTTGCTATAGGGAAGAACTGTTATTATTGAGCAAAGCTTTGGTGCACCTAAAGTTACAAAGGATGGAGTGACCGTTGCCAAGAGCATTGAATTTAGTGACAGAGTAAAGAACGTTGGTGCAAGCCTTGTGAAGTAGGTCGCTAATGCTACCAATGATACAGCTGGGGATGGTATGGCATAGTTCTATTCATATGCCTGTCACATTTACATTGATTAGGATTTTCTATTGACCTGTCTTCTCAGCACTGCAACATACTATATACTATAGTAATGTTTGAACTTGCAATATATATGCACTAATATGTCAAAGCTCTTTCAATTCAAGTTCTGCTTGCTGCCTATGTATTTTGATGTATTTGTTAGACTCAGTTATTGATAGATTCATTTTAAGTTTGCATATTGCATCAGTCTTGATTTTGGGCTACTGCATTGTTATGGAAAAGTCTTGTTGTCTTGTTATATGGTTTCCTCCATTCAGATACATTCTATGAAGACCATTGACTGAGGGTGAAGTATAATATCTTTAATGGGTTTCATTTCAAGTTCGCTTAATGCAAACACTTTCAGGTACTACATGTGCCACTGTTCTGACAAAGGCTATATTCACTGAGGGTTGCAAGTCCTTAGCCGCTGGAATGAATGCCATGGATCTGAGACATGGTATCTCAATGGCTGTTGATTCTGTTGTCACGAACCTAAAAACATGGCAAAAATGATTAGTACAACAACAACAACATAGCCTTTCAGTCCCAAGCAAGTTGGGGTAGGCTAGAGTTAAAACCCACCAAAAGTCCCAAGTCACGGTTCAGACACTTCAATAGCTACTTTTCAAGTACTCCTATTCAAACATAGATCTCTAGGTATATCCCAAGCTTTCAAATCTCTTTTCATTTCCTCCCCCAATGTTAATTTCAATCTTCCTCTACCTCTCCTTATATTATTAGCTTGGCTTAGGACTCCATAATGCATTGGTGCCATTGGAGGTCTCCTTTGGGCATGGCCAAACCACCTCAACCGATGTTGGACAAGCTTTTCTTCCGACATGGCGCGTCGCTAAGAGGGTTACGCCCCAATAGGATTCTTTTGGGTTTCATCTCCATTAAAGTGGCTAAGTTTTTACATTGGCTCACCGCGCCTAACACAACCCTCCTTCTTTACTAGGGCTTAGGACCTGCTATGCTGGGACACCAAAGGCGCCCCACCATAGGCGGAGTTAAAAATGATCAGTACATCAGAGGAAATAGCACAGGTAATTGTTGGATTGCAACAAGTCAAGGAACTAGAGAGCTTTTTTATATGTTTGTTCTGCTTTCCCTAAGACATTTGTGCTAATTTATTTGTTATTATTACTCAAAGGTGGGTACCATATCAGCTAATGGGGAATGGGAAATTGGTGAGCTAATTGCAAAGCTATGGAGAAGGTTGGTAAAGAGGGAGCCATCACTATTGCGGTAAGTACTCTAAAGAACTTACCATGTCTAATGCATCATACCAACCTCTATTTATATTTTTTTAATAATCACACTTAAAAAGTGTTGGGCGAAGCTTAAGACCACCACAATTTTGGATGTGTTCCCCTTACTGTTAGTCTACTACATTTTTTTGTGTTCCAAATTTGATTTTACACACTCCCATTGCTTGCAGTCCCATACCCAACTTAGGTTGTTATTAATGTGTTTAATTTGGACATATTTTGCATTTTCTGTACACTTGGATTTTTATCATTAAGAAATTTGTTTTTGAAACTAGCTATGCTGGGAGAAGCATTATGTGTCATTTTTTCTCATCTGGGAATTTGTTTTAGTGTCCTATATTTGTTTATGATCCATGAATTACTTGATAGGATGGCAACACTCTCTACAACGAGCGTGAAGTTGTGGAAGGCATGAAGTTAGACAAAGGTTACATCTCTCCGTACTTTATTACCGACCAGAAGAACTAGAAATGTGTAAGTATTTCCTTTGCGTTCTTGTTGCTCTAATTGTTTTGTCTTTTATTTATTTTTTATTTGATTGACTAATCCTATCGGTTGTAGGAACTAAATGATCCCTTGATATTGATACACGACAAAAGAGTATCAAATGCGCACTCCATGGCCAAAGTGATGGAGTTAGCTATGAAGGTGTTTGTTTGATTGTTTATTCTTGCACGCTTATGGCTGATGTTGGTTTGTTGTGACGTCTATTGCAATCTAACACATAATGGTCTATTTTCTACTTCATTAGAAGCAAAAACCTCTACTTATTATCGCAGAAGATGTAAAAGGTGAAGCATTGGGTACCCTGATTCTTAACAAGCTTCGTGGAGGTGTTAAGGTTGGCTTTAGCTCTTTTTATGCTTTCTTGCTAGTACTTTGTTCAGCTTTATTATTTAATTACATGAACCACAGGTCTGTGCGGTCAAAGCTCCTGGTTTTGGGGGGAGCAGGAAAACCAACTTGCAGGACCTTGCTATCCTTACTGGGGGAGAAGTATGTCACTGTCACAACTCTATTTCTTTGCCCATGTCATAGTTATCATATATTCAAATCTTTGTTCACTTTTCTGTTTTTTTGCACATTGAACCAGGTTATAACTGAAGAGCTTGGGATGAACCTTGAGAACTTTGAGCCTCAGATATTTGGCACTTGCAAGAAGGTAAAGGTTGTGTCATTTGATGGCTATACACTTTTTCTCAGCTCCTATAAGCTGAACTATTGATAGTATAAAATAAATACCTGTTTATGATCTAGTTAGGTTGATTACATGATTAAACTATAGCCATGAGCTTTTGATACCTCCAGAAGACTTGTGTGGTTTTGTTCATGTCTTAGAGACTTAGAACTATTTCTTTTTTTTATTAAGTGAAGTTTTTGAAATGTAGGTTACAATTTCTAAGATGGAGCTGGGGATAAGAAGGCAATTGAAGAGAGAGCTGAGCATGTTCGTTTTATCTGCTTAGTTTCCATGAGGCAATTTGGGCATCATGTGACTTTTAGCCATAACCTTTTTTTTACAGTTGAGATCTACGATTGAGCAAAGCACTTCTGACTATGACAAGGAAAAGCTTCAAGAGCGATTGGCAAAGCTTTCTGGTGGTGTTGCTGTTCTAAAGGTGAAAACTATTATTGATGTTAAATTATGTACATCCATAATGTTGATGTCAATATTAAAATGATCAATTTATAACCTTGGGTTCATAGGGAGTATATTGTCTAAATTGCCAGGGATGTATGTATTATCTAGTAGATATTTTAGTTTGGTATTAGGGCGTAACCCTCTTAGCGATGCGCCATGTCGAAACCCGGGTATGGTGTTAAATGAGCAAGGGCCGGGTCGTCACCCCCATGACGCGTCGTGTCGTGATCTAGATATGGTGTCAAGTGAGCAAGGATCGGGTCATCGCATCCTTAGTGACGCGCCACATCGGTGTCCGGGTGTGGTGCAAAATGAGCAAGGGTCTTCACACCTACCTCGGCGGGTGCGAAGGGTAAGGAAGCTAGTTGAGCCAACTAGGATCCGTTTAGGTAGCTGGAATGTAGGGTCCCTTATAGGTAAGTTAAGAGAGTTAGTGGACACAACGGTTAGGAGGCGTGTAAATATCTTATGCGTTCAAGAGACTAAATGGAAGGGGCAGAAGGCGAAGGAGGTGGACAATACCGGCTTCAAGCTCTAGTACACAGGGATAACTTCAAATAAAAATGTAGTAGGAGTTTTGATTGATAAGTGCCTAAAGGATGGTGTGGTGGAGATGAGAAGACAAGGGGATAGGATCATCTTAGTTAAACTTGTCATTAGTGATATGGTCTTAAACATAATTAGTGTGTATGCCCCCTAAGTAGGTCATGATGAGAGTGCTAAGCGGCTTTCTAGGAAGACTTAGATCGCTTGGTTAGAGCTGTCCCTGTCCCTAGTAGCGAGAAGCTCTTTATATGAGGTGATCTTAATGGCCATGTAGGTACATCAAGTGCAGGTTTCGAGGCGATTCATGGGGGGTTTTAGATATTGTAGTAGGAACCAGGAGGGAGATGAAGTCTTAGACTTCGCTATAGCTTTTGATCTAATGATAGCTAACACTTTCTTCCGTAAGAGATAGTCCCATTTAGTGACCTTTAGTAGCGGCCAGTACTCTAGTTAAATCGACTTTGTCCTTACAAGGAGGGATAAACGAACATGCGTGGACTGTAAGGTGATACATGGAGAATGTGTGGTCGCTCAACATAAGCTGGTGCTGACTGACTTTTGCTTTCTGGTGCAAGCTCGTGGGAACAAACAAGCTAGGGTTGCTAGAACGAAGTGGTGGAAATTAGAAGGGGAGGCATCAAAGGTCTTTAAGAAAAAGGTCATTGAAGAGGGCCCTTGGAATGATGAAGGCAATGCAAACAACATGTGGGAGAAGATGGCAACATGCATTCAGAAGGTTGCTTCAGAGGTGCTTGGAGTGACAAAGGGAGTGGATGCGACTCGAAAGACACTTGGTGGTGGAATAAAGATGTGCAGAAGGCTATTAAGGAAAAAGGAGTGCTATAAGCGCTTGTATCATGACAGGTGTGCAAACAACATAGAGAAGTACAAGGTGGCAAAGAAGACTGTAAAACAAGCGATGAGTGAGGCAAAGGGGCGGGCCTATGAGGACCTTTACCGACGTTTGAGTACGAAGGAAGGAAAGAAGGACATTTTATAGGATGGTTAAGGTTCGTGATAGGAAGACAAGGGACTTCAACCAAGTCAAGTGCATAAAGGATGAGAGGGAGCAACTCTTGGTGAAGGAGGATGAGATCAGACATAGATGACAATAGTATTTTGATAAATTGTTCAATGGTGAGAATGAGAACACCACTGTTTAGCTGGACAACTCATTTGATGACACTAACAAGCGCTTTGTGTGGAGGATTCAAGAATCAAAGGTTAGAGAAGCCTTAAAAAGGATGAAAGGGGGCAAAGCGATGGGCCCTGATGGTATCCCAATTAAGGTGTGGAGATGTCTCGGGGATGTAGCTATAGTATGGCTAACCAAGATGTTCAACAATATCTTTCGATCGAACAAGATGCCTGAGGAGTGGAGAAGAAGCATATTGGTACCAATGTCCAAGAACAAGGGAGATATCCAAAGTTGTACTAATTATCGGGGAATTATGTTGATGAGCCACACTGAAGTTATGGGAGAGAGTCATCAAGCAGCGCCAATGAGGAACGACGCAGATATCAATAAACCAAGAGATGTAAACCAAGGCTGGTATCATCGTCCCGCTTAAAGTGATTAGAACAACCCTATTGGATGCTACAAGGTCCTCTCTCTACTTTTCATTTGTATACTTGTCAGACCTCGTATACCTATAAGCTAAAGGAGACATAAATCAAGAGAAGTATGCTAAAGAAGCCAAAAGACGTATTTGAGCAATTATGTAATAGATATAGTATGACATGTGGGCCATAGGCCAAGGGAGGGTGTTTTAAGCGTGCGTTGTATCGGATTGAGAACCATTGCATTTCTGAAACTGAACTCAGTGAAAGAGGAAGGTTCCTCTTCCTGTTCCTCGTCTCTCACGTGCTCTCTAAAACTCCTCATGTCAACGGCGCTAGCCGACAGCAATGGGGCATGATAGTTGGTATCAAAGATGGTGTATCCTCGGCATGGGGGGTGATGGGCGACTGTAGCTCTTCTCCGTGCTAGTTACCCGACGACGACCATCTCGCAGTGGCGCCGCCACCCCTACAATTTGGTAACCAACCACCTTAACTCCACTCCACCCACCTCGTCGTAGTTGCTCAGTCCATGTTGGTATGTTCCATGACCGGGTGCCTTGATCTACAGTTCATAATTCCGGTGGGCAGGGGATCTCCGTTAATGCCCTCGAGGTGTTCGACAGAAGGAACCAGAGCTCCCTCCTTTGGGTTGAACTGGGTCAGCTCCTAAAAGGTCCTTGTGTGGTTTTGGTAATTGAGTGACAACCTAGGTTGACTAATTGTATTTATGTGAGATATACAGATGATTAGTCCATAGATACATGTGTGTGAGCAACATATGCCATGAAGGTGAAAATGGCACGAAGATGTTGTAAAGCTCACACATGTGATGATGAAGGAGCTCATTGCACATGAGACATGACATTGAGTCATGTGATCAAGGTGGAGAAGATCAAGACAAGACTTGGCTTGATGGACCGGTTGCAAGCGTGAAGGGCAAGTCGGAGGCTTTGGAGTGATGGACCGCATGGCGATAAAGCTTGAGCAAGACTTGGCACCGATGGATGAAGGGAACGGTGAAAAGCAAGTGAAGTCAAGATCAATGAACCAATATGATCATGTGATGATATAAAGTGGATCATATCATTGTTGATCATGTTGGTGCATGTGTTGCATCGACATTGGAGGAGATGGAATGGAATGCATAAGGCAAAGGCATAACCTAGGGCATTTCATTTCATCGGTCATAGGTGTGTAGAGAAGTTGATGACCGGGTTTAGGATAGATGGCCGTACTATCAAGAGGGGCAAACTTGTTTGCATATCGGTCATCTAAGTGCCACTTGAGTGATCTAACTTTGCATCATTGCTAGGATTGAGTGGCGTGGCAAGTTAAGTGGCTAATCCTTTGGAAAAGGTTTGTGAAAATGCTAACACACATACACATGGTGGTGTACACTTAGTGGTGTTGGCACATTTACAAAGGAGATGAAGTTGGTGTTGATGTGGATCAACTTGACGAAGGAACGGAGGCAAGGGTTCGAACTCCACCGATGGAGTGTTCACCCGTAGAGTATAGACAGTCCAACGGTGCCACCAGTGCCATATATAGAAAAGATAGGGTCACACAGAGTAGACCAGACGCTGGTCACATGGTGACCGCATGCTGGGGTCCTGCATCTGTTTAGTGGCAGCAGTGAGCGTGCAGGCGTCGGTCTTTGACCGAACGCTGGTGCTACAAGTGACCAGACATTGATAGGGTGCATCTAGTCAGACTGACATACGGTGGCGTAGGTAACACAAAAAAGTTGGAGAAGGACCGGATGCCGATGCTGCGTCCGATCGTGACTGACCGGACGCGTCCGGTCGCGACTGGTACCTTACTAGAAATGACCAGACGCTGGGGTTGCTGCGTTCGGTCAATTTGAGTAGCTGCGTCCGGTCATCACTTGACCATTGAGATCAAGTGACTGAGGTTGAACAAAGGCGACACATGGCAAGCATCCGTTGACCGGACGTTGAGGTCCTGCATCCGGTCGATATGACCGGCGCGTCTGGTCAACCCAAAAAATGCCCAGTGAAGGGGTAATGGCTAGTTTAGCCTGTGGGGCTATAAATAGAAGGGGGTCTCGGCCATGGCTAGTGCTGAGCACCACAGGGGACTTTGTGCCCATGCTTGAGAGTGCTTGGGAGCCCTCCATCTCACATATGCTTGATAGTGACCATCCGATTGTGTTAGAGAGCGATTCTAGTGCAATTGCATCGTGAGGTTACATCGAGTGGCACTAGGTGATCGAGTTGCAAGCTAGTGGTGCGTGTTACTCTTGGAGGTTGCCACCTCCTAGATGGCTAGGTGGTGGTCTCCATTGAAGCCCGCAAGAAGCTTGTGCGGTGCTCCAGAGAAGAGCTTTGTGAGGGGCAATGTGCTCGCCCCACGGGAGCCACGAAGAGCAACTCTAGTTGAGCGTGTCATTGAGCTACCCTCACTTTGGGGTAGCTTCTTGCGGTGCCCAATGTGCGGGCTTGACGGGTGATGCCAATTAGCTGCCGAACCACCAAGTGAAAGCTCTAGTTTAGTTTTGGTTAATTGATGAAACTCTAAGTGCTAACCTAGTTTATCAAAGTGATCATGAGATAGGTAGCACTATTTCAAGTGATGAAGCAATGATGAAGATCATGACAATGGTGGTGGCATGGTTATAATCAAAGGCTTGAACTTGGAAAAGAAGAAAGAGAAAAACAAAATGCTCAAGGCAAAGGTATAAAATGAAGGAGCTATTTTGTTTTAGTGATCAAGACACTTAGTGAGTGTGATCACATTCAGGATGGATAGCTGTACTATTAAGAGGAGTGAAACTTATATCGAAATGCGGTTATCAAAGTGCCACTAGATGCTCTAATTCATTGCATATGCATTTAGGATCTAGTGAAGTGCTAACACCCTTGAAAATATTTGTGAAAATATGCTAACACATGTGCACAAGATGATACACTTGGTGGTTGGCACATTTGAGCAAGGGTGAAGGAGATAGAGATGATAGAGGGTTAGTCTTGCTATTTTACAACTGACCAGACGCTGGTCTCAGGGAGACCGGTGTGTCCAGTCAGGCGTGGCAGTGATACCCTAGTGTCGGTCATGTGACTGGACGCTAGGCCTCTGACTGATCGGACGCTGAAAGGAAGTGTCTAGTCAGAGGTGACGTAGCTGCACAGTGATCAGGGTGACTGATCGGATGCTGGATGTGTCCGGTCAAGTACCACTGGACGAGTTCGGTAGAAGAAAACTGGTTTTGGAACCTAACTTTAAACGACTGGACACTGGAAGTTCAGCGTCCGGTCACCTGTGCTGGCGCGTCCGGTCAACTATCAACCATTGAGATCAAACGACTCCTGTTGAACGTAGGACGACATGTGGCCGCCATCGGGCGACCAGACGCTGAGCCCTGTGTTTGGTTAGTAGGATCGGAGCGTCCGGTCACCCTAATCAGTACCCAGTGAAGGGGTACAACGGCTCTATTTCGTGGGGGCTTCTATTTAAGCCCCATGGCCGGCTCTAGTTCACTCTCTTGCACATTTTCATTGATATAGCAGCCTTGTGAGCTTAGCCAAAGCACTCCCACTCATCTCCATCATTAATACATCATCTTTGTGAGATTGGGAGAGAATCCAAGTGCATTGCTTGAGTGATTGCATTTAGAGGCACTTGGTATTCATGTTGCGCTACGGATTTCGCTTGTTACTCTTGGTGGTTGCCACCACCTAGACAGCAAGGTGCAGTGGTGGAGGATCAGCACGAGTTAGTGATTATTCGTGGCTGCCTTCGGTGATTGTGAGGGGAGTTGTACCTTCCCCGGCGGAGTGCCGAAAGGTAACTCTAGTGAATTACTCGTGTCATTGAGTTACCTCACTTGTGAGTAGGTTCTTGCGGTGTCCAATTGCGTGGACGAGGTTTGTGAAACACCTCTTAGTCGCCGAACCACCAAGTGTTGGTCGACACAATGGGGACGTAGCGTGTTGGCAAGCACGTGAACCTCGAGAGAAAATTGGTTGTCTCTTGTCATTTGCATTCTTCCGGTGATTGGCGTAATCTTCATCTTATGATTGGTTTATTCCTCTACACGGCGGTATAATCACCCTACTCACTCATTTATATTCTTGCAAACTAGTTGTGATAAGCTCTTTAGTGTAATTAGAATTGAGAGCTTGCTTTGTTGTTTTTAAGTTCATCTAGTGAAACTCTTTAGAGTAGCAAGTTTGAGAGATCTTAGTGAGTAGTAACTTTGCAAGTGATGTGCCTAGTAATTATTGCAACTAGAATTGTTGGATAGGTGGCTTGCAACCCTTATAGAGCTAGAGCAAGTTTGTATTTTGCTATTTGTCATACTAATCAAATTGCTCTAGTTGATTTATAGATTTTTAAATAGGCTATTCACCCCCCTCTAGCCATACTGGGACCTTTCAAGTGGTATCAGAGCCATGGTCACTATTTGATTAAAGGCTTAACAACATCGGTGTCAAATTATGGCTTAAGTTGTGTTTAACCATGTGGGGGGCAAACCACCATTCTTTGATGGCACATCCTTTGGTTATTGGAAGAGAAAGATGAGAATGTATCTTAGTTTAATAAATGATCAAGTATGGGATGTGACCGAGAATGATTATGCTATCATTGATCCCTATGATCCCACCAACCAAGATAAGATCAACAAGCAATGTAACACAATGGCTCTCAACACCATATACAATGCTATTGATTCCAAGGTGTTTGAGCAAATCAAAGATTGTGAAAGAGCAAATGAGGTGTGGAGGAGATTAGAGGAAACATATGAGGGCACACCGGCGGTTAAGAGTGCCAAGTTGTACATCCTTAAGGACAAGTTGATAAGTTTCAAGATGAAGGATGATGAGAGTATTCTGGAGATGTTCCATCGATTGCAAGTCATTGTCAACGACTTGAAGGTATTGGGAGAGAAGATCAAGGATGATGATGTCTCTCATCGATTCTTGATGTGCTTACCTCCATGATTTGAGATGTTGAGATTGCTCATCATAAGAGGAGGATTGAAGGACATTACCCCCAACCAAGTACTAGGTGATGTCATGACACAAGAGACATACCGTGTGGAAAGGGAGGGGGGTGACAAGGAGGACAAGAAGGAAGAAGAGGACAAGAAGAAGAAGAGTGTAGCATTTAAGGCTAGCTCATCATCATCCAAGAACAAGGGCAAGTCCAAGAAATAATGACGTGATAATGATGATCTTAGTGACATTGATGATGAAGCCATGGCTCTATTTGTGCGCAAGATGGGCAAATTCATAAAGAAGAAGGGCTATGGTATAAGAAAGAGAAGAGATCACACCAAGAGCAAAGAGTATGTGAGAAGATGCTACAATTGCAAGAGCCCTAATCATGTTGTAGCAAATTGTCCCTACAATAGTGATAATGATGAAGATGAGAAGAAGCACAAGAAAGATAAAAATGAAAAGAAAGAGAAGAAGAAGAAGAGAATGATCTTCCAAAAGAAGAAGAAGGGTGGAGGCTATGTAGTCACTTGGGATAGTGATGGTTCCTCGGATGGTGATAGCTCTAGTGATGATGACAAGAAATCTATCAAGAGAGCTCTAGCAAGCATTGCCATCAACAAGAAGCTCTCCATCTTCGACACTCCATCAACATGCCTCATGGCAAAGCCTACTAAGGTAAAATATGATGAGAGTGATGATGATGAATGTGAAAGTGACTCTTGTAGGAATGATAATGATGATGAGGATGAGGAGTACACTAAGGAGGAGCTCTTGGACATGTGTGAGCAAGTGCACGCTTGCAATGAGATGAAGAGAAAGGAGTGCAAAGAATTGCGCAAGAAAGTAAAAATTCTTGAGCAATCCTTTGATGAGCTCAATACTACTCATGAGAGGCTAATGGAAGCTGTGCGGTGCTCCAGAGAAGAGCTTTGTGAGGGGCAATGTGCTCGCCCCACGGGAGCCACGAAGAGCAACTCTAGTTGAGCGTGTCATTGAGCTACCCTCACTTTGGGGTAGCTTCTTGCGGTGCCCAATGTGCGGGCTTGACGGGTGATGCCAATTAGCTGCCGAACCACCAAGTGAAAGCTCTAGTTTAGTTTTGGTTAATTGATGAAACTCTAAGTGCTAACCTAGTTTATCAAAGTGATCATGAGATAGGTAGCACTATTTCAAGTGATGAAGCAATGATGAAGATCATGACAATGGTGGTGGCATGGTTATAATCAAAGGCTTGAACTTGGAAAAGAAGAAAGAGAAAAACAAAATGCTCAAGGCAAAGGTATAAAATGAAGGAGCTATTTTGTTTTAGTGATCAAGACACTTAGTGAGTGTGATCACATTCAGGATGGATAGCTGTACTATTAAGAGGAGTGAAACTTATATCGAAATGCGGTTATCAAAGTGCCACTAGATGCTCTAATTCATTGCATATGCATTTAGGATCTAGTGAAGTGCTAACACCCTTGAAAATATTTGTGAAAATATGCTAACACATGTGCACAAGATGATACACTTGGTGGTTGGCACATTTGAGCAAGGGTGAAGGAGATAGAGATGATAGAGGGTTAGTCTTGCTATTTTACAACTGACCAGACGCTGGTCTCAGGGAGACCGGTGTGTCCAGTCAGGCGTGGCAGTGATACCCTAGTGTCGGTCATGTGACTGGACGCTAGGCCTCTGACTGATCGGACGCTGAAAGGAAGTGTCTAGTCAGAGGTGACGTAGCTGCACAGTGATCAGGGTGACTGATCGGATGCTGGATGTGTCCGGTCAAGTACCACTGGACGAGTTCGGTAGAAGAAAACTGGTTTTGGAACCTAACTTTAAACGACTGGACACTGGAAGTTCAGCGTCCGGTCACCTGTGCTGGCGCGTCCGGTCAACTATCAACCATTGAGATCAAACGACTCCTGTTGAACGTAGGACGACATGTGGCCGCCATCGGGCGACCAGACGCTGAGCCCTGTGTTTGGTTAGTAGGATCGGAGCGTCCGGTCACCCTAATCAGTACCCAGTGAAGGGGTACAACGGCTCTATTTCGTGGGGGCTTCTATTTAAGCCCCATGGCCGGCTCTAGTTCACTCTCTTGCACATTTTCATTGATATAGCAGCCTTGTGAGCTTAGCCAAAGCACTCCCACTCATCTCCATCATTAATACATCATCTTTGTGAGATTGGGAGAGAATCCAAGTGCATTGCTTGAGTGATTGCATTTAGAGGCACTTGGTATTCATGTTGCGCTACGGATTTCGCTTGTTACTCTTGGTGGTTGCCACCACCTAGACAGCAAGGTGCAGTGGTGGAGGATCAGCACGAGTTAGTGATTATTCGTGGCTGCCTTCGGTGATTGTGAGGGGAGTTGTACCTTCCCCGGCGGAGTGCCGAAAGGTAACTCTAGTGAATTACTCGTGTCATTGAGTTACCTCACTTGTGAGTAGGTTCTTGCGGTGTCCAATTGCGTGGACGAGGTTTGTGAAACACCTCTTAGTCGCCGAACCACCAAGTGTTGGTCGACACAATGGGGACGTAGCGTGTTGGCAAGCACGTGAACCTCGAGAGAAAATTGGTTGTCTCTTGTCATTTGCATTCTTCCGGTGATTGGCGTAATCTTCATCTTATGATTGGTTTATTCCTCTACACGGCGGTATAATCACCCTACTCACTCATTTATATTCTTGCAAACTAGTTGTGATAAGCTCTTTAGTGTAATTAGAATTGAGAGCTTGCTTTGTTGTTTTTAAGTTCATCTAGTGAAACTCTTTAGAGTAGCAAGTTTGAGAGATCTTAGTGAGTAGTAACTTTGCAAGTGATGTGCCTAGTAATTATTGCAACTAGAATTGTTGGATAGGTGGCTTGCAACCCTTATAGAGCTAGAGCAAGTTTGTATTTTGCTATTTGTCATACTAATCAAATTGCTCTAGTTGATTTATAGATTTTTAAATAGGCTATTCACCCCCCTCTAGCCATACTGGGACCTTTCAAGTGGTATCAGAGCCATGGTCACTATTTGATTAAAGGCTTAACAACATCGGTGTCAAATTATGGCTTAAGTTGTGTTTAACCATGTGGGGGGCAAACCACCATTCTTTGATGGCACATCCTTTGGTTATTGGAAGAGAAAGATGAGAATGTATCTTAGTTTAATAAATGATCAAGTATGGGATGTGACCGAGAATGATTATGCTATCATTGATCCCTATGATCCCACCAACCAAGATAAGATCAACAAGCAATGTAACACAATGGCTCTCAACACCATATACAATGCTATTGATTCCAAGGTGTTTGAGCAAATCAAAGATTGTGAAAGAGCAAATGAGGTGTGGAGGAGATTAGAGGAAACATATGAGGGCACACCGGCGGTTAAGAGTGCCAAGTTGTACATCCTTAAGGACAAGTTGATAAGTTTCAAGATGAAGGATGATGAGAGTATTCTGGAGATGTTCCATCGATTGCAAGTCATTGTCAACGACTTGAAGGTATTGGGAGAGAAGATCAAGGATGATGATGTCTCTCATCGATTCTTGATGTGCTTACCTCCATGATTTGAGATGTTGAGATTGCTCATCATAAGAGGAGGATTGAAGGACATTACCCCCAACCAAGTACTAGGTGATGTCATGACACAAGAGACATACCGTGTGGAAAGGGAGGGGGGTGACAAGGAGGACAAGAAGGAAGAAGAGGACAAGAAGAAGAAGAGTGTAGCATTTAAGGCTAGCTCATCATCATCCAAGAACAAGGGCAAGTCCAAGAAATAATGACGTGATAATGATGATCTTAGTGACATTGATGATGAAGCCATGGCTCTATTTGTGCGCAAGATGGGCAAATTCATAAAGAAGAAGGGCTATGGTATAAGAAAGAGAAGAGATCACACCAAGAGCAAAGAGTATGTGAGAAGATGCTACAATTGCAAGAGCCCTAATCATGTTGTAGCAAATTGTCCCTACAATAGTGATAATGATGAAGATGAGAAGAAGCACAAGAAAGATAAAAATGAAAAGAAAGAGAAGAAGAAGAAGAGAATGATCTTCCAAAAGAAGAAGAAGGGTGGAGGCTATGTAGTCACTTGGGATAGTGATGGTTCCTCGGATGGTGATAGCTCTAGTGATGATGACAAGAAATCTATCAAGAGAGCTCTAGCAAGCATTGCCATCAACAAGAAGCTCTCCATCTTCGACACTCCATCAACATGCCTCATGGCAAAGCCTACTAAGGTAAAATATGATGAGAGTGATGATGATGAATGTGAAAGTGACTCTTGTAGGAATGATAATGATGATGAGGATGAGGAGTACACTAAGGAGGAGCTCTTGGACATGTGTGAGCAAGTGCACGCTTGCAATGAGATGAAGAGAAAGGAGTGCAAAGAATTGCGCAAGAAAGTAAAAATTCTTGAGCAATCCTTTGATGAGCTCAATACTACTCATGAGAGGCTAATGGAAGCCCATGAGAAGCTTGGCAAAGCTCACTCTAAGCTTGAAAAGGCTCACTCCTCTCTCATTGAGCAAGTCAAAGTGGAGGAAGCCAAGAAGGAGCAAATGATCATATCATGTGATGTGGGACTAACATGTGATCTTATTAATGAATCTATTTTTGTTGCTCCCACTAATACTTCTTGTAGCAATATCACTTCTACTTCACCTTTGAGTGATGGTCTCACTTGTGAAACCTCACTAATGGTGGAAAATAAGACCCTCAAAAAGGAGGTAAATGAGCTTACTCGTGCCTTAGGCAATGCCTATGGTGGAGAAGCCCGCTTGCTAAAGTGCTTAGGTAGCCAAAGGTTTTCTCTCAATAAAGAGGGATTAGGCTATAACCCCCAGAAAGGCAAGGCGGCCTTTGTCACTCCCAAAGCTAGCTTTGTGAAGGGCAATGGTCAGTTTTGCAATAGATGCAAGCAAGTTGGGCATATAGAGCAAAATGACAAGACTAACAAGAATAAGCTACCTAATGTATCATCAATCAAATTTGATTCTTGTTACATGCTTTATAAGGGTGGCAACGGTATGAATGCTAAGTTCATTGGTACACCAATTGTGAGACCAAAGAAGAAGGCTATTTGGGTACCAAAGACCTTGGTGACCAACCTACAAAGACCCAAGTAAGTTTGGGTACCTAAAAGGAATTGATCTTCTTTTGTAGGTCAATTATAAAGCCAGAGGAAGGCATTGGGTGCTTGATAGTGGGTGCACACAACACATGACCGGTGATCCAAGAATGTTCACTTCAATAAATGAAAACAAGAGCAATGGGTTTGATAGTATCACATTTGGTGACAATGGAAAAGACAAGGTCAAAGGGCTTGGTAAGATTGCAATATCCAATGACTTGAGCATTTCCAATGTGCTACTAGTAGAGAGCTTGAACTTCAACCTTTTGTCGGTAGCTCAATTGTGTGATCTTGGTTTCAAGTGCATATTTGGTGTGGATGATGTAGAGATCATAAGTGTAGATGGCTCTAACTTGATATTCAAAGGATTTAGATATGAGAATCTATACTTAGTTGATTTCAATGCTAGAGAAGCTCAATTGACAACGTGTTTGATCACTAAGTCTAGCATGGGTTGGTTATGGCATAGAAGGCTTGGTCATGTTGGAATGAAACAATTGAACAAGTTAATCAAACATGACTTAGTTAGAGGCTTGAAAGATGTCACTTTTGAGAAAGATAAGCTATGTAGTGCATGTCAAGTTGAAAAACAAGTTGGTAACACACATCCTAAGAAGAGCATGATGAACACATCTAAGGCATTTGAGTTAATGCACATGGACTTGTTTGGACCAACCACATACACTAGCATTGGTGGAAACAAATATGGATTTGTGATTGTGGATGATTTCACTAGATATACATGGGTCTTCTTTCTTGTTGACAAGAGTGATGTGTTTGCAATATTCAAATCTTTTGTCAAAGGCATTCACAATGAGTTTGAAACAACCATAAAAAAGTTAGAAGTGGCAATGGTAGTGAATTCAAGAATACTAGAATTGATGAGATGTGTGATGAATTTAGAATTAGACATCAATTCTCGGCCAAGTATACTCCTCAATCAAATGGGCTAGTTGAGAGAAAAAATAGAATCTTGATTGACATGGCAAGATCAATGTTGAGTGAGTACAATGTGATTCATTCATTTTGGGCTGAAGCAATCAACATGGCTTGCTACTATAGCAACCAACTCTATTGTCACCCCATGATGGAGAAGACACCTTATGAGCTATTGAATGGAAGAAAGCCAAACATAGCATACTTTCGGGTATTTGGTTGTAAATGCTACATATTGAAGAAAGGCACTAGATTGAGCAAGTTTGAAAAGAAATGTGATGAAGGTTTCTTGCTTGGTTACTCCACTACTAGCAAGGCTTATAGAGTTTAGAATTTGGCTAGTGGTACTCTTGAGGAGGCTCATGATGTGGAGTTTGATGAAATAAATGGTTCCCTAAAGAAAGATGAAAATATAGATGATGTGAAAGAAACTCAATTGGTCAAGGCAATAAGAAAAATGGACATTGGTGAGTTAAGGCCTAGAGAGGTGATTGATGTTGAAGATAACAAGAATCAAGTGCTCTCTAATTCAAATGTGCAAGCTAGTGGTTCTCATGATCAAATCCAAGTAAGCACCATTGATGGCAATGTGCAAGATCAACAAGTGGCTAGTTCATCATCTCAACCAAGTGATCAATCAAATGCTAGCAATCAAGTGCAAGTGCTTCAACCAATCAATGTTGCAAGAGATCATCCATTGGACACTATCATTGATGACATTTCAAGAGATGTGCAAACTAGATCAAAATTGGCTTTATTTTATGAGCATTTCTCATTTGTGTCATCCATTGAACCTAAGAAGATAGATAAAGCCTTGAAGGATGTTGATTGGGTCAATGCTATGCATGAAGAGCTAAACAACTTCATAAGAAACCAAGTATGGGATTTAGTAGAGAGGCCTAAGAATCATAATGTGATTGGAACCAAATGGGTCTTTCGGAATAAGCAAGATCAAGATGGGATAGTAATAAGGAACAAAGCAAGATTAGTGGCTCAAGGTTACATTCAAGTTGAAGGTCTTGACTTTGGAGAAACATATACCCCAGTTACAAGATTGGAAGCAATTAGGATCTTGTTAGCCTATGCTTGTGCCCACAACATCAAGTTGTACCAAATGGATGTGAAGACTGCATTTCTCAATGGGTACATCAATAAGCTTGTGTATGTTGAGCAACCTCCTGGTTTTAAAGATGAAAAGAAACTCAACCATGTATACAAGTTAAGAAAGGCTTTATATGGATTGAAACAAGCACCAAGAGCATAGTATGAGAGGTTGAGGGATTTCCTACTCTCTAAGGGATTCAAATGGGAAAGGTTGACACCACTCTTTTCATCAAGAAGCTTGGAAATGACTTGTTTGTAATGCAAATCTATGTTGATGATATTATTTTTGGGTCAACAAATCAAGATTTTTGTGAGGAGTTTGGCAAGATGATGGCAAGTGAGTTTGAGATGTCCATGATTGGAGAACTTAGTTACTTCCTTGGACTTCAAATCAAGCAAATGAAGAATAGCACATTTGTGAGACAAGGCAAGTATATCAAGGACATGCTCAAGAAGTTTGGAATGGATGATAGTAAAGCTATTAGTGCACCAATGGGGACAAGTGGAAGCTTGGATAGTGATGCTAGTGGCAACATGGTGGATCAAAAGATGTATCGGTCTATGATTGGAAGTCTACTCTATGTGACCGCATCAAGACTGGATGTGATGTTTAGTGTATGCATGTGTGCTAGATTTCAAGCCTCACCAAGAGAAAGTCATTTGAAGGCTACTAAAAGTATATTGAGGTACTTGAAGCATACACAAAATGTTGGGTTGTGGTATCCCAAAGGAGCAAGGTTTAAGTTGATTGGATATTTGGACTCCGATTATGCGGGATACAAAGTTGAGAGAAAGAGCACATTGGGCATATGTCAACTATTGGGAAGATCACTTGTATCTTGGCCATCAAAGAAGCAAAATAGTGTAGCACTTTCAACCGCCGAAGCGGAGTACATTTCGGCCGGTAGTTGTTGTGCTCAATTACTTTGGATAAAGGCTACTTTGAGTGATTTTGGAATTAGGATCAAGCAAGTGCCATTGTTATGTGATAATGAGAGTGCCATTAAACTCACAAACAACCTGGTTCAACACTCAAGAACAAAGCATATAGATGTCCGTCATCACTTCATAAGAGATCACCAACAAAAAGGGGATATTTACATAGAGAGTGTGGCCACCGAAGATCAACTTGCCGACATATTCACCAAGCCACTTGATGAGAAGAAGTTTTGCAAGCTAAGGAATAAATTGAATATACTTGACTTCACCAATATGTGTTGATGCACCCCTATTATATGACATGCCTCTCCTTCGAGTAATACAAGGTATAAATTGATTGGCATGACATACATCCTTGCTAAGGGCATGATTAGTGCATCTAGACATATTCCACATTTGAATAGGCTCATTCATGAAAATCAAATGAATTTAATGCTTGTATGGTACCACTATTGCTTGTATACATGAAATGATCTAGTGGTAGCACATGACATGTTTGTGGGCTTGTAAACCTAGTGTTTGATCTATAAAATGAGCTATAAGTGTTTAACTCAACATGGTACAAGATAACCCTTATTTGGAGGTGTGAAGAAGCTTGTCCTTGGATCAAACTGAGTTAAATATCTTTTGCAAGTAATCTAGATTGAACCAAATTGAAAAATGTTCCTCATTTCACATGGTTTCACCCCAACCTATCTATAATTTGAACCTATCTATACTTTAAGCCTTTGTGGTCATTGATGACAAAGGGGGAGAGAAACAAAGATAAGTGATAAGGGGAGAAATAGTGTAGAGAGATAAGATATGACAAAGGAAGGGGATCAATTAAAATTTTGAGCACACAAGTAGGGGGAGCAAGCTTATGAACTTGTATGGTGCATTTGAATGTGCATTTCATGTGTTTGCTTGCATGGCACAAGTTCTAAATTTCAACATCCATGCTTGGGTGGTGTATGCTAATTGTAAATTTACATGATGAAATGAAAATCTAGTATGCATAGGTCATCTAATGATTTCATTCCCATAAATTTACAAGTGGTGTCTAGCTATCAAGTAGTATCTAGCTAAAGTAACTAGACTTATGTTCATCATATGAAAACTAGACCCTTACTTGTAATTTTGATCTCATGGGGTGTTCTAGTTTTTTTTATGTATGTCTAGTTACAATGGTGCAAAGGATGGTATAATGGTGCACTCCAATTGGTATCACACTTTAAAGGTCTATTTCTTATACCTTAGCATCATTTGGTAGAAATTGTCTCCTATATTTCCTATCTAAGCATATGTGCAAAGCTACAATCTAAACTCTTAGCACATATGTAGGGGGAGCAATTGCTACCATATGGAGTTCATGAAACTTGTCCATATCCTTTACACTTGGTAAATATGCTTGGGCAAGCAACATGAATTCAATTGAATCTTATTTCATATCTTTGTGTAAGGGTTGCCATCAATTACCAAAAAGGGGGAGATTGAAAGCTCTAGTTTGGTTTTGGTTAATTGATGAAACCCTAAGTGCTAACCTAGTTTATCAAAGTGATCATGAGATAGGTAGCACTATTACAAGTGATGAAGCAATGATGAAGATCATGACAATGGTGGTGGCATGGTTATGATCAAAGGCTTGAACTTGGAAAAGAAGAAAGAGAAAAACAAAAGGCTCAAGGCAAAGGTATAAAATGAAGGAGCCATTTTGTTTTAGTGATCAAGACACTTAGTGAGTGTGATCACATTTAGGATAGATAGCCGTACTATTAAGAGGAGTGAAACTTGTATCGAAATGCGATTATCAAAGTGCCACTAGATGCTCTAATTCATTGCATATGCATTTAGGATCTAGTAAAGTGCTAACACCCTTGAAAATATTTGTGAAAATATGCTAACACATGTGCACAAGGTGATACACTTGGTGGTTGGCACATTTGAGTAAGGGTGAAGGAGATAGAGATGATAGAGGGTCAGTCTTGTTGTTTTACAACTGACCGGACGCTGGTCTCAGGGAGACCGGCGCGTCCGGTCAGGCATGGCAGTGATACCCTGGCGTCGGTCATGTGACTGGACGCTAGGCCTCTGACTGACTAGACGCTAGAAGGCAGTGTCCAGTTAGAGGTGACGTAGCTGCACAGTGATCAGGGTGACTGACCGGACGCTGGATGTGTCCGGTCAAGTACCACCGGACAAGTCCGGTCGAAGAAAACTAGTTTTGGAACCTTACTATAAACGACCGGACGCTGGAGGTTCAGCATCCGGTCACCTGTGCTAGAGCATCTGGTCAACTATCAACCGTTGAGATGAGATGACTCCTGTTGAATGCAGGACGACACGTGGCCGCCATTGGGCGACCGGGCGCTGAGCCTTACGTCCGGTCAGTAGGACCAGAGCGTTCGGTCACCCCGATCAGTACCCAGTGAAGGGGTACAACAACTGTATTTTGTGGGGGCTTCTATTTAAGCCCTATGGCCGGCTCTAGCTCACTCTCTTGCACATTTTCATTGATATAGCAACCTTGTGAGCTTAGCCAAAGCACTCCCACTCATCTTCATCATTGATCCATCATCTTTGTGAGATTGGGAGAGAATCCAAGTGCATTGCTTGAGTGATTGCATTTAGAGGCACTTGGTATTCGTGTTGCACTACAGATTTCGCTTGTTACTCTTGGTGATTGCCACCACCTAGATGGCCTGGTGCAGCGGTGGAGGATTGACACGAGTTGGTGATTGTTCATGGCCGCCTTCGGTGATTGTGAGGGGAGTTGTACCTTCCCCGGCGGAGTGCCGAAAGGTAACTCTAGTGAATTGCTCATGTCATTGAGTTACCTCACTTGTGAGTTAGTTCTTGCGGTGTCCAATTGTGTGGACAAGGTTTGTGAAACACCTCTTAGTCACCGAACCACCAAGTGTTGGTCGACACAACGGGGACATAGCGTGTTGGCAAGCACGTGAACCTCGGGAGAAAATTGGTTGTCTCTTGTCATTTGCATTCTCCCGGTGATTGGCATAATCTTCATCTTGTGATTGGTTCATTCCTCTACACGGCGGTATAATCACCCTACTCATCATTTATATTCTTACAAACTAGTTGTGACAAGCTCTTTAGTGTAATTAGAATTGAGAGCTTGCTTTGCTGTTTTTAAGTTCATCTAGTGAAACTCTTTAGAGTAGCAAGTTTGAGAGATCTTAGTGAGTAGTAACTTTGCAAGTGGTGTGCCTAGTAATCATTGCAACTAGAATTGTTGGATAGGTGGCTTGCAACCCTTATAGAGCTAGAGCAAGTTTGCATTTCGCTATTTGTCATACTAATTAAATTGCTCTAGTTGATTTGTAGATTTTTAAATAGGCTATTCATCCCCCTCTAGCCATACTAGGACCTTTCACCAAGTGAGCGGTCGACACAACGGTGACTAGCGTGTTGGCAAACACGTGAACCTTAGGAAAAAAATCACCGTGTCAACCTTGTTCTTCCCATTGGTTTGCATCCTCGTTATACAAGCTTGTAATTACTTTTATATACATTATGCTTGTGTAGTTGCTCTTGTAATTAGTTAGCTTGTGTAGCTTACTAGTTACCTTCTTGCTTGTGTAGCATAGAAGTAGCTCCCTTGCGTGGCTAATTTGGTTTGTGTAACCTTATTAGTCACATTGCTTAGTTTATGTAGCTAAGTAATTGCGCTCCCTAATTTGGCATTGGTTGCCTTGTTATTGAGCATTGCTAGTAAGCTTAGATAGCTTTGTGCTTTTGCTTACTAGTTTGTATAGGAGCTTCCTTGTTGCTTAAAGTACTAGTGGCATATGTTTGTGTGACCTTGCTTCTAGAATTGGTAAGGCGAGCTCTAGCTAGCCCAGCATCTTTGTTGCTTAATTAGTATCTTTGGAAGGTGCTAGAGAACATAGATAAAGGGGTGTAGTCTTGGCTAGACCGATAGTTATAATTCCGCACTTGTTTTGGTTAGCTGACGCAATTAATTTTAGAAAGGATTATTCACCCCCCTCTAGTCCGCCATCTCGATCCTACAGCTCCGGCAGTGGCACTACTTCACTTGAGCTCTGCAATTTCCACCTCCACCCATCCACAAACCAACCAATTCCCACCCACCACTCCACCTAATTCTATGACATCTTTTCTCAGCTGGGGTTTCGGCATCGACTTTGGATCGGCGTCGGATACGAGTTCATTTGGCACTATATCGAGGACTGCGAGGGTTGCGGGACAAATTCCTGTGTAAAATTCCATAGCATTCTTACTCAATTGGGTTGCGGTGGCGTTGGCGGGGATGCGTTAACACACTCGGGTTGCGGGACAGGTTCTCGCGTAAAATCATTTGGTGGTGTCGTGCGTCCAGGCGTAGTCTGCAGTTTGGTGTAGTAGATTGTTGGGGAGGCAGTGGCCAAACCTGTTACTACACCCGCCAGTCAATTGTATCTCAGCTTCTTCACAATGTCTCCTCCTAAGCCTTCAGTTTAGACCAAGTTCATCCTAGATGCCATGTCGACCAACACGGATGACGAAAAGAGTCGTTGGGAACAGGTCATGGAGAATTTTGACCTCATGTTCAAACAAATGAATGATATCAGTCTAATCCAACAACAATTGAAGCAAAGTGTGGATGAAACAAAGGCAAAACAGAAAATCATATCCAAGCAGGTACATGCCAATGGACAAGCAGTGGCTTCTCTGACACTACGTCAGATGGAGAATGAGGTTGCAATGCAACACTCAAAGAATGTTTCTCTGAGCTCTACGGAAGAGGCACATTTTGACAACATATTTGCTAGCAAAGACTATGTAGTGAAAACTGAGCCCTCCAACAGGCAGCATCATCATCACAAGGATTCCACGCCTCACCATGCACTTCCTAAGATGCAATTCCCCACTTTTGATGGCAACCATCCCAAGATATGGCTAGACAACTATGATAACTACTTCAAAATCTACAAGACCGAAGATGAGATGAAGGTCACCTATGCTACAATGCACTTATAGGAAAATACCGCCAAATGGTGGCAAGCCTACAAACAGGGTCGCACTTGGCCCTCCGGGACTGCCTTTTGCTCAGTAGTTCTATCAAAGTTTGGTATAAATGATTTTTGTACAGCCATCAGTGATCTGCTATCCCTTAAGCAAAGTGGTACAGTGGAAGACTATACTTTGGCTTTTCAGGCGCTGCAGTATAACATTACCATGCACAACAGTCATTATGATGAGGTTTTCTTTGCTTCAGCTTATGTAGCTAGTCTCAAGGATGACATCCGAGCAGCTATTGAGCCCCATGTTCCACTCACAGTTGACAAGGCAACTCTAATTGCCAAGATCCAACAAAGAACCCAAGAAAGAACCAAAGCCAAGTATAACAGAAACAATGCTGCTCCCAAGCCACAGTTTCAGAAGCAGGAAGCTCCTAACCCTCAGACAAACAATGCCAATCTGCAAAGAATCAGGTAGTTGAGGGATTATAGGCATGCTAACAACATGTGTTTTGCTTGTGGTGATAAATTTGAACCTGGCCGCCAAGAGAATTGCCCCAAACGTCACAAGGCTCAAGTTCATGCATTGGTTATCAATGATCTAGACACCAACAAAGAGGAGATTACGGAAGATATTCTGAATCAGCTAGCTATTGAAGATACTCTTGCTCAAGATTTCGGTCACTTATCTCTCAATGCACTCTCTAGTATGGATACTAACAATTCTATGAAGCTCATGGCCCTCGTGCAGGATAAAGTTATGCTTACCTTACTGGATTCAAGCAGTTCACATAGTTTCATCAGTTCCAACTTTGTGAAACTGGCCAAGTTAGCTACTGTACCAATCCCAACAAGGACAGTGAGGTTGGCTAATGGAGACATGTTGACCACTATAGCCAAAGTACATAACTTACAGTGGTATATTCAGGGGCATACTCTATGCAGTGACATGATAGTATTGGACATGACTACCTATGATGCCATCTTAGGCTATGACTGGCTTAAGCAACAGGGCCCTATGGAAGTGGATTGGTCCAAGAAAACCCTACAGTTCCACATAAGAAACAAATCAGTTAAACTCCAGGGCATTATCTCCCCTCCTTTGCAAGCCAAACCCATTTCTGCCACTAAATTATATAAAGACACCAAAGGCAATAATAGTTGGGCTTTTGTTATTGTCAAACCCACCCATGACACCTTATCTCCACCCAACCTTCCCCTAGCCGAACCACCTCCTACTATACAACACACAACACCAGTCACTGTGGCTGAACTAGTAGAGAACAGAGAACTGTATTTGCAGGCCCTCAAGGAGAATTTGGCCAAGGCACAGAACAGAATCAAAGTGCTGGCTGATAAACATCGTACTGACATTGAGTTCCAAGTGGGTGACCAAGTTCTGTTGAAGTTGCAACCGTACACCCAAAGTTCCGTGGCGAATCGACCATTTCCTAAACTGTCATACAAGTATTTCGGGCCCTATCTCGTTATTGAACGCATTGGGCGGGTGGCATATCGCCTGAAGCTCCCAGCAGACAGTAAGATTCATGATGTGTTTCATGTTTCACAACTTAAACCTTTTGTTGCAGCTTATACACCAGTTTTTTTTTCTGAGCTTCCATTCACCACTGATATTGAGGCCACAACGACACTGCTTGAGAAGGTGCTTGAGCGCCGACTGTTCAAGTGTGGTAATGCCGCTATTCCACAAGTGCTCATTCAGTGGACAGGTCTGCCACCAACTTCAACAATCTGGGAAGATTACAATGTCATTTGTCAGCGGTTCCCGCAGGCACCTACTTGGGGTCAAGCATCCTCTTCGGCGGGAGATGTCAGATCTGGTACACCTACGAGCTGAAGGAGACGTAAACCAAGAGAAGTACGCTAAGGAAGCCAGAAGACGTATTAAAGCAATTATGTAATAGATATAGTATGACATGTGGGCCATAGGCCAAGGGGGGTGTTTTAAGCGTGCGTTGTATCGGATTGAGAACCATTGCATTTCTGAAACTGAACTCGGTGAAAGAGGAAGGTTCCTCTTCCCGTTCCTCGTCTCTCACGTGCTCTCTGAAACTCCTCCCGTCGACGGCGCTGGCCGGCGGCAACGAGGCGTGACAATACTTGAATGTTTTTAGTTCAGCAAGATAGTCAAGCTGCATTGAAGTAGCTAGCTTGAGCTTCTTATACTCAGCTCTTGTATCTTTGACTGTTGAGAATTTGCTGCAATTTTTTGATTGTTGCATGCACATTCAAGCAGCTCCTAGAATCTTGAGCTTAGTCTATTTATATATATTTTCCTCCTGTTATGTCCATGGGACCATGACTCATTTTCCCCTTCTGTTTTCATATTGCAGTGTATCATCTCTTTTGACTACCACAGAATCTGTCATTGTTGAGATCCCCAAGGAAGAGAGTAGTGCATCAGCAATGGGCAGCATGAATGGGATGGAATACTGACGAGCTTTCTCAGCTCATGCCAAAGCAATGTGATTATATGAAACATTAGTTTAGATTATCTATCTAATGAGGAAGTTGTCCATATTTTGGTTCTGCTGCGGGAGGATTGCTAACTAGAAATAGAGGTAGCGCTGGAAATCGGGATGTGAACGAAACCCTTTTTATACAAGCACTGGAAGTTTTTTTGGGGGCTGAAATTGCAGCTGTTCCGCAACTGATATCTCGTTTACACCTGTTGCTTGTTTTCCTGGCACGGCAATTACTTCAATTGGGTTAGAATTTCAGATGCGGCACCGGTTGAAATATTGAATATTACATGTGGATTTGATTCAGTGAGATCTGACTTGAGTAATGTATATGCAATGAATTAGTTCAGTCTTGCTATGCGTGTGAATTAGAGTTTTCTCCTGGAAACTGTGTTGCGGCATATCTCAAGAATTCGTAGTGCAAGTCCCACTTTCAACACTTAACGTAGGATGGATTTGTGTCTGAGGCCTTGATTTTGAATAAAGAAACCCAGGAATTCGGAGAGCAAACGCTCTTTGGCTCCTTCCAATTTCCAAATACAGGAATTCTATCAATGAGGTGAGATGAGAAAGGCCCGTTTGCTTGTCTTAAAAATGGCTTGTTCGACTTCTTTTTTCAGCTGGAATAGTGTTTTTCTTTTACAACAATTCAGCCGGAACAGTGTTTTTCAGTCAGTTTCAGCCAAGTTTCAGACCAGCGAACGGGCCAGAGGGTCTAAATCTCAGGGTTCACTTTGCAAGTTTCGAGGGTCTAGAAAACGCCACCTGTGACCTGTCCTTTTACCCGCTGCTGTAGCTGGGATTTGCAAGGTCAGCGACTTGCCATGGCGGAGAAGGGGACGCCCCCGCAGCTCAAGCTCTTCAACTCGATGACGAGGAGGAAGGAGCCCTTCCAGCCGGCCGTCGATGGCTGCTTCAATTGGGCCGGACATGTCTCTCTCTGTGTATATTATATATTATAATGCATAGCACATTCACTTCGCTAAAAAAATCAGTCGAAATACTATTCCAGCTGATTTGCTGTGAGAGAAAGATCTTGTTTCGATTAAAAAAATAAACTAAAAAATATAGATTATAAGAGAAGCCTATCTTTATCTACATCCATCGCTCGGTACATAAACATGACGCATGTATGCAAGCATACGTCGTCAGTGACAGAGCCACAAGCAGACACATAAACGGCGCGCACGATGCATTTGCATTGCATGCACCACCAATTTCGTCGTCGTCGTCGTTTCTACCAAACCGGGCACAGCCGGACAGAGCTGTCGATCACTGGATCACATATCCTCGCTCCTCCATCGTTATGTTCGGTTCTGTTGACCGTATATATACTACTGTATATAATATGGTATCTGCGGCGGCGATACGTCGTACGTACGCACGTACAGCAGGAGAGGCAGCTAGCAGCTACCGCCCGGCTGGCCTGGCCTGTGGTGAAGGTGGGAAATGGGGTGGGGAGCTAGGGTATCAATCATTGGGAGTTGACACCAAATTGTCATGCCTGACGTATGATTGGCATCACGTGTTCATGAACCAACTGAAATCCGCTCAACTCGTACGCCGGGCGAAATGACAGATGATCCCCTGGTTTGATCATGATCCAATTCCAATTCCAACAGCATGTACGTCTGCGGCGTCACGCCCTACGATTTCTGCCACATCGGCAACGCCCGCGTCTATGTCGTCTTCGACGTGCTCTACAGGTAGCTCTCGGCTCCATCCGGCGATCCTCATGACTCCACTGGTGGAATTGCTTGCTGTTAAGCTATGCGTTTAATCGGTCGAGTTAATTTTATGACTGGAGAAAAAGCCACGTTCTGTTTCAGTTGGGTGCTGTGGTGCAGATCACCTTTGGATCGGAATTTCGATTTGCTTAACTAATGATTGTTCGAGAACTTAAGACGGGAAAATAAGCATAATTACAATTATTATTACCACAAACCAAACACTCACCCGCCCCACGCACACCCCCGAAATGCGATTTTAGTTTTGCTAACCAAAGTTCTCAAACTTTTTTGAAGGCATAACATGAGAAACTTTCATTGGGTTTATAGAAAAATACACTAACATATGACATCAGTTTGATTTCACTGAATCCACCAATAAATATGTATATTTACTTGTGTCGGGATCAATACTAGGGTACTTGAAGAGGAGTAGCTAATGACCATCAACGTTGATTCATCCGCACGATCAAGAGCGCGACTACACCGCTTGCCGGGTCTCGCATCGTCCGGCCACCGAGGCGGTGGGCCCTGCCTTGTCTGACCCCTGAGGGTCGGCTCCGCCTCGGTGGGCGCTGCGCCCGCGTGCTCCGTCTCGCTCGACCCCCGAGGGTTGACTCTGCCTCGGCTGACTCCCGAGGGCTGGCTCCGTCTCGCCCGACCCTCGAGGGCTGGCTCCGCCTCGCCCGACGACTGAGGGCTGGCTCCACCTCGTCCGACGTCTGCGCGCGACTCCTTTATAACGGCGTGCGCAGATAAGGCAAGACGCTCAAGTCAACCGCAATACCGAGGACCGTACCCTGCATGCCTGCAGGAAAATACCGTCAGGCCATGCCAGAAAGGGTGCTTTGAGACCTTCCAGGCATGTCAGAACCCAAACAATGTTGTAGGCGCCGACATTTGCCTTACAGTGTTGTGGGCGCGGATCCTCACGGAAGCTCATGACAATCACTACGGTCCAGAAGGAAACTCGCATCATCCACAGTAACGTCTGAGGGCCTGGTCCGTCGCGCTGCTCGCCGGGGCGGGATGGGACGTGACAACTCGCTGACAATGCCAGGACATGGCATCGTCAACGAGCAGACACCCAGTGCAGCCCTATTAGGGTCAGCGAACCTGCGCCCGATGTGGAGCTATCCCTGTCACCGCCTACCATGTCAGCGGGGCCCGCATAGAGGAAAAGGAAGACCCGGTGCCCTTGAAGGACTTCCTTTGTCTCTGGTTTTCCTCTTTTCTCCCATCTGTAATCCCTACTATCCCTTGGCCTATAAAAGAGAAAGCAGGGCACCCCACTAAGAGGATCGATTGAACACATCACAGTAGAACCACTAGCATCGAACCTCGAACACATAGCTGAGCAGCGACCTAACTCTCGGCATCTATTCAATTTTTCCATCAGAGACTTGGGACCTATCCCTCTCTCGCCCGTTTATAACCCCTACTATGAACTTTTCAGTGCTAATAACACGAGCAGCAGCCATGAACTGGATGTAGGGACATTCTGTCCGAACCAGTATAAACCTTGTGTCTTTTTAGCACACCATCAGACCAGACACGCGATAACACAAATTTACTCGTTGGTATTTACTCGAAACACCAACAGTTGGCGCGCTAGGGGCTTTGCGCGACCCAACATTAACATCAGGCTAAGGATGGCTAGCCACGGCATCAGCTGAGCCCCGGGTGCACACGTGTGCTTTGGGGACCTGAACTTCATCGTCACGGCGGAGGAAGGGCTGGCGTGGGCGCCCGTCATCGTTCAAACCTTCCACTCTGCTGGCCTCGATGCGATCACCGAGATGCTCAAGGAGTTGTGGCTGCATGTGCTAGAGGCCCGCGCTCTCAGAAGCGGGTGGCTCCTCGACTTCGACTACGGAAGGTTGGAACATCATCTCGGTGTCTTCCTAGGACCCCAACTGTCCTGGGAGGACCTGCACCACCTCACCTTCTTATGCGCCAATGTCATGGCATAACTTACTGGGGGAGAGCCGTTCTCCCCAGAATACCTCATCTAGAGCGCCCCGACAGTACTCCCGTTCGGTCTCTGCAACACCGCAGAGACCGTTGGCCACCTTATGGCGCAACGTATGGTCCTGACCCCCATGAACAATGAGTTCGTGGGAGTGATCGAGCATGTCGTGGAGTCTTTCCATGACCTCCTCGCAGAGGAGCCGGAGTCTCCCTCTGGCTCTGACTCCAGCAGTGGAAGCCATCACCCCTTTCGTGAATGCTTCATGACAAGTACCCTCGAGGGACACGTCAAAAGTATCCATGAGGAGGAGCCTACCCCAACGAACAACCTCAACAATGAGGCTGAGGGAGAGACAGCGGCCCCACCTCGCATGCGGGTGGAGCAGCTAAAAGCCCGACATCAAGAAATAGAGGAAGCGTGACTCCAGCTCAAGCAGGAATGCATGGAGCTTGATCGGGAGATTGAGCGCTACGGAGACAGTGGGCGTGCACGCGCCATCGCCCGTGATGTGAACTGGAGGATCATCGCCAATGAGGAAGCCCTCCCTCGCTTCGCTCGGGCGAGCTAGAACATCGCCGCTATGGCAGCCTTGCTCCGTGGCCTTCTAGAAGCCACGACGCCCGAGGATCATCAGACCCACCACGAGATTCGCACGCTGCTTAAGCGTGCGGCAGCGCAAGCAAGCCGAGAGCTCATTGTCTCGTCGACGCGAGCTCGATGCCAGCCAGCGCATGCCCTCGAAGCACCCCTACAAGGATGCGTCGGTCCACCAGGAGCCACAAGGAGGTAGGCAGCGCACCACGGTCTCGGTGCGTCAGCGTCTCGGCCACAACCATGACGCCCGTAACACCCTTGACGCCCTCAGACATACTTACAATGACTCAAGAGAGGGAGCTAGCCACGGCTATCATCCTCATCGTGGCGGACGCTATGATAGCGGCGAGGACCGAAGCCTAAGCCTTGGCCTACTAGGGCCTCAGGCCTTCGATCGACACATCCTCAACACTGCCTTCCCGCCAAGGTACCGACCACCAACCAACATCCCGAAGTACTCTAGGGAAACAAACCCTAAACTATGGCTTGAGGATTATCATCTTGCCTGCCAAGCTATTGGTGTGGATAATGATAATTTCATTGTCTGCAACCTTCCATTGTTCTTGGCCGATTCGGCACGAGCATGGTTGGAACACCTTCTGTCCAATAGAATCTAAAGTTGGATGGACCTAAAGGAGATCTTTGTGGGAAACTTCTAGAGCACATACAAGTGCCTTGGGAACCCGTGGGACCTCAAGAACTGCCGACAGAAGGCCAAAGAGACCCTCTGTGGGTACATCCAACGCTTCTCCTAGCAATGCAACGAGCTACCTAACGTTGCTGACGCCGATGTTATTGGAGCTTTTCTGTTTAGGACCACCTGCGAGTCCCTAGTTCACAAACTAGGATGCAAGGGCCTATGAACCACTAAGGAACTCCTTGACATCGCCACCAGCCATGCCTCGAGCGAAGAAGTGGTTAGAGCGATCTTCGACCGCCTTAAAGGCAAGGTGGGGCAGGACGAGGATGCCAGCGAAGGCGCCTCTAATCATCCCACCAAGAAGAAGAAAAAGCAATGGCACGAGGGCTCGCTCATGGCCGCCGTAGATCATAGGGGTGGTTGGAAGCCTACGGAGGGCACTCCGAACCACTTCAAAAAACTACTCGAGGGGCCATGCCTAAACCATGCCTTCCCCATCAAACCCTATACAAGGACTATGGCCTCATGAAGTAGTTCTTGTCCAAAGGCTCCAACAAAGGGGAGCACGGGAAGGACCCCAACCCTACCATGGATGACGTCGAAGGGAAGGACGATGGCTTCCCAATGCCGGATGGCTACCTCATGATCTTTGGAGGATCGGCAGCCTATGACTCCAAGCATCACTAGAAGGTCATGTGCCGTGAGGTCTATACGACCAAACCGGCCACACCTACCTTCCTCTGGTGGTCAAAGTCCGCTATAACCTTCGATCGGACTGACCACCTGAAGAGCGTCCCATAGCCAAGGAGATACCCACTTGTGGTCGACCCAATCATCGGCACGAAGTGGCTCACCAAGGTACTAATGGATGGAGGCAGCGGCCTCAACATCATATATGCCGAGACGCTCGATGCTATGGCATCGACCGAGCACGCATCCGACCAACTAGAGCGCCTTTCCATGGCATCATGACAGGAAAGCAGGCCATGCCGCTTGGGTAGATCGATCTGCCCATCACCTTCGGGGGTCCATCCAACTACAGGATGGAGACCCTCACCTTTGAAGTGGTGGGGTTCCACAAAACTTACCACGCCATCCTAGGATGGCCATTCTACACGAAGTTCATGGCCATTCCCAACTACACCTACCTCGAGCTTAAGATGCCGGGCCCTGGTGGGGTCATCACCATCGGCACCTCCTTCTAGCGCACCTATGAGTGTGAGGTCGAGTGTTGCGATCACATCGTGGCAATCATCGTCTCCGCAGAGCTCGTGGCCATTAGGAAAGAGGTCACCAAAGAAGCACCCGACCCCAAGAAGTCGACTGGGTCTTTCAAGCCAATGAAGGGCTCCAAAGAGATCCTCATAGATCCCGGCAGCCCTGAGGGCAAGGTGGTGCGCATTGGCACCACACTTTACTCTAAATAGGAAAGTGCGCTCATCGACTTCCTCTGCGCCAACAAAGACATCTTTGTGTGGAAACTCTCGGACATGCCAGATATTCTGAGGAAAGTCGCCGAGCACACCTTGAAGATCCACCTAGGCTCCAAGCTGGTGAAACAGCGCCTGCATCGCTTCGACGAGGGGAAATGCAGGCCCATCGGTGAGGAGATCGCAAACCTTTTGGTGGCCGAATTTATCAAGGAAGTGTACCACCCAGAGTGGTTGGCCAATCTCGTTCTTATATGAAAGAAAAGTGGGAAATGGAGGTTGTGTGTTGATTACACGGGTCTCAACAAGGCGTGCCCAAAGGATCTGTTTCCTTTGCCACGCATAGACCAAATAGTCGACTCTACCTCAGGGTGTGAAACCCTCTACTTCCTTGATGCGTACTCCGGGTACCATTAAATCATGATGAAAGAGTCCAATTAGCTCGTGACATCTTTCATCACCCCCTTTGGATCATTTTGCTACATCATAATGCCGTTCGGTCTGAAGAACACTGGGGCTACATACCAGTGTTGTATGCTCAAGTGTTTTGGGGACCTCATTGGGTGAACCGTTGAGGCCTACATTGATGACATCATGGTCAAGTCCAAATGGGCTAACCACCTTATAGCCAATCTTGAGCAGACCTTTGCAAAACTCTGAGCAAATGGCATCAAACTAAATCCCGAGAAGTGCGTTTTTGGGGTCCCGATGGACATGCTGCTTGGTTTCATCATCTCCGAGCGTAGCATCGAAGCCAACCCAGAGAAGATCTTAGCCATTATAAGGATGGGCCTAATTTTGAATATGAAGGGGGTACAACGGGTTATAGGGTGCCTTGCCGCACTCAGTCGCTTCATCTCACGCCTCGGTGAATGAGGTCTCCCCGTTTATCAAGTTCTAAAGAAGGCCGACCATTTCAAATGGATGTCCGAGGCCCAGGAGGCACTTGACACGCTCAAGCAGCTTTTGACAAAGGCTCCAATCCTAGTTCCTCCTATCAATGGAGAACCCCATCTGCTCTATGTCATGGCCACCACACAGGTGGTCAGCGCCGCCCTAGTAGTAGAGCAAGAGGAAGAGGGGATGCCCTCAAAGTACAACGCCCTTTGTACTTCATCAGCGAGGTCCTATCTGACTCTATGACCCGCTATCCCCAAATTCAGAAGCTCTTGTACGCCGTCCTCATCACCAAGAGGAAGCTATGCCACTACTTCGAGTCACATCTGGTGACAGTCGTGATGTTCTTCTCCCTCGACGAGGTCATCCAAAGCCAAGATGCCATAGGAAGAATCATGAAGTGGGCACTCGAGTTGATGGGTTAGGGCATTACGTATGCCTCCTAGACGACCATCAAATCTTAGGTATTGGCTGATTTTGTGGCAGAGTGGACCAAGGTCCAAATGCTGCCAGCGGTTGTCGACCAAGAGTACTGAATGATATACTTTGATGGATCACTAATGAAGAAGGGCACCGACGTGGGGCTTGTCTTCGTGTCACCCCTCAGGTTACACCTGAGGTACATGGTTTGCCTCCATTTTCCCTCCTCCAACAATGTGGCTGAATATGAAGTGCTCATCAATGGCTTGCGCATCGCCATCAAGTTGGGCATCTAACGCCTCGATGTTCGGGGGCACTCCTAGCTGGTCGTTGACCAAGTCATGAAGGAGTCAAGCTGCCACGATGCCAAGATGGCTGCATACTGATTAGAAGTCCACCAGCTAGAGGACAAGTTCAATGGCCTCGAGCTCAACCATATCCCAAGACATCTCAATGAGGTGGTCAATGCGCTGGCAAAAGCAGCATCCAGTCAAGAGCTGGTGCCAACGGGTGTCTTTATCAGCGACCAACACAAGCCCTTGGTTTGCTACGAGGGGTCAGAATAAGCCGGTGACAATCCACCCATTCTAGGCTTAGGGGCTGACCAACCATCGGCTCCATCTGGCCCTGAAGTCATGGAGCTTGAAGAGGACCCAGCGACTGAGCCCAACCCTCTAGTCGACTAGAGGATGCCCTACCTTGACTACCTCCCCGTGATACACTACCGACGAACAAGATGGAGGCCCGACGGCTCGCACATCGTGCCAAGTCCTTTGTTCTTGTGGAGGGCGAACTCTACAAGCGAAGTCACACTGGAATCCTACAGCACTGTATCTGTATCGAATGGGGGAAGTGTTTATTGAGTGATATCCATGGTGGGGTATGCGGTCACCATGCCATGCCTAGAACCCTGATTGGAAACGCGTTCCGATAGGGCTTCTACTGGCCTACCGTGGTAGCCGACGCTGAGCAGATCGTACGCACCTGCGAAGGGTGCCAGTACTATGCTTGGTAGACTCACCTACCGACCCAAGTGCTCTAGATGATCCCCATCACTTGGCCATTCATGGTCTGGGGGCTCGATCTAGTTGGACCCCTCAAAGAAGTGCCTGAGGGCTACACCCACTTGCTTGTCACCATAGACAAGTTCACAAAGTGGATAGAAGCTCGGCTGATCTTTGTGATCAAATCTGAGTAGGTTGTGCTGTTCTTCCTTCACATTGTTCATCGCTTCGGAGTCTCGAACTCCATCATCACGGACAACGGCACGTAGTTCACTTGGAAGAAGTTCCTTCGATTTGCGATGAATATCGGCCGACACAGAATTTTTGTCTTCGTGCCGAGGACACACACAACAAGCCGGAAGGGTCTGCTCAATGGAGCAGATCTGCTTGGCTTCAGCGCATGGGTGGTCGATCCTGCGCAATCCTCCCGAGATGTGCCAGTCAATTTGACCCTGCAATTGACAAGGAGAGAAAAGCTTATCAGTAATTAAGGGTGGAACATGCCGGTGTTGCCAGATAGTCCCGAATGTGCGGCTCTAAGAGCCGATATGAGAGGAAATCGACTAAATAGCCGATCCCAGCATATTCACAAAAATGAATCGATTAAAGCTCATGGGGTTGTATAAGAAGGATTGATTATCATTCAGAATAAATGTTATTTAAGCAAATATTAATCAATGGCAATAAGATATCAATGATGATTGGTTTATACTGAGCTAATGAGTACAAGTAACCGAACTCCTTTTATTTAAAGAAACAACTCAACACCTCTTAATCATTTAATAAAGTTAAATCTAATGAACATGTTAGATCTCATCTATCGCCATGACCAGTGGGGCATGAGGCAGAATCATGCAGGCCATAGAAACAACAATAGACTCGACGACCCTAACTCATTACTAATATCAGTGGAGCATGAGGCAGAATCATGCAGACCGTAATACCATAACAAGATCATGGGGCTAACACATCTTTCAACTTATCTCTACTTCAATGATCTCGTAATGTGAACTATTCGTGAAAGCATTTGATATTGACTAAATAGCCGATTCAGACATAGCGCACAGTTAAGGTCATGCCTTCTTAGGAGCGGGTCTACTAACTAACGATCCCCACTCCACGGTGTCAATAGTGGGGTGAGAGGCAGAATCCCATAGGCCGTGATGACGGGCCATGGAACGATTTTCATTAACTAATAGATTTTCATTAACTAATAGATTGGACATGCCTTAACCGCACGCTATGCACGATTAAGATTGACATAAAACAGTCGATGAAAAACATAACTCATCGCTTAAGATGTAGATTAGATTAGTTTTAGATTAACAAACGGTGAGTTAAATAAGATATAAGGCCGATTCAGATCAATCTCAATCGGACAAAGTGATATTGTTGTAATTAGATAAACAATGAAAGTAATAAGCAATATCGGTAACTTAATGAATCAACCAAAGACCGCCATACCAAGGTAGAGCCGATAACTTGACCTTGATCTAATTTAAGCAGTGGGGTGTGAGGCAAAATCACACATGCCATACTTGAATTAGACAAGAATCAATAACTAGCCTATACCAGAGTCGTAGTGGGGGTCGACTGGATCGATGCAGCCATATGAATAGAGGTATAAACCATGACAGTACTTATAGACAAGCAGTGGAGGTCGACTGGATCGATGCAGCCGTACTCGCTTAAGAACTCACTGAGATCTACTCTACTCCTACTCCTAAGGGGTGGCCGGAGCCGAAAAAAGTAATTGACTTTGTATTTGATTGATTGATGATCTTTACAATAGCCGGGGTTTGGTATTTATACTCAGAGTCTAAACATAAACCTTACTCAAGTACGACTCAATACAATCTTTGATATAATGAAAATATTCCTAATTTAAGATAACTTGGACTCTAATTGTCGGGTTCATAAACCCGGGGTCCCTCGAGGACCGTCTTCCATGCCCGGGCTCGGCCCAGGAAAACAACATATATTTCATGGGTCGGCCCAAAAAACTAAAACACAGCGGGCCAGAAGGGAAGTTCGGTCGTTGACCGGAAGGTCTACCCTTAAAAATAGGTGCCCGCTCGTCAACTTTATCGGCCCACCTCTCCGACCAGAGCACTCGCTTCAGGCACTAGCCGTCTCCAAGCAGTCTCTCTAATCGGAAGGCTTGGCCCAAAACACTGCTTCCTACTCTGACCCCATGACTCCGACCTCATGATCGGGGCTCATAGGAAGCTTGCTCACCGCTCTTCTTTGACCGACGCACTGAGAGCCGACTAGAGTCATCCGACTGGGGGCTCCCCATTCAGAAGGAACCAAAAGACGTACGGAGAAAGGCAAGGCATGGCTCACAAGTCAAAACCACTATACCAGGGACCATACCCTACACAAAACAGTGCTCTACAGCCACCCTAACACAAAGTATTGTAGGGGCTGCTAGAAACTCCCATATAGTAAAGCCCCCCCCCACGTGTCTCTAGACATCGATCGTGGTATGGGCTCTAGGATTTGCCATACCGGGTGAACATAGCGCGGCTCCTCATGTGCCACTAGGCATCTAGAAGTATTTGTAGGTACCGGCGTCCATCCTTCCTGAAGAAGATAGCTCGACCCCCCGTGCACATCTGACATCCTACAGCAACATCGACAGTATTAGGGGGCTTCAACCATTATCTAGTTTTCATCACCGTAGGCAGCAAGGCTTAGAAATATCTGTACTCTCTCCCTCTCACCTATAAAAGCCATCCCCTTCATCTATAAAAGGGAATGCGCTCCCTCCAACATGGGGAGATCGACTGCACAAAGCTCAGACTCACTAGATCGACATCAACCCCTTACAACCGCAGGACCACCAAGTTCCGACCGCAACCCTTCTGGTCGGAGCCATCCGAACCTCTTGTATACCCCCTCCTTTCTCCTTCTTGTTTGTAACCCCACTACAGACTTCGAGCACCTGGGCTCAGGAATAAAGTCACCGACCTGCCCCGACGGACATAGGGCACGTTGCCTGAACCAATATAAATCTTGTGTCATTGAGTGCTAGGCCACCTCCGATCACAACGTATAGCAAAACTACAAATATTTACAAGTTGGTCACTTTCTGTACCGACACTAATCTTTCCCCTTTTGTAGAGTCCAATATGTATCTTTTTGGTGCCAATCATATCCTATTATCGTTATCTGCTGATATCATCTGAAGAGAATGGATCCAGTGTTGCATTCGATCTAGCAGATATTAATTTTTACTCTATCGACTCCTTGATTGGCATAATTCTAGAAGCCTACGAGTTCCCACGCTCTTCTCCCAAATTTTGGTGTAAACACATGCCCCCAATTTTGGGATAAAATGATTTTATCCTGAAATTCTAGTTTACTGGTTTACCACGCTACAACTGTACCATCCAAAATATATGTGCGACTCCTGACTCCTTGGCCCAAGTTCTATATAATATCCTAGCAGTATATTTTGTAACTTACTTGGCCTGTTCACCTTCTCCCTTCTTCTTAAGCCAACTTCAACAGCCGACGCCATCATCGTCGAGGCCTCAAACCCTAGCAGATCATCTGTTCCAATGAGTCACCGTCCAAGCGATCTTTGCCAGATCCAAACTAGTTTTCGACTACGATGGCGACCATCGACCATGTCCCCGAGGTATGTCCCCTAGTTCTCCATTTTTTGAGTATCGGCCGCCACCCCATATCTTCTTTCTTCTTGAATTTATTTTATCTGATTTCTAGGAAATGAGGAACGAGATCTTGATTCCATCAGCTGCCATCCCTAACACTTTCTTTCTCAGGCCTATGGGCGATTCTGATCCATCCGATTTTATCCGCCAAGAGACGAACCAGATCCCTTTTAAATAGTCTATAGTGGATTCATCTTCCTAGAACAAAACTTCCTTTAGAAACTAGCCTAACGCACCTAAGGGATGGAGAGATTGGTTTTGTAGGGTATCTGTGAAAAAAGGCAGAGACTGGGAGCTTTATGATCAGAATCAATGCTTAACACTTTCATTGTCCAAAATGGAGAGGAACGATTCACCTTTGATCTCTACTTCTTATTTTTGGTCTAATACTCTGATTGCTTTCATTTTTTTATCATGGCCCAATGACCATCACTCTGGCTAATGTATACATGCTGATCAGCCTTAGGATTATTGGATTGGTACAACCTTATGAGTATTTGAGTGCCGATCCCAAGAGATTGGCCAAAAGTGCAGACTATACCGGATGGGCAAGTTACATTCTGAATCATATTGAAGATGGACCAACTGTCAGTGAAAGGGAATATGTGGCCTTTTTGAACATGTGGTTGGAAAGATTTATTTTCTGCGGGTCATCTTGTGGTCCAATCTATAATCACAAACTCATGGCGGAGCACCTAGCATTAGGAAAGAATATCCCTCTCAGAAAATATCTGCTAGGAGCTGCTTATCATCTGATGTACCAGGTGGCTGCCCAATTACTGAAGAATGAGCCAATACAGACTATCAGCGGTCCTTGGTGGCTGATACAATTATGGCTCAACTTGTACATGCACAAGACTATAAAGCCTAACCTCAGAGACTTGAGCTTTTCCTCCTCTAATTTTGGTGAGGAATATAGAGGCAAAGAAGGAAGAACTCGATGGTGTACGAACTATGGCGAGGCTATATCGGCTATAATAATCAACTCTGATGCTGGCCACCTCTTCAAAACATTTTACAGAGGGTTTGATGCAGCTGTCCTCACCTGGCTACCCTATAATGAGGAGGTTGAACTAATTTTTCCTTTCAGATTCTGATTTGAATCTGGTTGTTCGGACGAAACAGCAGCTACAACTTCAAATCTTTTATTAAGCCCTGTGTCCTTTCAGCCGAATTTTGTCATGGTCGTGATAAAATGATTAAAGGCTCCTCCACCTCAAGCAATCCTCTAACCTATGAGTTTTACAATCCTTCATTTGTAGCCCATTAGTTTGGCTTCAGTCAACTCCCCCCTTGTCTGTTCTTTAAGAACATCCTAAAGCTGAGGGAAGATATCAGTGACATGCTAGAAACTTCTAGAGTCTTCCAATTGGGATCAGACCTCCCTTCTTTTTCCTTGCACGATTGGGTCAGGGCCAGCTTTTCTTTCAATCTCTTTGACTCCTGGTGGCAAGAATGACATTCCCATCTCTTCTGTGGGCTGCTCTATCCTCTGTGCATAGCTCTAGATAGGGAATTTGCTTCTGATAGTGAGGTAATCCCTTCATTCTCTTTTTAGAGAAATTACTTGGTGAATCTTCTTGCCAACTATCCTAACTGATCCTTTTAGGATATTGAATTCGATCCTCCAAGCTAGGATAGGAGAGGGCGTCTGATAGATTACCAGCCGTCATGCCCAATTTCAAGGATGGGATCAACCGCACCTTCTTTGAAGAAGTTGATGAGAACCCATGCTGCTCCCATGATCATGACATGTCCATCTCCTAAGCGCAAAGTGGTTCTACGAGCAACTCAGAAAGCCACTACTAGAAAAAGGTTTCGTAGGACAAGACCATCAGCTGCTCAGGTGAACGATTCACACTTTCTTCAAACTGACGCTCAATTTTTTATCCCATTTTTTCCTCACAGTTAACGAGCATCACGTCTTAGTCTACTTTGGGCGTGGGACAACTATCTCAGGCACCTAATCCATCACCAACCGAACCTTCATCTTAGGAGAAGCCAATTTTAGTAGAGGCAACCGATGCTTTCACGATGGCAAAAAATGTGAGTTTTGTTCTTGATATTCGTTGGAGTACTTTCCTTTTAATTTCTTGATTTGCTCGGCTTTCCAACCTTTATTTAATCACTTGCCACACTAGACATCTTTTGAGGAAACACCCATGCAAGAGCAGGGGCCTGGCAGTTCACCTATTGACAATGATCCCATTGATGCTTTGAACAGTCTCATTATTGATACTCATACTACCGATTCCCTAACTCGGCACACATCTGACAGTAAGAAAATCATATGCTTGGCCTATTCCTCTGTAATAAACATGAATAAAAATATCCTCTTACCATTGCAGATATCAGCGCCGGGAATCTAGAGCCGATTCAACCATATGCTATTGGTGCATTACCAGCTGTTCCCCCTCTTCTGATAAAGGCTACTACAGAGTAGGTACTACATCTTTTCACCATCTATTTTTGCGACAAACTGATTCAAACCTCTTAATCAAGATTTCCCCTATATACATGCACTCGATCCTCTAGCATAGAGTTGTTCTTTTAATCTTGAGGAGTATTTTGATGAAGGTGAAATCAGATCATCAGCCGCCTCTTCTACTGAATCCTTGCCAGAGGAGACCAGAAATTGGCTAAAAGATATACTGCCTATATTTGAGAAGAGCATAGTCGATTTGGTCTAGGATACTAAATCAATGCAGCGAGTCTTCTTGGCTATTCAGGGTGATCCATCCCCAGCTCTTTCCAAGGTCCTATCATATTTGCCTATTTTTGAAGATCAGGCCTTGAAGGTGAAAACAATCTAGAGGAACTTGTCCAACCGTGAAGCCTTGCTGGCCAAAAGGGATTCCAACAGGCAAGAGGTCAAAGAACTAACATAGTCGATTGATGCTCTGAAGAATTCTTCTCTCGGGATCGATCCAGAGTTGTCTCAAATGGAAGCCAAATGTGTAGAGCTTGTGAGGGAGCTGGAAAACATGAAGGCCGCCATTGATCATCGCAAGTCTACTCTGGCTCAAATACCTAATGCCATCAAATAGAAAAAATAGGAACTATTGGCCAAAGTAAAAGAAAGTAGAACTATCCGTAGCAGCCTTGAGAACGCCCCTAGAACAGCTGAAGAACGCGAGCGCAAGATCATAGAGGCTAATGTTGTCTAGCTTGCAATACTGAAAATCATTCAGGATATTCTGAACGTGTAATCCATAGGTTGACACATATATCTTGTGTATGATAACTATGTCTGTCTTGTTGTATTTCTTTCTTCGGCCGAGGAGCCAATTTGAAAATAGTCGATCCTAGATTTACGATCTTGACCCTAATTGAATCTGAAAACATAGCTTTTATTGAGAGAACCTCTCGACTTTCTGTCTTCAGTCACCTGACGCCGCATTTTTCTCGGTATTTAGCGAGGCGGTGCTTTGCTTTCTATTAATTGCGGTTGCCTTTTGTACTTCCTTGAGGCGTCCATCTCTTCGCTCCGTGGCTTCAAATACTAGCCGAGGGCTCCGGCCTCGAAAACATTTATACTTGCAATCGCTCCTGTTCCTTTGCACTTCTCCACCTTCGCAACCCTGTAGATTTTGGTTTAAAAACCAACATTGAAGGTGGCCTTCTGTGTCGGTTCTGGGAACCGACAGTGATGGACCCTGCCATGCTAACACCCAGCAGCTGGGCTGCCTACCATCATAGCCTTTTATAAAAAATATATAAAAAAATCCTGCCCCTAGGATTCGAACCCAGGTCTCGAGGCTCTTAGTTTGGAGCCTTAACCACTGCGCTAGAATAGAGATTACGTTAGAATTAGTTGTACGTTTTCTTTTATCCCCTAGTAAAGCACGACTACTACATAATAAATGAACAATCAAAAAAGTTTGGCCCGCCTGGGATTCGAGCGTGGATCGTGGGGTCGAGAATACGCGGCCTTAACAACTGAGCAAGGATACGGAGTTCGGTTAGATTGGTTTTATTTTTTCTTTTATCCCGTCATAACACACTACTAAATAATAAATGAAAAATCAAAAAAGTTTGACCCACGTGGGATTCGAGTGCGGGTCTTGGAGTACAGTCTGTGTGGCCTTAACCACTGAGCTAGGATAGGGAGTTCGGTTAGTTTGCTTTTCTTTTTTTATTTATTAATAGAAATAATACAGTTAGTTTATATTCTAAAATTAGACAAAAATCCGTGTCTTGATTATTTAATTCTATGATAATTAACTAATACTCTATAATTATTAAATAATAGTATTTGTGAATATCATCTTAAAATTTGATTACATAGTTAATAATTTAATTATAGAGATACGAATAAAATATAAATTAGATATTCATTGTGAATTACTGATACAACGTTTGAATAATGATTACATAGTTAATAATAATCTAACTATCTTCATCGGGTCCAACAATGAGGGCCTCAGCATGATCATGCCGGATGTAAGCAGGTTCGTCACCCTCTTCAAGGATAGGTAGGGGTACATTTGCCTCGAATGTAGGCATTTCCTGATAACCCCTGTAGTCTTCTTCGTTCGTCACTCTATCGACACCAAAAATCTTCCTTTTTCCTTTGAGGGCTACTTTTAGCTTTCCTTTTGTCTTGTTGTCTCCTGCATAGAAGATTTACATAACGTCTTTTGCAAGAATGAAGGGGTCATCTCTGTATACGGTGTTGGTGAGATCAACGATAGTGAACCCTTCTCTGTCAGTGGTAATTTCCTCAAACCGGACCCATTGGTAGCGAAAAAGAGCTGCCTTTAACCAACCATAGTCTAGCTCCCATATCTCCTCTATGAAACCATCGTACGCCGTCTGCACGTTGCCATTTTTGTCATGAGCATTGAAACGAACACCACTATTTTGGTATGTGCTCTTTCCATCTTGTTTTTGTGTAAAATGTAAATCCATTGATCTCATACCCTTGGCACTTAAGCAATGTACTAGAAGGTCCCTTGGCTAAGATATCCAGCTGATTACCCAATGTTGTTCTAATCAAGCGATAGCGCAACCAGCTGACAAATTCCTCCTTATGTTTTTTTATCAAGCCAAGCCCGTGACCTGCTCGGATATAAAGTTTGCAGCGATTGCCTATGCTCGACAATGTATGTCATCACATCTTTTCTTGTTAGAGAATAGCAAACTGTGCCTATCTAAAAGAAATAGGGTCATCTACTATGATAGATTTCTCCCCTATCGTTCCTTTGCCACCTAATCTTCCCTCATGATGAGATTCTAGAACTCCGACCCTATTGATGTCCAGATAATATGCGCAGAACTCAATGACCTCCTCTGTTGACCATCCTTCAACCATGCCCCTTTCTAACCAAAATCTATTCCTAACATACCTCATGAAAACTTTCATCAACCTTTTGAAAGGGAATATCTGATGCAGGTATATTGGACCAAGGTCTCTAATTTGGTCAACAAGATGAACGAGCAGATGCACTGTGATATCAAAGTAAGTCGGCGGGAAATGCATCTCAAGCATAACAAGAGTTTTGGCTATGTCCTGCTATAGCTGATCCAGCGTGGACACATCAATGACCTTTTTTAAGATCACATTGAAGAACGAGCACAACTTTATGATTGGGGCATCGACCTTTGGGGGGTGGATACCATGCAGTACAACAGGGAGCAACTGAGTCATAATGACATGACAATCATGGGCCTTCATACAACCATAGTTGAACTTGAGTTCTCTCATGTTCACTAGCCTCTTCAGGTTCATATAGTACCCCGTCGGGACTTTGAGTTCATTGAAGAAAAAAAAATAAGCATACGCTTTTCTTCCTTCTTCAAGGTGCACGACGCAACCAGAAGTTTGAACTGGTCATCCTCTAGCGCCACGGGATGCAGCTCCTTCCTGATTCCCAAGTGTTGAATGTCTAGGCATGTGGCTAGTGAATCTTTAGATGTTCCCCCGGTGTCCATCAAGGTGTTAAGTGTGTTACCGCAAACGTTTTTAGTAATGTGCATAGGATCAAGACAGTGGCGTACACTCAACACTGACCAGTAAGGTAGTTTCTAGAAAACTAATTTTTTCTTCTAGACGCTCCCATCAGGTACTGCTACTGCATTGTCCCATTCCTAAGGACAACCTCTAGTTTGTTGACTTCTCGAAGTATCATAGGCCTATCTCGATATTTTGGAGGTATGTGTTTCTCAATAGTCCTGTTAAAATCTTTTCTATTCCTATGGTAAGCATGATCCTTAGGTAGGAACCTATGTTGTCCTATATAAACTATCTTTGAGTTCTATGGTAGATGTACCACATCGGTGTCGTCCAAGCACTCGACACATCCAGTATAGCCTTTTGTCTTCTCTCCTGACAAGCAACCTCGACCTGGCAGGTCGGTGATTGTAGCGATAAGTACTACCTTCATCATGACCTATTCCTTTTTGTACTCGTCCCAAACATCCTCCACACCTTTTTTAAACATCTCCGCTAGTTTATCGATCACTAGTTCCAGAAACACATCGATGTCATTCCAAGGTTGTCTTGGCCCTTGGATCAGTAGTGGCATCTAGAGGTATGACCGCTTCATACAGAGTCAAGGTGGAAGATTGTACACGTGCTATGATTGCTTCTAACCTGGTGGAAAGGATTCATCCCATCTGTGCTCAAACCAAACCAAAGGTGTCTTACCTCTCCACTGATGTTCTTATAGAATATAGTATTGACTGTCCTCCAGTCCTTCCCATCGGTGGGGTGCCTCATCATTGTATCTTTCTTACGCTCTTTGTCATGCCAGCGCAATAGTTTGGCTGACTTTGCACATGCAAACATCCTATGCACCCAGGGAGCTATAGGGAAATACCAAATGACCTTCACGGGACCTCTTCTGGTCTTGGTACCCTTATCTAATGACCCTTCCTTGTACCGTGGAGCTTCACACTTGGGGCATGCATCCAAGTCTTTGTATTCATCTCCATGGTACAATATGCAATCATTGGAACATGCATGGATTTTTTCAACCTCAAGGTCGATGGGGCAGATCATTTGCTTGGCTAGGTATGTCTTTTCTGGTAACTTGTTTTTTTCTAGGAGCATTTTCCTTATTATACCTAACAACTTATCAAAGTCTTTATCGCTCAATCCGTTTGTTGATTTGAACTCTAACAACATGATGTTGGCTTCCAATTTGCTCATTAGACAATTCTTATACAATGGTGTTTTGCCATCTTGCCTCATTTTCTCTAGCTTTCTCAGCTGTCTTTTACTAAGATATCTGGTCTCTACATTACGTAACAGCTGAGAAATGCCATCGATATCCTTGGTGTCATCAGCTAGCATGTTCTTAAACATATCATTAACTATGGCCATAGGTTTCGTGTTGACACCAGGTTCCTCATCAACATCGTGGATGACTACGTCAGGCATGGCCACATCATCATTGTTTTCCTATAGAACATTCACACCAACCTTGCCATACATAGTCCATATCGTATAGTTTGACATGAAGCCCCTGGTAATCAAGTATATTCATACAGACTCAATTTGAGCCCATTTTCTTTTATTCATGCAATCTTTGCATGGGCAGAAGACATGGTTCTCATTCCTAGCTTGGGCTTTGGCATTGGTGATAAACTGGCTGATGCTATGCATGTACCGCTTGTCCATTCGGGATAGATACATCTACTCTCGATCCATCTCTGTACAAAAAAATATTTAGACAGTAATTATAGAGAAATTAATAAGAAGTCGAGCTTCATGAACAACAATTATAGCTTGAAACTATCATTTATTCTACACTTATTTAATTTAGTCACCCCATTTTTGGAAAATATTATTGTACATTAATTATTGGAAAATTAAAATTGGTAGCCCCGACCATATAAATTAAAGATCATAGCCCCATAAAAAATAATTATTGCACAATAATGAACAACAATTATTCTACTCGATGCCACATAAAAATGGAGAGACTAATCTCCTACAACTAAAAAGAACAAAGTGTGGACATCGTTTTGGTGCGACAATTGCCTTGGTTCGTCCGTCTACCACCACATGCGATCGATCCCACCTCCGTGCGACATTCACAACAGTTGTTGATTTTCCTTGCATGAGACCCACGTGCGGTGGCAATCATGGCAGTTTCTTTCCATGAAAAAGGAAGTGCTCCCTTGCACGACCATCATGCCTATTGTGATATAACTTTCTTACATGCAAAAGGAAACTACTATCAATCAATCAAATCAAATCAAATCAAATAAGTAACTATTCTCGTCAAGAGGTTATGATTTTCCTTCATGCAGAACAACCAAACATGATTATCTACCACGTTGCGGTGGCGGTCGATCCCTACGGTGGTGGTCACGCCGCCGGCTGATGGGAGGTGGCCGTTCACTGGCCATAGCTAGAAAGAGGACAATCTCACCCTCGCCCATGTCGTCTAGGAGCTAGCAAGAGGCCAATCTCGTGGGGTCGATTACACCCAGGCCGGGCACTTCACTGATTGCTACTGATTCCTCCTGCTTTTTGTAGGAACGGGCATACATGATGCTGTCGATGGCGAGTACGTGATCTCAAGGCCTTTGCGTGCCCCCTGTAGGACACCGAGGAGCTCGACGTTGTCGATAGGCTGATGGCGCTCATTGAAATCGGTGATTGTGAGTGTACAGACTAGTGTCAAAATTCAGTCAACCTTGATAATCTTTTTTCCTATTTTTGTATGGTGCTTAATCTGCCGCTGTACCATGGTGAGCCATTGAGCAGAATGATGCTAGGGACGATGGTGAGGAAGAAGATGATGGGGTTCATACACCATTGATATTTTCTATCTAATCTTTGCATGACTCGATTGTCACGTGTAATTTTGTACCTTCAGATAGTTTCATAAAAAAATACTAAGATTATTGCTGGTAATAATACAAACAGGGACTGTTTAAGGTAGTGAAATATCTTACCACATCATTTCTCTGAGCTCTAGAATTAATAAGGTGGTAGTATGTACAACTAAATCATAATCTTGAGCCGGTAGCCATAATTGGCTTCTTGCTAGAAAGAGATAGAATGATAATCGAATTTACATAATCTTGTGATGATGTTCCCACGTCTGTGAACAAGTAGGCATGACAGTTTGGAAGAAACTAGCAGTGACTTGATATTTATCTTCTGTTGGTGAAGTGAAAGCAGTAGCAACTGTTGGATTGTTTAGATAAACAAGGGAAATGGTTGTTTTTGTCTCCCTGTTTTCTTTAGCTCAATAGACTTAATTTATGACTATGGCGATGGTTATTTATGCATTCCATTAGACATCAATGATTCATTCGTGATTTGTTGCCTGTAGATGTAAAATAACAATCATACTAATATCCATTGCTTTAATATTTGTCTGATCTTTTTATGTTTAAATGGTGTAAGTTTTGTTCCTTTTTTCTTTGAGATGAATTTTTTCTTTTTTACTAATAACCCACAGATGATAAAGCAGTTGAGGGCAGAATCAAGGATGATAGCACTATTGAAGGTAGAGCCACCAATGACAAAGCTATGAGACAGAGCAAAGATTGATGAGGACATTGAGGATGGAATAAAGGATGATAAGGCCATTGAATGTCAAGTCACTAATGATAAACCTATTCAGAGCAAAGTAACTAATGGTAATGCCATTGAGGACAAAGAGATTGAAGGTAAAGCCACTAAAGAGGCAAAGGAGATCAATATTTGGATGAAACTCCGAAATGTGATCAGATTTGGGGCACTGACTATGGAATTGCTAATACTGAAGAAAACCTAGCTGATAATGGCAACTAAGTTTTGTATGAAAATAATGAGGTTGCTCTTGAGGTTTCTCTCTACTCTATGGTGCTAGAGCATGATTGTTCATCACATAAGTTTCATACGCTAGTTCCCCATTTATCTAGGATTTACATTCATGCATCAAAATTTTGGTCCTCAGATAGGAAAGCTTCAGTTGCAAAAAATTCAGTTTCTAGGCTTCTGCTTGTTTTAAAATCTCGTGGCAATGATGTTTCAAGGTAAATTATGATTACGCTCTACCGCTTGTTTCCCTTATTGTTGTTAGCATCAATTGTTTCAGATCAAAATTTAAGAAGTAAGAACCTAATTTTGATGTAGGCTGACATTTTGGCAATCGAACACATTTGTCCTGAGAGATCATTGCACAAACATTTGGTACTTCATGGCACTCAAGTCCATTTAAGGTTTTCAGCACAAATGGTGCAAAGAAGCCTGAGAGGAGTTATCGATGGGGAACCCTACGGGCCCCCCATAGACCATACTACAGGGAGATAGGCCTTGGTAACAAGGCCTATAGCCCAATTGCCAAGAAGAACACGGAGTAAAGCAATGTGCAAAACCAAAACTCCAACTCAAACTATACAAGGAAAGGCGTCCGAAGCATAGCTTAGGACTCTGACCTTGTATCCGAATAGGACACAAACAACGCCTCTCAGCGCCTAGACTATAAAGGGCTGGTGAGGGTACCCATTGTAAGAGGAGAACGCATACTCGATACTCAAAGCAATACAACGCAAATAGGCTACCGCCAAAACTGGATGTAAGGTTATTACTCGACCAAGTCGAGGGCCTGAACTAGTATAAATCATGAGTCTCTTTGCGTAACCGCCGAATTCTGCTATTCACTGAAGCCCGAACAACTGTCTCGGGTACCCCCGTGGTAGGCTATCGGTGGTAAAACATCGATAGCTAGCGCGCCAGGTAGGGGCTTTCGACGAATTTTTTCTCAAGAGTTCGGCGGACCTCAACCTCAAGATGACCTTTTCGGTGGGAACAACCTTTGTCTTTAGATCCTGGATCTACAAGGCTGACGGCGACGGCAAGCTTCATACCCGTCTCTAAGAAGAAAAAGAATTCGATGACGAAGTTCAATACAAACTCACCGAGAAGATGATGAAACTCTCAACTTTGGATACAACTCGGAATAAGGAAGAAAGCGAACACGAAACTGACTCTAAAAAAGAGATACAACCTGATTCCAAGACAATCTTCACAGCACAAGAGCCAAGCCTAATTGGACTCAGAGACACAACGACGATCGCGAAGGGATATGACCCGTACAACTCAAAGAAGAACTTGGGAACTTACGGACTGCGCAACGTGGCATCAGTCTATCAACACTTTACCCAAAACAAGATGAACTCAGCAAGAAGAATACTCCTGGAGGGAGCACAAGAAGGGATGATCATGACAGTGACCCCGCAAGATTGTGTGGTGCATTGGCGAGGTTCTTTCACCTCAAGCAAAGTCTAGACTAGCACGTGCGTTGAAGAACTACCTTATCAAGAAGGAAAAGAACTCGGATCCAGCTCAGAAGCTACAGACAGCTCAACTAAACGAAGGATGGAATATCATACAAGAAGAGCTCAGAAGAGGTATACTGTATACATGGCAGAGCAGTTAGAATAACCTTTGGAACCACCACAGATACCGGATATAAAATCTTCAGACGAATCAGAAGGCAACATCTCACTAGATGAGAAAAGCGACATCAATGAAAATGATGAGTAAAGACTAGCAAGGCTAAAGAAGAACAAATTGAAAGCTGGAAGGAGGAACCGGGTTAAACAAAGGAAGCAAGCCAAGAATAAATACAAAGTGGAGCTAATGGAATACAATAGAAAGAAGGCGGAAAAAGAAGCCACAAAAAATACAAAAAGGGAAAGAATTGAAGAATTAACAAAGGAGTTGTACACCCTCACGAATAACGCAAAAGCAAAGGAAGACCAGAAGAAAGAAGTCGGGGGATTAGAAAAACAACCCGACGAAGAAGTTCCACAGGAGCCACAAATGGAGCAGCCACCCAAAAATCGAATTTTCAAAGGATAGGACCAGTAGAAAGTGTTGATATCAATGGAAGGAAGGAACGCTACTCAAAGCAACAAGAAAGAGACAAACCAGAATTGAGCCAACGCTACCAAGAAATATCAAGAAGATTTGATAAAGAAGATGACTACGGAGAGTTTGAGTTAAAAGAAGACAGGTCTTATTATAGAAGGGCAAGATCGCCAGATTATGGAAGAACGGAACCATACGACAGATTCCCTTGTTTCGTAGGAAGACTACAAACTTTAAAGCTACCGCACAAGTTTAAACCAGCAAATCATTCCAAGTATGATGGCAAAGTTGGACCAAGACAATGGCTAAGGGTTTACTCCCAATCTATTGAATTAGCTGGAGGAGACGATGACATCAAGGCTCTATTCTTCCCAATGGCCCTCGAAGCAATGTCGCTACAATGGTTTGACAAATTGAGGCCAAGATCAATCTGGTATTGGGAAGACTTGCAAGAAGCTTTCTGCAACAACTTCACAGGCATTATTACCCATCCAATGACTGCAGCCAAATTGAAAGGAGTAAAGCAAAGGAGAGGAGAAAGTCTAAGGGAATGCTATAGAAGATTTGGAGAATTTAGGGCTCAAGTCTACGACATTACTGATAGGGAGGTGATAGAGGCCTTTGTAGAAGGAATCTGGGCAAACTGGCAATACAAGGACTATTTCAATGAGAACCCAAGAACAAATGAAGACTTCAAGAGGGTTGTTGAGAAGCTAATTTCGTTAGAAGAAAGAACTCGGCACAGATTTACTAGGGACAACCCCGAGAATAGAAGACCTGATTATAGATAGCAAGATAAAAGACCAAGGTAGGACAATATGGTGGCAACCACAGACAACAAAAGAAGATACAATGGCAATGGCAATGATAGCAATGGTAGCAATCACAATGGCAACTACAACAATAGCAACAACCATAACAACAACGGTTACAACAGTAATAGCAACTATCAGAGTAACAACTACCGAGGAAGAGCACTGGAAAACATAGAAAACATGCCATGTCACATACACCTAGGGGCCAGACACAAGTTAGTTGAATGCAGCACTTTTCAGCGGCAATTCATGAAGAGAGAAAATAGGAATTAAAACAACTCAGAGCCAAAGCAAGAAGAATCCAAGAAGAAGGAAAAGAGAGCTGAAGGAGATTATCAAGAACCCCAACACCAATTAGCGGTGATATTTTTAGGTGTTCCTAACACACGAAGCAAAAGACAAGAGAAACTAGCTCACAGAGCCATCATGGTAGCTGAATCAGCCACCCTAAGATATCTAGATTGGTCAGAGTACCCCATCCACTTCACAAGAGAAGACCAATGGACCAGTGCAGCAAACGCATGATGCTACTTGCTGGTACTAGGTCCGACTATCATAGGAGTAGCAGTAACTAAAGTACTCATCGATGGAGGAGCCGGGCTTAACATAATTTTCACAGATACTCTCAAAAGGATGAATCTGGATTGTGAAGGTCTAATAACACCCACAAGCACACCATTCTACAGAATAGTACCCGGCAGAGCAGCTATGCCCCTCGAACAGATAACCCTACCTGTCACCTTTGGCACACCAGACAAATACTGGATGGAATTCATCAAATTCGAAGTTACAGACTTTGAATCATGCTACCACATAATACTTGGGAGACCAGCTTTAACAAAATATATGGCAGTACCACATTATCCATACCTACTACTCAAGATGCCAACAACAAAGGGCATATTATCATTGAAAGGAGATCTAAAGAAAGCACATGATTACGACATACAAGCAGTATAAATATCCGAAAGATTACAAGATATAAAGGAAGGAAAGGAGATTGCAATGCTGGCTAATGAAATGAACCCAGATGAGATTAAGATACCAGCTAAGAAGCCAAGCAACTTTGCACCACCAAAAGAAGCCGCTACCAAGACTATTGACCTATTGACTGGTGATCTGGAGAAGACGGCAATCATCAGTGCAAATCTCCACCCCAAATAGGAACTTGCACTCACCAACTTTCTTCGGGACAACAAAGATATTTTCACTTGGAAGCCAGCAGACATGCTAGGGGTCCCAAGGGAGTTGGCTGAGCACATAATTGATGTAAACAAAGGGTCAAAACCCGTTAAGCAGAAGTTATGAAGATTCGCTCCAGATAGAAAAGCAACAATAAAAAAAGAGATCACCAAGCTCATGGCAGTAGGATTCATTAGAGAAATAATCAACCCGGATTGGCTTGCCAACCTGGTCCTAGTAGAGAAGAAGAATTCAAAAGAATGGCGCATGTGCATCGACTACACAGACCTCAATAAACATTGCCCAAAAGATCCATATGTCCCACCAAGGATTGATCAAATCATCGACTCGACAGCAGGATCAGCTCTGTTATCCTTTCTAGATTGCTATTCAGGCTATCATCAAATATCCTTAAGAGAAGAAGACCAAAGCAAGACTTCGTTCATTACACCCTTTGGGGCATATTGCTATAAATCAATGCATTTTGGGCTAAAAATGAGGGGCAACATATCAAAGAGCAATTCAAACTTGCTTGGGGAGTCAAGTCGGAAGAAATGCAGAAGCATACATTGATGATGTAGTAATCAAGACAAAAGAACCTAGATCATTGATAGAAGACCTCGAGGAGACTTTCAAGAATCTAAAAGCATGGTATGGAAGCTAAACCCCACAAAGTGTGTTTTTGGGGTACCATCAGGACAACTACTCGGGTTTCTAGTCAGTAACCGAGGAATTGAAGCAAGTACAAAGCAGGTTAAAGCCATCATGGATATGAAACCTCCAAAGAAAGTTAAAGCATACAGAAGCTTATAGGATGCATGGCAGCACTCAATAGATTCATCTCCCAACTAGGAGAAAAAGGACTACCTTTCTTCAAATTATTAAAAAAGGCAGGAAATTTTGAATAGACAAGAGGCAGAAGAAGCATTCCAAAAGTTAAAAGAATACTTGGCATCATCACTAGTAATGACACCACCAAAAGACAAAGAGGACATGATGCTATACATTACAGCAACCAAGAATGTTGTCAGCACATCAATTGTGGTTGAGAGAGAAGAACCCGGACACGCATACAAAATGCAAAGACCAGTCTATTACATAAGTGAAGTACTAACAGAATCAAAAGTGAGATACCCACACATGCAAAAACTACTTTATGCAGTGTTGATATCATCAAGAAAGCTGAGACATTATTTCCATGAACACAAGATTACAGTGGTAACTAATTTTCCACTTCAAGACATTCTACACAACAAAGATGCAATAGGTCGATATCAAAATGGGCAGTAGAACTCGGTGCTCTCAACCTAGACTTCAAACCAAGAACAATAATCAAATCTCAAGCATTATCCGACTTCATTGTTGAATGGACAGAAATTAGTCAAAAAGAACCCGAACCAATACTTGATCATTAGAAAATGTATTTTGATGGTTCCCAAAAGTTAGGAGGAGCTGGAGCAGGAGTACTATTCATATCACCAGAAGAGAGACAATTAAAATATGTGCTATAAATACTTTAGCAGGCAACTAACAATGAGGCAGAATACGAAGCATTAATACACGGTCTAAGAGTTGCAAGCTCGCTTGGGATCAAAAGTCTACTTATCTACGATGATTCAGCTGTAGTAATCAATCAAGTCAACAAGGATTAGGATTGTACAAAAGATAATATGGATGCATACTATGCAGAAGTCAGAAAATTGGAGAAAAATTTCCAAGGGCTCGAAATCCATCATGTACTAAGAGATTCCAAAGTTGCAGCAGATGTGCTAGCCAAATTAGGATCAGATAGAGCAAAAGCACCACCCGGTATAGTTGTGAAAGAACTCACAGCCCCATCCATCAAACAACTTGGAAACACAGAAAAAGAGAAGGAGACAACAGATCTAATGAAATAGATCAAGCAGAAGAACCAGACCAGTCAAGACAAATCATGGTCATACAAAGTGATTGGAGACAAACATACATTAATTTTATCAAAGAGAAGAAACTACCCGAAGACAAAGCAGAAGCAACTCGGGTTGTACGAAGAAGCAAAAACTACGTTCTGGTGGGGGATAAACTATACAAAAGAGCAGCATCATCAGGAGTACTGCTTAAATGTGTTCTGACAGATAAAGGAAAGGAAATCTTGGACGAAATCCACTTAGGATGCTGTGGAAATCATGCAGCCTCTAGGACACTAGTCGGCAAAGCATTCAGAACCGGTTTCTATTGGCCAACAGCACTCAAAGATGCAGAAGAGCTCGTTAGAACATGCAAGAATTGCCAAATGTTTGCTAGGCAATCACATGTGCTGGCTCACAACTTAATATGCATACCGCCAACTTGGCTGTTCTCATGCTGGGGGCTGGATCAAGTCGGACCACTCAAAAAAGCAAAAGGAGGCTTCGAATACATATTTGTGGCAATCGACAAATTTGCAAAGTGGATTGAATACAAACCTTTGGTCAAATACAGTGTAGAAAAGGTAGTGGAGTTCATACAAGACATCATGCATAGGTTCGGCATGCCCAGCAGAATAATCATAGATCTTGGTTCACCATTTACAGCAAGAGAATTCCAATACTGGGCAAGAGATTGTGGGATAGAAATCAACTTTGCATCAGTAGCACACCCGCAGGCCAATGGACAAGGTGAAAGAGCAAATGGACTCATATTACAAGGTTTAAAACCAAGATTATATGAAGATTTGAAAGATTATGGTGGAAAATGGATCGACGAATTACCAAAAGTAGTATGGGGTCTAAGAACTCAGATCATCAGAGCAACTGGATACTCACCGTTCTTTCTGGTCTATAGATCAGAGGTAGTACTAACAGCCGACTTAATATGGCTATCTCCAAGAATAGAACAATATGAAGAAGGCGAAGCAGAAGAAACAAGGCGGTTAGAAATTGATTCAATAGAAGAAATAAGAGACAGTGTAATCATACATAATGCAAGATATTAGCAAGGGTTACGAAGACATTATGACAAAAGTACTCAACACCGATCACTAAAGCCAGGGGACTTAGTACTATGACTAATCCAGAAGAAAGATGGATGACACAAACTACTCAGTCCATGGGAAGGACCCTTCATCGTGAAGACAGTAACAGGACCTGGCACATACGAGTTGATGACTCTAGATGAAATACCTGTAAAGAACACTTGGCATATCAACCAGCTCAAAAGATTCTACAATTAAGTACAACAGATTGTACTCAAGTTTCAAGAGAAATAAAATAGAGATTATTCAAGAAGAACAGCTTCAAATATGAGCCCTGTCCAACGGATAGAACCAACCCATAATCAGGTTGGGGAAAAAGGGGCTTCCCTATTAACAGCCAACCCGGAAACGGTTGCGCTACATGGGCAATCTTGTCACTCAACCATATGGCTGACTGACGGCCAACGGCCAAATAGCTTCTTGGGTAAGGAGACCCAAGCTAGCATTTGTCACTCTACCATAAAGAGATGGTACGACTGACAGCCCTGTCCAATGAACAGAACCAACCCGTAATTAGGTTGGGGGAAAAGGGGCAGCCCTACAAACAGCTCAACCTAGAAATGGTTGTTGCTATACGGGGGCAATCGCTTACCCCAAGAGCTGGTACGATTGCTTATTTACCCTGCAAACAGCCAACCCAGAAACAGTTGTGCTATATGGGTCCGGTCGCCTACCCTAAGAGTGGTACGATCGAATACTTCGCCCAAGAAGTGGCATAAGCACTCCAACAACTCGGTTGCCTACCCCAAGAGTGGTACGATCGACTACTTCGCCCAAGAAGCGGCACAAACACTCCAATAACTTGGTCGCCTACCCCAAGAGTGGTACGATCGACTACTTCGCCCAAGAAGCAGCATAAGCACTCCAATAGCTCGGTCGCCTACCCCAAGAGTGGTAGGATCGACTACTTCACCCAAGAAGTGGCACAAGCACTCCAACAACTCAATCGCCTACCCCAAGAGTGGTACGATCGACTACTTCACCCAAGAAGTGGCACAAGCACTCCAACAGCTCGATCGCCTACCCCAAGAGTGGTATGATCGGCTACTTCACCCAAAAAGCGGCACAAGCACTCCAACAACTCGGTCGCCTACCCCAAGAGTGGTACGATCAACTACTTCACCCAAAAAGCGGCACAAGCACTCCAACAGCTCGGTCGCCTACCACAAGAGTGGTACGATCAACTACTTCACCTAGAGAGGGACACAAGCACTCCAACAACTCGGTCGCCTACCCCAAGAGTGGCACGATCGACTACGTTGCCCAAGGAGGGGCACAAACACTCCAACAACTCGATCGTCTACCCCAAGAGTGGTACAATCGACTACTTCACCCAAAGAGCAGCACAAACACTCCAAACAACTCGGTCGCTGACCCAAAGAGTGGTATGATCAACTACTTTGCCCAAGGAGCGATCTACAGTACAAATCGGTTGATTACCCCAAGAAAAGTATAATCAACTCCATCAACTCTACTACATCACAAGAAGAAACAAGCTATGGCAAAGCAGAAAAAGCCACAAGGAAAGACAGGGCGAAACTTTTCCATATTATTCAAAGACATCTCAGAAGAAAAAGAAAGACAGGTCAAAGCCTGCTCATTTCAGTCAAAGACAAATTCAAAAGTAGGGCAAAGTCTGATCATATTTTCAGAGACAAGTATATATTACAAGAAACCACAAGTTCATTACACAAAACATCTAAGGAGCTGGAGGCACAGCAGGAAGCACATCCATTTGTTCCAAGATTTGGTCTATAAGACCACCAAGCTCCACCTTCGCCTCATCCCATCACTGTGCAAACTCTATAGTCACGGAAGGATCTACAATCTACTAAAGCGGAGCATCAGGAGTGGCAACCCGGATGAAGCATATAACATTGTTTACACAACGGTAAAAACCACCCTTGACAAACTCAAAAAATTGAGTTGACAACACCGGGATAATGCCTCTCAACCCTTGAGCAAAGTCCTCCTGGCGACAAGCAGCAGCAATAATAGGCTTCACAGCTTCATAAAGAGCCTAGAATTGATCTTGGGCACCTGTCAGCTTAGTTTGGAGAGCCCAGAATTGATCATGGGCAGCTGCTAACTTCTCCTGCAAATCTTGCACTAACTTCAAAGCCTGAACGAGGTCACGGTCAGCTCTAGATCTAATCAGCTTGGCCTGAGCAAATAAATCTTGAGCCTCTTTCAATTTGATATCAGAAGAAGAACTTACAGACTCAGCTTGATTTTGAGAAGTACGGAGGGTATTGACCATCTCCTCTTGTTCTTTCTGCCAACTCTCCTTATCCTTAATAAGAGCTAAAAAGGAAGCAGACAAAGAACTCAAAAAAAAAAGAAAGAAAAAGCAAGTATGCAAAGAAAGGAGAACCCACTAGTTTTTTCTTTCTTCAATGCGGAGACCTCATTCTGAGCAGCAGTAATAGCCTGCAAAGATGAGTCACGCACCTTCTCAGCCTCAAGCACCTTAGCATTGAGGGCAGACTCCATCAGAGCATGCTGTGCCTTCTCATAAGTCAGGACAACTTCAGTCCGAGATAGCTCATCTTCCTTTCTTTTCAAATTGGCTTCAGCAATGGCAGTAAATTGTGCCACATGAGGACCGAACAAGACATCCTAATCATGAAATAAAGACTACAAAGCAAAAATATGTGAGACATCAGTAAAAAAAACCAATATCAAAAGTTAAAAAGAACTCGAATACCTTGAGTTTGGCGCCATACGCGCCTAAGAAATTCTCCCACAAAGAAACCAACTCAGACAGCCGCTCAACACGACCGAGTTGGACCAACTCCTCCCCACCCTAAGTTAACAGCAGAGTACTTGGAGTAGAAGTCAAAGGCTGGCCAACACTAGAAGTACCAGCAACATCCACAGCAGCAACAGACGAAGGATTATTATCAGCCAGCTCCCCATTCACTGCATCCTCCTGAGCAGCTGCTTCGAGGTTGTCCAATAGGGACAACCCAGTCGGCAGAATAGGAGCAGCAAAAGGGTTGCCTAAGTTCACTTCAACTCGGTGCTCCATTGGAGGAAACACCAGAGTTCCAATAGCCTCCTCCTCAACACGTGGAGCAGGAGAGGCAATACGTGGAAGAGAAGCTACAAAGAAAACAACCTGTCACATAGAAAAGAAAAACCAAGAAAGCAAGCATAAACGGGAAAATAACTTACCAGCAGTAAAATCTTGTAGAGGTCCACCAGCATCAAGAGTCAGGGAAGAAGAAGTATCCTCCGAAGGCCTACATTCGAAAAGAGAGCTCGGGCCAGTTAGAGACAAAAGCAAAAATGACAAATCAGAAGACAAGATAAATATACTTACTTGATAACCTTCTTAAAGTTTCCAGCCACCCCTGAGAAGCCAAGATTCGGGAGAGGCACATCAAACAAATCATCCTCAACCACCTCAAAGGAGGGGATTAGGAGGGCCTCCAGGACAGAAGCAGATACAACTGTCATAGAAGGGGCACAAGGTGCTGATTTCCGACTATAATGAAAAAAGCAATTCAGTTATTTAGGAAAAGAGCAAAAAGACAAGCACAAGAAAATTTACAGCGGAAAACTTACGGTCGAGTGATCAAGGGGACCTCATCCTCAGTCTCCACCTCGCTCAAGACAACAGACCGACCTTCTATCAAGACAACAAAAGCTAGGATAAGTAAAACAAAGCAAACCAAAAGATAGAGGCAAAAACAACACAGGAGAAAGCACAAGCTCACCTACGAGAACATTACCTATTGAGGCAATCTGACGAATTGAACGTTGCCTCTTGGGTAAAATATGCTTAGCAGCAACCTCTGACTTCCGCTTCCTGGATGACAAGATATATTGAGCAATTCGAGGATCAAGAACATACTCAACGTAGGAGTGGTGACCTTCAAACAAGCCAGTAATCAACCTAGCAGAAGAAGAACCTAGCCCGGTAGCAGCAACTACCATAGGACCGGCAACAACATCATCATCTTCATCTCCTTCTTCGGCAGGCTCTTCAACAACAGCCCCGCCACCACCAGCAATAGCTATCTCAAGCTTAAAAGCCCGACCAAAACCCTGCAAGAGAAGAAGAAAGAAGTCAAAAATAGAATACGAATTACAAAAACCCAAAAGAACTCAGAGGAGATTACCACTTACCTCAGGAGGAGGATGAGCAGCATCATACTCTTCAACATGAGCAGGCATCACAGAGACCCCACCCAGAATACGCCCCAGGCATTCAAGAATGACCTCCTCTGGCAACTCGACATCAGGAACAAGTCAGGAAGGATCTGAGGGCCCAATATATTCAAAGCCATAATGCACCCTCTGCATAAGAGGTTACACCCGGCGACGCAAGAAACTGGCAACTATACAATTGCCACTTAAGCTTGCCTATTTAAGCACTGCGACTCGAGCGAGTACAGGCTTTAGAGCAGCACGCTCAGCAGAAGAGATTTTATCTTTCCAAATAGAGAGGGAAACAGGAAGAACAGAAAGATCATGAGAAAAGGAAAGAGCAGGTTTTGAAATATAAAACCACTTCTTTGCCCAATTCTTAATAGAATCAGAAAGGGTAAGAGAAGGGAAAGAAACTCCCTAACAAGATTGGATAAGGCAGCAACCAAGAAAATGAGTATTATTTCTGTCTGACAAATGCACATGGAAAAAATGACGAAAAAGAAGAAGATTTGGAGGAATTCCAACAAAAACTTCGCAAAATGCACGAAGGTAGAAAGAAAAAGAACCCTATTAGGGGTAAGATGATGGATTTGAATCTCATAGGATCCAAGAAACTCAAGCAAGAAATTGGACGGGGGATAACAGAGCCCTGCCCGCACAAAAGGAACAAAAAGAACAGATTGATTCAGAGTGGGGGAAGGGACATCATGCTCACCAGGACTAGAGAAATTAGAGAGACATTTCTCCTGAAGAAGGCCATGAGCAACAAGCAGATCCAACTCCGCCTCCGAAGTCGACGGTTTGGGGAGTTGCCTCTGTATTTTCTGCATCGCAACAAATTCGGTGTTCTCGATCACCTTGAGCGACGCCTCCTCGTCGATAGATTTGCCCTTATTCTTGCTCTTGTTCTTCGCCACCATCTCAGAAAAACAAAGACAAGATTTGGACAGAAATAGTAGGAGATCGAAGGCACAACAGGGCTAGGGTTTTGGCTAAGATTGGGGAATTTTTTACTACAAAGGCAAGTTAAGCCAACAGTAACAGAGCAGTTATCTTTATACAAGAAAAATATGCGGCCCACGAGGCCCAAAATCACACGGATTGCCCAAAGAGGCCCTTTAAAGTTACTGTTCCACAATTACCGTGCACACAAAATGAAAAGGCAACGGTCCATTCAGACTATAACGGATACATGACGAATTAACACATTCATAAGGAGGCAACCAGGAAAGAAGGATGCAACAAGTCAGTCATGACAATACACCATAGTACAAACATACAAAAGAGCTCGGCCACATCAATAAACAACTCGGTCACAGAGCAGAAAGGAATATTTTTTTTTCATTTCATCAAAGGTACATTGAGATTACAACAGAATACAAGATCTGATGAATTCAATGAAGAAAGCAAAGGAAATCATTCAGCACGAGGTTGCAACCCTCAAACCAAGATTCGATATTACTAGGCAGGATAAAACAACTCGAACGTACTTTTCTCCAAAGGAAGGGCGCACATCCAAGATTGCTATAGGTGACAGAGAAGGCACCCACAAGTCATCCAAGATTGACAACGACAACCACGTCAATATGGAAGAACCTGGCACCATCTCTCAACACGTGCTGATCTATATTGGACTGAACCTAAATGGCACAGCAGAAGACTGAATAATAGCTGATCTACAATGGACTATCGAAGAACAAGCCAAAACATGCGCCAATCATCACGTAAGAAGAACAAAAAAGAAAGGGCAGGCACTGGAAGATGAGAAAACGCAACATGCATCACTCACATCACAAGTCCTACACCATTTGCCTCAATATCCCTTACAGCTAAATACCACCTCGAGACTAGCCTGCTACTAGTCTCTATCACAAGACCTACACCATTTACTAGCAGAAGAAAACAGAAGAAAGAGAACAGGCCCAGGGGCTCATCGAGCTCCCAAACTATAATATCCATGACTACAAAAAGAAGAAGAAGAAACTGCACAGCAGGGTATCAGCAATAGGCCATATTTATAGCACAACTCAGATGCACATATGCTAGACTCATGGAAGAAAAAGAACTCCAAAAGGACAACCATGTGAACCACTACAGAGCTAGGACTTTAGTAAAAAATCAAATGTGACTAGACCATCACAAAAGAATAGTACATACCCAGAACAACCACAGTACAAAATAAAGCATATCCAAAAGAATATTCCACAGCAACAATACAACCCATGAAGACACATTGAATTCTCCAACAACCAGAATGACAGCAGCAATAAGCAGCCGAACAAACAACTCGAAGATGTGTGAAGGATCACATACAAAATTACAGTGTCAAAGGATTACAGTTGAAAAAGAACTCGGACAGAGAAAAATTATAAATCTCATTGATCGAAGATAAATACAAAGGTTACAGACGGCCAAACAGGACCGGATAAACTCAGACATAAGATAGAGACAAGATTCTTAAATATTGCAACAAGGAACCTAGTGGCGGGTAGCAGCGGCAGCTCGGACGTAGAAGAACAGATAGAGCAGCATGATCATTACCAACCAAGTATAAGCCCAGGGGCTGCTCAACCTCACACACCAGCATATCTACGAATGAAGAAAGAATTGAAGAAGAATTTTCCTACTCAAGGTAGAACCACAACCAACAAAGAAGGTATTTATAGCAAACTAGAGGTAAACAAGGCTAAAGATCATAAGAAAGAGAGAGGAAAAGAACAAAAGAGCAAAGCAACAAAGGCAAATAGTACCCAAAAGCAAGATTCCTGACAAAAAGTAAAAGAAGACGCTCACTCATGGCTATACAAGACCCATCTGTGACCAGCAAAAGACAAAGATCAAAGGAGTACAAATCAAGACCCTTCTTTCGGCTTCTTTTCAACAGAAAAGAACCCGAAGAAGGCTCGGGGGCTGCAAGTACCTACTACCAAAAAACATATTTTCAAATTTTTTGACCCTCTAGCTTTTTGTACCAAAAAATAGAAGGCTCGGGGGCTACACTCAATGAGTGCAATTTTTGAAAAACTGCACTCGCTGCACTCAAAGGAAAAGAACCCGAAGGACATCAAGCAAAAGTGCACATCAGCCAAAAGAAGAATCAAAGAAGACCATCTCAAGATTTCACTTCAAGAAGAACCCGGATCAAGACTACAACAACTCGGCCCTTGAAGCTCAATCATGAAATGCTCGGGGGCTTATCGATGGGGAACCCAACGGGCCCCCATAGACCATACTGCAAGGAGGTAGGCCTTGGTAACAAGGCCTACAGCCCAATCGCCAAGAAGAACGCGGAGCAAAGCAACGTGCAAAACCGAAACTCCAACTCAAACTATATAAGGAAAGGCGCCCGAAGCATAGCTTAGGACTCTGACCTTGTATCCGAATAGGACACAAACAACGCCTCTCAGCGCCTGGACTATAAAGGGCTGGTGAGGGTACCCATTGTAAGAGGAGAACGCATACCCGATACTCAAAGCAATACAATGCAAACAGGCTAACGCCAAAACTGGACGTAAGGTTATTACTCAACCAAGTCGAGGGCCTGAACCAGTATAAATCGTGAGTCTCTTTGCGTAACCGCCGAATTCTGCTATTCGCCGAAGCCCGAACAACTGTCCCGGGTACCCCCATGGCAGGCTATCGGTGGTAAAACATCATCAGGAGTTTCGCTACAACATGATGGAAAAGTAACTACAATGGCAAGTATACCCAATATCATGAAGCTGTTAGATGATTGGCGCGAAACTAGCACATTGTAGATGCATTGGAGAAGATGTGGTGGCATATAAAGGTTAACCCTATTACTGTCTTGGCACTTTCCAAAAAGCCAAGTATGACTCCTGTAAAATAGTGATGAGTAAAACTTACTGCAAACTAATTCATTTTTTTTAGTTTTTTGAAGGATTTTCATTTCACATGCAATGACACCCCACATGCAAACCCCTGTAGAAGATTTGTCAACTCTAAAGATTGGGAGGTTGTTAGGGCTTTCTAGGTGATCAGCAACATAGGAGTTTTTCTATTGATCTCTGAAAAACTACATTTGATGATGCATTCAGCAGAAGTTGTCCTCTCGGTGCTGGTGGACATGAGTGTGGATGTTTACCAGTGTTGGCAAAATTGGTATGCTTTTAGATGCTGATTTTTGTTTCTTTGGTAATGGTATCTTTTATGTGAAGTCATAAAATTTTTTATGTTTCTATTAGGTGATGGAGCATTGTGTAGCTCATTTAGATATTGCTATGTTTAATGCCATCCTTCGTGAATCAGAGAATGAGATACCCATGAATACTATATCTGACCCAATTATGGACTCAAGAGTTCTACCGATTCTAGCTGGCGACTTAAGCTTTGGATCAAACACACAGCTTAAGAACTATGTATGTGCTTAAATTATGAAATACTTGCAATTGCATGATGAACAAACAAACAACCTAGAATAGGGACTATGCATGACACCTTCCTTGCACTATTAATTGTTAACACATGATATATACTTTTGTAGGTTGGGAATTGGTCTAGATGGTTGTCTGATATGTTTATACTTACCTGTCCAAATCTAATTATCTTGTTCTGAAAGATATTACCTTTGTCTTTTTTCATACATGCTAGGGCCCTTAAACTGATGGTTTATAGTCAAGTTAGAAGGTAAAATACTAATTATTTCTTGAACTTTATAATGGTCTATACAACATGAAGACTTATGTAATATTGGTGTTTCGTACATCATACTTATAGGTAATAGTATAACACATGTTCATACATATGTTATCGTAACATTGTTTTTTCTCGTTGCAATGCACGAGCATTTACCTATATTTACATATATACTCGAACCTATGTACAGGATGGTATGGAGATGCGGCGGAACTTATTCATGGATTTATTAGCGCACAAAAAAAAATGAATATCAGATATTTATTCCTGCCGATATAAAACATTATCTTAGCCGTACCACAGAAAGATCTATAGAGTAGAGCCTACGACGTCGCGCTCTCCGTGACTGTGTTAAATTTATAAACTTTGCTTTTTAGATTAAATGTCACTTTTAACGTTGGTATTTAATTTTTACAGTATTGTTATTTTATCGTGTGATCTGTGTGTTTTTAGTACAAAATGTTAGCTATCCCGTAGCAAAACACGGGCACGCTACCTAGTTTTTAAAAAAGACTAAAATTGGAGACATGACCATGAACAACAATGTAGCTCCGAACAATGTGTTGGTAGGTGACACATGAATCAATTTACTCACCAAAATTATAAAAGAATCTACTCTACTCTTATCAAGAACTAATTATATCATCACATGCTAACAATGATCTTAACCACCATGTAATTAGCTAGGATTTTAAATGTGTTCAAAGACACCAACCTTTTGGATGATGGATTCACCATAATTTACTTGGAAGCCTTGCACAAAGTCCAATTGAAAAAGTGCTCTCTACTAGAATGAGAATCAAACAATGTAGCCATCAAAATAACGCTAATTAAGCTATAAAATCAAAGGAGTGGATGCTCGTTACTAACCTTAAAGCAAAAAAGATCAATCCATTCTTCCAAATCCAAGAGCTAGATTTACGGTGAAGAGCAGCCGCAATAATGGAGGGAGTGGCCCAAACGCGCGCCTCTGTGCTCGGGATGGAAGAGAGAAGGAAGGAAAGGACGACGTCGGCTTTTTGTACTGCTATTTTATCACTGTCGGTTCTTGACTCGAACCGACAGTGATAGCACCAAATCACTGTCGGTTCTTGGTTAGAATCAGCAGTGATAAGTGGCCGCCAACTCACTGCCGGTGTAAGCCACAACCGACAGTGATGTGGTCCTTCACTGTCAGTTTTAGCCCAACTCTGATCATTTTCTCATTTTACTGCCGGTTCTCACAAATCCAGCAGTGATGAAGCCGGTAGTGATGTTCAAATCTATAGTAGTGCAGGGAACAAGTGAAATAAGTTTAAAAAAAGGAACAAGTGAAACACAGAAAAAATGTACATCATATTTTACCACCGAATCTATTAAAAGTTTGATTTTAAATTTACTCGCTAAAATCATGCAACTTGTAGCTTTGTTATAAACTTGGGTCTAAATTTATTTTGAGATGTGATGAGCACTTCTGGTAATGGTAAGTTTCAGAATAAGTGAATTGTAATGGTAGAACTTTAAAGTAGAAGAATTGTAATGGCTGGGATAAAAAACCTAAAGAAGGGAAATTTGGATGGTATTGAAGATGTATTGTGAAAGCAAAGTAAAACTTCAGTTACTACAATTTAAGACGCTAGAAGGTTTAGAAGGAATCTTTTAATATTTACCAAAACGAAAACGGGGTCGTATTTGCAAGATTCGCAGCATAGCGCTAGCGCCATAGCTAGGGCCATAGCCCACTCTGCTCAACGGGCACCAGGCACAACCAAAAAGACAGGGGCCCGGCCGCAAAATCCTTTCTCCTCCCCTCCAGCCCCGTCGACCGTCGCCGCGAATACACTTGGCTTTGCGCCTCCACCTTTCTCCAGGCAACCACGGTCCCACCCATGGCGGAGCCACCGCCTCCGCCGCCTCCATCGCAGCCGCAATTGAAGCTATTCAACTCGATGACTAAGGCGAAGGAGCCCTTCCAGCCGCGGGTGGAGGGCAAGGTCGGCATGTACGTCTGCGGCGTTACGCCCTACGACTTCAGCCACGTCGGCCACGCCCGCGCCTACGTCGCCTTCGACGTGCTGTACAGGTACCAGACCCCTTGGATCTGGCGCCCCTCTGGCTTCCTAGATGCGCAATTGGTGGGATCGGTTTATGTAACGGGACGCTTTTACTTGGTGTAATTCAGCTAAAGCATGCCGAAACCGGTGCTTTAAGTTGTGAGTACCTCTAGTTTAGTGATTGAGTCGACTTCTACTGCTCTCGCTGCTTGTACGTGGAATTGTTCTGTATGCTCTGGCGAAATTATCCAGTGAATTTTCGTTTTTGTCATCAGCATAAATTACTCCAATGTATTCAATACGCGATCTGCCTAACTCGGAACATGTTGAGATCAGCTAATGGCATGGTAGTGATACAGCAGTTCTATTATTGTTCAAATCAAACTGTTTCAATGCACCAGATAATTTTTCATGTATTAAGTTTGAATTGAAATTGTGTTATGAAGCTTTTAGTGCTTCTAATTTTTCTTCTTATGCTTTGATAAAATAATTGGTTGTATATTCTATGCAGGTATCTTAAATTCTTGGGGTATGAAGTTGAATATGTGCGTAATTTTACGGACATCGATGATAAGGTAATAAATGCCCAGATCATTTTAGTAGTACTCTTTAATAATTGATAAACAAAAGGAGAAATTTTCGTTTTATACTTATTTGTTTTGTGTTCAACAGCTTCCCTTTTAACAAAGGAGGGCATTACCTATTTTTTGCAACGAAAAGATAAAAAATAAATTGACTATTATCACCCGTGTCAAAGTTGCCCTCTGCATGTGTGCATCTTTCAAAGAGGAACCTTAGGTTTATTATGGTGTGGTTTTTATCTTTCTCCAAGCTAAGAAGTAGTGTGTAGGAATTGCATTGCGCTATAAATTTACCCTTTCTATTCAGATGCTCTCTAGTGTGTGTATATTTGCTGTATATTGTCATATATTTTAATGCTATATAGTGACTCCAGATCTTGTTTTCATTGTGCAGATTATTAGGCGTGCCAATGAAGCTGGTGAAACGCATACAAGTTTGAGTAGCCGGTTTATCAATGAATTCCTTCTTGATATGGCTGCGCTCCAGTGCTTGCCTCCTACACGTGAGCCACGTGTAACAGAACACATTGAGCATATTATAGAGTTGATAACCAAGGTATGTTCAAGTATTGCGGTAAACAGTACCAATCGGTAGTCTAAATGTTTGTGCTACTGTGCATCTGTTGTGAACAGAAGAAACACTGATGATTACACTAACTCATCGCCTTAAAATTTAGTGCAGAACTAAAACCATATCCTCTGCTTCCAGCATAGTGAAAAGTTATGCTTAACTTGCTCTATATTACACTGGTCCTACAAAATTGCACTGTGAATTGTGATCCCTTTTATCTCTTGTATCGTAAGAAATTATTTACTCAGCAATTACAATTATTTCTGCTCTGTATCTGTTTCTGAACAGATAATGCAGAATGGGCATGGCTATGCTATAGAAGGGGATGTTTACTTTTCTGTTGATGGTTTCCCTGAATATCTCCTTCTATCTGGAAGAAAGTTGGATCAAAATCGTGCTGGTGAACGTGTCGCTGTCGATACAAGAAAGCGTAATCCTGCAGATTTTGCCCTGTGGAAGGTAATTTTGATGCAATGGTATTTCTATCTTAGGAATGATTTCATAGAAACCACCATTTGAAGTGCACCTTCCATCTATACTAACAGTATGTGACAATGACATGTAGGACCTTAGGCCACATGTTATTGTTACATGGCCTGGTGGTATAGTGAAAGGTGCACTGAAACGGTGGCATGGATGAAATTTACACTTTAGCTTTTGTGTCTGTCCACTTTCTTCTCATTCTTAGTGGATCACTGTGTGCAGTCTGCCAAGGAGGGTGAGCCCTCCTGGGAAAGTCCTTGGGGGCATGGAAGACCAGGATGGCATATTGAATGCAGTGCAATGAGTGCTCACTATTTAGGACATGTGTTTGATATTCATGGTGGAGGGAGAGATTTGATTTTTCCTCACCATGAAAATGAACTTGCACAGAGCCGAGCGGCTTATCCAGAGAGTGAGGTGATATGCTGGATGCATAATGGCTTTGTGAACAAGGATGACCAGAAAATGTCAAAATCAGAGAATAACTTCTTCACTATCAGAGATGTATGGGGTGAACACATGGCTATTTTTAGCATTTTCTCTGGCTGAGTTTTACTGTTTGGTTACTCTTCAGACCTCTAACAGTTATTTTCTTTCAGATTATTTCTCTATACCACCCGATGGCCTTACGCTATTTCCTGATACGGACACATTATAGATCTGACGTGAATCATTCTGATAAAGCAATTGAGAATGCATCAGATCGTGTATACTACATTTATAAGGTGCTTAAGTAAAGTTCAAATATTGGTTTGTCAGTATCCAACCAATTTGTTGGATATGGGAATTAATCATCTTTTTTGTCTAAATTTGCTCAATGTGAATTCCATGTAGACGTTGTATGACTGTGATGAAATGTTATCTAAATATCGTGAAGAGGCCATCTCTGTTCCAGTCCCAGCCGAGGAGCAAAATCTGGTCAACAGACACCATAAAGCTTTCTTGGACAATATGTCGGATGATCTTAAAACCACAGATGTTCTGGATGGTGAGGATGGCCTCACGGATCTGCTGAAGGCCATTAACAGCAATATGAATGATTTGAAGGTATGTTGGTACTGTTTCTTGCTACCATGTTCCAAGGTTTGAATTTTTAGGAATTGTATGTGGCATTACCCTTTTTCTTTGGATTTCGTGGTTGATATGACACCTTTTCTACTTTCAGAAGCTGCAACAAAAACTAGAGCAAGAGCAGAAGAAGCATCAGAAAAAGCAACAACAGAAGCAACAGCAAACACAGAAACAACCTGAAGATTACATTCAAGGTCTTATTGCTCTGGAGACAGAAATTAAAGATAAACTATCAGTACTTGGTCTGATGCCACCTTCATCTTTGTCAGAGGTACTAAAGCCACTGTCTGTCTATAACTAAATATAATCCAACTATGCTGTCCAATTATGATTACTACATGTTTCATGATCAAACTTTGATCCAACAGGTACTGAATCAATTGAAGGACAAAGCATTAAAGCGAGCAAATTTGACTGAAGAGCAATTGCAAGAGCAGATTCAGCAGAGAACTGTTGCGAGGAAGAACAAGCAGTTTGAGGTGTCTGACGGAATCAGGAAACATCTTGCTACTCTAGGCATTTCCCTTATGGATGAACCCACTTGTACATCATGGAGACCATGCGAACCAGAGCGGCCTGAAGAGTCAGGATCTGTAACTAGTGATCGTGTTCCTGGAAAAATTAACAAAAGCTCAGACCCGGCCTGAAGAGTCAGGATCTATAACTACTGACGCGGTAACTGAAACATTAGCCGATGCTCAGGTGCCACCTTAGGCTGATCAGCTTAGCGTGTCACATTTTGATGTGATATTCTGTAGAGGTTCACTGACCTGTTAAAACCTGTGTTTAGGGTTGTGTAAGAAGGGCTCCCCGTATACAGGACACATTTGGACAAGTTGTGTTCTCCATTTATAGATATAAAAATCCGGTAAAAACCATTTGTGCCAACAGAGGGATTAGTTGTACTTGGCCCTTGTGATCTTCTCTGGTTGTCCTGATACTGTTGATAAGTGTCTAATGGATATGTTTGTTGATGCTCCAGTATGGAATGGTGATTCTGTGCTGATCAAGCAGCTGGCCATCCGGCCGCAACAGATGCGACAGCACAGCTTGTGCGCTCAAATTTTTTCTTTCTTGAATACGCAATTGTGCGCTCAAATTTGTCGGCGAGGATTTGGTGTTTGAAGGTCCAAACATGCAACCAGCTTAAGGCCCTGTTTGATTTCTACAGGGGCGTCGAATATTTAGACATGGAGTATTAAATATAGACTATGAAACTAATTACATAACTTGTGAATAATTTGCGAGACGAATCTTTTAAGCCTAATTAGTCTATGATTTGGCAACGTGTTGCTACAGTAAACATGTGCTAATGATAGATTAATTAGGCTTAAAAATCGTCTCGCAAATTAGCCTCCATTTATGTAATTGGTTTTGTAATTAATCTATATTTAATGCTTTTTATTAGTATCTCAACATTCGATGTGACATAAATTTTAGGAGCGACTAAAGAAACAAACACCCCCTGAAAATGACAATTGCGTGTTTACGGATAGGCCTGCTTCTATCCTTATCCGACTCAAATCTGTCGGCAATGAGTTTCTCTTGTAATAATGCATGGGGCTCAATTTCTTTTTGTCAGTGTCTTTTTTTTTTGGAGTCATTGTTGGGAGCTGCGACCATTATCCATTCTAGATTGTGCGTGAGATATTTATTGGCTGATCAAGTCAACTGGGACTGGGTCTTTTTTTTTTTTTTGAGGGAACTGGGACTGGGTCTTTTATCTACCATGTTCTGTCAGCTTAATCAAAACATTGCACAAAGCCGCCTCTGTACTATTGGTTCTGTCAGCTTAATCAAAACATTGCAACAAGTAATTGTGACGGACCAATTTTCTCACCCGGCTTCCGCAGGGCTGCTAGAAGTGAAGTCACTAGTGGACTCAAACTTGTTGAGCTTTCATAAATCGCGTAATTGCAATCGAGCCGCTCATGAGCTGGTCGTTCTGGGTTTGTGTTGTGTTGAGGGAGAAGAGCACATTACGTGCGACGTGTCGGAGAACATTGCTGACGATTTGTCAGCAAATGTGAATTGAGCATACCCAGGTTAAAAAAAAACATTGCACAAAGCCGCCTCTGATCTGTTGGCTTAGCAAAGTTCGCTTTCCTCAATAATGTCTGGGGCAAAGTAGACTTTTATGTTAGCGTATGAATCACGCCAAAATGCAAGTATAAACTATAGTTCGAAGCTTCATAATCTACACTTCTACACTTCGATTTGTCTCTCTCTTTCTCTCCTAGCGTCCTGATAATCTCATTGTTTCCTCCATGGCTACCAACGCGAACGAAACACAATCGGCGACGAACCCGCTCTTCACCGTCATATTCGACGTGACGAACAACGACAACTACGGCGACTTCATCGCCGGCCTGCGGCACAGGCTAGGCAACCCGAGGCACTTCTCCCGCAACCGCCCCGTCCTCCCGCCGGTGGAGGCTGGCCAGCACCCGCCACGCCGCTGGTTCCACGTCGTGCTCATGACCCAGGCCGGCGCGCTCACGCTGGCCACGCGCGCCGACAACCTCTACCTGGAGGGCTTCCGGAGCCGCGACGGCACGTGGTGGGGGCTCACCCGCGGCCTCATCCCGGGCGCCACCTACCTGGGCTTCGGCGGCTCCTACCGCGACCTGCTCGGCGACTCGGACCGCCTCGCCAGCGTCGCCCTCGGCCCGCAGCAGATGACGGAGGCCGTCAACGCGCTCGCCGCGCGCGTCCCGGCCGACCTCGCCTCCGGCGCGGCGCAGCAGCGGGCGAGGGACGCGCTGCCGGTGCTGCTGCTCATGGTGCACGAGGCCACGCGGTTCGCGACCGTGTCGGGGCTCGTGGCCGGCCTGATGCACCCCAGGGCGGCGATGAAGAACGGCACCATCACCATGGAGATGAAGGCGCAGGTGAACGGGTGGCAGGACCTGTCCACCGCGCTGCTGCGGGCGGACGCGGTGACACCGGGGCAGTTCACGCCGTTCCAATGCATGGGTGTAAGGACGGTGGAGGAGGCCGCCGCGACGGTGGGGATACTGCTGTTCGTTGAGGTGCGCGGCGGGATGACGGCGGAGACGGCATTGCGGTTGTTCCGTGGGAACTAAGAGCAACTCCAGATCTTCGTTTTTTTTTTAAAAAAAAAACTTCCTATTTTGACTTTATTTTTTATAAAAATCTACTCCTGTCCAGCTTGTAGTAAACTTATCCTAAAAATAAGTTGGTAAGGGTACGTTTGGTTTGAAAAATGAGATGATTTATTTTCTTCTCACTCCTCATTTTTTTATTTAATTTATGAAATAGAATAAGTTGATTCATCGATTCCACTAAAATTTATAGAATGGATTCATGATGCATCATCTCATAAAGCAGGTCCACCAGCCAAGCACACTCGCTCAGTAATAACAGTAACAAAGCTCGGCGTAAAAGGCCATGCAGTAAATGGAGTACTACCGTGGACTAGTATATTTGTAAACCTTCCACGCTTTCTATACAAGACTAGAATGTCAAAAATTAGGACAGAAAAAATTGAAGCAACACTAAGCTATGAAGTACGAAGTGACTTTACAAACCAAACACACTAGCTTCGTAGTAACAATAACAAAGCTCGGTATAAAAGGCCATGCAGTAAATGGAGTACTACCATGGACTAGCATATTTGTAAACCTTCCACGTTTTCTAAACAAGACTAGAATGTCAAAAATTAGTTCAGAAAACATTGGAGCAACACTAAGCTAAGCTGGTAGGATCGATGAAAAAAGAAGTGGTGTATATGTGCATACCGAGAGTGGAGCAAACACCTTGGTGATGAACACTTGTCCTACACGTACCATCATCAGTAAAGAGCCTTACGCAGCAGCGCACGGGACTCGCTGTGGTTGAGGAACTCGTCCTCAAGGAACCTCCAGGAGCCACGACTCCACGAGCGTTGAACTAAGGCAGCATCAAGGATTGGAGCAGGTCGTTGGAGACGGTGTCGTAGATCCACCACGTCAACACCGTGCAGTCCATATGGACCCAGACACGACGGTCCGACAGAGCTTCATCGGATAGAACATGGGGAGTCAGGGCGTACTTTTGCCGAGCACCACGAGGAACAGGCCGCACCATTTGCTGAAGTTGTTGGCGGCCGGCTCCAGGGTGAACGGGATCAAGGCCTAAGTGTCAGATATAGAAATTTCTCCCTGCTTTCTGCCCCTATCAATCATGGCCTTCCTGCCCTCCGGCGACGGCGACAAGCCGACAGCCGCCTCGTCGTCGCCAATGGACTTAGGCTCCGGAGGGAAACAAAAATCTTGGTGGGATGGAAACGACCATAGCATCAAGCCATCAACCATCGCCCTCTCCTCGTTGCCTGCCTCTCGGCTCTCGCCCATAGGCTGAATCTTCGTTGTGCGGAAGGTGTGCTGGCCTGCTTGCTTGTAGCGGAAAGGTCGTCGCCGCTGCTAAACAACTCGAGCACGTCGACGCTCTTGCTCGTCAACTCACCAATCACGCTCGATCGGTGGTGCAACCTTTACACACACATGCAGTCACAGAGCTCTTGCACCAATCACAATTCGATCTTACACCAATCACAGATCGATAAACTCGTGACAAGAAGAGAGCTAGGAAGACAGAGTTTCGTTCGAAAGCGTTACAGAGAACTTTTCGGGATAGCCAAGAATTAACTTGCCTACAGCTCCTCCAACAGCCAATAATACATCAGCTAGCTCCTACTTTCTTGTTACTCGCTGCACCATCCTCTGATTCTGCAGCGGCAGCCTCCAGCTCCATTCAAGCTGACACACTCGGCGGCAGGGATGATCTTGGCGCCTAGCCAACGACGCTGGAGCTGCCACAACCGATGCCATTGATTCGGATGGATGGAGTCTTCAGAGACAGGCAGACAGCATGGTAGAGACCAGGAGGAGGTGACCTCTTTCTTGATCTCTTCAAGTTTGTCCTCTCCCAGAAGTCAGAGGTGATGGCGGCATCCACTTCTCATCATTGGTTCAGAGGCAAAAACCAGAGGAGGGAGTGGGAGCAAGTGAAGGTTACACATCACTAGCTCAATTTAAGGGCCGGCGACACATCACATCATCTATTGTACCTGAATCAGGTATTCAGGTATTGAGCACATCATCCCCTAAAAAAAAGGTATTGAGCACATAAACAACATGCGTGCAATAATCTTGTTTAGCACTAAACTTCGCCACTAGCTCATGCTTTCGGAGTTGCCAAAGCAACTGCTCTTCAACTCAACCCTATACTTGATGAAGTTTATTTCGTCTGTCAATAATAACCAAGTTGATGAAGTTTATTTGCAAATGATGAAGAAAAAAACATGTTATAGGAGAAAGACAATAATAAGGGTCTGTTTGGTTCCAGGGACTAGAGACTAAAAGAGAGACTAAATAACCTGTTTGGTTCTGGAGACTAAAAGGCTGAACAAAGACCAAAACACCCCTGACTTTAGCTTCTCTGCTGCCCTTCACCGCAGCCATTGGAGAGGGGAGGGGAGGGGAGGGCTGCCGCCACCGGGCAGCCATCGGAGGGGGAGGGGAGCCCGTCGCCGCAACCATCGGAGAGGGGAGGGGAGGGCCGCCATTGCCGGGCGAGCCTGAGGCGGGCGGATCCGTCGGGGCGGGGCGTGGCGTGAGAGGAGAGAGAGAGAGAGAGGGAGGGGTATGGACTGTAAAGTTGGTCCATTAGTCCCAATAAACCTCTCCTAAGGGATTAGTGGACTAGAGACTAAAAGTCTCTGTAATCCCTCCTATTTGGTTCAAATGGACTAAAAGGGACTAAAAAGTAGTCCCTCCCATGGAACCAAACAGGGCCTGACCAAATAACTTTGGGACTAAATCCTTGGGACAGATTGTTCAAACCAAAATTGCATACAGGACTAGATAGAATTCCGTACATGACTTAAAAAAGAAAGCTTGTATTCCTCTCTCTCTCTCTCTCTCTCTCTCCTGTCTCTTCTTGCACAGCAGCACCTCTTCTCGCGCGAGACTTGGGTAAACTAGTGTGAAACCACTGGTTTTTCGAGCATTTCCACCGGGACTGCTCCACCAGTCCTCGGCGACCCTCACGGCCTCCATGGCCGGCCGGCAGCCTACCGTGGCCAACTTCGGCTGGATGCTGTTTGCTGCCTGCCCGGACGCCTCGCTCGGTGGCCGCATGCTTCTGGGCCCGTTGTTGGATAAGTTTCGGTCACCTCTCAGCCTCCACGGCCGCCCGGCAGCCTACCGTGGCCACAGCATTGGCATAGTATTTGAGACTCAAGAATGAAAATACGGATGCACCTTTGCATTCAGTACCCTTTCCACGATGGAGGTTTGGATGCATCTCAGGAGATTCGACTGCCTCAGCCCCGGTGCAACAATAGAAGACTGGTGGTCGTCTTCTTTGCAAGGCCATAACACAAGACAAAAGTAAACAATTGTAGCGCTGCTCATATATACCGTATACAGCTTGGAACATCCGGAAAGAAGAGAAACAGAAGAATCTTCTAAGGCAAACTAAACTCGTCGATGCAGGTTTTCAATATGGCAAAAGAAGAAATGGCTCTCATGAGAGTTGCTTGTGGGGGCAGCCTTGCATCTGCAAATTAGTTTCAAAAAGAAATGAAAAAACGGTTATATTAGCATCAGGTCGACACAACTCTTAGGAAGATTCTAGACAAAGGATGGCCTTTATTTGGCTCTACTTGCATGACGGCACCGCAGAATCATGGTTTAAAGGGACTTGTTACTTTTGGCATGGTTTTTAGGGCATTTGGCACGGTCTTTTCGCATGAAACCTCATCATATTGTAGCATGGTTTTTCACATGATGTAAATTTAATAAACATGGTGGGCATAGTGGCCTAATGCTGAGCATTAGTCACTGAAAAAGGATTCCATAGCCTTTGGGAAGGCATAAGCGTTCACAAAAAGAATGGCTGAAATGGCAAGGGATCCCGTACTCGCAGAGAGAACCTAGAATCTTGGGTTGAATTTATCAGCAACAAAAACAGAGAACTCGATACCCTTCTGCCCTTCAGCATATGTAGGTTATCATTTCATTCCCACTTCATATCAGAAATATTAAAGCCAAAAAAGTTTGTAATTCTGTAGAGATACCAGGTGCGACGAAAGCTGCTGGGTTACTGCATCAGGCAAGAACAAACTGAACAATCCATGCTGCTAATCACATAGCTTAGCCAAAGTAGGGTCAGTTGCTGATTTCCTTCGGATTCTATGTGGGTCATCTCTGTCTCTCTGAACAATGTGGCGCCAGCTGAAGGAAAACAATGCCATGTGTGAGTGTAACCTTTTCATCTTCAAGGAGCTGGCTTTTGTTTAGTGCACAAAACAACGAGGGCTAAAGCATGGCCACTTTGGATCACTGGGACAAGCAAGGATCGTCAAGGCAAAGTGCCCCGCGTTTTATGGGCTTGAAAGTTCAGACCGCTCCCTGCTCTCCTTTTGCCTTTGGCTGCACCAAGAGCCAGCTTCTTCTGAACCCTGGTTGGCTTCTTCTACTTCACAGAAACGAGAGTGGATGTTGACCGCTTTGGCTTGGTATATGCATGTCACATAGGATAGGAGTATTCTCCAAGCTCTTCTGTTGCATCAGAGATAGGTACTGTATAGAGACTGCACTCTGAAACCCCATACGAAACTGATAAAGGTTGCACTCTGAAATCCCATGGAAAAAACAATCCCCATGTAAATGAAAAGAAAATGATAAAGATTGCACTCTGAAGCCACAAGGGATCAGAGAAGAGAATGTGGGCAGCTTTATTTTCATCAGCTGGAAGTCGCCGTCATGAGCGATATATAAACCTAGCTATCAAATCTAATTTTGCGATAACAAACAAGATGGTTACTACTTTTCAGGGACTGTAGTTCACCTCCTCTGTAAGAAGGGTGTGTTTGACAATGGAATTGAGTGCAAGAGAAAAATATGATGGTTCCTTGCTAATCTGAATGGAGATCAAATTAACATTCCATGCACATCAGGGACTATCTCCTCCACAAGTATGCCATCGAATCAAGGAATGCAGGGTATGTGTACCTTTGCATGCATTTGTGATATTTTCAACAACCCGAACATGAAGAGAAAAAAAAAGCAAGAGACTGATACCAGGATCTGCTTGAAGTAAGGGGCCAGAGATGTTACGGAAACGGACGGTCGAAGAACATTTCCTCACTGTCCTCTCTGCCTAGAAAAGGAAAAAAAAAAAAAAACTTCACAACACGAAAAATAAAGAAAATCAGCACATGAAAGTTGAGAACCAAGCAATGGAAGACATGTCAGAGTGATTGGTCAACTAAGTTCTTTCATTATGTTTTCTATATTGTTATCTGAATAGAATATTCGAACATAAAAAGAAGTGGGAAAACGCCATCTGACCTAACGATGATACAGTTTATCTTAAGATCGACGAGCAATTAAGCAATTAACTGAACATAATATTTGAACATAAAAAGGAGGATCCCAAATCCCCTTTGTCCGATAATCAGATAAATAAATTAATGAAACTCTGTGAGCTCCAGTGAGTTGAATTGACATGCCTTAAAAGGTTTAGGTTTATGTCTTTCTTAAAAATATAGACCCCCATTGAAGCTATGTGAGGTTTCTTTTCTGCTTGGTCCTTTGATAAGCCTAGTACTGTGGTGTCAACTTGCTGCAGAGAATGAAAATAATAATAATGGTTCATAAACTTCTGTTTACCTTAGTTTAATACTTGAGGCAACTAAAATTTGTGCACCCAAAGAATAACAGGAAGTTACCTGCCATAAATTGGCAAACAACGTGTCCTGAACTGGTTATCTAGAGTTGCATCTCCGAGAGCTAGTACCACTGCTAGGTGGTCATACCAAATCTGAGAAACATATATACAGATCTACTGATGGCTTTGATATGTACATCAATGCACTGCTCGTGAAACCATTTCAATGAATGAACTTGGAAATGAGCTTGATCTAAATGGACGAAAGGCATCCCAGGGGTAGTAGCAGCATCATTTTACATCACAAACCTGTTATATGAACACCAATAGGTCAAACAAATCTAACCAGATACCAATTTCTAGTAAATATTTCATCAGACATAGGATTAATAAAAACACTTCAGTTTCTCTGAACAACACTTTTTTCAAAAAAAAAAAAAAAAACCCAGCACTATCAAAGATAATAGAAAAACATAGGATTCCAATATCTAGGCAATATTCCATCAGAGTATCACCAGCATCTGTAGTATCATTGGATTATCACAAAACCACAATGTTGGGTAAGATGGAATTTGGACTGAATTTTTGCATCAGTTAATCAAAAAGTTACTTTATTTGTTCTGGCTCAGCTAATTATTAATTTCGTCAAACCATGCCACAAGCTGCATGCATATGGAGTATCATTGGATTATCACACAACCACAATGCTTGGATAGTTAGAAATTGGATGGTGCATTTGCATCATAGTTACAAAAAAGTTTTTTTTGTTCTAGCTCTGCAAATTTCTGAAAGTAAACTGAGAAAAGGATAATAGACTATAAGGGAATGGCTATTGGCGAAGGACACAAAAACATTTACAAGAACACACACACACAGCAGCAAACTAAATAGACTTACAGGTTGAAAACAATGAAATGCAGGAACTTTGATGCCTACATTTCAGTTTTGCATTTAGAAATCAATATAGCCTGTAGCTTTTATTCAGCTTGCCTAATTTCTGTATTACATTAGGAGTTCCTCCTATTTTGAGAACAACTGGAAATATGGACGTGGATAGAAAAGACCGATTGCCATTTTTTCAGGTGCAGTAAATAACAAGTACTTGGAGGAATCTATCTAGTATAAAATTGATGCTAACACGTGCAAATAGAAGGAAATTACCACTACTTTTACCTTCTATCCATTGCACAATCTCTGAAGGAGTGATACTTTGTAAGCAGAATGCAAAGAAAACAAATGTTCCTACCTGCTACCTGGTGAACTGAACTATAAAAGAAAAGAAGTAAACTGAGCTAACAGGCAAAACGAACAGATTCCATAGGACTTGAGCAAAATAGTGAAAATGTAAGAATTGATGTAGTGGAGGTGGGCATAGCTGATGAGCAGTCTAGTGAATCTATCAAAATGTACAGTGATAATAAAGAGTAAGAATTGACCTTACAAAACCAAACCATTTTTTGAATCACAATTTTCCTTTGCCAGAAGCAGCACTTGTGCACCACTGGACGGCTACTGAGTAACCAGCAGACATATGTACGAAAGAGTTCTCCTTTTGAATTATAGTTATAACAAAGCACAGTCACAACAATAAACAAATGGAGGATAGTGCTCTCATATATGATGGCAAGAAAATAGTTGAATCAAAGTTAGCAGATGTGCAGAGTGGCTGAGACCAATTGCTAAATCAAAGTGTTGGGAGTCAAACTAAATCGATTTCACCTTTAATCAGCTCTTGAGAGCAGCAACGCTACAAGATAGAAGTATCCCCTTTACAAACTGGCATGACAATTTAAATTGGAGGTTACATCCTGCAGGCTAAGTGCTTCAATAAATTACCCTTACAAAAAAAAATCTTTGTTCTGGCTCTATAAATTTCTGAAAGTACACTGAGAAAAGAATAACAAAATATAAGGGAATGGCTATAGGCAAAGGACCCAGACGCATGCGAGCAATGTGTTTAGAGCAATTCGTTTAGGAAAAAACATGTGAATTTGAGCTCAGCAGTCAAGTGTAATTGAATAAATACTTTAAGCATCGGTTAGAAATTTGCACAGCTTTGCAACATTTAAAGGCCAGGAGATTTCACAAGCGGGTGGCTACTGGGTCTTCTAGTCATCCCCAGGCATAGAAGGTATAGGTTGTCAGGCGGGTGCCCTACCAGTCCTCGGGTGGGCATTCATTTCGACAGCCTCAGCAGACCTTTCAGGCTCCTTCCACTCAGTATCGTGCACCTACCCAGCAGGTGCAACACCAGCAGCCCTAGGGACAGTAGGTCCCACCTCATCTAGGACAGAGGAACAAGCCTGGTGCTTGTTTCAAGTGTGGCAAGGAAGGTCACTATGCCCGAGAGTGTCCACAAAACCAGCCAGCCCAGTCTTCTCAGCCATCAGCTAACTCCAGGCTAATCAAGCGGACCGTTATCAAGAAGAAGGTGCTAGTCAGCCGATCTGGACAGGTTAATTTCATGGCGACTGAGGAAATATTGCAAAATGAACCAGTGATGGCTGGTGTTGGGTTTATAAACCCGAGGTCCCTCATAGACCGGCTTTCCCGCAAAGGCTCAGCCCAAGCAGACAGCGCGCAACTCATGGACCGGCCCAAGAGTCTAAAATAACAGGCTAGAAGGGCGGTCCAGTCACCGATCGGAAGGTCTGGCCGAGGAGGAACAGCGCCCGCTTGTCGACTCCGACCCACCTCTCCGACCAGAGTGCTCACTTCGGTCTCCAGCCGCCTCCGGATGGTCTCTCTGACCGAAAGGCCTGGCAAAGCACTACCTCTGACTCCGACCCCACGTCTCCGACCGGGGTATGCAAAGACCCTGCTCACTGCTCTTCTCCGACTGGCGCAACCAGAGCCGACTGGGACCAACCGACCGGGGATGCCTGCCCGGAAAGGACCAGGGAACGAACAGAGAAAGCAAGGCAAGGCACTCAAGTCAAACCATGATACCAGGGACCGTACCCTATCACCTACACGAATAGTACTATGCAATCACCCTAACACAAACAGTATTGTAGGCGCCAACATTTTCCTCTATAGTATTGTGGGCGCCGTTAACTCCCATACGGTAAGGCCCCCCACATGCCTCTAGGCATGGACAGTGTTGTGGGCGCTGGGATTTACCACATTGAGTGAACATGGTGAAACGCCTCACATGCCTCTAGGCATCAACAGTATATGCAGGTGCCGACATCTGTCATACCCAAAACAAGACGACATAACCTCCCACAACAACCAACATCCAACAGTGTTGTGGACGCCTACCATCCTCCTGTACCCGTCGGCGTGGGCAACAAGACTTAGAAGCATACGAACTCTCTCCCTCTCACTTGTAAGGCCATCCCCTTCATCTATAAAAGGGGATGCGCTCTCTCCCAAGAGACTCAGTTGATTCAAGTTCATACAAGCTAATCCAGATCAATCAACTTCAATAGCTCACAACCATAGAACCGCCAGGTTTGGACCTCAAGCACACGCTTGAACACTTTGCTCATAGAGGGGCTCCTGTCGCTCTCGACCATTCCGACCGGATCCGACCGGACCACTCGCGCACTCCATCTTTCTCATTCTCGTTTGTAACTCCACTGCAAACTTCGAGCACCTAGGCTCAGGAATAAAGTCACCGACCGACTCAAACTGGATGTACGGCATGTTGTCTAAACCAGTATAAACCCTATATCATTGAGTGCTAGGCCACCTCCGATCACAATGTGCGATAAAACTACAAATATTTACTTGTTGATCACTTTCTGTACCGACAGTTGGTGCCATCCGTGGGGACACACTGTACATTCAACACTTTTTGGTCATCGGATGGCCTACTTTTACGCCACCCTCGCCATGGCGGGCTCAGGCGATATGGTTCGTTTTGGCTCGCTCAAGTTTCCCGCTCCCCCACCGGTTGGGATGAAGGTTCCACCCATCTTCGAGCCATCCTAGGCCTTCCTCTTTGGAAGTCTGGACTTCGTCGCCAACCGGCTCGGCGTACTACACCTCCGCGAGGAGGCTCACGTCCCGGCACCCGTTGGAGGGGTGCCCTCCATCGACTCTGCGACGCACGACTTCGACGACACGACATCTGCACTTCATTCTGAGCAAACTCTCTACTCAAGCCCCGCTGTGAGTAACGTATATGCTGTTATTTACTTACTATTCTCTATATTCCGCCAATTACCTAGAGGAACCCCGTTGTCCCCGACGCGACCGCCATACGACCGGTTCCCCTACGGCCTCACATCTTCCGTGGACACATACGCCCAGGGGCTCCGAAGGATGCCAACGCCGCCCCCTCTCGCATCCAAATTCATGGAAATGCCTAGCCACTGTCTGTCCTGGGAGTGCGCTATGGCGGACGCTCTGAGACACCCAACGGTGGAAGCAGAGTCCTAATAGACTCACACCTCACCGGACTCTCATGCGGAGACCCCTGAGCTCACATGGAAGCACGGTGAGGCCATACGACAACAGTGGTTGCATCAGCCACCGACTGCGCTAGCGCGCTCGGCGCACCACACTATGCCCCATGCATATAGACCGATGAGCGGCGCCCAGGGTCGCGCCCGTCAGGTCCAGCGCAACACCATGGATAGGGGGAATGATCCCCCACAGTTCGCTCGGGCCAGTCAGAACATCGCCGCCGCAGTAATGCTTCTGTGCGGCCTGTCCGAGCCAAACGACCCTCATGAATAGGCGATCCACTGGAACCTTCGAGCACTAGTGGAGACCATCGCTGTGCAACAGGTGGAGAGCTTCGTATCACGACACCAACTCACGACCTCAATGCACACCAGGGGAATAGGGACTCAGCGGATGGGTCGCTCCACCCGATCACCACGACGGCCGTCGAGCGCGGCATAGGAGGCCGCATTCGCACCTCGCCTTGACATGATGACCGCTCCGTATCGACCGCCTGTCTACGCGCGGCTCGAGCCAAACCAAGACACACGCAACAACAACCGGAGTCCTAGCCCTGATGGCCTGGGACCACGAACCTATGTCCAAAACCTCCAGCAAGCGCCGCTCCCGCCGCGCTCCAATGGAGGCCGGGGGAAAGATAAGGCCAAGCACCAGGATCAGGACGAGGGCCCCTCCACGTAGAGGGGGAAAAAGAACATAAATGATCACTGCCAACCGGCCAACTCCACGTTGGATGCCACGACTGATCACGCGGGCATACGGCCCCAGTAGGACCCTCCAGGCCACTTCCATGAGCTCATGGAGAGCCCGTGCACCAACCACGACTACCCCGTCAAACACCTCTACAAGGACTGCCAGCTCCTCGAGTGTCTTCTGCGGCAGGCTGGCAGGCCAAAGGAAGAAAAAAGCGAAGAAGCAGCGACTGAGAAAGGGGGCGTAGCGAGCGAGGATCTAGATGACTGAAGGTTGAAGTGATCCGACTGGACACCTACCGACTGAAGGACAACAACGATGACATTTTCTCCAAATGCTTGGAACAGCTATGTTGTTTTTCTTTCCCTAAGTTTCAGTCTTACTATTATTTACTTAGCGTATGCTCCTAGAAAAGCACCCCGACCCAAACACTTTTTGGCCCGGGGCGCTCGGGGGCTCCATTAGGGTGCACTACTACCTCTCTATTTTGTTTACTATCATATGGTGAAATTCCTTCCTACCCAACCAAAAGGGGAGTTCGTTCCTTTAATTTCCCTTACGTAGCTTTGCTTTAAAACATTTCGACCGATTGCACCCCGCCTTTCCCTATGGTTACGAGCAGCTGAGCCTCACGGGCCACGCCTCGAGCTCCCAAGGTTGCAGCCTACACGACAAACGAGCAGGTATGAGAGAGAAAGAATAAAAACCAAAATGATGATAAGGGAAAACTAAGGAACAAAAGGGAACAAGCTTTCCCGAACAGAGTGACTCCATCACAGAAAACAAAACCAACTATAGTCATTAAGCTTATAGGAACATTTACATGGGGGCTCCCCCATAAACTAAAACTTTTTACATTCACTAAACTACTTATATTTTACAAGTTATTGGACTAGCTCGACGGCATCTGCTGTCGGTGCGACCGGCGAAGGCGTGGGCTGCTCACTCCTCAGTGGCACAATGTTCGGCTCGGTCAAAGCCAGGGTGACATCCACCTCCGACCTAGGCTCCGTGCCATCCGTAGGCTGGGCAATGTCCTCCCCACATATGCTTCTGGCCATGTCTTCACAATGGACATCCATCACCCATTGAGCAGAGACTTGCTCTGCCACTGACCTTGCATGCGGCAGCAAGCTCTCCCCGATCGATTGGATATCCTCCGTGCTCAAGCCTTCAGCATACCCACTATAGATAGTAGTGAAGTCTAGGTTCAGGTGGTGCGTCGCCACCGAAGTCAGCACCCTCGACGCCCCATAGAATAGTCCACTCATGATAAGGTCCCGAACCACATCCGGGACCTCCGCCAGTTGGACGGTGGGCGCGCTAGTGCTTGGCACCAACCTGAAGACTTCCGAGACGATGAGCTAGGCAACGTTGCGGATCTGGTAAAGTTCCCCCTTGAGAGCACGATGCTCTTCATGGGACTTGGCCAACTCCTCTGCATTATGGCTGAAGGTCGCCTTGATCGTCTCTAGGTCCTGCTCCAGCGTCTTCACCCTTCTGCCCAGCTCTGAAAGAAGGGCGGCAAGCTCAGAAACAGGCTAAAGGAAAAAACCAACACGACGGAAAATAGAAAAGGTACGTACCAACGTGGAAGTTCTCAAGGATGGAGAATTCCTCCACCTATTGAGTCACCTACGCGCATAGCCGGGCGTTCGCCTCCTCTGTCCCTATCACCCAGCCCTGAAGTGCAAGCACCTCCTGGTTCGCCTCCGATCGGGCCTTTTGCTCTGACTACAGGGCCCTCCACGCAACCTCTAGGGCCCTCCGCTCCAACACCAAAGTGCTCCGCACCGACTATGGGGGTATGGCCCCCATTATCCACAAGACAAGACATGGGCCGCACCATCAGAGGTGGCCCAGCCCACAAGATCAAGGCATGCACGATGCTGCTCGGCGTGCACCACAGGATATTGTATAGTACCAAATAGGCTACTTTCCTTATAACCCTACCCCTCTAGAGTATATAAGGAGAGGTAGGAGTCCCCTAGTGGACATGATCCATACATCTCAATGTAATACATCAGAACACAAGATGTAGGTATTACGTCATACTGACGGCCGAACCTATCTAAATCTCATGTCTTGATGCTTGTATTACCATCTCACTCCTGATCTCACTCACCTGGCAGTTGTGCCGGTCATCATCATCGATAGCTGTGGTAGAACCACCCAAATTATATGGCCCACATGCACCTGTGATTGTCCTAAAGACCTCTGACTACTCCACACGAGAGCCAGATAACTCTGGTAGTTTGTCGGGTGTCCTCGGGGAACCCTGAATCATCCACATTTTACAACTCATACATGATCAACATGAGTTATCACAACATTACAATATTTGTTACAAAAAATATCTTACATTGGAGTGTGGAAGACTTATAACATTACTTTACAAAACATGTTCAAGTAACAACTTAACTTAAGTTCCAAAAGATGAGTGGAACTATGGAAACAACTTAGATGAAGCATCTAGGGTAGAAGAGATGACCAGATCATGTCAAGCCCACCAACATGACCTCAATCAGTAGCACTAGTCAAAACCTACAATAGGGTTAACAAACCCTAAGTACTTGAGGATACTCAACAAGTCGTACCTGACCAAAAGAAAAAAACTCCAAGGACATGCTGGCTTAAAGGAAAGATAGAAGCAAGGAGTAACTTTTGCAGAAAAGATTACCACCAGTGGATCTTTACTTTCAATATTTAGCTTTGTATTAAGTGTATCCATAGTATCCAGTTTGCACCTAATCTAAATCAATCACTTCTTTAAGCATCTCAACTCATTTCTTCTCATATCGAAGTAACCATGTTTCATTGATTAACTGCGATGTAGATTGGGGGATCGAGTCTTCTTCTCCGAGAAGCACGGCGATTCGAATCGATTTGGCCCAGCTAGGGTTTTCTTACCACACGACATATGTAGGTCCTAGACCTACATATATCAACCTTCACTCGGATCCTCCAAAACATGAACCAGTCTACACTGCCCGAGAATACAGTACTCCACCGTCCTACATCATCCGTGATGTTTCCATAAGGTGGGTACACGCTACTCTCACCATCTCTCACTCCTAGTGCACAGTTAGCTTTTCACATAATGGAATAGCAGAGGTCTTAGGCTTACCAGAGTATGTGGCTAGTATTGCAAGGTCTTGAACACGATAGGTCTACAATGAACGGTCATCAATTGACATAGGCGGAGGACTACACTGAATCATTTCACGATGCAAGCTACCCGCCTGGTCTCAATTTAAACATTAACATTATCATTGTATTCTCATGATCCATTGACAGAGCTGAGAAGAGCAAGGTAAGCCTATTTCTCTTGAACGATGAAACCATCATTCGACTTCTAATGAAGTCTAAGCATTACTAAGCATAAGAGGTACTGACCTATTCATACTAGCAGGGTATAACTAAGGATAACTGATTATCAAGGTAATCATGCAGCAACAGTATTCGGCCAATTTCTAATTACTTAATGCACATCTCACAAGACTTAAAGTGTAATAAAGATTTGTAAATACTAGAGAAGGGTGGTATGCACTAGGGCTTACCTGCGTCGCAGAGAAGGTTAGATCCCACAGAAAGATCCAGTAGTCAGAATTGGCACCAACACCATGGGTGGATGGACCTCCTCCAAAACTTGATCAACATGAGTCTTCTCACTCTCGTATACACTACACATAACAAATGATGCTTGCTTTAACATGATAGACTACATGCCATGATGTATGATGGAAGACACACAAGTGCATAACAGAAGTCAATCAAAGTTAATTATCTTGAGTACAACTTTCCTTCACTAAGAACTAGGGTTATTTATTATAAAAGGCATTTTAGTTATTTAATCATCAAGTTAATTAGTTGTTTATCATGAAAGACATAACTTAACATGGATCAACAAAAGATTAACATATTGCCTAACTCATAATCATTATAAAGAAACTTATAAAACTAAACATTCAAATAAGGCATTTTAATTATTATTTAAACCAGTTGATTATGAGCATATCATGGAAATAATTAAGATACCATGGAATAGCAGGGGTTTTGGTGTTCCAAGGTCCACAATCAAAGTATGAAACACACCAAAGTCATTTTATGATTTATCCTAATTATTTTAGTAATTATTAATTAATAATTAAAGCATGTATTTAAGTGGATAAATTAAAATTATCAAAATAGTACCATAATTTTGATGAAGATAGGTATAAGCATGTAAAGCATACACAAAACGTTTCATGATTAAAGGTTAATTATTTTAGCCTATAAAAATCAAGGAAAGTGTATTTTTTAATTAAAAGAGGTAATTTTAAAGCATGCAAAAACTATTGATTTTCACCATTTCATATTTTTCATAGATAGAGCACATCATTAAGAGGCAACACAAATATTTTCATGATTTTATCATAGTACTATATTTTTCTATGAATTTAACAAGAATCAGCACATTTAAACATTTTTTGAAAAAGGGATAAATCAATTTCTGCACCAAAATTCTTTTCTCACCCATCCCTCATCTACCCACTGCCACTGACGCATGGGGCCAGGGTCAAACCCGACCCTGCCCGGCCTTGACCATGACTTGTCGACGGGTAAGCCGCGTAGCTCACCACCGGTGAGGTCTTCGGCGATAAGACTACTACCGACGAGCTAGGGAAGACCTCGCGCACACATCTACGCTATTGGTTGAATGCGTTAAGGCACGACTCGTGCGTAGCCACAGTGATGGCAGCTCGATGGCACACGGTACGATGGCGCGATGGTGGTCCGACCGCTACCGGCCCTGTCTAGCTCAGCTAAATCTCTACGGACAACCAAGAAGCTCACCGCGACTTGCATGACCCAAAGTTTGAAGCGGAGGTGGCGTGGATAGGCTTGCCGGCGGTGATGGTGGCGCAGACCGATAGCAAGATCGCGTTCTGGTGACTTCGGTGCGCTTCTGACAAAACAACAAGGCCAATGTGCATCAAGGAGTTAAGGCAAAGCTAAAACGATAAAAGAGAGGACGTGAGAGCAGCTGGAGATGGCTGGCCACGGCGAGCGTCCCACGGCGGTGCTCGGTGGATGGCGGCAGTGGTGACCGACGCTGAGAGCAACTCTGGTGGCTACAAGTGATGCGAGCAAGACAGGGGGATGCGCAAGGAGACAGAGAACTTGGCTATGAGGTGAATTGGGCAGGACTTTTACGACGATGATGAATTTCGCCGGTGGCAAGACGGATGGTGATGGAGCATAGAAAGGAAAAAGAGTGAGACAACCACCAGTGCTCAGTTTTTAATGGCGAGGTTGCAAACTATGGCTTCGCCAGCGCCTTCTCGAGCATGGCCACATGGACGGCCACACGTCAAGCGCTAGAAGCACCATAGAGGCAGCCAAACGGCTCATGGCGACAGCGAGGGGTAGGCAGGTAGCTATTGCCGATGATGCACTATTGCAGCCTGACAACCAAACTTCTTCCCCCATTATCGCTCGATTATAAATAGTAACTTGATTAACTCCTTTAAACAAAGTTGTTCCATGAACTGTGATCTCCATCTTCTATTAAGGGACCAACATCAAGAAATCATTAGTTTGAAAGATGTTGAATTTTGAAAATATGTAAGCCAAACTAAAAACCCTAGGTTCAGTTCAGAAACTAAAAATAGTTTTTGATTAAGCATGTTTAGGTAGTTAATTAATGATAACTAAACTCTTCAACCAATAACACAGTTTCAAAGTACAAACATCATGCTTTGAAATGGTACCAAAGTTGTACAACTTTTATCTATGAAAATTTATTTAACAATTCTCCAAAGATTAATCTTATTAACTGGATTTCAGGGATTGGCAAAAATGCTATTTGAGCAAGACAATATTAAATTCTATTTTTGAAACTCAACTTCAACATGTTTGACTTAGAAACATCATCAAACTTTCATTCCACATGAAAGCACACACTTTATACTATGAAGTTTGTTTTAGCAAAATTTTAATTGTTTAAGCAAATTCACATATATAAATTCCCAAAGAACCTTAATTGAGATTATTGTTAACATTGATAACATTTCATATAACGTATAAAACACTACATATGCAACATATATATGCTATGAATGAAACATGGAATGCATTTATGCCACAATGCTTATGCATGATGATGATCATGGTCAAGGTTCTATTAAGTTCGTAACACCTAGGGTGTTACAATAGCCCCGCTTATCCTTGAAGCTACAATGTCGCCTCTTGTAGAACATGCAACAACATGGATTGTACGTTGATGACAAGGATAACTCATCCCACTAGACAAATGAGCCAATATGACGCGGTGGTGTGCCCTGCTCACTACTACAGTAACTTTAATGGAGGCAGGCCTTTTTGTTTAATGGAGGCGGGCAACGCAACCGCCTCCAATCAAATGTCATGGTTAATCTGAACCTATGGAGGTGGTTGCTTTGCCTGTCTCGGTTACTACTTATTAATGGAGGTCTGCTAGCTAGGTCCTGCCCTACAGATGAGGTCTACAGTGCGGCGAGGGCACCATTGTTCGACATTGGAGGATGGGTCTATGGCATGCTATCAGTGCCACCCGGTGTGGTCGTATACCTTGGTGGTGGTGGTGGAGCAGCTATGGCCTCCGCCATGGGAGCCTCAGCTACTATTGGAGTAGAGACCCCACATAAGCTCACATTTACATGGCTAGAGAGGCCTCGCCATTCGTAGCCACTTAAGCCCAAGTGCCCAACTAGTAGGCGTTCACCCCCATCTTGGCCCAGTAAGTCTTTGGACTGTCATGGCCCTGGCCATGGCTAGTAATATGAGTAGTTGGTAGGTGAGTGTTAAGGTCTGTGAGCCTATTTTATATTGGGCTTGGCTCATGTAGTGAACCTATATGTGCACTTGTGGATTGATTGGCAGGGATATCGAACATGAATAAAACAATCATCCCCTATCTCTACTAGTCTTCCTCCTCACATCTCTGCTTGAGACAGCATCGTCGTGCTCTGTTGCTGTGCGCGACGCCAGCAAAACCCTCTTGATATCAAGGATCATGACATGGACCTTCTGTAAATGACAAGGGTAGTGATCCTAAAAAACGATGGTAGAAATGATTCATGAGGAGCTCACCTCACACTCATGATGACCTGGTGACCTTGCCTCGTTAGTCTACAGGTGCCCATGCCCCAATAGCCCAACAAGAAACATTGGTTGAGTGACAACAACCACCTCCCTCGCTTTTCATCAGTCGGCGACAATAGGAACAGCACCGTAGTGGTAGAGAGTGCTGATAGAACTGTAAGATCAACTAGGCATAGATCTAGTAGGTACAACCTTTCTATTCATAATAAAAAAATGTAGATCATCCTAGTACATGAAGAAATAGAGTAACAGAGAGGAGAGGGTGGGAGGTGTGACATCATTGACCGTTGGAGGGTTTGGTGGAGGAGCTGGAGCCATCCATGGCGATGGTAGTGGTGTGGTTCGAGTTGGTGAAGGCGGTGATGATGTAGCAGTGAAGTCCGGTGGCAGCGAGGCAATGGAGCTTGCCATCACTGGCTATGCACCCTCTAGATCGGATTAGGGTCTGTTGGTGGGGCGACTATGGCTGCTCACGGTGAACCTCATGAAGAGAGCCACCAGCCCCCCCACCTCTATTTTTATAGCACAGTGTGATGGGGGCCCACCAACCATGTAGGGTTGAGAGCCCCTGATCAGGGCGCGGATCTAAGGGCCCAATTGGTCGTTGGGCCAATTGGTGGAGATCATCTAACATTCTCTCCCTTGATCTCACCTTATTACATCAATTCAACTTACTTACTTTATCTTGTTCCTATTCCATCATAGATCAGTGCATAGAGCATGCCTCATAGTCATGGCTAGTTGCTATTAGATTAAATAGCTACAATGCACATCTCTGTTTTGAAATAGATTCTTAATTAGGCCCTTATTGTCTAGGAATCATAGGCTTTCACATAAACCCATGCTGGCTAAGTGTTCTCTAAACACACTTTGTGGTAAGCCTTTTGTAAGCGGATCTGTGAGCATCTTTTTTGTTCTTATATGCTCAAGACTAATTATATGATCCCAGACTTTATCTTTCACAACATAATACTTTATGTCAATGTGTTTGGTAGCACCACTTAACTTATTGTTGTGAGCATAACATACTGCTGGATTATTATTGCAGTATAACTTAAGTGGCTTATGTATGTCGTCTACCATTTTCAACCTAGGCATGAATTTCTTTAGCCAATTCACCTACCCTATGGCCTCAAAACATGCAACAAACTGGGCATACATTGTGGATGATGTAGTGACGGTGTCGGTGCAGAAAGTTACAAACACGTAAATATTTATAGTTTTGCCGTACATTGTGATGAGATGTGGCCTAGCACTCAATGACACAGGATTTATACTAGTTCAGGCAACATGCCCTACATCTAGTTTGAGTCAGTCGGTGACTTTATTCCTGAGCCTAGGTGCTCGAAGTTTGCTATGGGGTTACAAATAGAAGAGAGTAAGATGGGGGGTGCAAGAGGTCTGGTCAGACTCTGGACTGAAGGGCCAAGAGTGATAGGAGCTCCTATGTGTGCCAAGTATTCGAGCATGTGCTCTATGTAGCTTTAGAGTGTCTAAAGCTAGCAGAGGGTGAATCAATCATTGGTTGTCCAAATTGATCCTGTGTGTTTGAATCATCGTCTGAGAGTCATCCTTATTGGGAGAGAGCGCATCCCCTTTTATAGATGAAGGGGGTGGCCTTATAGGTGAGAGAGAGAGTGTATGTATGCTACTAAGTCTTGTTGCCCATGCCGTTGGGTATAAGATGATTGTAGACGCCCACAATACTGTTTATGTTAGACGCATGTGGGAGGTTTTACCGTGTTCACCATGTATGGCAAATGATGGCACCCACAACACTGTTGATGCCTAGAGGCATGTGGGGGTTTTATTGCGTTCGCCTGGTATGGGAATTGATGGCGTCCACAACACTATAGGGCAAACATCGGTGCCCACAACACTGCTTGAGTTTGGACATGCCTGGAATGTGGCAGGGTACCCTTCTGACATGTCCTATCGGTACTGTCCTGCAGGTGTATAGGGTATGGTCCTTGGTATTGTGGTTGACTTGAGCATCCTGCCTTACTTGCTCTACTCATTTCCTAGGTCCTCACTGAGTGGGCGTCCCTAGTTGGTTGGTCTCAGTTGGCTCCGACTGCGCTAGTTGGAGAAGAGCTATAAGCAGAGGTTCAGTGCATCCTCGGTCAGAGACGTGGGTCAGAGTCAGAAGGGGCATTGGGTGGGCCTTTTGGTCGGAGAGGCGGGCCAGAGTCGGAAGTGAGCGATGTCCTTTTCTTGGCTAGGCCTTCTAGTCAAAGAGGGAGTTTGGGGTTGGAAGCGAGCGTCGTTCCTCCTTGGATAGGCCTTTCGATCAGAGAGGCGGGCCAAACTTGGAAGCGAACGTTGTCCTTTCCTTGGCCAGGCCTTCCAGTCGGAGAGGTGGGCCAGAGTCAGAAGCAAGCGTTGTCCTTTCCTTGGCCAGGCCTTTTGGTTAGAGAGGTGGGCCAGAGTCGGAAGCGAGCAACGTTCTTCATTGGCCAAGCCTTCCGGTCGAAGATTGAATAGCCCTTCTGGCCTGTTGTTAGGTTTTTGGGCTAGCCCAGGAGTTGTGCATCATTCGCAATGTCCTCTGTTGGGCTGAGCTTTTGTTGGGAAGCAGGTCCATGAGGGACTCCAGGTTTATGAACTCGATAGGAGCCCATGAGCCCCCAGGCGATTCAGGTAGAATCGTCCGGGGGATTTTTGTCTTGACAGCGGGTGCGCGCGAGCGCACCCGTGGGTGTAGCCCCTGAGCCCCTAGGCGATTTGGGTAGAATTGTCTAGATGGTTTTTCATGTTGCCAGCGGAGGAAATTTTTGTTTTGATAGTGGGTGCGCTCGAGCGCACCCACAGGTGTAGCCCCGAGCCGCTAGGCAATTCAGGTAGAATTGCCTAGGGGGTTTTGTCAGCGGGCGTGAGTGTGTGCACCTTGGTGGGTGTAGCCTCCTCTTTCCTATTTCTAACCCATCATTTCTAGGAGTGCGGTCCCAAGTGTTTGGTCGTGGCCGAGGGATTTGGGCGAGACAGAGTCATCAACCAAGGCGTCGGGCGTGCTGAGGGTTCTAGCGAGTTGGAGTCTTATCTAGCGTGCCGAGGGATCGAGCGAGTTAGAGTTGTGGATCTAGGTATCAGGCATGCCAAGGGATCGAGCAAGTCAGAGTCATGGAGCCAAGCATCAAGGGCACCGAGGGATCGGGAGAGTCAGAGTCATGGATCCAGGCGTCGGGTGCACCAAGGGATTAGGCGACTCAGAGTCATAGATCCAGGCATCGGGCGTGCTGAGGGATCGAGTGAATTGGAGTCATGGATCCAGGTGTCGGGCATGTCGAGGGATCTAGCGAATCAGAGTCGTGGATCTAGGCGTAGCCGAGGTCGTGCCAAGGTGTTGGGTGTCCCAAGCCTCTGAGGCCCGTTGGGCTTGGAAGGGGTTGGTTGAGTTTCATGCGTTACCCTATCTATGGTTTCTGCAAACGGAGGGGCTGAGCTAACGTCACTTGCCTCGATGGCTCGAGTGACGTGCTCGGTGAGCTCGCTAACGGGCACGTTCGAGTGAAATCTGGGTTTGTCGTTCATGATGGGGTTGGCATAGCCCTCATGTGGCATTCCACTGCTCCTTAACCCACAACCCGGCAGATGCCTAGGTCATTCCAAAGACTGACCTAGGTGGCTCGCTAGCCTCCGATCGATGGAGATTCTGTGGGCATGGCTCGAGGTTAAGATCGAACGAGAAGGTTGAGATGACCCTGTCTGCTTTGGAGTAGACTAGGTGAGGGCCACTGGGGCTCATCTATGTTTTCTCCTATGGATCTATTTGACATGAGGTGGCCTCAAGCCCTTTGTGGGCCAGCCTTCGAACCCTAGTCGATCATTGCTCATGTTGAATGAGGCAACTGCCGCTTCATGACGTAACATGGAGCGCTATGATGCTTTTAACTACATATGTGATGCTTCGGATGTATAAGATGAATGAATGCGTGCATGGATGAATGTGTGAATACATGTATGAGAATGGATGAATGAATGTTTATGCATTTAGAAAATCAAATAAAGCAAGGGGGATTGGTATAGTTACCTTAACGACTCGACTGATAGGCTTGAGGAGTTTTTTTATCGGATATGTTCGAATGGGATCCATGCTCGTCATTCATGATAGAGTCATCATGGCCCACATGGGGTATCCCTCTGCTCCTTACCCATCTCTCAGTATTCATCTAAGCCAATTGATTGACTCAGGAGGCCCATTGGTCTCTCCTGGGCGGAGATCCCATTGTTGGGCCCTTCTAAGTCTTGCCTGGGAAGGAGGAAGGCCGCCTATGTGTAGTTGTGCCTTGTTTCCCATGCCCGGCGTGTGGTAGTGGTGGGATATGCCTAGGCCACATCTCATCTAACCAGGCACCATCTTGTTAGGTAGGGTGCATCCCATCGGTTAGGACGCGTCCCATCGCATCACATCCGCATTGAATGGGGGAAGGGAGAGGCTTTTTTGCCCCAATCCCTCACTTTTCCCCAACACCTATGCCTCCTCCTTAAATAGGGGAAGGGAGAGGGCTTTTGTCTCATTCCTTCACCTATTCCCCATCTGCCGCCTCTCCTTCTTCCTCCTTCTCGCCAAGAGCGTTCGTGTGTCGTGGTGGTTCCTAGGAGAAAAAAGGGGTAGAGCAAGGGAGAGGAGAAACTCATAGATCCATTTGTGAATCTAGAGCACAATGTCGAGCTAGAGGTCATCTTGTGTGAGCAAGTCAGGGTTGGCCGCCTTTGCCGAGAAGGGGGTGCCACCACCGAAGGAGGTGGCGCACTAGAGGGCTCCCATGGGGGAGGCTTTTCTACGACCTCGGGTCGGTGAGGTCATCTCCTTCCTCACCTTCCATGAGCACGGGCTAGGATACCCTGTGCACTAGTTCTTGGGCAGGCTCCTCAATGAGTGGGGCCTAGAGCTGTAGCACCTCAATCTAACTGGGGTGCTACATATCGCCGGCTTTGTCACTGTCTACAAGGCCTTCCTTGGGATGGAGCTACACATGGACTTCTTCTGATGGCTCTTCTTTGGGTGAGCCTTGTTGGAGGGGCACCCGCCTAGGACCATGTCGGTGGGGGGCTTCGCGTTGTAGAAGAATCTGAGTTCATCGAGCGCCTATCCCGCATACTCCCCATGCGACTCCAACCGGGGGTTGTACGGGGAGTGCTTCTACATTAGGAACCCAGTGGAGGTGCCATTCCCATCGTTCACCGTAGAAGGCCGGAGAGGTGGGATAGCTGACCATGGGGCCCTTCTAGCCAGTAGAATAAGCTAGAGATCATTGGGGTGCGGGTGTTCCACACCTTCTTCCACCATTGGGTCACCCCACTGGTGGAAAGGATGCGGCTGATGTGGATGTACACTAGCCCAATAGACCCTGACCGTGTGTCGCCGAAGGAGTTGGCGAAGGACAAAGTTTGGAGCCGACTCGACCGGGTGCTGTGACTGAGGCCCAAAGAGTCCCTCGATGGAAAGCCTAGAGCTCTTTATGCTTCGAAGCTATCCAACCTGGTACATTCTCCTCTCCTTATTTCGTGTCCCTTTTGATCCTGCTCTCCTATAATCTTGATTTCAAGTTTGTCCATTTTGTAGGGACTCAAACAATACAAGTTCTGGCCACATATTTCAAAGGGGCCAGAGGGTGTGGCTCGGCAAGTCACCCTGAAGGAGGCGACGGATGCCAAGCAGAAGAAGAGAGGTAAGAAGGCTCAGAGGAAGCACCAGAACGAGTAGGATATCACTCGGCACGTGTGGGCCACCGAGTCGGAGGAGCCCACGGAGGTGGGGGATGGTGCAAGCTCTTCTAAGGATGGTGGAGGCTGGGATGCTGTCATGACCTTAGTGGAGCATTACGAGCCTATGGCTATGTCTACCAGCAGTGGGCGAGACGCAGAGAGGCATGACGACATTCCCACGCCAAGGAAGCGCGTCACGAGCTCTAACACCGTCGTCGAGCAGGAGGTGAAGTAGACATGATCATCATGCCCTTAGGAGGAGCGGGCTCACACCCATGCATCATCGGGGCCACCATCGGCGCGTGACCCACAATAGGGGGATGCCCCGCCAGCTGCTTTGGTCGGCGTGCCTCGAGCCGGTGGTCGCGATGACTTGCAGGCCGATCGAGAGCCGACCAGGTCGACTTCCCCCTCGGTCAAAGTGAGGGGGTGCAGGTCACAACCCATGAGCGGCCCTCATCCGATGGGCCTTTTGCCGGTGGGTCAGGGCTTCAGAGCCCTACCACTTGCGTCCTGATATGTATTCTTTGTTTCTTTTTGATCTCATAGTTCGAGTTTTTGGAGTGTGACTGGCCTATTCTTTTCGACAGTGGCCAAAGGCTGATGGGACCGAGCATCGCCCTAGCTCCCATGTGGGTGGAGTGGACACCCAGCTTGCATCGAGCCACGGTGAGTGGCAGGGAGAGCAGGTCAATGGTGACACGTCCTTCCCCTCCGAGGGTGGTGCCTTCCCAGCTGGTCGCAAGTATGGCGGCAGTGACGGAGGTGATGGTGGCGATCCCGATAGCGGTGGAGGCTGGGTCAAAGGTGACCCTCATGATCCCTCCCACACTAGCTATGGCGAAAGATGGGAGGGAGACCAAGCTCTCTGCCTCATTGGTTGGAGGGCCGCATGGCTCACCCTCCTAGTCGAAGCTAGAGGTGTCAGGGGGAGACATGGCTAGGCCGGAGGTAGAACATCCACTGATGGGCCATGAAATCAAGATAGTGGAGGTCTCCTCTAACGATGAAGCAGGTGACAGGGTGGAGCCGTCGGTGCCTTTGTAGGAGCTGGTGGTGGTCCGATCGTTAGATGGGCCTTCCAACAAGCTGGGGGTGACCACCGACCTAGTGTGGCCCTACCTTGAGGACCCAAGGAAGCTTTGTTTCATCCTTCAAGATGAGCAGGAGGATCAACTCTGGGACATGCTTGGGGGAGAGGACTTGCTATGGAGTCCAATCTCACCCAAACCAGGGTGAAGCTGGAGGAGGCCCTAGACCAGGTCATGGTCATCCAACATGCGGTCACAGTTGACCTACCCTAGGTCATAGAGGTAAGTTTTTTCTATGATCATCCTTAGCTCCTTGGTCTTCCACCGGTTGTCTCAGCATGCCTCCCTCTTGCTTTGTAGGGCTTGGAGGAGATGTCGAGCCACAAGTCCCATTTTTTCCAGGAGGTTACGATGTCATGGTGGGTCGTCAAGCTCGAGCGCCAGCTAGAGTCCACCCACCATGAGTCCCAAGACTGGGCGGTGAAGACGACAGAGGCGCTAGCAGCGGAACTACTCGTGGTGGAGCGGGTAACCGCTACTGAGCGGGGGCTTGATGTGGCGAACGTCCGCCAGGCGGAGATTGAGGCAGCACTATAGAAGTCCTAGGTGGAGACTAAGGCAGCACTCTAGAGTTTCCTAGAGGCCGTGGAGTCAAAGCAGAAGGGCCGGTCGGAGGTCGACCAAGAAGTGCTTGTGCTCTAGGGCCGAGTGCTGGGGACGGAGGAGGCCAACGCTCGGCTACACAAGCAGGTGACTCGTAGGAGGAGGGACTCTCCATCCTTGAGAACACCCACCTTGGTATGTACCTATTCTGCTTTTGATGTCTTGGTTCTTTCCTTGAGCCTGCTTCTGAGCTTGTCATCCATCTTCTAGAGCTAGGCGGAAAGGTTGGTTCTCTAGAGCTAGACCTAGAGATGGCCAAGGCGACGATCGATCGGAGTGTGGAGGTGCTGGCCAAGTCCCTTGAGGAGCGATGTACTCTCGAGGGGGAGCTCAACCAGATGCGCAACATCACCCAGGTCATCATCTTGGAGGTCTTTGGGTTGGCGCCAAGTACCAGCACGCCTGCCATCTGGCTAGCGGAGGTTCTAGATGAGGTTTGGGCCCTCATCTCCAATGGGATGTTCTATGGGATGTCGGGGGTGTTGACTTCGGATGCAATGCACCACCCGGACCTAGACTTCACCACCATCTATAGTGGGTACACCGATGGCTGGAGCCTGGATGCCATCCATGTGCTCAGGGAGAGCTTGCTACCATGCACATAGATGCTGGCAGAGCAAGTCTCCATGCAATGGGTGATGGAGGCTCACCGTGCGAACGTGGCTGACGGCGTGTGATAGGAGGATGTCACCCAACCTATAGATGGAGTGGAGCCTGGTTCAAAAGTGGACGTTGCCCCACCTCCGACCGAGCCAAACACTGTCCAGTCGGAGGATGAGCAGCCCCTACCTTCGTCGGTCGCACCGACAGCCGATGCTGCTGGGCAGCCACAATAGCATGTAAAAGTAGAAACAAGCAATTTGTGTAAGGGATAAGTTCATGGGGGAGTCCCCATGTAAATGTTTTTGTGTATCCATGAATACAACAACTTTGTTTTTGTGATGAATCACTTCGTTTGGGGAAGCTTGTCCCATCCATTCCTTGTTTTTACCCTAGCATATATCTATTTTTTTTTCTTTTTTGCACCTACCCATTCATCCCATAGGCTACAACCTTAAGAGCCCAAGCATGGCCTGCGAGGCTCAGCTACTCATAACCGAAGGTAGTGGTGGGGTGCGATCGGTCACAATGTTTAAAGCAAAGTCAAGTAAGGTAATTAAAGGAATGGACTACCCTTTCGTTCCGGTAAAAATGTATTCATCATGTGATAGTAAAAAAAGAGAGGTGGTATCACACCCTTGTGGAGCCCCCGAGGAACCTAGGCTGAAAGTGTTTGGGCTAGGGTGCTTTGTAGGAGCGAACATTGAATGAAAGAAAATGGTCAGACCAATTTTTTAAGGGAAGAAACGACCTAACTGTTCGATGTTCCAAGTGTTGGTGAGAACGTTATCATTGTCGTCCTTCAGTCGGTAGGTGCCCGGTCGGATAACTTTGGTCACCATATAGGGTCCTTCCCAAGGCAGAGAGAGTTTGTGCTTCTCCTTGGTTGATTGGGTCCTTCGAAGCATAAGATCACCGACCTCGAGGATCCTTCCTCTGATTTTCCTCTCATGGTAGCTACGGAGAGTCTACTAATAGCGAGCAGAGCGGATGACGGTCACCTTGTAGGCCTCCTCAAGCAGGTTGACTGCATCTTGCTTGCTATGCCTCCATGGCTCGGTCGTGGTCGAAGGCCTTCACTCTTGGGGCACCGTGGTTAAGGTCGAAGGGCAGCACTACTTTAGCTCCATAGGCCAGGAAGAAGGGTGTGAACCCTATGGATTGGTTCAGGGTTGTTCTCAGGCTCCAGAGGATTGTTGGGACCTCTACAACCCATAGCCCGACGTACTTATTGAGTTGGTCGAAGATTCATGGCTTGAGACCTTGGAGAACCATGCCATTGGCTCGTTCGATCTGACCGTTAGTACATGGATGTCTGATCGAGGCCCAGTCAATCTTGATGCCATATCCATCACTAAAGTCTAGGAACTTCTTCCCAATGAAGTTAGTCTCATGGTTAGTGATGATACAGTTAGGAATGCCGAATCGGTAGATGATGTCGAGGAAGAACTTGACTACCTCTTCGGAGCGGATGTTGGTGATGGGCTTCGCCTCTATCCACCTGGTGAATTTGTCGACCGCTATGAGTAGGTGAGTGAAGCTACTCAGGCCCTTTATGAGGGGTCCTACCATGTTGAGGCCCTAGACCACGAATGCCTAGGTGATGGGGATGGTTTGAAGCTCCTATGCTAGCAAATGTGTTTGCTGAGCATAGAACTGGCATCCTTCACACCTACGGATGACCTCCTCTGCATCTCATAGCATGGTGGGCTAGTAAAAACCTTGGCAAAAGGTTTTTCTGACCAGCGACCTTGGGGTCGTGTGATGTCCGTAGATTCTAGCATGGACCTCGAGGAGGAGCTATTTCCCATGGTCACCGGGGACGCCCTTCATGAGTACTCCCGATGAACATCGTTTGTAGAGTTTGTTACCGATCACGACGAATGTCTTGGCATGTCAAGTGATCCATTGCGCTTTGGTCCTTTTGGGTGGGAGAACCTCCTCGAGGAGGTAGGTGAGTAGTGGTGCTTGCTAGTTAGCTTGATCAAGTGCTAGCACGGCAATGTTGGCGGGCGACGTCACCACTAGGGTCAGAGCCCCCGAGCACCGGGTTGGCATCGGAGTGTGTCTGGATCGAACCTTCTAGGATATAGGTAGATGGTTCCCAAAGGTCATTGATGAAGACCCCATTCAGAGATGGAACCCACCTGGTAGCCAATTTTGTGAGAAAACGGCAGCATCATTGTCCTTTCAGTGGACATGGTGTAGCTCGATCCCCTAGAATTTGTCCTTGAGCTTGCGCACCTCTTGGCAGTATGCTGCCATGAGGGGGCTTTTGTAGGAGGACTCCTTCATGACCTGGTCAACGACCAGCTCTGAGTCACCACGAACGTAGAGTCATGTAGCGCCGAGCTCGATGGCGATGCGCAGTCCGTTGACGAGGGCCTCATATTCCATGATGTTGTTTGAGGCCAAAAAGTGGAGGCAGATTGCATAGCAGAGCCTACTCCCGTTCAGGGAGATTAGAACCACTCCAGCCCCTGAGCTGGGTGCCATTACGGACCCATTGAAGTACATCATCCAGTACTCATGGGTGACGTCCGAGGTCAGAAGCTAGACCTTCATCCATTCGGTGATAAAGTCCACAAGAGCCTGAGATTTAATGGTAGTACGGGGAATGTACCTAATGTCATGGCCCATTAGTTCGAGTGCCCACTTAGAGATTCACCTTGTGGCGTTGTGGTTGCGGATGATGTCTTTGAGCAGGTATGAAGTGATGACCGTGACTTCATGGTCGGTGAAGTAGTGCAGGAGCTTTCGAGTCACCATCAGCATGGTGTATAGGAGTTTTTGCACCTAGGGGTACTAGACCTTGGGGTCGATGACTACCTCCCTGATGAAGTATATGGGTCATTGGACCTTAAGGAGGTGTCCCATCTCCTCCCTTTCGACGACTAGATTGACACTTACCACATGGTTGCTTGCCACGATGTAGAGGAGGAGGGGTTCTCCCCATTCAGAAGCAATGAGGGTGTCGACGTAGAGGATGTTGAGGTAGTTGCCTCCGTCCATCAGCACCTTGGTGAGGTGCTTCTTGCGGACAATGGGGTCAATGATGAGTGGGTAGCGACTTGGTCTAGCGACGTGGGAAGGGTGGTCTCTGATCAAAAGTGATCACAGATTCTGACCAGCAAAGGAAGGAGGGGATAGTTGTCTCAGCGACGCACGCCTCTCTGTAGCGCACTTTGTGCTGGCACTTGGAGTAAATGGCATCAGATCCCCCGAAGATCATGATGCATTCCTTAGGGTCGGGAAAGCCATCTGCATCCTTGCCCGCCATGCCTCCTTTCTTGGTTTTTGCCTCCTTGCCCTTTCCTTCTTTTGGCCCGCTGGCCTATCGCAGGAAGCGCTTGAGGAGCTTGCAGTCCTTGTAGAGGTGTTTGATGGGGTAAGCATGGTTGGTGCATCGGCTATCCATGAGCTTGTCAAAGTGGTCAGGCAGGCCCAACTGGGTCTGCTTGCCCACGTGATTAGCTAGGGCGACCCTTGTGGAGTTGGCCAATCAGCGCCGATCCTTATTGTTCTTCTTGCCCCTCTACATGGAGGGGCCCTCATTTTGGTCCTCGTGCTTGGCCTTGCCTTTGTCCCAACCTCCGTTGAAGACTGCTCCGACCACCTCCTCGCTGGAGGCATGGTTCATGGCGATGTCAAGCAGGTCCTAGGTGGTATGGGGCTTCAGGCAGCCAAGCTTATGATTAGGGACTCACGGGTTGTCTCAAAGAGGAAGGCGCTGATAATGTCCACATCAACGACATCAGGAAGGGAGTTGCACCGCTTTAAGAACCTATGGATGTAGTCCTATAGGGACTCATTGGGCTCCTGCTGGCAGCTCTTGAGGTCCCAGGAGTTCCTAGGGTGCACATACGCCCCCTAGAAATTCCTGATGAAGGTCCTCTTAAGGTTCGCCCAGTCATGGATGCTATCATGCGGGATGAATTCGAGCCACGCTCAAATGTGTTCCCCCATGCAGATGGGGAGGTACTGAATGATGAAGTGGTCATCATCCACTCCTCTAGATCGGTAGGCGAGCCAAAAGTCTTCAAGCCATATTTCAGGGTTTGTCTCCCCAGTATACTTGGTGATGTTGATAGGTGGTTGAAAGCATTATGGGAACGGCGCAATCTAGATGCGGCCGCCAAAGGCTCATGGTCCTAGGCCATCTAGGCTAGGACTCTAGTTGTTGGGTCAGTGAACACGCCTAGGGTGTGTTTCCTCGGTACCCTCGATGGTCCGGCTAGAGCCCGTGTCTCCTGCTCTCACTGCCGCCTAATAGACATCATCATCATGCTAGGCACGATGTCGATAGCTGATGATGCTATGAGCATCTTGGTTTGGCCTGAGGCATTCATGCACAGGCGGCCGGTGTAGAGCGGGTGCTAGGTTAGGCCATGGTGTAGCTATGCCCTCCTATTCCACGCCTGGTGGCTGTAGTGGTGAGCAAATAGAGTGATTCATTTGGTGCGTCCCCACCCCCCTAGTGGGGAGAGAGGTCGTGAGTTAGTGTCATGATGTGCTCTATGCCAGTTGAATAGCAGCGGTCTCCATCAGCGCCTAGAGGTTCTAATGGACCGCCTGCTCCTGTGGGTCGATAGGCTCGAGAAGGCTACATAGAAGCATCGCTGTTGCTGCGATGTTCTGGCCAGCTCGAGCAAACTATGGTCGATCATTCCCCCATTGATGATGTTGCGTTGAACCTAGCGGGCGTGACCTTGGGTGCCGCTCACTGGGTTCCACGCATGGGGCGTAGCTTGCTGCATCGAGCACACCGATGCTGGTGGCGATTGGTTTTGTCACCTTCGTCGTAGCTCCTTGTCGTGCTCCTATGCACATGCAAGGGCCTCTACACGAGGGTCTAGAGGGGTGTGGGTCTGTAGAGACTCTGCTATCACCAATGGCTATCCCAGAGTGTCCACCATAGCACACTCCTAGGACAGAGGGTGGCTAGGAGCCACAACATCGCCGATGCTAGAGCCGTCGCTCTCAACATCATCATCCATGAGGTCATGAAAAGATGCGGGAGCATAGCTTGCCATCTCCATGAATTCAGATGCGAGAGGGGGCAGCACCAGCATCCTTTGGAGCCCCTAGGCATGTGCATCCATGCGGGGCATGAGGGCCATAGGGGAACTGGTTGCATGGCGATCATGGTAGGGACAATGGGGTCCCTCTAGAGAATCAATGGAAAATAGTAGATAGCGAGTAAATAACAAAGCATACATTACCCATAGTTGGGTTTGAGCCTAGTGTGGGCTTGGAGCGAAGCGTAGGTGCCTCATCATTGAAGTCGCCGGGAATCCCAGAGCCGACGAAGGATGCGCCTCCTTCGACGGGCGTCGAAACAAGTGCCTCCTAACAGAGGTGCAGCACGCCGAGGCAATCAGTGACAAAGTCCAGACTTCAAAAGAGGAAGGTCTAGGATGGCTCGAAGATGAGTGGAACCCACATCCCAGTAGGTGGGAGTGTGGGAAACTCCAGTGAGCCAAAGCGAGTCGTATCGCTTGAGCCCGCCATGCAGAAGATGGCGGAAAGGTGGGCCATCCGAGGACCAAAAAGTGTGAATGTACGTTGTAATCGGATGTGGCCTAGCACTCAATGACATAGGGTTTATACTGGTTTAGGCAACGTGCCCTACATCTAGTTTGAGTCGGTCGGTGACTTTATTCCTCAGCCTAGGTGCTCGAAGTTTGTTGTGGGGTTACAAACAAAAGGGAGTAAGATGGGGTGCAAGAGGTCCAGTAGGACTCTGGACTAAAGGGCGGAGAGTGATGGGAGCTCCTACATGCACCAAGTATTCAAGCGTGTGATCTGTGTAGCTTTAGAGTGTCTAAAGCTAGTAGAGGGTGAATCGATCATTAGTTGTCCAAATTGATCCTATGTGTTTGAATCATCGTTTGAGAGTCATCCTTATTGGGAGAGAGCGCATCCCCTTTTATAGATAAAGGGGATGGCCTTATAGGTGAGAGAGAGTGTATGTATGCTACTACTTGTTGCCCACATCGTCGGGTACAAGATGATTGTAGGCGCCCACAACATTGTTTATGTTAGACGCATGTGGGAGGTTTTACCATGTTCACCATGTATGGCAAATGATGGCACCCACAACACTGTTGATGCCTAGAGGCATATGGGGGGGTTTTACCGCGTTCGCCTAGTATGGGAATTGATGGTGCCCACAACACTGTAGGGAAAACATCGGCGCCCACAACACTGCTTGGGTTTGGACATGCCTGGAAGGTGGCAGGGCACCCTTCTGACATGCCCTATTGGTACTGTCCTATAGGTGTATAGGGTACAGTCCTTTGTATTGCGGTTGACTTGAGCGTCCTGCCTTACTTGCTCTGCTCGTTTCCTGGGTCCTCACCGAGCAGGCATCCCCGGTTGGTTGGTCCTAGTCAGCTCTGACTACACCAGTCAGAGAAGAGCTATAAGCAGAGGTTCGGTGCATCCCTAGTCGGAGACATGGGTCAAAGCCAGAAGCAGCATTGGCCAGGCCTTCCGATCGGAGTCGGAAGCGGCATTGGCTGAGCCTTTTGGTCAAAGAGGTGGGCTAGAGTTGGAAGCGAGCGTTGTCCTTTTCTTGGCCAAGCCTATAACACCCTCGGTGTTACATTGTATAGTCATTTGCTAAAACACTGCATGTGCATCATGTTTATATGATAGTGTATGAATTATAGAGTGTAAATCAATTTCTGTGGCTCAAAGCGTTCTTCGGAAACATGAAACGAATGTTATATTTCATGTCATGTTATGTCACTTAGGGTTCTAAATGAATTTTTATTGAACGAGAATGCATATACAAAACTTTGATAAAGTTTGTAGTGTAAGCTTCGTAGGTGGCGGTGAAATACTTGCGGTCGAGAATGGGGTTCTCTAGGTAGCTTACTTAATAGCTTGGAAATTGCATTTGAATTAACCGTGCGCCCAACTAGCCTAGTTAGTTAGCCGACAATTGGAGTCATCCCGGTGAGCTTTCATCCTCCAGTGAGGTAATGCAGGGCATTCTCCTCGCGACGGTCCGCCATGGCCGTCGAGGCAGGTGCTCGGCTAGTGCGGCGCTTCATGCTTCGTTATTTAAATTGAGTGGTGCCTTTGCGTCGTGTTGACTTGGTTGCCTCGCTCGTGTAATAGTTTTGTCGATGGAGTAGCAGGTCACCGGGGATGCTGTTGTCGTGCTTGCTGTGAACCAAAATGACCTCGCACTCATGGCCAACCACTCTATCGAGTCCCACAACTTCATCTAGGTCGTCCTTTGCGCATCTAGTGAGGCACCTTCGCTCCTAGAGTAGTGGTAGAGGCATTGGGCTAGGTTAATTCATTAGCGTTGGCGTCACCGTGGCCAAACCCCACCGTGGTGCGTGGCCACACCTATGTGAGGCACATGGTGTTTATTACCTCTACCGAACATGCTTGTGATGAGGAGTGTCGCGGTGGTGAGTATTGCTACCAAGGAGGTCCGTGCTCGCCGGCGTTTGGCTGGAGATGCTGCGGCTTCTGTTAAGTTTCGGCCAGGGACCTTGAAACGAGAATTCATAGTGAACCGGGGGGTTAAGTGCAGCGTCAGAGAGAGAGTGAAATAGTGGTAAGGACTGTGGGTCTCCCTGTGTTGGGCCGCTATCGCGAGTGGGCCAAGCCGCATGGGCTCCGCCGGTATGCTGCGCATGCGTGCGTGTGGGCACTGGAGTGGGCCAAGCCGCTCACTCGTGGGCCATGCTGAGGAAATCAGTTTTTCATTTTCCAGTGACTTGACAAATATTTATCCAATTTAGTTTTGAGCTAAACTTTGAAAAATGATAGTAAATGTTGTATGTATCCAAAAATAGTGAAACAAAATTTGTTAAGTTCATAAAAATGTTATCTATCTGTTGGTATTGTTAGTTTACAGTTAGCTATGATAATGATAGGTTCATAAATTCAAGTTAGAAAGCTTAGTATTATGTAGCTTAATATTTGTAGGAATTTTTGTGGCAAATTGATGATAGCTTTAGCCATGAAAATTTTACAGTAGGTTCATTAGATTATTATGTACTCACTGTAATTTTTGTAGCCCTAGAGTAGGTGGATCAATAGAGGAGCTAGTATTCCTTGTTTTATCATATATAGAGTAAATAGGTATTAAGAGTAAGAATACCTTTAGTTGCGAAGATAATATATGTCTTGCGGCATACTTGTTACTGTTACCAGTAGGTAACTTAGCACCTTAGTTGGTAGAACTCGCTTAGTAGCTTGATAGATGTATTTTTATTTTAAGAGTTGTTGTTGCCGTATTACTAAGTGTTGCTTCATCATTTCATGCATGTAGATCACGAGTTGGTAGAGTTTGTGCCCGTGGACAAACAGGACTATGAGGAGGTCATTGAGGAGTATGAGGAGGAGATCCTCATGTAGGAGGGAGCCCCGGAGCCTTTTGGTGCTAACTTTGTTGACCCACCGCCTACCCAAGGCAAGCCCCGGTGCATAACCTATATTTTAATGATCACTGAATATATATATGATGTGTATTTATGTTACAGGCATTTTATGGAAACTACATGCATAAATATATCTACGTATGAGTCCTACTAGTATAGGCCGAGTAGCTACTATGCTTAGGATTTCGGTAGCATGAGTAACCTACCGTTGCTCGTAATAGGTGATAATTATGATCGCTCATGATAAAATGGTGGAAAGGAAAATGATGACCGAGCAGGGATATGGTTTGGGTATTGGTGGGTGTAAGATGTTGTGTCCTGCGGCCAATAGGGCATAGCTTGGTGACACCTTTTCCCTGTCTGTGTCGGTTAAGGACCGGCCATTGCATTGAGCTCTAGGCAAGTCACATATTTATTATCCCGAGCACATACTTCGGTATGGGCACAAGGAAGACTTGTTGCTCTCTTATCGTGGGTTTTGGCTCTTTTCGGACCGACTGATTGGAGGCGGGGATGGTGGAGGTCCTTGCACCGCACTAAGTCCGAGACTTAGGAGCGGGGGCTTGGAGTCTAAGTTTGGACAGGGACCTGGACCCCACGATAGAAGGCTGATAGGTTGGTCCTGCTTATGTCTAGGTGTTGACACCGTTTTTTGCACGTGTCAAAATAATCGGAGTGGACTAATCGGCAAGGGGAAAGTTATTGAATACTTTGATAGCTGATGAAAGCCAGTTTGTAAAGATGGTTGCCGATAGCTGGTGATGGTCGATAGAAAGGTTGATTTGGACTCGGGCGTTGCCGATGAGGTTGGAGGTATTATTGTCGATGCCGATGAAGGGAGGCTTGAGGACTACTGCCGATGAAACATGGAGTATGCCGATGAAGGGAGGCTTGAAGACTACTGCCGACGAAACAGGGAGTATGCCGATGAAGGAAGACTTGAAGACTACTGCCGATGAAATAGGGAGTATGCCGATGGGAAGGAGGACGGTGAGATTTCCATCGTAATTGAGGCGGACAGGGAAATAGATAGGAGTTGATTTCCTTTTCTATATTTGTTAGGGTATGATTCATGTAAGAGTCACGTGTTTCCTTAGATATGGGATTGGTGTCCTAGTTGTGTTTGGTTGTGTCTCTTTAGATCAGGGTATAAATATGGAGTAAGGGGCAATGTAATAGATATATCAATCAATATCAAAACCAATTTTTACTCCTATTTGCATCTACTTACTTTTCGGCGACTTCGTCAATTTGCATATTTTTCCTTTTTTTACGAGTTCTCATTGATTCGGCGAGCTGCATCGCTTTAGTGCGACCTTCGGCGATTCTCGAGTTCCGCGTGAGCACCTCTTGGCCGTGACTTCCGGGCGTATTGCTGTTGTCAGGACCAAAGTGTTCGTATCTTCATCCTTGTCGATTAGCAGGTCAAATCGACTGGCACGCTTTGGATATCGATTCGGGTATTAGCCCTTTGTGTTTGCAGATCTATTTTTGCATCAACACATCTTTTGGCACGCCCGGTGGGACCAATCAATCAATATGTTCAATCCCGAGATCGATTCAGGGAACATTATCGCAGTATCAGAAGAAGATCTCAAGGAAGAACAGAGGCAGGCTATGGAAAAGGCTGTAGAAGAATACAAGCAGCTTTGTCTGAGATCGTTTAGCTTGAACAAGAGTGGACAAGTCATCCAGAAGCAAGATTTGCCATTGCCTCGGCAGGTTACCTTTGACTCCAATCCTGGTAAACTTCAAGAGATGGTTAATTCTGCAGTAAATCATGCTTTGATTAATCATTCCAATGTGCTGTCCAATACTGTTCATAATGCTGTGGTTCGAACTCTCAAAGAAGGACAAGCGGCACCACATTACGTTGGGCCTGCCTATCATCAACCAGAGCCGGCATCTGTCAAAACTCCATCGGCTCCTTCGGCCGTTGTGGGTACAGAAGTTACTTCCCCTCCAGTATTGGCAGGCTCACCTAATATTCAATCTACACCGATACAATCAGATCAGGTACTATCAGGAGGGCGAGTTCAGCTTAATACAGATCTATCGGCATCAGCTATGTCAGGCCCTGTGTCTCAGAATAGCCAGATTCCTACTAATTGGTGGGGATATGGCATGCCTCCAGAGTCATCTGCTTTCAATCCTAGATTACCTCAAGTGTTTGATGCAGTAGGAAGAGCGCCTATACCATCGGCCGTTTCGCCAATGGCTCAAGTGCCTCAATATGCCGCAACTACTTCTGTGCAACCAACTCCAGGAGGTTTCCAGATGCCTATGGTTCAAACATTCAATTCAAGTCCATCGGCGAGCTTACTGCCGATGCAGCAGAAAGCCCCTGCTATGAGTCAAACTGGGGTTCAGTTCATGCCTCAAACCAGTTATAATTATCCAACAATATCAGCAAATTACCAGCCATCGGTAAGTTTTGTACCGATGAGTTCTAATAATGATTGGTCAGGACAGTTACCTGTTCAACATACAGTTCAGCGAAATCAGCAGGTTGCAGGGATTCAACAAGGTCATATGCAAGCTGGTTTCCAGAATCAAGCATCGGCAGCCCAGCCGATGAATCCTTTCCAACAGGCTAATGGGCCACAAGTAACGGCAAATATGCCGATTGCTGGAGATCGTGGGCTACAAAGATATGTGGAGGGATGTCAGCAGGCACCTCCTGTAGAAATTCAACCAGTTCGTCAGCAGGAGGCTGATGCTTTTTGGGCCGATAAGATAGCAGAAATTGTGAAGGACCAGTTTGGGATAAAGCCCAAGGTCAATACTTATTCTTATCGGACTCCATACCCTCCTGCATACGATTTAATTCCTCTCCCAAATCGGTACAAGGTACCGGATTTCACTAAATTCTCTGGCCAAGATGATACATCAACAATGGAACATGTCAATCGCTTCATTATTCAATGTGGAGAGGCAGCTAACAGAGATGAATTAAGAGTTCGATTATTTTCATCATCTTTGTTTGGATCAGCATTTACATGGTTCATTTCATTACCACCAAATTCTATTATTACTTGAGTTGATCTAGAAAAACAATTCCATAAGTATTTCTTTGCTGGAATCCATGAAAAGAAGCTTACCGATTTAGTAAAATTGAGACAGCGTAATGATGAATCGGTAGAGAGCTTTGTACAAAGGCTATGAGATGTAAAAAATAAGTGCTACAGCCTGGTGCTGGATGATCGGCAGCTTGCCGATCTGGCTTTCCAAGGGTTATTGCCACATCTTAAAGACAGATATGCTTCTCAGGAGTTTGAAAGCCTCAGTCATCTTGTGCAAAGGATCTCTGATCAAGATACTAGGGTTTTTGAACCTAAAAAGAACTGGAGTAAAAAGGTATCATTTGTTGAAGAAGTAGGAGATTCTGACTCTGATGAAGAACCAGTTATCGGCTTAGCTGAGTGGGTTAAGAATAAAAAGCCGATATCATGTCCCTTTGGTCAAAAAGAGCCAGAAAAGTTTACCTTTGATATCACCAAGGCCGATAAAATATTTGATCTTCTGCTTCAAGAGGGCCAAATTAAGCTGTCACCTAATCATGTGATCCCATCGGCAGAAGAGTTGAAGAAGATTTTGTACTGCAAATGGCACAATGCAACTTCACACAGTACAAATGAGTGCAAGGTATTCAGGCAACAGTTACAATCGGCTATTGAATCTGGGAGAATTAAGTTTGGTACTTCCAAGGCCCAGAAGCCGATGAAAATTGATCAACACCCTTTTCCAGTAAATATGTTGGATGCCAAAGGAAAGACCAAGGTATTGACGTCAGAGGCTGCTGAGAAAAACGCGTCAGTGGACCCCCAACATCGGATAACTACCGATGATGCAAAGAGTAAGGGTTTGCTAGGAGAAAGCAGTAGTTCCAAAAATCCTCCTCGACCTGGCATTGTGATTACTCATCGAAGGCAGCAGGAGGGTTGGCGTCAACGTAATGACCGATATCGACAACAGCAAGAAATGAGACGTCAGGACGAATGGAATCGACATAAAGATCATTGGAGATGTCCGTTTTTCATCCATTGCTGGGAAGAAGGTATTAAATTGCCAACTGTTGAAAATTGCCCTGAGTGTAATGGTTATTACGGAGTTAATCGTTCAGAAAGGAGGTTTCAACTTGATAATCAGGGTTTGTCTATTAATGAGCCGATCAGAGGCAGAGCATCAGTGCATGATCGGCTGGGGGGCAGACTTAGTGTACATGAGAGGCTTGGTAAACGCGCTGGATATTTTCCAAGGAATCAAGAGGAGCTTGAGGAGATGGCAAACGCAAGAGTTCCCGATGAGGAAATATTCTATAGGGACCCTAATATACGTCATGTAGAACCAACTAGGACTTGTTATCAGCCGGTTTGGAAAACCAAGTTTCCTCGATGGTGCCCAGAGGGTCTGACAAAGACGCAGAGAAGGAGGATGCAACGTGAGCGTCAGGAGGATTTATACCAAGAGGAAAATTCCTCCAATGAAAGGCCTGGTCATCAGCAGTGGCAGGTAAAACACAAAAATAAGGGTCCATCGGCAGATGTTAATATGGTATTCATGTTGCCGATGGAGTTTCTGGCACTATCTGATAATGAGGAAGAAGTTGTTCTCTCTGATCAAGTAGCTCAGCTAACACTAGATCCAATGATGGCTGTTTTTGAGAAACCTACCGATGACGAGAGACAGCATCTTAAGGCTTTATTTGTGAAGGGCAGAGTTGATGGGCAGCCTATGTCTAAGGTACTTATTGATGGAGGGGCTGCGATTAATATTATGCCTTACGTGATGTATCGGAAACTTGGTAAGGGAGATCAAGACTTGACCAAAACCGATATGATGTTGAAAGATTTTGAAGGCAATGTGTCACCGGCTAAAGGGGCAGTGTGCGTTGAATTGACCATCGGCAGCAAAACCTTGCCAACGACGTTCTTTGTTATCAACGGCAAGGGTGCATATAATCTGCTTCTAGGGAGGGATTGGATTCATGCTAATTGTTGTGTTCCTTCTACAATGCATCAATGCCTCGTACAGTGGATTGGGGATAAGATTGAGGTCGTCCCTGGTGATTCTTCTTATATCATCGCATCGGCAGAATCAGATACTTATGAGCGAACTAAATGCATATTAGGAGAAGCTTGGGAAAAAGAGTTCCTTAGAGTTGCTGATTATGAAATTCCACCAATCCAAGCAGTCGGTTCTGAAGAGGAGTTTTAATGGATAGGTTTGCCGATGATGGAAAATTAGGTCAAGGGTTCACATCGGCAGATGATTTAGTAGAAGTAGATATCGGTGATGGTGATAGGTCAAGACCTACTTTTATTAGTGCTAAGTTAGATTCCAAGTGTAAGCAGCGAATAACAGATTTGTTAAAAGAGTATAAAGATTGTTTTGCTTGGGATTATACTGAGATGCCTGGATTAGACCGATCGATAGTTGAACATCGGTTACCTATCAAATCTGGATTTCGGCCACATCAGCAGCCAGCGCGCCGATGCAACCCTAATGTACTTCCTGACATTAAGGCCGAAATAACTAAATTAATTGAAGCAAAGTTTATTCGGCAATGTCGATACGCAGAGTGGATCTCTAATGTGGTTCCTATTTATAAGAAAAATGGAAAACTTCGTGTCTGTATTGATTTCAGGAATCTCAACAAAGCCACACCGATGGATGGCTATCCAATGCCGATTGCTGATTTGTTGATTGATGCTGCGGCTGGACATCAAATTATCAGCTTCATGGATGGTAATGCAGGTTACAATCAAATATTCATGGCTGAGGAAGATATTCCCAAGACTGCTTTCAGATGTCCAGGACATGTGGGGTTGTTCGAGTGGATAGTCATGACGTTTGGTTTGAAAAATGCCGGTGCTACTTATCAAAGGGCTATGAACTTTATTTTTCATGAGTACATCGGCACATTAGTGGAGATCTACATTGATGATGTAGTGATTAAGTCTGGAGATATCACAGCACATTTAGCCGATCTGCGAAAAATACTGGAGTGCACAAGGAAGCATGGATTGAAGATGAATCCTAATAAATGTGCATTCGGTGTATCGGCAGGACAATTCTTGGGTTTTATGGTGCATCAGCGGGGCATTGAAATCAGTAGGAAGTCTATTGATGCAATTAACAAGGTGATTGCTCCTGCCAATAAGACTGAATTGCAATCTTTGATCGGTAAGATTAATTTCATTAGAAGATTCATATCTAATCTGTCGGGTAAGATCAAGGCTTTCAGCCCACTACTTAAATTGAAAGCTGATCAGGAATTTGTATGGGGAGTTGAACAGCAATTAGCCCTTGATGAAATTAAGAAATATTTATCAAATCCTCCAGTGCTAGTTCCACCTCAACATGGGAAGCCTTTTAGGTTATATTTGTCAGCTGATGATACAGTTATCGGTTCAGCTCTTATTCAAGAATTTGAAGGGAAAGAACGTGTTATTTATTATTTGAGCAGAAGATTAGTGGATGCTGAGACGAGGTATTCGGCTATCGAAAAATTGTGTCTGTGCTTATACTTTTCTTGTGTCAAATTAAGGCATTATTTGTTATCTGCCGAATGTACGGTCATATGCAAAGACGATGTGGTCAAGTATATGCTGTCGATGCCGATATTAAGTGGTAGAATCAGCAAATGGATTTTAGCATTATCAGAATTTGAACTACGCTACAAATCAACTAAGGCGGTTAAAGGGCAAGTGATGGCTGATTTTGTCACTCAGCATTGTAATACAGTGGACTCTCTGGGGATTGCTCCCTGGACACTTTTCTTCGATGGGTCCACATGTGGTGAAGGAGCAGGTATCGGCATTGTGTTAATTTCACCTCAAGGAAGAAAGTATGAGTTTTCATTGCCGATTGTTGCTACAGCGACAAACAATCAAGCTGAATACCAAGCCTTGATAAAAGGGTTAGAATTGCTGAAGGAGATACGTGCCGATGTTGTTGAAATCTTTGGTGATTCTATGCTAGTTATAAATCAATTGGCTGGAATTTATGAATGCCGAAGTGAAGCTTTGATTTCATATTATGAAAGGTGTTTGCAATTATTGAAAGGATTTAGAGATTTTCGTCTTGAACATATCTCTCGATTGCATAATGAGGAAGCTAATCGACTAGCTCAGCATGCTTCAGGGTATCAGCCTATTCAGGAAGTGCTAACATCGGCAGTTGATACCGATGACTGGAGGAAGGAGATTGTCGATTATTTAAAGGATCCATATAGAAAGGTTGAGAGACGTATAAGGTTCCAAGCTACCAAATATGTGCTCCTCGATGATGAATTATATTATCGAACTATAGATGGAGTTTTACTCAGATGTGTTAGCAATGATGAATCGAAAAGCTTGATGGGTGAAATTCATGAAGGAGTATGTGGGGCACATCAATCGGCTTTCAAGATGAAATGGATGATCAGAAGGAATGGGTACTATTGGCCGACTATTCTTGAAGATTGTTTTAAATATTTTAAGGGATGCCAGGGGTGTCAAAAGTTTGGTAATATTCAAAGAGCGCCTGCATCGGCTATGAATCCTATAATCAAACCATGGCCGTTCCGGGGATGGGTTATTGATCTCATTGGTCAGATTTATCCGCCATCGAGTAAAGGACATAAATTTATTCTGGTTGCTACCGATTATTTCACAAAGTGGGTTGAGGCAATTCCTTTAAAAAAGGTGACATCGGTCAATATGATTGATTTTGTGAAAGAGCATATTGTTTACCGATTTGGTATTCCTCAGACTATCACTACCGATCAGGGTACTATGTTTACATCAGGAGAATTTGATGAGTTTGCTGTAGGTATGGGAATTAAAATTTTAAATTCTTCTCCATATTATGCTCAAGCTAATGGTCAAGCTGAGGCTTCTAACAAAGGGATCATCAAACTCATTAAGCGCAAAATTGAAGAAAATCCTAGGAGGTGGCATACAGTATTAAATGAAGCCTTGTGGTCATATCGGATGTCATGTCATGGTGCAACCAAAGTAATGCCTTATCAGTTAGTATATGGACACGATGCAGTATTGCCTTGGGAGATTAAGGTTGGCTCTAGACGAATACGTTCTCAAAATTAGCTGACAGCCGATGATTATAATACTCTTATGAAGGATGAGTTGGAAGATATGGTGGGTCATCGGTTAAGGGCTTTAGTTAGTATCAAAGAAAATAAGAAAAGAGTAGCTAGATGGTATGACAAGAAGGTGAAAGTAAAAGAGTTTACCGATGGAGATCTGGTCTGGAAATTGATTTTACCGATTGGGACTAAAAGTTCAAAGTTTGGAAAGTGGTCTCCTAATTGGGAAGGTCCATATCGGATAAATCAGTCTGTTCCTGGTAATGCATATATTTTAGAAACCCTCGAAGGGGTTGTGTTTCCCAGAGCGTTAAATGGAAAATATTTAAAGAAATATTACCCTAGTATCTGGACAGATGCATAAAAGTATAAGTGCCGATAACAGTACTATCGGCTAGAATTATACAAGGGTGTCAATGTCTCATAAAGTGCCGATACAATAAATAAGATTACACGTTCAACAAGGATTGGATAGCTAATATCGCACGCAGGCGAATCTGGTCGGCTTCCTCCATTTCTTTGATATCGTCATCGGCAGCACCCTCCACAGGCTTGAGTTTTTTCTTCATGGCTAAAGCTTTGCGAGCTTGGATATCTCTTTCTTGCTGAAGGGCTTTGACGGCATTGGGTAGCTGGCTTTCTTCTTGTTGAGCATGAGTTAAGGCTGCGTCAATTTCTTTCAATTCAGCCAATAGAGCTACCTTCCTTGCTGATAGATCCAAGATTTTCTGCTTAAGTGCAGCACCCGAAGTCTGCAAGTTGACGATGCCCTTGTGCTTCTCATCAGCGATTTGTTTCAGTTGTAGCATCTCTTCTTTAAGTTGAGCTTGAGCTGCTCTATCGGCAATGCGCTGAGCAGCCCGTTGATATTGCAGTTGGCGGCTTTCTAAGTGAGCTGCTGGGAAGAGTATTTCTTCAACATCGGCAGGGACCTGGCCACGAATTGTTTTGAAAATTGCCTTTGCGGGGTCCGAGTCATCTACCAGTTGGGCGGTACCTTGCTGTAGCAAGTTCAGAAGGGTTTCCAACTTGGATTTAGTCTCTGCCGATATTGTTCCCAGTGCAAGGGAAGAACTTGTCTCCTCTCCATCGTCGTCAGAAATGTCAATGGCAAAGGAAAATAGGCTGTTCGGGGAATCTTGTTCCTGAGAGAGAGAAAAGGAGATCAGTTAGGGGTAAGTATGAGTATTGTAAAATCAGATAGGTTGATTGGTTTACCTGTTTCAAGGCAATTTCCTGTGCTTGACTGGAGGAAGCAACCTGGAGTATGTCGTGTGGGGGATCGGCTGAGCTTGCCGATGGGATATCCTCTGTGACTTCATCGGTGGTGGGCTCTTGAGGTATGATGACCGATGACATTGGGGCAGATGTAGGGATCGGCATAGACCTTTGTCGTTTTGGCTGTGCTTCAGTATCTGTTAAAGCTTTGCGCTTTGCTTGGGCATCGGCAATGATTGGCTGGGGGGCATCGACATTTGTTGGTTGTGAAGCTTGGACATCTGGTACGTTTGCCGATGTACCCAATTGTTGCTGCAAAACAAGTGTAAGATATGATATTTAACAGATAAAATGTAAAGTCAAGAAGCTACCTCTGAAGGTTCATCGAAAGAAGTGGTGCTTGATATCGGCGGAATTGCCGATGACGATCCAGTAGCAGCTCTTACCCCCTGATGATTAAGGTTAATACAGTTTGTGATCGGCATAAGTGAAAATAAACAAGGTTGTTACCTTAAATGCTTTGACCAAGGTTGTAGCAGCGGCCGATGGAGTAGCCCTGGATGTAGCCAATTTGGATTTAGAAGTGATGGTCTTGGTACGAATCTTCTGGTGGGTCAAAGCGGCTAAGGTGGGAGCGTTGTAGCCGATCGGCGATGTTGGGGAAACAGGCCGGAGATTGAAGGGTTTCCCACTTTTACTCACCGATGGTGCTGGGTTGTTAACCTGTTACAAGAGAATCAGTTACTGATATATGAAGGGAAAAGCAGAAGGGAGTTAAAGGAAACTTACCGCGTCGTCAGGGATGGCATATTTAGGGTCGATCATGTGCCGATATGTGTGAACAGAAGTTGCGAACAGTTGTTCTTTCCACTCTCACCACCATTGCTTATATGACTCGGTGATGAAAGATATTGGTGTCCAGGTGGATATATCGACATCTGTAGTATCGGCATCGGGGGAGAGTTGTACTACCTTGTTCCAGTCTGTTCCGCAGGTGATTGTTTCCCTGGGTTTGATCACATCGGCAAAGCAGAGTTTGATTGGCAGTTGCCCAAAAGCCAATTGGCGGGATACTGCCGATGGGTTGTAAAATTCATATGTAATGTTGGTGTTTTTCCCGCTGCCGAATGTGTTTACTAGAATCGCCCTGGGAGTGATGATAGCCATCATGAGCTCATTATCTTGATTCAGAGTGTCATCGGCAAAGTTGAAAAGAAGGGGGAATCTGTTTTCTTCGTCAATATAAGGCACCCAGGCCCTATGATCACGAGAAAGACCATTGTAGAAGCTTTGAAAGAATCTACCGATTTGGTCTTCGTTGGCTTCTATTCCAGGAAGGACAATTATGGCTTCACCAAAATTGAGGGGTGAGCGTGTTGCCGATTCATCATCCCCAAGCACATAGTCTTCAGCAATTTCTCGTGGGAATTGTTGAGCAAAAAAGTCCCATTGCAAACGTTTGTGCATATGGGCATTCAGCCACATGTTGATAAACCACCACGGGCCTCCCAGGTTGCCGATGGGTTCGCCAAGCAAAAGTTTCTGAGACACTTGATGAAGAAGATGATAAGTGGAGCTCAGAAGGTATCGGCCAAGAGGAAACCTTACGCCATTAGCCAAAAGTTCAGCTGCAGGGAGGAAGGCGTTGGTTGGTCCTACTGATCGACCACAGAAGATAAATTTTTCTAACCACATATTCAGGAATGTGGCATGTTCCCTCTGGCTAAGTGTCCCGGTTTTCTAGTATTCTTGAATATATCCTGTCCAACCGCCGATGTTGCGGGTATTCACCCTATATTCAGACTTTCTACCATAGATGGAGCCTTCATCGGCAGTTGAGATGTCCAAGCCAGTAAGCATGTGGACATCGGCAAGGGTAGGAGTAGCTGGGCCATGTCCAAACATAAAAGTATTGGTCGTGTCTGACCAGAAATAAGCAGCTGCAATTATCATTGATTCATTTTTCTGCATATCGGCAATAGAGAGCCTGATGCATTGGTCTAACCTTCGTTCTGCCCAGTATACTTGCATCGATCTATTAACCCTCAAGTACCAATCTTTCCACCCTTTGGTGGTTTTGGGCCAAGATCGGAATGTGTCTTTCCACAAATTCAAAGAGAAATTTTGGGCTCTAAAGGGGATTCTGTTAACCTCTGCATTGATCAGATCAGTTGGATCTGGGTTGCCCATTGGTCCAAGGCATTGGACGTGCGGCTGATCGGTTGGGATAACTAATTTGTTGCACAGTTCCTAAGGTTATGAAATCCAGAAGACAGAAGAAAGGAAAAATCACCAACTGAATGAATTTGCAAAAAGATCAAAGTAAAAGGTAATGGAAGTGGAGCGAACCGCGGGGACATCGAAGTTGATGGCCATTGTCTTGAGGAAGGTGGAGGTATGAGCCGGAAACTTGAAGTTAGCGCCGGAGAAGGGTTCTTGTTGGTTGAGGTCGCGCGGTTGTTCGTCGGAGTTGCCGTCGGAGAGAGAGAATGCCAAGGATTGGAGGCTGAAGGTAGAAAATGAGGGTTCCGGAGAAATCTATTTATAAGCCGCCCAGAATAAGGGTATTTTGGACTTATCTCTATGTCGCGCGCATATAGGTCAAGGCGGTTCAGAGGGATATGGTAACTGTTCGCGCGATAATCAGGGGATTGTATAGATGAGTTGATGACAAGTAATCATGACTTGGAGGGGATATCGATTTATGATATTTTAATTCTGAAAATGGCAGCATTATCATATTAAGATCTTTGCCGATGGGTTATTGTTTCGGTATCTTAACCATAATCAAGGCAAGAGTGGTTGGCGATTGTGCGATATTTACTGAAGTGTGTGAATCAAGATTAGATTTGATTGGATTTGATAACAAATCAAGTTTTGGCTTGGAGAATGAGTTACGGTAATCGGGCAAAGGCAAGCGTTATCTGGAGTAAATTTCGGAGCATTAATGGTTTTATACTCCGAAATTGGGGGGCATGTGTTGACACCGTTTTTTGCACGTGTCAAAATAATCGGAGTGGACTAATCGGCAAGGGGAAAGTTATTGAATACTTTGATAGCTGATGAAAGCCAGTTTGTAAAGATGGTTGCCGATAGCTGGTGATGGTCGATAGAAAGGTTGATTTGGACTCGGGCGTTGCCGATGAGGTTGGAGGTATTATTGTCGATGCCGATGAAGGGAGGCTTGAGGACTACTGCCGATGAAACATGGAGTATGCCGATGAAGGGAGGCTTGAAGACTACTGCCGACGAAACAGGGAGTATGCCGATGAAGGAAGACTTGAAGACTACTGCCGATGAAATAGGGAGTATGCCGATGGGAAGGAGGACGGTGAGATTTCCATCGTAATTGAGGCGGACAGGGAAATAGATAGGAGTTGATTTCCTTTTCTATATTTGTTAGGGTATGATTCATGTAAGAGTCACGTGTTTCCTTAGATATGGGATTGGTGTCCTAGTTGTGTTTGGTTGTGTCTCTTTAGATCAGGGTATAAATATGGAGTAAGGGGCAATGTAATAGATATATCAATCAATATCAAAACCAATTTTTACTCCTATTTGCATCTACTTACTTTTCGGCGACTTCGTCAATTTGCATATTTTTCCTTTTTTTACGAGTTCTCATTGATTCGGCGAGCTGCATCGCTTCAGTGCGACCTTCGGCGATTCTCGAGTTTCGCGTGAGCACCTCTTGGCCGTGACTTCCGGGCGTATCGCTGTTGTCAGGACCAAAGTGTTCGTATCTTCATCCTTGTCGATTAGCAGGTCAAATCGACTGGCACGCTTTGGATATCGATTCGGGTATTAGCCCTTTGTGTTTGCAGATCCACTTTTGCATCAACACTAGGGTACAAGCAGGGTATGTGTTTTCAGGGTACCCAGCTAGGGGCATTGATTCACGAATCACCAATGTTCCGGTATGGCTTGTCTACAGTTTAGCATCATAGTAAGAACTAAAAGATGGAAGGTGATAAAATAGAACTAATTGGTCAACTCTTGCTTGAAAGTAGAACATGTGCTTACATAGAATGGCTAGATAATAAATTAATCATGGCTGATAATAAAAACATAAATAAGGACTCACTATTAGTATTGCTTTCTATGAAAAGGAAACTAGCAACCCTAAAGCTTTTCATATCCCTTGGAGTCGAGAAACTATTCCCACTAGTCAGATAAGTCTTGCGAGTACATTATGTACTTAGGGTTTATTTACCCCTGTTGCAGGTAATGCTTGAGGAGTACCATTGTGTGAAGGATTCTTCTAGGGGGCACAGATGGATCCTTGTTCTTTATCGCTAGATGTTTATTTTTATTCCGTTGTTTAATATTCCGCACTTTGACTTTGGAAATATAATAATATAATTTTTAAGTACTCTAGATGTATAAAATGGATTAAGTATTGTAACTCGTTCTCATTGTTGGATCCTTGGGGAAAATGTGGATCTTTTAGGCTCTTCCTTGGGGTGTGCCCGATGGAACCGCTCTCTATAGCTTGCTTTCGGGTGCTTAGTGTCTGATGGAAGACGAGCACCTCCACAAGTATGTTATTTCTAGCGATTCTGCCATAAAGCCTTTTGGTCAGAGAGGTGGGCTGGGGTTAGAAGCGAGTGTCGTTCGTCCTTGGCCAGGCCTTCTGGTTAGAGAGGCAGGCCAGAGTCAGAAGTGAGCATTGTCCTTTCCTTGGCTAGGCCTTCCAGTGGGAGAGGTGGGCTGAAGTCGGAAGTGAGCGTTGTCCTTTCCTTGGCCAGGCCTTCTAGTAAGAGAGGCGGGCTAGAGTTGGAAGCGAGCGCTGTTCCTCGTTGGCTGGGCCTTCCGGTCGGAGATTGAATCGCCCTTCTAGCCCGTCGTTAGGTTTTTGGGCTGGCCCAAGAGTTGCACGTTGTTCGCAACATCATTTGCTGGACTGAGCTTTTGCTGGGAAGTAGGTCCATGAGGGACCTTGGGTTTATGAACCCGACATATGGTTTGCTTTGAGCTTTTCCATGATATAGCTCCTCCTGCGAGAGTGGATATGTATCCTAACGTAGACTTTCTTTCATCTCCCATATAATCAGAATCTATATACCCCACTATGTGCAGGGAATCAGATCTTCTATACGATAGCATGAGACCCTTCATACCTTGTAGGTAACGCAAAACTTTCTTTACTAATTTCTAGTGTTCTATTCCTGGATTACTCTGATATCTGCCAAGCAATCCGGTAATAAATGCTAAGTCAGGGCGAGTACACACTTGAGCATACTGTAAACTTCTGACAGTTGAACTATATGGAACCGCTTTCATTTGATCGATCTCATATTGGTTCCTGGGACATTGAAATTCCCCATATTTGTCGCCCTTGACTATGGGAGCAGGTGAAGACTTACAATTTTGCATATTGTATTTCTTCAGAACTTTTTCTAAGTATGCCTTTTGTGACAATCCTAAAACACCCTTTTTACTGACTCGGTGAATCTCTATTCTTAGGATGAACGAAGCTTCACCGAGATCTTTCATATCAAACTTTGAGGATAAGAACTTCTTTGTTTCTAGTAGTAGATTAACATCACTTCTAGCGAGCAAGATGTCATCCACATACAAGACTAGGAAAATGTATTTCCTATTCTTGAACTTTACATAAATGCAATTGTCCTCTACATTTTCTTGAAACCCAAACTTTCTTATTGTACTATCAAACTTCAAATACCACTGTTTTGAAGCTTATTTTAATCCATAAATAGATTTCTTCAGGCGACATCCCATACGTTCTTTTCTTTTCACAACAAAACCTTTTGGTTGTGCCATATAAACATTTTTTATCTAGATCCCCATTTAGGAACGTCATCTTTACATCCATATGATCTAATTCTAAATCATAATATGCTACAAGCGCCATTATGAATCTAAAAGAATCCTTACATGAGACTAGAGAAAATGCCTCATTATAATCTATGTCTTCTCTTTGTGTGAAATGTTTCGCCATAAGTCATGCTTTAAACCTTTCTATATTCCCTTTAGAGTCATGTTTAGTTTTGTAGACCCATTTACAGCCTACTGTCTTGGCTTCTTTAGGAATTGTTTCTAAGTTGCAAACACTGTTGGTTTTCATTGATTTCATTTCATCTTCCATGGCTTCAAGCCACTTGGATGAGTGAGCGCTTCTCATGGCTTCTTCAAATGAGGTGGGATCACCCTTCATTTGAAATTCCTCATATTCATAAACTTTGTAGTTATCAGGAATGGTGATCTCCTGACTCTTTGAGACCTTCTAGGGGCCTCGTTAGATGATGCTTGTTCTATATGAGGTTGTTGTTGCTCTCCCTCATGTGTGACAATGAGTTCTTGGGGATCCTGAAGGACAGGTTCCTCACGTTCATTCATTGTTGCCACATGAGAACTAACAACAGGTATTGTTACTATAGTGTCTTGCACTATTGGTATAGCAACAACCGGTAGCGTGAAGAATGGCTCCTGAACCATAGGAGTGGGCACGTATACCTGCTTCTCTTCAAAAATAATTTCTTGTGCTACCATGCTCTCCCTGATCATATCATCCTCCAAGAAGATAGCATGTCTTGTTTCTACAAACTCCGTTTGTCTATCAGGACAATAGAAGCGATAACCTTTTGACTTTTTTAGATAGCCAATGAAATGGCAACTGACTATCTTGGAGTCTAGCTTCCCTATGTTTGGGTTAAAAACTTTTACCTCAGCTGGACAACCCCACACACATAAATAGTTAAGTGAGGGTTCCTTTCTAGTCTGAAGAGGACCATGACGCCTAAGAGGAGGGTGAATTAGGCAACTTAAAATTCAACTTCTAAATTATGGCCTCTTTTTGTAACCTTAGCAAAACGTATGCAAAAGATAAACTATCTAAATGTGCAACTATAGTTTTGCTAGTATGTCGCTATCTCTACCTCAAAAGGAGTACTATAAATAATGTAAATGTAAAAGCTAAAAAGCAGGTAGAGATATGCAAACTCTCACCGACGACTTTGATATTTTTACCAAGATATCGAGAAGCGTGCAAGCTTTCCCCTAGTCCTCGTTGGAGTCCCTCAAAAGGAATCCCTCACAAGGGCCAAGCTCCTAGTCGGGTAACCCCGTGGATATCCTCAGGCCTTCCCCATACGCAAGTGGGTCTTCGACATGCCTTCTAGCAAGCCTCTACCAGATGCTCCCCGCCGTCTTCACTATCAAGCTTCCGGCTAAAACACCACGGGCCTTGTTCCCTCTGATACACGGTGGTGGCCACACCACAAACGCGGTCGGTGTGATCTCGCAAGACTACAAGCCCCTCCGATGTACAACAATGGTGTGCACAAGCACCGAGTGGTAAACCTCACTAAACACTAGGCCTAAACCTAGAGCAAGCGCATAAACGATGGTCTAATCAACTTAAGCACTTCGCAAAACACTTACGCTAATCACCTAATAAAACACTAAGCACTATGCAAGTAGAGATCACTAAAATGGTGTATCAACACCCTTGGTATGTTTCCTTGGCTCCACTCTTTTCAAATGACCGGTTGGGGGTCTATTTATAAGCCCCACTCAGAAAGTAGCCGTTGCGAACGAAATCCCGCTTTTCTGCTACTGTTTGGACTCTTAGGTCGTTCTGATCAGACGCGTCCGGTAGTCCTGACTGTTAGAGCCACGATCAACTGATTGGACATTGCCAGCGTCTAGTCACATTCCACCAGACGCGTCTAGTCGCAATTTCACCGCTCTGAAACCTCTCTGTACTCAATCGGACACTACAGTCCTGTGTCCGGTCGATTTGTCGCCAGCGTCTGGTCAGTACTAGATGTGTTACAGGTGATGATGAACAGTACCATCAGTGTGTCTGGTTGCTTTACTATTTAGTGTCCGGTCACTGATGTGACGCCTGTTGTAGCCGAGTGACTTCATCGGAGCGTCCGGTCACTTTCCGCCAGCGTCCGGTCCAACATCGGGTCACCTCTGTGAGCATGTTTCTTCATGATCTTGCATCCAGATTGGTTTCTATCTTCGTGCTTGGACTTTGCTTGATATGTTGGGTCTTCTCTTGTGCTTCTAAGGTCTTGTTTATGGTGTTAATCATTGGATCATCACATCACCTTCTTCCAAGTCTTGTCTTGCACCCTATTGAACTACAAAACAATTACTTGCAAATTCATTAGTCCAATTTGATTGTGTTGGTCATCAAACACTAAAATCCAAAGTAAATGGGCATAGGGTCCATTTTTCTTATACTGTCCACAACTCATACGGTGTTTTGGGCACTAACTTGCTTAGCACTCGATTAAGTATATGAATTGCGGTTTTAAAAACCTCCATCCATAAACTTATTGGTAGGGTAGAGTAACTTATCATGCTTCTCACCATATCGATTAAGGTACGATTGTATCTTTCAGCTACTTCATTCTACTGAGGCTCGCCTGGTGTAAAATACTGGGCTACTATGCCATTTTCCTGTAAGAACCTTGCAAAGGGTCTAGGAACTTGGCCATATGGGGTGTGTCAGTCATAGTACTCTCCCCCATGGTCGGACCTTACTATCTTAATCTTTAAATTATGTTGATTTTCAACTTTAGCCTTGAATATTTTAAATTTATCCAATGCTTCTGATCTTTCCTTAATTAGATAAAGGGGTAATTGGCTGGTGGACACCCACAGTGGTGGTCGTTTGCTGGCGGACACCCAAAGTGGACTTGTATGCTAGAAGACACTCTGGTTTGTTATAATTATGCCAGAGAACACCGTAGGCCAGTTTCTACCCGTTGAGGAGAGAGAAAATTTTAGTTTGGACATCCGGTGCCCCTGAGCCACGTTTGGGTCTGGTTGAACCAGCTAATAACTGACCCAAGCCTAACCGACCTGAGCCTGTCGTTCGGCGATGTGTCTCATGCTCACTAGCTAGGACGATGTGGCCGGTGAACGGCTTTGGATGCCGCGGCAGCCCTCATCCATTTTCGTGTGGCACAGGGCGGACGGAAGGAGAGAGAGAGGGAGCGGAGCGGCTCTAGTGGCTTGGGTAGGTCCAGGTGGTGCTCGGCTCTGGCATGGGCCGGCCGGGGTAGCCGGGCGGCCATGGGGTTAGAGGAGGGTTGCGCAGGTGGTGAGGCTCGGCGCGACGGCGGCTCGATAGGTGAGGGCGGGAGGAGTGGCGCGGCGTCATCTCAGAGTGGTGGCAGCTCTGATAGTGGCGGTGTGGATGGCAGGCAAGGGGGAAGCAAGGGACAGGGAAGAAACAGAGCAGAGCGACATGGACGGGGCAGGGGCATAGGGCGTCGGTGAAGACCTCAGCACCGGCAGCGGTCTTGGCACCCGCGGACCAAGCGAGGTGGTGCGAGCGCGTCCGTGGCTCCTCATCCTTCCCTGTGCGGTCAGCGAGCGGCGAGAGGGAGAGGAGAGAGGACGATGTGTGGCAGTGTCTTCGCCATGACCCCCACCTCACCTCTACCATCGAAGGCGATGGTGCCCGCCGCCCTTGCCTCCGGCACCTTGGCGTCCATCATCAGGACCACCGCGTGCGGGTTCCTGGTCCCCCACAGCGTACCGTCGTCCGCACCGCCATCCACCTGACGCGCCACTCCCCTGGCCTGATAGCCGTGCTCCGGTCGCTCAGGTCGACCCCAAACAGGAACAGCCCCGTGGAGTTCTGCCGAGTCGCTGCACCTCGGCCCAAGGCCGAGCACTGTCGCTGGGACATAGCCGTGGCCAGCCCTGAGCCGCTGTGCCAAAAGAACGGAAGCCAAGGAGCTCACCGTGACCGCCGCCGCGCTCGCCTCTGTCGCCGAAGCCGCTGTCGTCGTCGAAGGCCGAGGATGCACTCGCCAAGGCCGCACCTACGAAGCCGAGCCCGAGCACGTGATGGAGATGTCGATGATGCCTGAGTCACTGCCGAAGGCAAGCACCGCCATGATGGAGCCGAGCGCCCCCAGGACTGCCTGAGCGCCGTCACCTCATGCCGCGCTATAGCCCACGTTGTCGGCACTGCGACACCCAGGTCGCCCGTCGCCTCTCTACTTCAGTGTTCTACCTCCTCCCTCTCAATTAGAATGGAGAACGCCGCCCGCTCGAATTCACGTATGCACGGCATGGGTGAGAACCACCGTGCCATAGGATGCTGGAGCTGCGCTCATCGAAGCCGCCCTGAGCACCGACAAAGATGTGCCACACCAGCCGCAGACGCTCACGCCCTAGGTCGCCGCAGCCACGCCGAATGTCGGCGTCTCCGCGCCAGGATCCGTCCTAGCCTATGGTTGCCATTGCTGAAGTTGGCCCACCGCCCGAGCCCTCTCACCGAAGATCAATGCCGCTGGCCGCTGCTCTGCTCTTTCTTCTTTTCCCTCTTCTACTACGTCCCTCGGTGTCGTATGGGAAAGAAGTTGCCCGGCCTCCGCCGCCCAGCCAGCCTGGCACCGCCGCCGGTGCCGCTGGCGCCCAAGAGCATCGTCGCCCCCTGCGCCCCTGCTCAGTCGCTCTCTCTCTCTCTCTCCGCCTTGTTCTATTACTCTCTCTCTCTCTCTCTTTCTCTCTCTCGCAGACGGAACTATAAGCCATGACCGTGAGGCAGGGGAGGGGATAAGCCCGGCCACATCACATGACCAATGGTGGCATGGGTCGGGCCGGTTAACCAGACCAGGCTCGGGTCGGTTATTAGCTGGTCCAACTAGAACTAAACGTGGCTCAGGGGCACCGGATGTCCAAACTGAATTTTTCTCTCTCCTCAACCGATGGAAACTAGCCCGCGGCGTCCTTTGGCATAACTACAATAAACCAGAGTGTCTTCTAGCATATAGCTCCACTTTGGGAGTCCGCCAGCAAACGACCACCACTATCGGTGTCCGCCAGCCAATTTCCCCTTAGATAAATATAGTCAAAACGAGAATAGTAATCTGTGAATGTTACGAATGAATTATAACCATCCACACTCTTCACAGGAAAAGGACCACAGATGTCTGTGTGAACTATTTTTAAAATTCTTGTGCTTCGTTTAGCATCTTTCTTTATTTTCTTAATGTACTTTCTTTTTATGCAATTTATGTATTGCTCTAAATCTAAAAATTCTAAAGGTGGAAGAATTGATTTCTTAATCAATCGCTCTATTCTTTCCCTCGAAATATGGCCTAAACGATAGTGTCGGTGTTTTGGACCAGGGGGTCCTCAACCAACTAGTGAATTTATCCTGCGTGTTCCCAATTCCAGATGGTGATGCAATGAGACACAAGGCTTATACTGGTTTAGGCTACTCGAGCCCTATGTTCAGTCTGAAAGATTGATCTTGTATTCCTTGCATCGAAGTGCTTGTAGTAGGGGGTTACAAGCCAGGTGAGAGAGGGAGTTAGTCCCAGGTCTCAACGAGGTGTGGGTTGCTTGAGACGCTGCTTTTAGGCGGCTGGGAAATGTGTGTTACTGGGCCTTCTTCTCCGTCCCCCTAAAATGGCCCAAGTCCTCTCCTTTTATAGGCTGAAGGGAGGACAAGGATGGTACATGTGCTAACTACACGGTGTCATGTGAACAGAGGCAGTGTGTTCGGGCCATGTAGCCTGTTCCTATGGCGACGCGGTCATCGGAGTGGTCCGTCCTTGGAGCGCTAGGGTGACGTGCTAGTCACATCCGTCCCTGTGCATCATGGGAGCTCTTGGGCTGCCTTAGAGCAGGTGTGGCGGTCAGGGTGTGGATCGCTGTGGATTGACGGCGCGTGAGGCTGAGGCTGCACCACAGTGGGAGGTCTCGGTAGACACAAATCCCGAGGTAGCTTAGACCCTGGTGCATAGTGCTGAGGCCCGGAGAGAGCGGTTGATCCGGTGTGCTAGCTTGGAGACGGTGATGACCCGGGCCAGGCCGTCCATGTCGTGTTGTTTTTGAGGCAGGGATCACGGGGCACAGTGTAGTATGGGCGCCGATCGTGGGCACAGCGACAGGATACAGTGACCGGTAATCCCTACCGTGTCCTGTCTTAGCCGGTATGGTGCTGATGCGACCTCATGTCTCATCGGCCATTCTGTGGTGTCGAGCCATCATTCGGCTAAGATTGCGGAAGTGGTTGATATATTAATGGGACATGACATGCTGTCGGGAAGACCGATCGAGGCTAGGACGATGGGCTATGAATAAGCTGGCCTCACGCGATACGGAGAATGAGTCCTCGTGCGAGACGGAGATTGCACTCCCTACCGAGGCCTTCCGTGAGAGGCCTCGCACGAGGCAGAGATTGCACTCCCTGCCGAGGCCTTTCGTGAAAAGCCTCACACAAGGCAGAGATTGTGTCAGGACACCAAGACCTCCTGTGCGAGATTCGAGGCAAGGCGAAGAGCCTGGTGGGCTCGGACGTGGCTGGTGAGGGGCCCACGGCTTACCTTCTAGCTTTATTTTTTTATGGGACTTAAGTGACCCTTTTGATGTTCGCTCGGGGTACCCCGTTCTACGGTACCCGATAGTAGCCCCCGAGCCTCTAGGGGAGTGCGTGCACTCTCCCTGAGGGTTTGCTGAGGCTTGGTTTATAGCCGCTCCCGTAGGAATTAGGTTTTGTTTCTTGAGGTTTTGGTGGGTGCGCGTGAGCGCACCCGCTGGGTGTAGCCCTTGAGGCCCTAGAGGAGTGGAGTTACTCCTCCAGGGGTTTTTTCGTTTTCACATTTGAGTGAGGAGTTTTTATCGTATTTGCTGAGCCCACAAGTGCAAGTTTGAGTCGCGGGGGTCTCGACGAGGTTGCGGGAAAAGCCCTCTAGCCTCCGCACGGAACGAGAGGTTCATCAGGGGTCCCCCTGGCTTTGGGTACAACCCTCATGCTTCCTTTTTGCTCAGAAGGAGGGATGGAATGTGTCATGCTACCCTCGATGGGCACGAGCGTGGGCACTTCCGGTGAGCTGTTATCGGGTGAGTCCGAGTGGAGGCCCGTACCCCATTCGCTAGGGGACGGCTAGCGGTCTAGAGACATACTCCAAGAGTACCAGAGGGTTTCTCTAGTGGGTCCTGAGGCCGTTCGCTGGGCCTCGGTGGCTCAGTGCCTCCCTATGGTGGGATCCCATTCGGAGACTTCCCTGCCGGTCTCGGACACAACTTAGGGCGCCCTAAGCGATTGTTCGCTCAGGCCTCAGCCATTCGTAGGCTCGCCCCAAGGTCATCCCTGACTCTATTGCCCTGGGGCAGCTATCAAAACCTCTGGAAGCCCAGCCTTCGAACCCCTGGACCATAACGGGCTCGGTGCCCTTTATCGTATTTGTAACAAAACTTCTAGCATGGACTTAGACCGTTTGTCTTTGTCTTGGGTGCAGGAGGAGCCCCCGAGCCTCCACTTGGAGCAAGAGGGCGGTCAGGGGTCCCCTGGCTTTTTCATACGACCCTCACATATCCTTTTCATTCGGACGGAGGGTTTGTTTGCCGAGCCCATTCTGGTGTGAGCCGGAGCCGCTGGTCTCGGCAAGGCTGCAAGAAGAGCCCCTAGCTTCTACGCGGAGCGAGAGGGCCGTCGAGAGTTCCCCTGGCTTTTTATATGCCCCTCGCGCGTGAGGGTTTGTTTGCTGAGGCCCCTTTGGGCGCGAGCCCGGGTCATAGGGTCTCGGCATATCTGCAGGAAGAGCCCCCTAGCCTCTACACGGAGCGAGAGGGCCATCAGGAGCTCCCCTATCTTTTTGTAGGACCCTCATGCTTCCTTTTCGCTCAGAAGGAGGGTTTGTTTTGCCGAGCCCCTTCGAGTGCGAGCCGGGGTCGCTGGGTCTCGGCAAGGTTGCAGGAAGAGCCCCTTAGCCTCTGCATAGAGCGAGAAGGCCATCAGGGGTTCCCCTGACTTTTTGTACGACCCTCATGCTTCCTTTTCACTCGGAAGGAGGGGTGGAATGTGCCTCGCTAACCTCAGTGGGCACGAGCGGTGGCACTTCCGGTGAGCTGTTATTGGGTAGTCCGAGTGGAGGCCCAAACCCCATTCGCTAAGGGTCGACTAGCGGTCCGGAGACGCACTCCAAGAGTACCAGAGGGTTTCTCTAGTGGGTGCCGAGGCCGTTCACTGGGCCTCGGTGGCTCGGTGCCTCCCTATGGTGGGATCCCATTCGGAGACCCCTTGCTAGTCTTGGACATGACTTAGGGCATCCCAAGCATTTCGCTTGCTTGGGCCTTAGCCCCATATAGGCTTGCCCATGGTCGTCCCTGACTCTATTGCCCTGGGGCGACTGTCGAAACCCCTTGGGGCCTAGCCTTCGAACCCCTGGACCGTAATACGCTCAGAGCCTGGTTCCTTCATCTAAAAGGAATAGGCCGGGGGGAATAAATACCCCATTGGCTCGGCAATGGGTGGCACACCTTTTGAGGTGGTTTCCTAGGGAGGCGAAATGACGCCTGCTGCCGTAGTGGCCAAGCATGATGTGGTGGATGGGATGTAACTGTTCTCGCAATTAATGAGAAAGAAGTGGGCGCGTGGGCGGTAGAATCGGCTCATGGTTAACCACGCCGGATCGGGAGGAAACTTCCCCGATTTTGTCGCCCATTCGCTTCGCCTTCCCCCTGCATAAATACTCAAAGGGTCTTGCCCCCCTCACCTTACCTCGCCTCCATCGAGCCGTCGCTAGAGCAGCAGGTGCCGGGAAGAAGAAGGGAGAAGAGCGAGCCAGGGAGTGAGCGAGAAAAAGCGAGAGCGTGGGAGAGAGAGAAAAACTCACAGCCGCATCTGATCCCTCCGTTGCTCTCATGGCCGGTGACATCGTCGTTGTCGAGGTGGACCCCTAGGATCTATCGGATGTTACCGAGGAGATGCTTCAGTTGCTTGTCAAGGGTGGACTCCTTTGCCCAGTGATGGACCCCACTAGGCCGGAGTGGATTGCTCCGTACGGTGAGCTAGAGCCGAGGCCTCGCGATGGCTACATCATGAGCTTCGTCTCCTTTCACGAGCATGGCCTTGGCATCCCGGTGGATCAGTTCATGCGGGCGCTCCCATACTACTATGGCATGGAGCTCCACTACTTCAATCCCAACTCCATCGCTTAGGCGGCTATCTTTATTGCCGTCTACAAGGGGTACTTGGGGATTACTCCCCAATGGGAGTTATGGCTCCACCTATTCCGGGCGGGGCACACCACCAAGCCGACGGGCACGTCGGGTACGAGGAAAGCGATGAGGGCCCGCGGCTACAATCTCCAAGTGCGCTAGGACCACCTGCACCTCTACATCCCAGCCCAACTCGCGTCATCCAATCGCCGGTGGTACACAAGTTGGTTCTACCTTCATAACAATGAGGGAGGACTTCCCCCCTACACTAGGTGGATTGTGGGGAGCTACCTGGAGAGATGGAAGTACGGCGTCCCGAAGGACGACCAACCCAAGCTACAGCCGCTTCTAGAGGGGCTGGTGAGGCTATGGGGCCATGGTCTTACCATGGCTGTGGTCGTGGCCACCTTCCACCGCTGGAGGGTGCTGCCGCTGATGGCTCGGCGGCAGCGGCTGTTCGAGATGAAGTCGAGTGAGCCCATTGAGGGCATCCGAATGTCCTCCGCTGCCCTTTTCGACGAGGAAATTCTTCGTCGGGTGGGGGAGACGGTAGAGGCGAAGCTGAGGGGCGGCAACTTGACCCCTATCACGATGCGACTGTCGCGGGGGTTCCTCTTGCTGGTAAGTCATGTGCCGCTGAGCCTCCGAGCCTCCTCAGTCTCTCCTTACCCCTTGTTCCCTTATGTGCGTTTGTCGTTCCTACAGGGGATGAGGGACGTGTGTTCCTCTCCGCCGCCCATTCCTGAGGACGCGAGGCGGCGGGCGATCAACCGGGCGCACGCCGACGTGTAGAAAAAATGGAAAGACGCCAAGGCGGCGAAGCGCACAAAGCAAATCCTCGCGCGCGAGGAGCTAGATAAGCGCCGCCGTCAACAAAGGAAGGATGGTCTTCCGATGGAGGAATCCCTGTCGCCGTCACCGTCGACAGAGGCCTCAGACGGGGATGATGAGGGCGAGGTGGGGCGAGGTCCCCTAGACCATCTCCCTGACGTGGTGGAGGTGGTGCCCGGGGCGTTGGCAAGCAGCCCGGCACTCCCAGGAGGAGGAGGAGAAGCGGACCCAGGGTCGGCGTTTACCCACCCCGGGGCCAAGGCCAACACGCCCAGGGCGCGGGCGTTGGGCAAATGCGCCGTCAGCCTAGTGGACTCGATGGCGGTGGTGGTACATGTGGCAGTGGAGGCGACACAACCACCCCCGTAGAGGACCGACGGGGCACCGGGGTCCTTTGAGGACCGGCCGGTGCCGATGGACACGGAGGCGATGCCTCTGCCGCCGCCGCCGCCTTTGCGGACAAGGGTCGCCGTGGCGAAGCGGTTGCCGCCACGTTCAAAGTAGGTGTATTTTTTGTGGGGTCATAGTGACTTTCGTTCGCTCTTTGGTCTCGTACTGACCCTGTAGGTGATTTTTCCTTAGTCAGAAGCGGCCTGCGGACGAGCTTCCCTTGGCGCCCCTTAAGGCACTCAAGGTGGGCCCCGGCTCCTTCGCCCACTGGGTGGCGGAGGCACAAGCCGCTATACAACGCGACGCGGCATCGGCGAGGGCTGACCCGAAGGAGCCGACCGCCTAGGGAGGGGCTACCGAGGCGACCCCGACACAGACGGGGGAGGGAGTGTTTCCGTCCCACGAGGATGAGGCTCATGAGTCAGATGGGGCCGGCGTGCCCTTGGTTGCCAAGGCCCCCGGGGTCTCCGAGGCTAAGGCGAAGGAGGCTGGGGCACCCAAGACCGCTGAGGCCACAGCGGCGGGGGTCAGTGTCTCTGCGACCACCGAGGCCATGATGGTGGAGGCTGGAGCGCCCGAGACCGTCGAGGCCATGACTACGGAGGCTGGAGCCCCCATGATTGCCGAGGCCGATGTGATGGCGGCGAGGCCGTCTGCCCAGGAGGCAGAGATGAAGGCGGCGGAGGCCTTGGTGACACCCTTGGATCAGGGCCAGCTGCTGTTATGAGAGAGCGCTCAGGAGGCGGAGGTCTATCCGATCTCCTCCGACGATACTTCCTGGGCGCGGGGGGTGGTTGACGCTGAGGAGACTGGTGCCGTGGAACAGCCGGCTCCGACCTTGGGCGAGGGAAGCTCGGCCCTCGTGCGGGTGCGACCCGAGCCTCGCGGGTGGGAGCACTCGCGTGTACTGTGGCGGAGCCAGGACAACCCTGAGGGGGAGCCCCTATTTGCTCTCGAGGATGCAGCCGAGGGCGGGCGCTGGGACACCTTTGAGCAATACCGTGAGCTGGTGGAATGGTCGCTTCGGACGGCGATGTCTGTGGTGGCCGATGAACTGCCCGGAGTTGCCCAGGTTAGTGTTTTCTTTTCTTGTGCGACGTTGTGCTTTTCTGAGTTTTGTTGCAATCAATGACCCCTATTCTGCTTCCCCAGGAGCTCAAGACCCGTTCCCTTGGGAAGTCAGTCTTTCTCTAGCGGGAGAGGGACATCTGGGACTAGCTCGAGCGGCAAAGGGGCCTACTTGCGAGAGCCAACGAGCTTCTGGCGGCGTGGAGCACGGAGGTGGAGGACCTTCAGCTTCGTTGTGCTGACACGAGGGTCGAGGTGGTCATGTCCTAGGGGCAGGTCGCCCCTTTGACGGCACGGGTCAAGGAGTTGGAGGAGGAGCTTACCCGTGTCGCCGGTGATCGGGATGCCTTCAGGTCTCGGGCTAAAGAAGCGATGGCCTCGGGCGAGGCCCTCGCTGGGTAGCTGGGGGTAGAGGAGAGTGCGCACCAGCTGACGAAAGGTGCCTTGGATGAGGCCCTTGCGGTGGTTGAGGCCTCGCAAAGCGAGGCTATGGTTTGGAGGGGGACGGTCGAGGGTGAGTTTCGGTCCCCTTGTTTAGCTTTCTTTATGTTCGCTCCCTAACTTCCTTGTGTGACATAGAGCTGGGGAGTGAAGCTTCTAGGGTGGCCAAGGCATCTCGGGTCAAGGCCCAGCGGTTGAAGGAGAAGGTCGAGGCCTCCTAGGCCGAGGCCCTGTACTGGAAGGAGAAAGCCGAGGCCTGTCAGGTTAAGACCCGATGCTGGGAGCAGAAGGCCAAGGGTGAGTTCCGTGGGCTTCTGCCCCTAACTTAGGTTGTTTTTTTTCTTGCTCAACCTCATTCCATTTTCCATGGTGCAGAGTCAGAGGCGGAGGTTACTCGGGCAGCCAAGGCTTCTAGCGCGGTGCAGACGGTGCTCGAGACCGAGATTAGGGAGCACGAGGTGCTGAAACATGCCACCCTTTCTGCCTACGAGGCCTTGGAGGTCAAAGGGGTTCAGTCAGGTAGCTCCCTTGGGAGCCATTTGATTGCACTAAGCAGCCAGATGCGCGAGCGGCTCCGAGGAGCGCTGCACATGGGTGTCAAGCGGGTGTTGGCCGTCATCTCCTCTCACTACCTTGGCATCGACCTCCCGGCCATCAGTGATGGCTATGTCCTGCCTGATGATGATGAAGAGGCCGACGCGGCGGTCACGAAGCTGTTGGAGGTGGCAAAAGGCCCTGGCACGGCGCTGGCGACACTCTTCGAAGAGGAGGTGGTCCCTCCCCTACCATCTGTCGGTGCTGGAGGCCCTGAGCCTTGACCTGGGCCTAAGGGGCCATGTAAAATAGAGTAGGAATTATCTTTGTATCGTAACGCCTGTGGCCATCGAGGCCTTTCTTTTTGAAGTATTTGTGTTTCTTAGTTGTTTTTCGTGTTTCCGAGCCTCTGCCCTCTGTTGCCTCTGATCAGATTTCTTTTGCAAAACACCACCTTGGAGCCCAAGCCATCCCTTGGGCGAGAGGTAGTAAGGGAGTGCTGTAGCCCGGAGGCGTAGGCCGTCTCGTGACCCTACCGGCCTCTTGCTTAGGAGACGGATTTTGATCCGAGGGGTTTTTACAGCCGATTCGTCAGAGCGTGCTGGAGACTTGGCATAGGAATTTTTTCAAAAAAATGATTGAAGAATGGTGCATGGGACTTAGGGGGAGTTCCCCATCTAGCCCCCGAGGGAGGCTTAGTTCTACCGAGGCAGAGCCGAGTCTCCCTTACCGTGTTACCATATTGCCGAGACCCATGATGGGCTCGGGGGGGGGTATCTCGAAAAGTTAGACCAACTAAAGAATACTTTTTTAATTGTATTCCGAGAAACAATATATACAATGCTTGGAAATTTAAGGATAAAAGCGACGTAGCTGTTCTATGTTCCAAGCGTTGGTGAAGATTTCGCCCTTCTCGTTGGCTAGCTTGTAGGTCTCGGGCTTCAGTACTTGGGCGATGATGTACGGTCCTTCCTATGGTGGGGTCAGCTTGTGGCGGCCCTTGTGGCTCTATGCTAGCCTCAACACCAGGTCGTCTACCTTCAAGTCTCGGCCTCGGACACGTCGGGCCTGATAGCGCCGTAGGGTCTGCTGGCACTTGGCTGAGTGTAGTAGCGCGACGTCTCGGGCTTCCTCCAGTTGATCGATGGTGTCTTCTCGGGTGGTGCGGTTACTTTGTTCGTTATAGGCCTGTAGCCTTGGGGAACCATATTCTAAGTCAGTGGGGAGGATGGCCTCAGCCCCATAGACCAGGAAGAAAGGCGTGAACCCTATGGCTTGGCTTGGAGTGTTCCTCAGACTCCAGACGACCGATGGGAGTTCGGCGAGCCATTTCTTGCCAAACTTTTTCAACCGGTTGTAAATTCTTGGCTTGAGGCCTTGTAGGATCATGCTGTTGGCACATTCTACTTGGCCATTGGTCCTTGGGTGTCCTATGGCTGACCAGGCCACACGGATATGGTGGTCATCGTAAAATGTCAGGAACTTTTTGCCGATGAACATGGTCCCATTGTCGGTGATGATGGTGTTGGGAACCCCAAACCTGTGGATAATGTCAGTGAAGAACAGCACTGCCTGCTCGAATTTGATTCGATTGATCGGACAAGCCTTGATCCATTTGGAGAACTTGTCGATCGATACTAGCAGATGGGTGTAGCCTCTGGGGGCCTTTTGCAGAGGCCTGACCATGTTGAGCCCCCATATGGCAAACGGCCACGTGATGGGGATGGTTTGGAGGGCCAGGGTCAGGAGATGTGTTTGTCAAGCATAGTACTAACATCCTTCGCAGGAGCGTACTAGCTTGGTGGCGTCGGCGATCGCCATCGGCCAGTAAAACCCTTGGCGGAAAGCATTTCCTACGAGCGTCCGAGGCGCCACATGGTGCCCGTAGGCGCCTGCGTACAAGTCCCAAAGCAAGGATCGGCCCACCTCGGCGGTGATACATCGTTGGAGGACACCTGAGGGACTTTGTCTGTACAATTCATCATTGTAGAGGACGTAAGTCTTGGCTCAGCGCGCAAGCCATCAGGCTTTGGTCCTGTCGCTAGGAAGCTCCCCCCGATCAAGCCAATCGAGGAACAGGATTCGCCAATCTGCGTCCTGGTCGGTCTGTGGAGGCTCGGTGTTGACTTCCATGACTTCGGGCTTGGTCGAGGGGGTCTCGGCAGTAGAGGGGGCGTCGAGCCTCGCCGTGGTTTCCATAGGTGGGCCCTCCTCTGTTACCAAGGTGTAGTCAATGGAAGGTTTGTGGAGGTCTCTGGCAAAGTTGTTCGGGGGGACCAGGGCCCGTGCCGAGGCCATCTTTGCCAGTTCATCGGTGGCCTCGTTGTACTTCCACGCGACATGGTTTAGCTCAAAACCATCGAACTTGTCTTCTAGGCGACGTACCAACTTGCAGTAAGCCTCCATTTTGGGGTCGAGGCAATTTGACTCCTTCATGACTTGATCGACGACGAGCTGCGAGTCGCCCTAGACGTCAAGACATCATGCCCAAGTTCGATGGCGACTTGCAAGCCGTTGATGAGGGCCTCGTACTCAGCCACGTTGTTGGAGGCGGCAAAGTGGAGCCGCACCATGTAGCGCATGTGTACTCCGAGGGGCGAGATGAAGAGCAGACCCATGCCTACCCCGGTCTTCATCAGGGATCCATCGAAGTACATGGTCCAGCACTCCATCTGAATTTGAGCAGGTGGCAATTGGGTGTTGGTCCACTCAGCCACAAAATTAGCCAAGACCTAAGACTTGATCGCTTTCCGAGGTGCAAAAGTCAAGGTTTCCCCCATAAGCTCGACGGCCCACTTGGCTATCCTGCCTGAGGCCTCCCGGTTATGAACTATCACCCCCAAGGGGAAAGATGATACCACAGCCATAGTCACTAGGCTAGGACTACGGCGTAGACCAGCTTTTGGATGTGGGGGTAGCATGTTTTGGTCTCGGAGAGCACCTCGCTGATGAAGTAAATAGGTCATTGGGTGGGCAGAGCATGCCCCTCTTCCCGCCTCTCTACTACTACGGCAGCACTGACCACTTGGGTCATTGCAGTGACGTAGAGTAAGAGGGCTTCATCCTTGGCCAGGGGTACCAGGACGAGAGGATTCGTGAGCAGCGCTTTGAGTCTGTCGAGGGCTTCTTTGGCCTCGAGGGTCCAAGAGAAACGCTTGGATTTTCTCAGGAGTTGGTATAGAGGCAAGCCTTTTTCGCCGAGGCGGGAGATGAAGCGGCTCAGGGCCGCAAGGCATCCCATGACCCTCTGTACTCCCTTGAGGTCTCTGATTGGTCCCATGCTGGATATGGCCGAGACCTTCTCTAGGTTGGCTTCGATGCCGCGTTCTGAGACTATGAATCCCAAGAGCATGCCTCGGGGGACCCCGAATACACATTTCTCGGGATTGAGATTGATGCCCTTCTCTCTAAGGCATTTGAAGGCAATCCTCAAGTCGTCGACGAGATCCCCAGCCTTTCTGGTCTTGACCACGATGTCGTCCACATAGGCCTCGACGGTCCACCCAATGTGGTCGCCAAAGACCTGGGTCATGCACCGCTGGTATGTGGCCCCTGCATTTTTAGGCCGAAAGGCATAGTCACGTAGCAGTACATGCCGAATGGGGTGATGAAAGAAGTTGCAAGCTGGTCGGACTTTTTCATTTTGATTTGATGGTAACCAGAATACGCATCAAGGAAAGATAGGGTCTCGCACCCCGTAGTGGAGTCAACGATCTAATCGATTTAGGGTAGTGGGAAGGGGACTTTTGGGCAAGCTTTGTTCAAACCGGTGTAGTCTACACACATTCTCCATTTCCCATTTTTCTTCTTGACTAACATGGGGTTAGCCAACCACTCTAGGTGGGACACTTCCTTGATGAACCCGGCCGCCAAGAGTTTCTGTATCTCCTCACCGATGGCCCTACGCTTTTCCTCGTCGAAGCGGCGCAGACATTGCCTCGCCGGTCTAGATCCGGCCCAGATGTCTAGGGCATGCTCGGCAACCTCCCTCGGTATGCCTGGCATGTCCGAGGGACTCCATGCAAATATGTCGACATTCGCACGGAGGAAATCGATGAGCACGGCTTCCTATTTGATATCGAGGGTGGCGCTGATCCTCAGCGCTCGGTCATTGGGGCAGGCGGGGTCGACCGGAACAAGTTTGATGGCCTCTGTGGGCTCGAACGCCCCTGCGCGACGCTTGGAGTCAAGTGCCTCGCCACTGAGTTGGTCGAGGTGGGCGATGAGGGTCTCGGCCTCCACGAGAGCCTCGGCGTACTCGATGCACTCGACGTCGCAGTCGTATGCATGTTCGTACGTGGACTCAATCATGATGATACCGCTGGGGCCTGGCATCTTGAGCTTGAGGTAGGTATAGTTGGGGACTGCCATGAACTTGGCGTAGCATGGTCACCCTAGGATGGCGTGGTAGGCCCCCCTGAACCCGACTACCTCGAAGGTTAGGACTTCCTTGCGGTAGTTGGAGGGGGTGCCGAAGCAGACAGGAAGGTCGATGCGCCCGAGGGGTCATGTGCGCTTCCCTGGCACAATGCCGTGGAAGGGTGCGACGTCACCTCAGAGCCTCGATCGATCGATCTCCAAGAGCTCTAGGGTGTTGACATAGAGGATATTGAGGCCGCTGCCTCCGTCCATCAACACCATGGAGAGTCGGGTGTTGCCGATGATCGGGTCGACAACCAGTGGGTACTGCTCGGGATTCGGAACATGGTCAGGGTGGTCGTCTCGATCAAAGGTGATCGCCTCTCGAGACCAGTCGAGGTACTAGGGGGTGGCCACCTTGATCGAGAAGACCTCTCAGCGTTCCCTCTTGCGCTGCCACGCTGTAAGGCACGTCGAGAGTCCACCAAAGATCATGAAGGCGTTGTGTACCTCGGGAAACCCGTCATCCTTGTCCTTGTCCTGGTCACTGGCGCCCTTCTGCTTGGCGTCGTCGTCGGGGAGCCCGAGCCTAGCGTAGTAACATCGCAGCATGGAGCAATCCTCGAGAGCATGCTTGACCGGGCCTTGGTGGTAAGGGCAGGGTTTCTTAAGCATGTCTCGAAAGGCCTAGGGCCTTTGAAGCCTCGGAGATTCTTGCGTTCTACGGCCACGACCAGATCGGCCTCTAGGACCTCCTGCTTCCCTAGGCGTCCCTTTTCTTTCTCTTGGGGAGGTGGGAGGCTAAGGCCTCGGGGGCCTCGTCCCTCCGCTTACCCTTGGTGTCGCTGTCGGGGAAGATGGCTCCAACAGCCTCTTCACTCGAGGCAAAGTTGGTGGCGATGTCAAGGAGCGCGACAGCTAAGCACAGCATGTTCCGACCTAACTCTCGAACCAAGTCTCAACAAGTGGTACCAGAGAGGAAAGCCTGGACGATCTCCGAGTCACCGACGCTGGGCAACTCGGTGCACTGCTTGGAGAAACATCGGATGAAGTCTTAGAGAGACTCGTCTGGTTTTTGGCGATAGCTCTTAAGATCCTAGGAGTTCCTAGGGCACACATATGAGCCCTAGAAGTTCCCGACAAAGATCCTAACCAAGTCGCGCCAGTCGTGGATTTGTGAGGGAGGAAGGTGCTCGAGCCAGGCTCGCGTCGAGTCTGACAAGAGCAAGGGGAGGTTGCGGATGATGAGCAGGTCATCATCCGCGCCACCTAGCTGGTAGGCCAGGTGGTAATCGGCAAGCCAGAGTTCGGGGTTGGTCTCGCCGCTATACTTCACGAGATTACCTGGTTGCCGAAACCGGGCCGAGAAAAGAGTAGCGCGGATGGCCCTGCTGAAGACCTGAGGGCTTAGCGGTTCAGGAGAAGGACTGCGGTCCTCCTCGCTATCATAGCGGCTGCCTTGGTGTGGGTGGTAGCCTCGGGCAGGCCCCTCATTGTCGTGGCGTCGTTGCCTGCTGACTACCTCATGGTCTCCCTACGCCTCGCGTCGATTGCCAAGGCGGTCAAGCAGCAGGGGCACCCTATGGGCTACTGGCGCTCGAGCAGGCTCAGGACGAACCGAGGCTTCCCTATCTCGCCGAGGCGGTGCCGCGGGCAAGTTCGAGGCGCCCCCGTGCCATCGGGAGGCAGAACTTTTGGGCTGCTGTACCACGACGGTCTCTAGGAGATCTCGAAGCTCGCCATGGACCCGCCACCCCTTTGTGGTAGAAGGCTCGGGCATTGCGTGGACCAGCATTGCCATAGCCATGATGTTCTGGCTAGCGCGATTGAAGACTGGGGGTTGCTCACTCCCTTCGTCGTCGTGGATGCGGTGATGCACGTCGCGGGCCCTCCATCGGGCTCCTCCGCCTTTGCTGTGACCTCGCTGTTCCTGTTCGAGAGAGTCTCGAAGCTGCTGTAGAAGAAGTCGGTCTTGTTTGACCTTGGCCTGGAGCTCACGGAGCTGTTCTAGGTCCGGGCATTAAGGCCGCGTAGGAGCGAGGTTCTCGTTCCATGCTGCCGGTAGGACAATGCACGGAGGTGTGGCGGCGCCTGTACCCAGGCGAAGCAGGGAATGGCTACCTACCCCCTCGTCCTCCTCGCCCACCCTCGGCATCCCGAGCCTGACGTGGAAACACTCGCGAGTGGGGTCGTAAGCACCTTCATCGTCGGAGTCGGAGTAGCCGAAGCAGTAGTCGCTTGCGGTCAAGAAGCGGCACATGGTTTCAGGGTCACGGAGTCCGGAGAAATCCGCTCCAGCCCATGCCTCGTCCTCCTCCAAGGAATTGGCGTAGGCGTGGGTTGACACGGTGGTGTCGAAGTCGAGGGCGAAGCGTTGGTGGCGTGCCGAGGGATCCGCGTGAGCAGCAGCATAAGCGTAAGCATAAGAGGCGATGACATTTCTCAACCCAAAGGGGTATGGGGATGGTGCTGTCGCCGAACCTTGCTCCGCCGGAATTGGCTCCTCAGGGAGTGGTGGAGCGAAGCTTGATGACTGGGCATCGCCGTGTGCCATCGGCGATTTTCCTTTGTCCAAGCTTAGGCTAGACAAGTCCCCAGCTAGGGACCCTATGCCAATAGCTGGTCATAGGATATCGGCGGGGAGCGATGTGCCGCCCTGGATTCGCATAGCGTCGGGGTGGTCTTGCTCGCGTCGTGCCTGGCGAGCGCGGCGAGAGCGGCCGCCCGGACGCCGCCTGCGCCTGGGCTACCGGTGCATGACTTCATCATTAGTTGGTGGGGCTCGAGGAGTGAGGAGTACCATGTCGTACTCATGCCCTAGAGACATGAACTCTAGGCTCCCAAACCAAACCACCGTGCTGAGACGCAATAGTCGTACGGGGTCTGTCATCCGGAACTTGCTGGGATGACGAAACTGACACGCAGAGGCCCCTACCTGGCGCGCCAACTATCGGTGTTTCGGACCGGGGGTCCTCAACCAACTAGTGAATTTATCCTGCGTGTTCCCAATTCCAGATGGTGATGCAACGAGACACAAGGCTTATACTGGTTCGGGCTACTCGAGCCCTACGTCCAGTCTGAAAGATCGATCTTGTATTCCTTGCACCGAAGTGCTTGTAGTAGGGGGTTACAAGCCAGGTGAGAGAGGGAGTTAATCCCAGGTCTCGGCGAGGTGTGGGTTGCTTGAGACGCTGCTTTCAGGCGGCTGGGAAATGTGTGTTACCGGGCCTTCTTCTCCGTCCCCCTAAAATGGCCCAAGTCCTCTCCTTTTATAGGCTGAAGGGAGGACAAGGATGGTACATGTGCTAACTACACGGTGTCGTGTGAATAGAGGCGGCGTGTCTGGGCCCTGTAGCCTGTTCCTGTGGCGGCGCGGTCGTCGGAGTGGTCCGTCCTTGGAGCATTGGGGCGACGTGCTGGTCACATCCGTCCCTGTGTGTCATGGGAGCTCCTGGGCTGCCTCAGAGCAGGTGCGGCGGTCAGGGTGCGGATCGCTGTGGATTGACGACGCGCGAGGCCAAGGCTCGGTCGGTGCCGAGGCTGCACCACAGTGGGAGGTCTCGGCAGACACGAATCCTGAGGTAGCCGAGACCCTGGTGCATAGTGCTGAGGCCCGGAGAGAGCGGTTGATCCGGTGTGCTAGCTTGGAGACGGTGATGACCCGGGCCAGGTCGTCCATGTCGTGTTGTTTTCGAGGCGGGGATCGCGGGGCACAGTGTAGTGTGGGCGCCGATCGTGGGCACAGCGTCAGGATACAGTGACCGGTAATCGCCGCCGTGCCCTGTCTCAACCGGTATGGTGCTGATGCGACCTCATGTCTCATCGGCCATTCTGTGGTGTCGAGCCATCGTCCGGCTGAGATTACGGGAGTGGTTGATATATTAATGGGACATGACGTGCTGTCGGGAAGACCGGCCGAGGCGGGGGCGACAGGCTATGAATAAGCTGGTCTCGCGTGATACGGAGAATGAGGCCTCGCGCGAGACGGAGATTGCACTCCCTACCGAGGCCTTCCGTGAGAGGCCTCGCGCGAGGCGGAGATTGCACTCCCTGCCGAGGCCTTCCGTGAAAAGCCTCGCGCGAGACGGAGATTGCGTCAGGACGCCGAGACCTCCTGTGCGAGACTCGAGGCGAGGCGGAGAGCCTGGTGGGCTCGGACGTGGCTAGTGAGGGGCCCACGGCTTACCTTCTAGCTTTGTTTTTTATGGGACTTAAGTGACCCTTTTGATGTTCGTTCGGGGTATCCCGTTCTACGGTACCCGACAGATAGTGTCATAATTTTGAAGATACATCATGCACTCTCTTCCGCTTATTTATTGAATTCATAGACGAGGAAGCATTCTTATTCTTAATACTTACATCATTCACATTCTTAGAAAGTGATAATAAATAAAGCTTGTCTTATCGGAAGGCAAGACCAATACATTTATTATTATAAACAATCTGACATTTGTCGTTACCAAAATGGCAATCATATCCATCGCCATCTAAACGTGAAACACTTATTAAGTTTCTTCGTAAAGAGGGTACAAATAGAACATCTGAAAGCTTAAGTAGAAAATCATCAACTAATTCAAGAGAAAGATTTCCAATGGCTTCAACTTCAGTTTCAACTCTATTTGCTACTTTAATTCTTCTTTCTTCTCTTTGTAGGGTCCTCCTTGTATGGAATCCCTGTAATGAATTTGTAACATGAATAGTTACACCTAAATCAATCCACAAAGTAGATTTTACATAACTTAAATACAAGGATTCATCTATGAATATAATGAAATCCTCACATCTCTTAATAAGGTTCTTCAGGAAGTCTGGACAGTCCCTCTGGTAGTGTCCATGCTTCTTGCACCATTTGCACTGATCATTTTCAACTTGAGCATTGTTGTTCTTCTGATGATGCTCAGTCTGAAGGGCTTTCCCTTGAGGTTTGACATTCTTATTGAAGTTTTTTTTTCTTGTCCTTCACAAGGTTAGCAGAATCATCCTGTAAGGATTTCAGCCTCTCATCTTCTTGAACACACATTGCGATAAGCTTCTCTATGTCCCACTTATCGGGCTGCATGTTGTAGTTAACAACAAAAGTTTCATATTCTTTTGGCAAGAAAGCAAAAATCAAATGAATCAGGAACTCATCCTTTAGTCCCAAATTCATTGGCTTCAGCTTCGAAGCCGTATTGCTCATCTTCAATATGTGTTCTCTTATACCTTCACGAGAGTATTTCTTATTGAATATTTTCTTTATCAAGGTGTTTGCATAAGCCTTTAAAGAGCCAGTAAACTAACTCTCCACTTTCTTAAGATACTCGGTGACGGTATCACAATCTAGACTTGATCCTCTTATAGCATCTGAGATAGTGGACTTGACCACCATCAAACACTTTCGGTTTGAGATGCTCCATTTCTTCCGATCAAGATCGTATTTTATTTTAAAATGATCTCGTTTTCGAGCATTGAAATCACACTTTCACCCAACTGAACTAGGAATCCTGTGTTTATACACCTCGACTCGCAAATTCAGCTACTGTAAACTCGCTGCCTCTGATGCGGTAAAACAGTCAGGTTTGCCGCTCGCCGCAGGAACCAACCAAGCTTGATACAGAGGGCACTACACTACACGTCTACACCAGCTAGCTAGGGACGAGCAGCTGCGACCGCTACTCCATCACCCAGGTCACGGCGATGGGGCTCCTCACGACGTGCCTCCCCTGGCCCCCGCTCTGCTTCCACACCAGGTACCCCTCGGCGCTGTCCTTCGCCGCGGGCGGCGACGGCGCGTCCACGGTCACTCGGAAGCTCCGCTGCTCGCCGAACTCCACAAACGACAGCGTCGTGGGCGCCACCGTGACCTTCACTCCAGGCGGCGAGGACACCTGCACGGCGTACGTCGAGTTGGGCGTGCCGACGTTGGTCACCGTCCGACGCAGCACCGCCGACCTGGCGCCGTTCCTGAGCGCCACCGCGATCGACGGGTAGTTGAGGCTGAACAAGCCCCTGTTCCTGTCCCCGCGGAGCGCCGCGCTGCAGTTGACCCCGGTGTGGGTGATCTCGAAGATCTCCAGGTGGGTGTATCCGAGCGTGCACAGGTGCGTCACGTAGTCGGCGGGCTGGATGTCGTATACGAGGCCCGGGTCGACGGCGCGCGCCGGGCTCACGTGCCCCGTGCCCATGGCGAACACGCCGGCGCGCCCGCCGTCGCCTCCACCGTCCATGATCGCCTTCCCCTGCCGGTCGGTTATCTCGGCCGTGGTCATGATCGCGGACCGGACCATCGCCGGGCTCCAGGACGGGTGCGCGGACCGGATCAGCGCCGCGATGCCGCTCACGTGAGGCGCCGCCATCGACGTCCCCGAGAGCACGGTGAAGTTGGACCGGCGGGCGTCGCTCTCCAGCCCCGACGGGCCCAGGTTCCCGGGCCACGCCGCGATGATGTTCACCCCGGGGGCGACCACGTCGGGCTTCAGCACCGACGGGTTCGTCAGGCTCGGCCCACGCGCGGAGAACACGGCCACCGCCGGAGCGCGCGCGCGCCCGATCCGCGTGCCGCCGAAGACTATCTTCGCCACTGGCCGCGGCGTCGATCTGATGTATTTCTTCAGCTCCACGGCCTCCCAGTACCCGATGAGCGTCGCTGGCAGGACGTGGACGTCGATGGAGTCCTCCTGCCGGTTTATCTCGGAGTTGGCGAGCACCATGGCTGCGCCGCCTGCTTCTTTTACTGCCTCGCCTTTATCGGCGCGGCCCGTGATGCCGCGGTCGCAGACCACCATCTTTCCGGCGACGACGGCTTTATCCAGGGACCCCTTGAGGCAGTACTCGGATTCCCGGGTCCCACCAACGGCGTACACCAGCTCGAGCTCCTTTCCGCCTTTTTTCAAACCAATATCCCCGGGGTACATGGACTCGCCGTACAGGACCCGGCCGTCACCGAGCCGGACGTACGCCGGGAACCGGCGGTCCAGGGTGGCGGCGCCGACGGTCAGCACCCACGGCGCCTCGTTGGCGACGGAGCTCCGCGCCGGCCCGTTGTTCCCGGCGGCGCACACGACGGAGACGCCGCGCGCCGTGGCGCGGAAGCTGCCGATGGCGATGCTGTCCTCGAAGAGCGGGATGGGGAACCCACCGAGAGAGAGGGACAGCACGTCGACGCCGTCGCGCACCGCGTCGTCCATCCCGGCGACGATGTCGGAGCTGTAGCAGCCGTTGAACCAGCACACCTTGTATGCGGCGACGTGCGCGCCGGGGGCGACGCCGCGCGCCTCCCCGAGCCCGGCGCCCAGGACGCTGGCCCCGGCGACGGCCGCGCCCGCCGCCGTGGACGCCGTGTGCGTGCCGTGCCCGTGCGCGTCCCGCGGCGACACGTACTCCAGCAGCGACGCCGCCTCCGAAGGGTTGGTCGGGTAGTTGGCGCGGTGGCCCTTGGAGTAGAACCGCGCCCCGATGAGCTTCCGGTTGCAGTTGGAGGCGTTGAAGTGCTCCCCGCCCTGGCACATGCCGGCCCACCGCACCGGCGCCGGCGGCATCCCGCGGTCGTCGAAGCTGGGGTTCTCGGGCCACACGCCGGTGTCGAGCACCCCGATGATGGTGCCGCGGCCGTACCCGGACCGCGCCCACGCGCCGGTGGGGCAGAAGCTGAGCCCCAGGAAGCGGTACGAGTAGGTGGTGTGGAGCTCCACCCGCCGGTCGGCGCGCACCGACGCGACGCCCGGGAGCGCACGCAGCGCCGCGGCCTCGCCGTCCGCGAGCTGCGCCGCGAAGCCGTCGAACACGGTGTGGTAGGAGTAGAGGAGGCGCGAGGAGGGGCGCTTCTCCTGCTCCCACGCCACGGACCTCTCGAGGAAGGAGAGGTGCCAGTCGACCTTGGACTTGGAGGCGGAGAGCATGGCTTCGCCGCTGTCGCCCTCGTCGTGCGGGTGCAGCTGCACGATGTAGGTCTGCATCGTCTCCGCGGCGGCACCGAGGACGACCGCCGGAAGGAGCAGCAGCCAGAACAACGAGTGGCAGACTAGTAACACCCTGGTGACATCCATTGCTGCTGCCAACTGATCTGGTTTGCGATGGTTGGGAGACGAAGACGAGGCAGCTGGGTTCGTTTGGTGTCGTATTTGAAGCGGCGTGCAGTGGGAGCGCCGAGCGCGGGAGCCGTGGCGAGAATTTGAGACGGGGAGGGAGGTCTCGTGAGGACCAGGCGAGGTGGGCTCGCGGTCACACGAGATGAAGTGAAGGGGAGTAAATTGGCAGGCCTCGCGCTCGGTGACTGCGCTCCGTTCCTCCACCGTCTGATCTCCTCCTCGTCTGAGTTCCAATCCATCCACCATTACGCAGGCACGGGTAGAGAGAGACGGATGGGGCAGCGCGTATCCGCCGCAGACCACAGTAATGGATGAATCAGCGCGCAAAACGGATGGACACTGTACTGCTACTGACTCCCTCGTTCTGAATCCGCTACTCGGCGAATCCTTCTCTGTCTCGTTCTTCCTGTCTCTGGCACTATCGGATCATGCCATCTATGACGTGTTCCTTAAATTTCCTTCTGCTACGACGGAGGTTAGACGCCTCACTGCGCCAGCATGCAGCCAGTCCAGCTGCGGGGATGCACGAGCAGGCGGGCGGTGTGCAAGTGCAACGCCCACGGCCTCAATGAATGGTGCGCGTGCGCGGCGCGGCACGCCGGCGGGGCACAGCCACACCACTAACTATTTACACCTACGGCCACGGGCCACGGCTCCCAGTCCCATGCCTCCCATGGCGCGCGCGCGCGCGGGCGCGGCAGGGGTGGCGAGCGCCGGGAGCCGACACCTCTCCCATCCCGATCCCATGGGCGGCCCGCGGCGACAGGCTCCCTGCATTCAGTCAACACCTGACCTGACGCGCGCGCGCTCCTCGCCGACCGCTTGTCGCGTACTCGCGTTGCTGCGGCTCTGCAGACTGCAGTGCAGCTCCAGTTGCTCGAGCGCGACTCGTCCGCCGGTCATGGGTTCGTGTTTCCGCGCCTCATGGACTGTAGAGCTCGTGGTGTATGTCAATTCGTGAAGATGTTCTCTGACTCCACTATGGCGTCGTACAAGGTGACTCGCGTAAAAACGGTAGTAATTTTTTAGGGCTGTTAGCTTTGAGGGCACAAGGGCCTGTTTAGTTCTCATCCAAAACATCAAATTTTTTAAGATTTTTCGTCACATCGAATCTTTGAACGTATACATGAAGTATTAAATATAAATAAAAAATAAAACTAATTACACAGTTTAGACGAAATTCACGAGACGAATCTTTTAAGCCTAATTAGACTATGATTGAACACTAATTGCTAAATAACAACGAAAACACTGCATTAGCGTTTTGTCAAAAATTTTAGCATCCAAACTGGCCCTGAGTACGAGCTACTCTTAGCCCATCTAATTTGACGCCGTTGGTTCCTGGGGCCTAGCAGTTGGGCCAAAATCACACTGACGATTAGCCTGACGGCTGGATGTCCCGTTCTCGTTCTCCTCCAATTTCCGGTCCACCAGCAGCAGCAGGCTTGTGCGTCGTCGCGGAGGCCTCGCGTCGGGGCCGAGGCTGCGGCACCCGGAAGAGGAAGCCGAGGAAGGAGGCTGCGGCCGGCGGAAGGATAAGGCAGCGGCGCTGGAACAGTAAAACAGTACCGATCGGAACCGTTGGATGGAAAGGTCGTGCGGTGTATGACTGTGCCCTAAGGCAAGAAATAGGGTTATTTGGATTCATGACATTATATTTTTTTGATGTTTGAATAAACGCCATTACTATTTACCTATTTTGAAGCATACCATTATAATTCTTTGTTTCCCACAAAAATATCACTAAATACGTATGAACACAGCCTGGGTCCAGCTGCAGGCGTATACGAAGACATATACTTCATCTCCCCTGTCACTGACACACGGGCCCCTATGTCATCATCTTCTTCCTCTCCTCATCTCTCTCCGGTTCTCTCTCTCCATCCTAACGCGGCCACGGCGGGCGCTGCCGGCGGCGGGCTTGCGGGTGGTCCCTGGTCGCGCCGACGGGCAGCGCCAGGCGCCACGCCTGGTCGGACAGCGCCATGCCAATGAACTGGTGTTCGTCAACAAGGCCGGCCGCCTCGGACGCCGTCCTCTCCTCGACGACGAAGAAGGGCCAGAGCAGGACGCACCCGGCGGTCCGGACGACGGGGTCGAGGGCGAGCTGCCCGCTGCCGTACCGAACGGCAACGTGGTGCACAATGTTGCCGCCGGCCGAGTCGCCGCAGACGAACACCCTGCTGTCGGCGAGCCACGGGTCAGCCTTGTATTGGGCGCGGAGCCACGACAAGACGGCCTCTGCGTCGCGGTGCGCCGCGGTGCGCGGGCATGGAAGTGGGGCAGCTCGAAGCTGCACAAGTAGAAGCCACCGTCGTGGAAGTAGACGAGCACCAGCAGCTTATTATTGGCCGCCGAGGACGCGGCCGGCGTGGAGCTCATGGCCTAACCGACGTGATGCTGCTCGCCTGCTTGCCCGCCCACGGCGTGCTGCTGCTGTTGCTCGGCCCCGTGCTGCTACTCGCCGTGGCCGTGGCCGCGTCGGGATGGGGAGAGAGGAGGAAGAAGAAGATGGCATGTGGAGCCCGCGTGTCAGTGACAAGGGTGATGAAGTATACGTCTTCGTATACGCCTACAGCTGGGCCTAGGCTGTGTCCATACGTATTCAGTGGCATTTTTATGGGAAAACGAAGAATTGTAATGGCATGCTTTAAAATAAACGAATAGTAATGGCGTTTTTCCAAACATCAAAAAATATAATGGCATGAATTCAAATAACCAAAGAAATAAGGCCATTTACTTACCTTATTAAGACGACGATGAACTCGACCTTGGTCGTACTGTCCATGTGCGAGGTGGCCGGTGGCCACAACCAGGGAGCCACGTCGCCGCCGGTACTGACCTGTGTGCGCGCGTGCGTCTATGGCGGCTGCCACCCGAGCCGGTCACGGAGCGAACCACAATGGGGGACAGGACGAGGGACGTTGTCGATTCGGCGGCGCTAGCCAAGCCATGGGATGGAGGAGAAGAAGAGGGCCGCTAGAGGGTGTGGCGGCGGGGCGAGCGGGCGAACCCTCGCGTCGGATGAGCAGGCGGTTGAGGATAAGGATGCGAGGCAGGGAAAGTGAAGGAGAGGTTTCTGGAGGAAGGAAGACGTGTGCACGGCTGATGTGGCCGAAGTAAAGGGACGGAAGGCTGTGATGCGGTGCTGAACAGTGAGAAACAGTAGAACAGTGAGAAGTGGTGTCAAAAACTAAAGATATGTATGATTTGATATGATGGCCCCGTTTGGCTTATCTTATATCCGGCTTGTTCGGCTTCTTTTTTTCAGTCGAAACAGTGTTTTCCTCTCACAACATTTCAACCAGAACAGTGTTTTTCAGCTATTTTCAACCAAGTTTCAACGAGCCGAACGGGGCGATGATGGTGTGGGATGCGCCACCTTTTTTTGAAAGACGCCTATCACAGGGTCGATGACCTGTTTCCCCATTGCCATTTAACATGTTGAGCATCTGTCACTCAATATCATTTTTGGTAGTTGTACTCAACACATTTAAATTTCAACTATCTTTTGGTGGTGGTACACAACATATTCAAATTCCAAATATTTTTTCCGGTCGCAATGCACTGGTACGATCCTAGTAAATAAAGATGGAAGAACAGGCGGCACATACTACAGAGCTTGCTTATTACTGTAATCATTCACGTTAATCGCAATACCAACTGCACGCGGCAACAGTGCATGTCGATTCGAGGGGAGAGGGAGACTATGCCGGGCACTTGGGATTGCATCTAAGGCACGCCGCCCTGCACTTACTCTGCTCCAAGTAGCACTTGTTTGTCGTTAGGCAACAGTAGCATTTAGGGACCTCCGAACCACAGCCGTACCTCTTTTCGCAAAATACCAGCGTCACCTTGCTCTCATCTAGTGTTGTAGCGTCACTCCTTGTCCTTGCAGTTTTGACCTCGAGCAGGTGAGGACGACCAGCTGCACCAGCAAGATTTGTTCATCCAGCATGTAGTGTATTATTATAAATATATATAAAAATAAGAGATGGTTAGATGTTACTTACACAGTACCGTCGTCGACGATGCAGCGAGGAACAAGATGATCATCGTGCACCCCAAACCTCCACATCTGTCGTTCATATTGGATTGCGAATCGTACGTAGTCAGGCTGCAAGGGGAGGAGATGGCCGCACACAAGGAAATCATTATTTATTTACAAATGAAAACGTCGCCCGCTGGGTGGGCTTATACACGTACACGTGGGTTGCCGTTTCGAGCTCTGAATTTTACGAAACGGAAATTGTTTATTTAAAATGAAATAAATGCTCTGAATTTATTTACAATGAAATAAATGCTCTGAATTTTATGTAACGGAAATGATTTATTTACAATGAAATAAATGCTCTACATTGTAATGAATAATGTATATGCAGTGTTTGATTGCATGGACCGAGTTGGATAGGGATATAAAAAAGAGAGAATATTCTCATAAGATGCTGGAGCAAACGAGGCACCAAAACCGGATTTGCTCATCCAACTTGGATCGCGTGGCTGTTGCTGACATGGCAACAGTAATTAACAAATGCAAACAACCTTCAAAAAAATTATTTACTAAAACATTTATCTGATTTATGATATGATTGCATAGTTGTATTTGTTGCGATTAAATCTACAAAACAAGATCTCACAGGATTATATTTTGGTTAAAATTAAATAAATGAAAAGCGGGTCCTGCATGACATCATCAACTTATCAATCCTCATCTATCCAACCAAACAGAAAGATGGCGCATCCCGTCTCGTCCCATCCGACAAATATCTATCCAATCAAACAAAAAATGGCTTGTCCCTTCTATTCAACCAAACAGCAAGTATGGATAACCATATCCAGAAATCCATGGATGACCCCATCCCATCCATCCTTGTCCTCTAAACACACTAAATGGGTTCTTGAAGCTTCAACGTCAGATCAGAAACACACGTGCAAACTCTGAATTTTACGTAATGGAAATTATTTAATTACATGAAATAAATGCTCCACATTGTAATGAAAAACGACACCGCTAACATCAATGTGTTACAGAAAAAACAAAAATAAGCAGAAAATAACACTACAAAGAACAGAAGAAAATGAGCTGTAAAGATCATCGTCCTCATCGTTGGCATTGGGCGCCGCACCTGCTTCTGCCGCCTGCTAGGGCTGCTTGGGGAACTGGAATTCGCTGTCGAATCCCCTCGATTGCTGCAGCATCTGCGCGAACGCCTGGTACTTGCGGATGTCCGCGGTCGCGGAGCTTCAACAAGACCCTACCACGCTCGTGGCGGCCTCTTTCTTCCCCTCTCCCATCCCGCAGGCGGCCCACACCATGGCCATCGTCGCCCTCTCCCCGGCCTGGCCCAGCTGCTTCCGCCGCCGCAAGAACCCTAACGCAACCCTCTCGCCGTCCCCACTGCCTAAACGGCCTGTCTCCCCCGAGCCCCATCTCTTCTAAGCCCGTCAGAGTTGGGGAAGAAGAGAGGGAGAGAGGGCTCGGGCGCGCAGCCCGATGGTGGAGGGTGGGGGAGGGTGCGACGGAGGAAGAAGAAGGGCGCGGTGAGGAGGCGAGCGCGATGAAGATGGGTCGCACGCTCGCTTATTAGACTTTGCGAAATATAAACTAAACAAGTCCATGACACTTGAGAATCCAAAAGTAACACAAATCAAATAAGGATGGGAGAACGAGCGGCACATATATTACAGAGCTTGCTTGCTTATTATTCTACTGTAATCATTCACATTTTGATCACAATACCGATGCATATGCAATGGTTGATTCGAGGGGAGAGGGAGACTGTGCCGGGCACTTGGGATTGCAACGTGGGCACGCTGCCCTACACTCACTCCACGTGTTGTAGCACAACCATTTCGGCAGGTAACAGTAGCTGTCATGTTCGCTGGGTTTATAAGCCGTACTTTTTCTTCAGCTAACGAATAATATTTTTCTCTCACAATAAATCAGCCAACAGTACTTTCAGCTATGACTTATCAGCAAAGCGAACAGCGCAAGCAGTCACGTGGCTCCGTATAACGGTACCTCTTTTCACAAAATACCAGCGTGACCTTGCTCTCATCTGTCGTTGCAGTTCTGACCTCGAGCAGGTGAGGACGACCGGCTGCATCGGGAAGATTTGTTCATCAGCACGTAGTGTGTATTATACACACACAGACAATTATATAAAGATAAACATAAGAGATGGTCGGATGTAACATACACAGTACCGTCGGCCATGCAGCGAGGAACAAGATGATCATCATGCACCCCGAACCCCCACACCTGTCATTCGTGAATGGTACAGAGTCAACCTGCAAGGGGAGCTAGCACTAAGTGATGGCCGGCTTGTATTGGGTGAGTTTATATACAGACGGTACATAGTGCTCAAAAAAAGAAAACGTCGCCTAATTGCAATCATGACTTCCTTAATTGCCGCGTGGTTTTCTTTCTTTTTACTACAATGAGAAAACGTCGCCTGCACAGAAACCTCTCTGCGTTTCAAAAATAACGAGGGATCCTGATAACTCGCCTACATCTGCATGGCAGTTTTACATTTTATAATATTGTTAATTAACTCAACGGAAATGGGTCCTTGAAGCTTCAGCGTCAGATCAGAAAAACGAAAATACTAAGCTGAACCTCCACTATACAAGGATCAGCTGTAAAGATCATCCTCCTCGGCGTCGGCATTGGCCGCCGCCTCTGCTTCTGCCGCCTGCTGGGTCCGCTTGGGGAAGCGGAACTCGCTGCCGAATCCCCTCGACTGCTGCAGCGTCTGCGCGAACGCCTGGTACTTTCGGATGTCAGCGTCGCTGACGCTCCTCCGCGCGTGCCTCATGGACTCCTCGAAGTGCGCGGCCCCGATCTGCGCCGGCTCGTCGGCGCAGTCCACCTCCATATCCCCTGGCTTCTCCTTGGCCTTCCTCTCTCGCTCGATGTCCTTCTCAATGTCCTCCCGGATGGCGTACTTGCACGCCCTCTGGCAGATCTCCGTGATGTCCGCGCCGCTGAACCCCGCCGTGAACCTGGCCAGCACGCCGAGGTCGACGTTCTTGGCCACGGGGGACTTCCTGAGGCAGGCCTTGAAGATCTGGTGCCGCGAGGGCTCGTCTGGCAGGGGAATGTAGATGAGCTGGTCGAGGCGGCCAGGCCGGAGCAGCGCCGGGTCGATGATGTCCGGCCGGTTGGTGGCGCCGATGATGAACACCGTCTTCTTGGCGCTCATGCCGTCCATCTCGGTGAGCAGCTGGTTGAGGACCCTGTCCACCGCGCCGCCGGCGTCGCCCACGTGGCTGCCCCTCTGCGTGGCGATGGAATCCAGCTCGTCGAAGAAGAGGACGCACGGCGCCGACTGCCGCGCCTTGTCGAATATGTCTCGGACGTTGGCCTCGCTCTCGCCGAACCACATGGTCAGCAGCTCCGGCCCCTTGACGCTGATGAAGTTGGCCTGGCACTCGTTGGCGATCGCCTTGGCGAGCAGCGTCTTGCCGCAGCCCGGCGGCCCGTAGAACAGCACGCCCCTGGACGGAGACATGCCGAACTTCTCGAACTTGTCCGGGTGCTCCACGGGGTACTGCACGGTCTCCTGCAGCTCCCGCTTGACGCCCTCGAGGCCTCCGATGTCCGCCCAGCTGACGTTGGGCACCTCAACCACGGTCTCGCGCAACGCCGACGGGTTGGTGCCGGCGAGGGCGGTCTTGAGGTGGTCGTTCGTGATGGCCATCGAACTGAGGATCTCCGCGTCGATCGTCTCGTCCTCGAGGTCGATAACGTCCATCTTCTCCCTGATACATTGAAGGGCGGCCTCGGTGCAGAGCGCGGCCAGGTCGGCGCCGACGTAGCCGTGCGTATCCTTGGCCACGGCCTCCAGGTCGACGTCCTCGGCGAGCTTCATATTTTTAGTGTGCACGCGCAGCACCTCGAGGCGGCCGACCTCGTCTGGCACGCCGATATCAATCTCGCGGTCGAACCGACCAAACCGTCGCAGTGCAGGGTCGATACTGTTGGGGCGGTTGGTGGCGCCCATGACGATGACGTGCGAGCGTGTTTTCAGCCCGTCCATTAGCGTGAGCAGCTGGGACACGATGCGCCTCTCCACCTCGCCGTGCGTCTTTTCCCTCTTGGGCGCAATGGAGTCGATCTCATCGATGAAGACGATGGACGGCGCGTTCTTCTCCGCCTCCTGGAATGCTTTTCGCAGATTGCTCTCGCTCTCCCCCGGCCAGCTTCGACATAATCTCGGGCCGTTTATGCAGAAGAAGAAGGCGCCGGTTTCGTTTGCCACCGCCCGCGCGATCAGAGTTTTTGCCGGAGCCTGGAGGTCCGTACAATAGGATACCCTTGGGCGGCTTCACTCCGATCGACTTGAACAGCTGCGGGTGCCTAAGTGGCAGCTCGACCAGCTCCCTGATCTGAGCGAGCTGCTTCCGCATGCCACCGACGTCATCGTAGCCCACGCCATCGAGCCTCTCCTCGTCTTCCCGCTTCACGGGCTCGCCGTCGCAGAAGACCTCCGTGTCGTCGGCGACAATGCAGTACTCGGCGGGCGGGTGGATGTCCACCGCCTTGAATTCCACGCTGCGCATGCCGCCGCGCACGAGGAAGAGGTCGCCCTTGCGGACGGGGCGGTAGGCGTTGAGGAAGTGCGGCCTCAGGTACGCCTCGAAGAGGTCCCCCGTGAGGCCCTCCACGGTGTCGTCGAGGGGCAGGACGTGCACTTTGGCCCGAACGCGGCGTCGCGGCACGGGTGCACGGACACGACGTCGCCGAGGCGCACCCGGAGGTTGGAGCGGACGGACCGGTTGATGCCGAGCGCGTGCTCCCCGCACCCCTCGTCGGCCATGGCGATGCAGACCGTGTCGCGACGCCGCTTCCCCTTGAGCAGGACCACGTCGCCGCGGAAGATGGAGAGCTTCTCCATGGTCGTCGGGTGGAGGTTGCAGATGGAGACATCGTCGTCGGTCGGCTCCTCCACCACTAGCTTGTTCACCGCCTTCTTCTTCGTGGCGGCGGGAGGACAGCACCCCGCTGCGCCGTCGTCCGACATCGTGCCGGGTTCAATCTTTCTCGAGAACGGGTGGTGGTGTGGTGTGTCTGGTGGTGTCTTGGTTCGCTTCGGCTTCGCCTCTGGCCTCTCGCGTCTCGCGGCGGCGGGAAAGCAGTTTGCGTTTGCGTTTCGATGGAATCGTGGGGGAGAAAGGCCGCAGGCTCGGTCCAGATATATATAGGGAGCGGGCGGGCGTGGTTCCTCCTCGCACGGTAGTCGAGTCCGATGCTGGAGACGTTCGCTGGGGCTTGCGTTGCAGCTGAGCCCGATGGAGTCCGATTCCGTCTCCTTCCTACTGGCAGCCCAATTTGGACTCCCGGAGTTTCTGGAGCTTTTACTTTTATTATATTATTACATTTTTAATTCGTTTTTTTGCAAAAAATATTTGTCTAAATAAAAATTACAGAACTATGCTACTGCCGCTGATTTTTGCCACATCATCTATTATTAAAATATTTGGACTCCTAAGCGATCTGGAAAAAACCAGCTAATATGTTTTAGATCTCGTCGAGCTCACAAATTTTGTATAGTCTCCATCTGAGGCCGTTCAAAATTTTTAATTTCATAATATGACAACTTAAAATCAATATTTCGCTTTAAACGGTGTCAAATAAAAATGGGCATGTTTTCTGCATATGGATTTAAGCCACAGCAGCTGTTGGCACAGTGCTTCGCTGAGAAGAAAAATAGCAAAAGCTATAGCCACAACCACTCCTTCATACCTACCGAACAGTCCCAATGTCATCAACTACAAAGTTATAGATTGTTTTTGAGATTTATAACTTTCGCATAGATAATATCAACATCTGAGGTTACTTGAAAAAATTGAAAATTTGAATTTCAAAATATGACAACTTCAAACGAATATTTAGGCCTCTAAACAATCTCAGATAAAAAGAACTTAACTACAATGACAACTACAACTTTAGCAGCATATGCTATGTCAACATCCAAGCTAGTTTGTGAAAGGACTGAGTTGATGCCCACAGGGGATGAATAGGCTCTACAAAAAAATCTCAAACCAATTAGCTATTTAAAACAGCACGAATGTTAACGCTGTGCCAAAACCTTCCTGGAATCCAAATGGCCTGTGTAAACCGGTCTAGGCCGGTTTCCCAAACCAGAGTGGACCGTTTTTTGTTGATCCTGTATAAAAATATATAAATTATATTAACTTAAATATAAATATAAATATAAGAGTGAGGCAAACCAACAAATGTGACGCGGAGATACACTGCAGCAGGATCAAGATGCAACCATTCACAAGCGCTCAGGCAGATGAAACTTTGGACAAGCCCTCGTGAACACTTACCCCGCAAAGGGCCGCTTTCGTTTTAGGCCCTGTGGGCTTGTGGGCTGTGGCCTACTATGCATATTGCCCTGGATTCTCTTCTCTCTGCCCCTCGCAGCTGATGGTGATGGGGACCCGACAGACAGTGAAATGAAACAGGAAACTGAAACCACACATCACACATGGGTTGGGATGTGACGCTCACAGCCGCTAGTAGCATCCTCGTACAAATGACAAGACTGGCTAGTTGCGCCTGCCAACTGCAGAGTACCAAGAAGGGGCCCTGCATTGCAGAGTGCGGACAGAAGCAGCCGCTGGGCACAGAATGCTAGGCTTTCCCGGAACACGGGCACCCATCGACCATCATTTCCCACCGCTTCGCCTGGGCATCTTAAGTAGCAGAGCACCCCCAGCTGGGCCACTCGCTGAGTGGGAGATTTCCGATTTGGAGGGTGTTTAGTTGGGTGAATTTTGGATTTTGGGTTATTGTAGTATTTTCGTTTTTATTTGGCAATTAGTGTTCAATCATGGTTTAATTAGGCTCAAAACGTTCGTCTTGCGATTTCCAACAAAACTGTACAATTAGTTTTTTTTTCGCCTACATTTAATGCTCCATGCACGTATCGTAAGATTCGATGTGATGGATACTGTAGCATTTTTTTTGGATTTTGACCAGGCAACTAAACACGGGCTTGATTTGGAGCTAGGCTAGACTCGGTGCAAGTGCAATGATGATGATTGATGATGCTTCAGAAAGGAGGAAAACGACTGGTGTTGCCTGCAGATCGATCGAGCCCCGCGTTAAACTTGCTCATTAAATTATTGTGGGGTGTGGCATTGGCATCTTCCCTTTGGTCTCATCTAGTGCTCCGTAGGTCCAGAACTGTCCTAGATCAGGAACAGAGAACAAGGCCACCTCGTCGGGGTTCTGGAGCTGCGTGCATCCAGGCATCCAGCTGATCGAGTTCTAGATGCTGTGTTACCTGTGCTTCCACAGAGACCGAGCCTAATTTCTCTCTGGGAGTAGACACCTGCCGATCACGATCACTCAGCTGTCTCAGGCTTAAAAGACGAGTATTATTAGCCAGTCATTAGATGCTGCATGGCAGCTGAAGATCTCATGATGCGCACCGTGTGCACATGGGATGGGCGTCGTCGGTCAGTGTATTCAGAGAAACGAAGGCCCATTCGGCCATTCCTGATGGACATTTTCGTTACTTCGCCACGGCGTCACCATCCGCTCGGCCGTAGGTTAGGCAGAGAATCTAGCGCGGTGCATCTCCTCCTCCTGTGCCAGCGAGACCGTCGCTGCCACATGCTGCCAAGTAGGCGGCGCAGTCCATCCAGACGTCGTAATAATATATAGGGAGAATTGGCTGTTGGACATGTAAAATGATGGCCATTTATTAATGGATACCTCGTTTTGAGTAGTTTGTCAGAAGATATTCTAGTTCGTTGAAATTAGGCTACAGGACACCGCGGACCGGTTGCAGCCGGTTGAGGAGAGAAAAATTTTCATTTTAGACACCTGAGCCACAGTTGGGTCCACCCCTCTCCCTCTCATTGACGCACGGGCCCCACTTGTCATCTTCTTCTTCCTCATCTTCCTCGTCGGTGGTCCGAAAACATCGACACTCCTCAATCAGCTGCAACTGGTCCGCGGTGTCCTGTGACCTAATTTCAACGAACCAGAGTGTCTTCTGGCAAACTGTTCAAAACGAGATGTCTGCCAGCAAAGGATCGTCACTTTGCATGTCCAACGGCCAATTCCCCCTAATATATAACAGTAAAATAACAGAACGCACCGGGCGCACGGGTCCAACAGCATGCATGCGTACCTGCTGCTTACGGCATGCAAGATGACCAGATCAAAACAGCCGCCGTCTTGTGCGTAAAATAAAAGGAAATAAAAAGGTGCTAAAAATCAAAAGTGCTGATGAGAACTGAAGGGTAAGCAGCGTAAGAAATCGTTGAAAACGGTAGACCAAGTTTGGCTGCTACGTACTGACGTCGTCACGATAATGGCCCTGTTTGGATACTCTAGCATAGCTAGAGGTTAGAGTTAGTTTCTAGCTCAGGACTAGCCCTGAACTAACTCTAGCCTAAGAGATGTTTGGATACAAGAGTTAAAATGATAATAAATGTGCTTTCCAAATCATTGGTGCGGGTGAAAGTAGAGAGAAAACAGTGGACCCCACCTCAAATAGCCCCAACTAGCCCAAATAATCACCTCTTTAGGGGGATAGTTTTTTAGGGTGGGCTAGTTGCAAATAACCCACTCTAGCCCTCCTATTTGGCTATTTTAGGGCTAGTTGAGCTCCAACTAACCCAAACTAGCTCTAACTCATGGATCCAAACAGAGCCAATAATGGGTGTACGTCTTGGCGGAATGACGAGCGTTGACGGAGATGGGCAGTGCAGGGGCCGTGGGGTGGTTAGTGGCGGAGGGAAGAGGGGGCTGAGGGGGGCCTGGCACCCCCAAACCTTCCCATAACTCCCATAATACACCCCTAAAATTAGGTACTTAATTATCTAATTAGCTAGTTAATGATACTATTAGTACTATAGTTTTTTTGTTCTTACTCCATATTAATATCTAATAGTATTTTAGATAAATAAAAATAGGTCTTTCTAATATTTTCTTCATATCTTTTTTGTTTTCGTTATTGCTTATCAAACATTAATTTGTCCATATACCACACACTCTAATTAGCTAGTTAATTGAAATCAGTGCCTTTTCTTGTTTAATCCTTCAAAATTGATCTTCAATTGGCATTAGCAAGTTTGGTCAATATTTAAAATTTAAATGCTACATAGTGGTATGATGTTTCCGTTTAATGGTCTACCGTTTAAGTGACCGTTTTGTCCGAGGCTAAACGACAAGTGATTGATTGTTTGCCATTTAACATTTAGGATCTAGTGCTAATTAGTTTTGGCCCTATTTAATTACTTGTTATTACCGTAATTCTTTTTTCGGTCAAAGAATTAGATTGATCGGGTAAAAGTTAGAGGCCTAAGGCTAATTAAACTCTCTTCATTTTTTAGTTTTTTCTGCTTTCTTTTGTATCGCAATATAAACGATTATTTGTGTGTTATATACATCTTTGTCGTGTGTATACATTTTGACATGCATGGTTGTTGCCGGTTTGCACGGCCCCCTATGCTCAAATCCTAGCTCCGCCGCTGGGGGTGGTGACAAAATTCTCATGGGTCGATCATCGTCAGTCGATCATCGTCACACGGTCAAAAACAAAGCCGAATTTGCACACGAACTCTTATTACGCAACGCAAGCGCCCAGGAGGTCCAGCTAGATATAGAGCTACTAACAAATCAAATCCTAGGATGGGATAGGATACAGAGAGACATCGGAGTACGGTGCGTTGTATGTCAAACGATACAGAGTAGAGAACTCCTACTTGTGAATTGCGACGTGGTTAGTGACCCGTGTTCACCGGATTATAAAAGCGTGAACTGTCGTTGCCGGGAGTTTCTTTTTTTTTTTTTTTTTTTTTTTTGCGGGTAAAAAGGGAAACCGTCTGCTTCGTACTCGTACAGCAGTACTCATATAACATTTTGCATCGATTCATGCGCAGTAAAACTTTTACTTACGAACTGGTCGTGCTGCGCAAATTTAAAGCAAATCCAATTTCGCTGCCCATTTCAGCAACCAAGGCCTTGTTTAGATTGAAAAAAATTTCAACCCGATAAATAGTAACACTTTTATCTTATTTGGTAAATATTGTCCAATTATGGACCAACTAAGCTCAAAAGATTCATCTCGTGATTTCCAACTAAACTGTGCAATTAGTTATTTTTTTTACCTACATTTAATGCTCCATGCAAACGGCTAAAAATTGATGTGATGGAGAGAGAGTGAAAAAACTTGGAATTTCGAAGGTATCTAAACAAGGCCCAAATAAAAGGAGGAATCGAGGAAGTACGGTTTATTTGGGTCAAGCATCCGAACCCCACGCACACATTTTCTGGGTTCCAGGACGAGCGTCTCACCAGAGTACTGACGAAAAAGTCACGTCACCAACGAAATTATTAGCGCATGATTACGGTCCCACGCTGACACATACGGAGTACTACGGTTTCCTTTGTTCGTATATAAGCACGCATCCACGTCAGACACACGTCGGAAGTCGGCGCCAGCCACGTCCGCTGTCTGTGAAAAAAATTTGGTGGAGACAGAACACTATTGAATCAACATAGTCGTGCGTACATACGCCTGATGGCTGCCACGTGGGCACCATCTGAATCTAACGGCAAGCGTTCACCGCATGGGAGCCGAACCGAAACACTGCACGGGCGAGCCGCGGATGGAGGAGTTTCTTTTTTTGTTGACCGATCGGATGAGGAGTTGAGGAGAGACATCGGTACCCTTTTTTGTGGACACGCGGCAGTAGATGGTAGCCAGTACTCCCTCTGTCCCGTCGAGAGAGTCGTTTTAAGATAGGGAGCAAGTACCCGGGAAGGAGCACAGTGGCCTGTATGTCCCTACATCTACCAACAGAGAACGTTAAGGCGAGGCCAAAAAAAAAAACATTAAGACCCTGTTTAGTTCCTAAAAATTTTCGTACCAAAGTGTCACATCGAATCTTGTGTCACATGTATGGAGTACTAAATGTAGACTAAAAACAAAACTAATTGCACAGTTGGGTGAGAAATCGCGAGACGAAACTTTTGAACATAATTAGTCCATAATTAGACACTAATTACCAAATACAAACGAAAGTGCTACAGTTCTACTGCCATTGGAGGAATGGATGAGGATGACATGAGGTGAGTGGGGCGATGTGACTAGCTGTGTGTAAGAGCCCTGGTGTTACGATCTTGTTTAGCATCGTGATTAGACCTAAGAAAAATTCCCGAAACGAGTTTCTCGGATTTTTTTTTTGATTTAAAACGTACTTACCGTGGTAAGAGAATCATGTGTGACTTAGTTTTGTGGACTCGGATCAACGTCAAGTTAAATTGCTCAGTACGTAAAAATATTTAGGAATGTCCGATAACGATTCTAGCAAATAAATATCGAACGATTTATTCTATTAGATTAAGCGAGAAAAGCAACTTTTCTAAATAAAATAAAATCAATTAATAAATAGAACGATAAATATATAGCTTTGGTCTAGTGACATTTACGTTTATGTATAGATTCGTTTTAGTCCCTAGAATAAATTAGTAACGTACCCGTGACAGCTGCCGTCCTGACCGCTTGACGACGGTGGCGCGACCCCGCTCGAACATGCCGCTACGATTGAATGCCTTGCGCCAAGTCTTTTTCGGTTCCCCAACCGGGCCACGTGCTAGTGGTCGCTGCCCGCTTCGTCGTATCACCTCTGTAGCTAGGAATGCCTCTGTCCGCCTTTGCGTGTGTCTGCATCCTTTTTTCCTCTTCCATCGCTCCTTCTTGTGCACGCCGAGACCGCGCTGCCATCTGCCTCTGCTTGTCCTTGCTGCCTGTCGCTGTTGTCTGTCTCTGTGCCGAGGTCAAGCTGCCGCTGTTGTCATGTACTCTTCCTTTCTTTTTCTGTAGCCGAGGAGCCCAGCTCAGCTCGCCCTCCCCGCTCACTCTCTCGGTCCCTCTCGCTCTATCTGCCTACTACGTCAAGCCACCGACGCAGCGCCGTGCCACCGCCCGCCCATAGTCGGTTTCTCCCCCACCTCGCGCGAGCGCGCGCAAGCTCTCAGCGCTGCCCCTCCCTCTGCTTGCCCTGCGTCGAACCGCCGGTTGCCCAGGCCAGCGCTGCTCCACAGCCATCACCGCGGCCGAGGCCGCCCTGCTGCTGGTGTCTGCGCCACCTTGGCCTATTTCCCGCGCCCCGGCCACGCCATGCGCCTAGGCTCGCGCTTGCCTCACGCCGAGCTCCACCTCCATGACCCGCCCCATCGCCTGCCGCCGAGAGCGCCCGAGTTCCGTGCTGCTTCACCTCCATCGCCGCGCACCGCAGCGCCCCCTCTGCGTCTTGTGCTCGGGCGACATGGACCCACGCCGCTCCACATCCGACGTTGCTGCGCCTTCGGTCGTCGCCCGACCACCACGCGTGAGCATGCCACACCACCCCGTGGCCATCCCCGCTGTCGTCCGCCCATTCCGTGTCTCCTCTGCTCCCCTCTTCTCCCTTGGCAGGAGAAGGGTAAGAGTCCAAGTAAAATTTTATACAGGGTTCTGATTGTCAAATACGTGACTCATACAAATAGTATACGCTGGGTTGATGGTTAGTTTTGAGAAAGCGCAGGGTCCTTTTTGCATATTTACGTGTCCTCTCGGGATCCTGGCCACGTGGGCTGGCTATTGGGCCATGGTCTACGCACCTTGCCCGACCGTGCCGCGCCTGGGCCATCGCGCCGCTTGGGCGATGCTCACCTGTCTGGGCCGGCCTACCGCTGGTTGCGCGCCTGGGTCGCCCGCGCCGTTGCCGCGTGCCCTGCTGGGCCAGTTTGTGCCGCTCGGTTGGGCCGCTGACCGCACGCCACGCCTAGGCCAGCCGAGTGCCAGTCTCGCCTGGGCCACGCGTGTGTCTACGGGCCGAACCAAGTTGCTGGCCCTTTTAGTTTTCTAAAGTATTTGTTAATTTTGTCTCGGAAATAGACTTGTAAAATTCATAGTAAATCATAGAAAAATCATAAAAATGCCAAACCAGTTTTGTTAAGTTTTTAAAATCATGATATATCTAATAGTGTATTTTGTTCGTATAGGTTCGGTATGTTTTTAGGGTTGCTCTAATTATTTTAAAGTGTTTAATATTGTTAAAATACAAATTTGTAGGAATTATTGTGATAAATTAATAATAGTGTTGCATCTAAAATTTTTACAGTAGGCTCCTAGCAATATTAGGTACTCATCGTAATTTTTGTAGCTCCGGAATACTTAGTTTGCTAAATAGATAATGATGTCCCATTGCGATTAAAGATTAAATTGATAGAATAGAATAAAGAAACAACCTTGGTTTATATAACTAAAATGGTTGTTGGGAAATAATGCCTTATCCGACAACGTGTATATGTAGCCTAAGTACGGTCGTCGTTAGAACTAGCCTATTAACTTGAGAGGCGTAAATCGTATTTTACGAGTCACGATTATAGTCGATTAATTACGTCTTTGCATTACATCACATTGCATATCATATAGGTACGATGATGGATCAACAGATCAAGTGAAGGATGAGTGGGAATCTGTAGATGGTGTGATGGTATTCTCTCTAGGAGATGATGCGACAGGCTTTCTATTCAGATGATGTGGATGATCCGAAGATGCAGATACTAACTTTTTAATATATATCTTACCCAGGCAAGCCCCAGTGCATAACCCCTACTTTTTTACAGTTTAAATTATATTTGTGCATTAAGTTTTAAGAAGGTGAATGAGACCCACTTGCATATATATATATATATATATATATATATATATATATATATATATATATATATATATATATATATATATATAATCCTATGAGTCGTACTAGTATGATAGGGTCATGTAGATTTGTGAGGTCGAGATGGCGGACTAGAGGGAGGGTGAATAGTCATTTCTAAAATTAATCACGTCGGCTAACCAAAATAAGTGCGGAATTAAAACTATCGGTCTAGCCAAGACTACACCCTTCTATTTATGTTCTCTAGCACCTTTCAAAGATACTAATTAAGCAACAAAGGTGCTAGACTAGCTAGAGCTCATCTAACCAATTCTAGAAGCAAGGTCACACAAACCTATGCTACTAGTACTTTAAGCAACAAGGGAGCTCCTACACATGCTAGTAAGCAAAAGCACAAAGCCAACTAAGCTCACTAGCAATGCTCAATAACAAGGCAACCAAAGCCAAATTAGAGAGTGCAAATACTTAGCTACACAAACTAAGCAATGTGACTAACAAGGTTACACAAACCAATTTAGCGACGCAAGGGAGCTATTTCTATGCTACACAAGCAAGAAGGTAACTAATGAGCTACATAAGCTAACTAATTACAAGAGCAACTACACAAGCACAATGTATATAAAAGTAATCACAAGCTTGTGTAAAGGCATTCCAAAACAACAGGAATAACAAGGTTGACATGGTGATTTTTCTCCCGAGGTTCATGTGCTCGCCAACACGCTAGTCTCCGTTGTGTCGACCGCTCACTTGGTGGTTTGGTGGCTAATTGGCATCACCCGCCAAGCCTACACATCGGGCACCGCAAGAACCTACCTCAAAAGTGAGGGTAGCTCAATGACACGCTCAACTAGAGTTGCTCTTCGCGGCTCTCGTGGGGCGAGCACAATGCCCCTCACAAAGCTCTTCTCTGTAGCACTGCACAAGCTTCTTGCGGGCTTTGACGGAGACCACCACCAAGCCATCTAGGAGGTAGCAACCTCCAAGAGTAACAAACATCACTGGCTTACAACTCGATCACCTAGTGCCACTCGATGCAACCACACGATGCAATCGTACTAGAATCGCTCTCTCACATAATTGGATGATCACTATCAAGCATATGTGAGATGGAGGGCTCTCAAGCACTCTCAAGCATGGACACAAAGTCCCCCAAGGTGCTCAGCCCTAGCCATGGCTGAGACCCTCTTCTATTTATAGCCCTATAGGCCAAACCAGTCGTTACCCCTTCACTAGGCGTTTTTCGGATTGACCGGACGCGCCGGTCATATCGACCGGACGCTGGACCTCAGCGTCCGGTCAATGGATGCTCGCCACGTGTTGCCTCCGTTCAACCTAAGTCACTTAATCTCAACGGTCAAGTGATGATCGGACACAGCTGCTCAAACTGACCGGACGCAGCAACCACAACGTCCGGCCATTTCCAGTAAGGTACCAGTCACGACCGGATGCATCCGGTCAGTCACGATCGGACACAGCGTCAGCGTCCGGTCCTTCTCCAACTTTTTTGTGTCGCCTACGTCACCGTACGTCAGCCTGACCGGATGCACCCCGCTGGCGTCCGATCACTTTTAGCGCCAGCATCCGGTCGAAGACCGACGCCTGCACGCTCTCTACTGCCACTGACCGGACGTAGGACCCCAGCGTCCGGTCACCACGTGACCAGCGTTTGGTCCACTCTGTGAGACCCTGTCTTTTCTATATAGGGCACCGGTGGCACCGTCGAACTGTCTGCACTCTACGGGCGGACACTCCACCGATGGAGTTTCAAACCCTTCTCACCTTCGTTCCATCGCCGAGTTGATCCACATCAACTCCAACTTCATCTCCTTTATAAATGTGCCAACACCACCAAGTGTACACCACTATGTGTATGTGTGTTAGCATTTTCATAATTATTTTTCAAAGGATTAGCCACTCAACTTGCCACGCCACTCAATCCAAGCAATGATGCAAAGTTAGATCACTCGAGTGGCACTAGATGACCAATATGCAAACAAGTTTGCCCCTCTTGATAGTACGACCATCTATTCTAAACCTAGTCATAAACTTCTCTTTACACCTATGACCGGTGAAATGAAATGCCCTAGGTTATAAGTGCTCGAAGTTAGCTAAATTTTCATATAATAACAGTTACCAAGAGAGCGTCCACATGGCACCATTTGAAGCTCTATACGGGCAGAAGTGTAGAACGTCACTAAACTGGGTTGAAGTGGGAGACCGTGGGTACTTTGGGCCTTAATTCATAAAAGAGGCTCAAGAGAAAGTAAGCATTATTTGAAGCCACTTAAAGGCAGCTCAGAGCCGACAAAAGGCTTATATAGACAAGCAAAGAAGGCCTTTGGAATTTGCAGTTGGAGATTATGTGTATCTTAAAGTATCTCCTATGAGAGGGGTGCATTGGTTTGGTATCCATGGCAAGCTAGCCCCTCGATATGTGGGTCCGTACAAGGTTCTGGAGCAGTGTGGTCTGGTTGCTTATCGTCTCCAGCTGCCTGATATTTTATCTACAGTACATAATGTGTTTCATGTCTCATAATTGAAGAAATGTCTATGGGTTCTTGAAGAAGCCATAGAAATTGAAGGGCTTCCACTCCAACCTGATTTGTCTTATGTTGAACATCCAGTCAAAATCCTGGACGAGAAAGAAAGAGTGACGAGGAATAGTGTGGCAAAGTTCTACAAAGTGCAATGGCAAAACCACTTAGAGGATGAGGCCACATGGGAACAAGAGAGTTACCTATTGAAGCATTACCCCCACCTCTTCTCTGGTTCTGATAGTTAGTTGCTGCGTCGAAATATATTTCATACCTTCTTCTCACACTAGGCACATGAAATCTTGGGTTGAAATTTTGTTTTAGGGGGGTAGATTTGTAACACCCTCGGTATTACATTGTACAGTTTTTGCTAAAATCATGTCATGAGCATCATGTTTATGTATTATTGCATGTGGTAAAATGAGAAATTAAATTTTGTTGCATGAATTCTCAAATTGAGCTCTAATTTATTCCTTGTCCAAGTATTCTCCCACAGCCCAAATCACTTTCATTCATCCTGATCCAACTCCAGCTCTTATTATTCTCCTCCTCCTTAATTTCCCATGCTCGCATTCAGCACTCGCAAGCCCGTGAAGCACGCTTCAGTACATTCTTTGGCAAGACGTAGTGCTTTTACTTCACCGTGTCATGAATGGTGAGTTAGGCAGCAGCCTCTAACATGTTGCACACGCTCTTCAGTAAACGAAGATGACCAACCACAACAGCTCGTAGAAATTCATGTGCCATCCATTAATGCCTTGCTATAGGGCTACATGTTCTTACCTTGTGCTAGCTGACCATGATGCTCCTCTCTGCGCAAGTCATCTCAATCCCAAGCTCTGCCCACTGCGCACACCGCTTGCTCATTGCTCAGTTGCTTTGTAAACATAGCTCAGACACCTTTCTATGTGTCAGCACTGCAGCAACTTAGAATTACTATAGCTCGAAGAAAGCACCCCTGACTCAAGCTCGTCTCTAGTTGTCTATGTCGTGGAGGACTCGTGGACTCTACGACCGGTGGTCCATCTCATCTAACCGCATCATCGGAGAGCATGAACCAGTTGCATCTGCATGCTAGTCGCACGTACGTTGCTCAGCCATGACACACCATACCAGTACTGCAGTACCAGTACATTATTACTATTTCAGACCCCACTTCACTGACCAGTGACCACTAGTAGATATAATGTAGACCTGGTAGATTTGATAGTGACCTCGTACTAGTTTGAAAACAAAAATGGATGAAAATCGTGGCCCTCCCGTTCCCTACGCCTACGCGGTTCTTCACACGGGACGGGAGTACTCTGCTCCTACGGCACACACAGACACACTCGTCGTGCGCCAACCGACCACTCGTGGCAGCAGAGGTAGTGACCCACGTAGTACGATGTGTATATATATACCATACCATGCATGGGACCCGCCGCAGACTAGATCCATCGAGGCACCGTCCTAATCGCACAACATACAAATTAATTAGTACCTTCTCCTCAAAAGTAATCGATAAACTCATGTTCTGTCTGTTGACACTGACATCGTCGATTGACTAAAACCAAAAGGGAATGGTACGGTGTGTGCAACAGAAGCATCTGATTTCCTGTGTCTATCTAGCACAATGCATTGCATGGTCATATCAGAACTCCATCGTTCACCACAGAAATACTGTTCACTATGGAAAAACACTGTTCATCCGAGCAGCACGTCGTGCACAAGCAACGCTTTATTACCTTTAAGCAAGCTAGTTAGCCACTAACCTTACGACATGTTGCTGTCGTGCCTTCGCTTCTCCTGCCTATAAAAGGACACGCCGAGCCGTTCCGCTTCGCTGCTCACCTTCTTCCTCCCCAAATCAAGTTTCTCTGTCTTGCTCGAGAAGGCTATGCTCTGTCGATCTCTCTTCCTAAGCTGCAATCGACTGAGGTAGCTAGACTGCAAGAATTCCCTCATTCTCTATTATATCCTTGACCTACGGTCTCCTCCATTAATTCCTTGACCTGCATGAATGAACTAGCACCTTTGAAAGGTCCTAATGGCTAGAGGATGGGTGAATAGCCTAATAAAAATTTCTACAACAACACTTAACAAAATGGTTAGACAATTATGAGGCGAAGCAAGTGTTGCGCTAGCCTACTCAAAATGCAAGCCACATACCACAATTCTAGTTTAGATAGTATCTATTCACACAATAGCTATGATACTACTCTATGTTAGTGTGCTCTCAAAGGCTAACTAAAGAGCCACACCAACCAACCAACCAAGCTCTCACAACTAGCTACACTAAAGAGCTTGTCAACTAATTTGCGGTAACATAAAGAGAGTGATCAAGAAGATTATACCGCCATGTAGATGAAGGAACCAATTAATCACAAGGATGAATAACAATAAAGACCAATCACCTCAAAATCAATGATGAACACAATGATTTTTTACTAAGGTTCACTTACTTGCTGGCAAGCTAGTCCTCATTGTGGCAATTCACTCACTTGGAGGTTCACGCGCTAATTGGCTTCACACGCCAAACCCTCAATAGTGTGCCGCACAACCAACACAAGATGAGAAACACACAAGCCATGAGCAATCCACTAGAGTACCTTTTGGCTCTCCACCGGGAAAGGTCAAGAACCCCTCACAATCACCACGATCGGAGCCAGAGACAATCACCAACCTCAGCTCGATGATCTTCGCTGCTCCAAGCCATCTAGGTGGTGGCAACCACCAAGAGTAACAAGCGAATCCCACAGCGAAACACAAATACCAAGTGCCTCTAGATGTAATCACTCAAGCAATGCACTTGGATTCTCTTCCAATCTCACAAAGATGATGAATCAATGATAGAGATGAGTGGGAGGGCTTTGGCTAAGCTCACAAGGTTGCTATGTCAATGCAAATGGCCAAAGGTGCGAGCTTCAACCGGCCATGGGGCTTAAATAGAAGCCCCCACAAAATAGAGCCATTGTACCTCTTCACTGGGCACCACGTGGGCTGATCGGACGCTTCGGTCATGTTGACTGGACGCTGGACCTCAGCGTCCGGTCGCCCGATGATAGCCACGTGTCCCGATCACAACGGTCACTTGAGTTGACCGGACACTGTGTTATAACCGACCGGACGCTGAGCCACTAGCGTTCGGTCATTTCTAGTAAGGTTCCAAAAATGACTTTCTTTGACCGGACGCGTCCAGTCATGCTTGATCGGACCCTTCCAGCGTCCGGTCACTCAGTGACATTTCTCTACGCTGCCCGACAATAGGACCGGACCCTGGACCTCAGCGTCCGATCAGTCTAAGACCCAGTGTCCGGTCATATGACTGATGCCAGCGTCTTTGCTACCACACTTGACTGGACGCACCGATCCCTCTGAGACCAGCGTCCGGTCACTTAGTGACCAGCAAGACTAACTCCTTTTCACCTCTAACTTCTTCACCCTTGCTCAAATGTGTCAACCATCAAGTGTATCACCTTGTGCACATGTGTTAGCATATTTTCACAAACATTTTCAAGGGTGTTAGCACTCCACTAGGTCCTAAATGCATATGCAATGAGTTAGAGTATCTAGTGGCACTTTGATAACCGCATTTCGATACGAGTTTCACCCCTCTTAATAGTACGGCTATCAAACCTAAATGTGATCACACTCTCTAAGTGTCTTGATCACCAAAACAAAATAGCTCCTACCATTTATACATTTGCCTTGAGCCTTTTGTTTTTCTCTTTCTTTTTTTTAAGTCCAAGCACTTGATCATCACCATGGCATCACCATCATCATGTCATGATCTTTATTTGCTTCACCACTTGGAATGTGCTACCTATGTCATGATCACTTGATAAACTAGGTTAGCATTTAGGGTTTCATCAATTCACCAAAACCAAACTAGAGCTTTCAATCTCCCCCTTTTTGGTAATTGATGACAATCCTTACACAAAGATATAAATTAAAATTCAATTGAATCCATGTTGCTTGCCCAAGCATTTTTACCATTTGTAAAAGGATATGGATAAGTTTCATGAACCCCATATGGTAGCAATTGCTCCCCCTACATATGTGCTAAGAATTTGGATTGTAGCTTGCACATATGCTTAGATAGGAAATATAGGAGACAATGTCTACCAAATGATGCTAAGGTATAAAAGATGAACCTTTGAAGCGTGATACCAATCGGAGTGCACCATTATACCATCCTTAGCACCATGGTTAGCTTGATACCACATGGAAATACTTGGAAATGAAATCATTAGATATCCTATGCATGCTAGTTTTTCATTTTATCATTCAAACCTACAACTAGCATACACCACACAAGCATGGATATTGAAATTTAAAACTTGTGCCATGCAAGCAAACATATGAAATACACATTCAAATGCACCATACAAGTTCATGAGCTTGCTCCCCCTACTTGTGTGCTTAAAATTTTAATTGATCCCTTTCCTTTGTCATATCTCTCCACCTATATCAAATTCTCCCCCTATTACCTATATCTTTGTTTCTCTCCCCCTTTGTCATCAATGACCACAAAGACTTAAATTATAGATAGGTGAGATTATCAATGTCAATCAATGGGGTGAGGATCATATTCCCAAATTTGGTCCAATCTAGATCATTTGCCAAAGATATTTAACTCGGTTTGATCCAAGGACAAGTTTCTTCACACCTCCAAATAAGGGTTATCTTGTACCATGCTGAGTTAAATACTTAGAGTTCATTTTCTAGATCAAACACTAGGTTTACAAGCCCATAAACATGTCATATGCTACCACTAGATAAAGTCAAGCATAGAAGCAATAGTGATACCATATAAACATCAAAATCATTTGATTTTCATGAATGAGCCTAATAAAATGGAATCACTTGAAAGGTCCTAACAAAAATTGAAAATGTGACTAGATGCACTAACCATCTCCTTAGCAAGGTCGTATGTCATGCCAATCAACTTTTACCTTGGATTGCTTGAAGGAGAGGCATGTCATATGAGTGTGGGGTGCATCAACACATATTTGAGAAATCCAATATGTTCAACTCATTCCTTTGCTTGCAAAACCTTTTCTCATCCAATGGCTTGGTGAATATATCAGCAAGTTGATCTTCGATGCCTACACTCTCAATGCAAATGTCCCCTTTTTATTGGCGATCTCTTATGAAATGGTGGTGGACATCAATGTGCTTTGTTCTTGCATGTTGAACCGGATTGTTGGTCAACTTGATTGCACTCTCATTGTCACATAGCAATGGCACCTTTTTGAACTTGATTCCAAAATCACTCAAAGTGGCCTTCATCCAAAGTACTTGTGCACAACAACTACCGGCAGATATATATTTGGCTTTGGCGGTTGATAATGCAACACTATTTTGCTTCTTTGATGACCATGAAACAAGTGATCTTCCCAACAATTGACATGTGCCCAAGGTGCTCTTCCTTTCAACCTTGCATCCTACATAATCCGAGTTGGAGTAACCAACTAGCTCAAACTTTGCTCCTTTGAGATACCACAAACCAACATTTGGTATATGCTTTAAGTACCTCAATATTCTCTTTGTAGCCTTCAAATGACTTTCTCTTGGTGAGGCTTGAAATCTTGCACACATGTATACACTAAACATGACATCTAACTTTGATGTGGTCACATAGAGTAGGCTTCTAATCATAGACTGATACAACTTTTGATCCACCATGTTTCCACTTGCATCACTATCCAAGTTGCCATTGGTTCCCATTAGTGTGCTAATGGCTTTACTATCAATCATTCCAAACTTCTTGATCATATCCTTGATGTACTTGCCTTGACTTATAAGGTATCATTCTTCAATTGCTTGATTTGAAGACCAAGGAAGTAACTCAACTCTCCAATCATGGACATCTCAAACTTATTAGCCATCATCTTTTCAAACTCATCACAAAAATCTTGATTGGTTGATCCAAATATGATATCATCAATATAGATTTGCAATACAAATAGATCTTTTCCAATCTTCTTGATGAAAAGAGTGGTGTCAACCTTGCCCATTGTGAATCCTTTAGAAAGTAGGAAGTCCCTTAATCTCTCATACCATGCTCTAGGTGCTTATTTCAATCCATACAAAGCCTTCTTCAACTTGTACACATGGTTGGGCTTCTTATCATCTTCAAAACCAGGAGGTTGCTCAACATATACTTCTTCATTGATGTAGCCATTGAGAAATGCACTCTTAACATCCATTTAATAGAGCTTGATGTTGTGGGCACAAGCATAGGCTAGCAAGATTCTAATTGCTTCTAATCTTGCAACCGGGGCATATGTTTCTCCAAAGTCAAGACCTTCAACTTGTGTATAGCCTTGTGCTACCAATCTTGCTTTGTTCCTTACTACTATCCCATCTTGATCTTACTTGTTTCTAAAAACCCATTTGGTTCTAATCACATTGTGTCCCTTTGGTCTTTCTACCAACTCCCATACTTGACTTCTTGTGAAGTTATTCAATTCTTCATGCATAGCATTTACCCAATCAACATCCTTCAATGCTTCATCTATCTTCTTTCATTCAATGAATGACACAAATGAGAAATGCTCACAAAATGAAGCCAATCTTGATCTAGTTTGCACACCTCTTGAAATATCACCAATGATAGTGTCCAATGGTTGATCCCTTTCAATATTTGTTGGTTGGAGCATTGGAACTTGATTGCTTGCACTTGCTTGATCATTGGGTTGAGATGATGTACTAGCCACTTGATCTTGTTCATTGTCATGAGAGCCACTTGTACTAGCTTGATTTGTATCATCTTGCACATTTGAGTTAGAGAGCACTTGCACTTGATCATCTTCATCATCATTCACTTACCTAGGCCTCAATTCACCAATATCCATGTTCTTCATAGTATTTGAAAGTTGAATGCCTCTAACATCTTCTAAGTCCTCATTCTCTACTTGTGAACCCTTGGTTTCATCAAATTCAACATCATGAACTTCCTCAAGAGTATCACTATCCAAATTCCAAACTCTATATGCTTTGCTTGTAGTGGAATAACCAAGTAAGAATCCTTCATCACATTTCTTATCAAACTTGCCCAATCTAGTGCCTTTCTTTAAGATATAGCATTTGCAACCAAAGACCCAAAAATATGCAATGTTAGGCTTTCTACCATTCAAGAGCTCATATGGTGTCTTCTCTTTCAATCGGTGACAATAGAGGTGTTTGCTACAATAGCAAGCCGTGTTGATAGCTTTGGCCCAAAAGGATTGACTCACATTGTACCCACTAAGCATAGACCTTACCATATCAATGAGTGTTCTATTCTTCCTCTCAACAAGGCCATTTGATTGTGGAGTGTACTTGGCCGAGAATTGATGTCTAATTCCAAATTCATCACACAACTCATCAATTCTAGTGTTCTTGAACTCACTACCATTGTCACTTCTAACTCTCTTGATGGTTGTTTTAAACTCATTGTGAATGCCTTTGACAAATAATTTGAATGTTGCAAATACATCACTTTTGTCCACTAGAAAGAATACCCATGTGTATCTAGTGTAGTCATCCACTATCACAAAACCATATTTGTTTCCACCGATACTAGTGTATTGTGTTGGCCCAAACAAATCCATATGCAATAACTCAAATGCTTTACTAGTGCTCATCATACTTTTCTTAGGATGGGTGTTTCCAACTTGTTTGTCAGCTCGACAAAGCTACAAAGCTTATCCTTTTCAAACACAATATCTTTCAAGCCTTTAACTAAGTCATGCTTAACCAATCTTTTCAATTGTTTTATTCCAACATGACCAAGCCTTCTATGCCAAAACCAACCCATGCTAGACTTAGTGAACAAGCATGTAGATAATCTAGCTTCACTAGCATTGAAATCAACCAAGTATAAATTCTCATATCAAAAACCTTTGAAGATCAAGTTAGAGCCATCTACACTTATGATCTCTACATCATCTATCCTAAATGTGCATTTGAATCCAAGATCACACAATTAAGCCACGGATAGCAAGTTGAAGTTCAAGCTCTCTACTAGCAATATATTGGATATGCTCATGTCATTAGATATTGCAATCTTACCTAGCCCTTTGACCTTGCCTTTGTCATTGTCACCAAATGTGATACTATCATAACCATCATTGCCATTGGTGTTGATTGAGTTGAACATTCTTGCATCACCGGTCATGTGTTAAGTGCACCCACTATCAAGAACCCAATGCCTTCCTCCGGCTTTGTAATTTACCTACAAAAGAAGATCAATTCTTTTTAGGTACCCAAACTTGCTTGGGTCCTTGAAGGTTAGTCACTAAGCTCTTTGGTACCCAAATGACTTTCTTCTTTGAGCCCATCCATGGTTTACCAATGAACTTAGCCTTCACACCATCTGTACCCTTAGTAAGTATATAGCATGAATTAAGCTTTATGGAGGATACATTAGCATTTTTGCTCTTGTTGTTGCATTTTTGCTCTACATGACCCACTTGCTTGCAACTTGTGCAAAACCGACCATTGTTCTTCACAAAACTAGTCTTGTGAGGAGCAAGGGTCACCTTGTCTTTCTTGGGGGTGTAGCCCAATCTCTCTTTGTAGAGAGAAGCTCTTTGGCTACCCAAGCACATAAGCAAGCGGTCCTCACCACCATATGCCTTAGCTAGGGTGTGAGTGAGCTTGTTGACCTCTTTCTTGAGGTTCTCATTCTCAACCACTAGTGAGGCATCACAAGTGAGACCGTCACTACTAGATGAGGTGGAGGTGGAGGTACTATAAGAAGGGTTAGTGGGAGCAACAATGATAGGCATAGATAATGATTCATCAATTATATCACAAGTTAAGCCTATATTGCAAGTTTCAACATGCTTCTTTTTATTTTGCTCATTAAGCAAAGAAGAATGAGCTTTTTCAAGCTTCTTGTGAGCCTTGCCTAGTTTCTCATGGGCTTCCTCTAGCCTCTCATGAGTTGCTTTGAGCTCATCAAGTGCTTGCTTAAGGGCTTTTACCTCCTTATTCAAGCTCTTGCATTCTCTTCTCTTAATGTCAAAATGTTCTTTAGCATCTTATATCATGTCAAACAATTCATCTTTGGTAGGCTCATCATCATCACTATCACTATCATTTTCATTTTCATGTTCATTTTCATCATTATGTTCTTCATCACTTTTATCATCACAAGATTGTACCTTAGTGGCCTTAGCCATGAAGCATGATGAAGATTCGAAGAGAGAAGGCTTCTCATTGATAGCAATGCTTGCAAGAACCTTCTTCTTGGTGGTCTTGACATCATCACTATCATCATCATCATCACTTGATGAAGCATTGCTATCCCAAGTGACTACATATGAACCACCCATCTTCTTCTTCTTAAAGGCCATCTTGTCCATCACTTTCTTTTCCTTCTTGTCCTTCTTCTAGTTCTTTTTATTGTCATTATCATTGTCGCTATTATATGGACATTGAGCAACAAGATGATCTTTGCTTCCACACTTGAAGCATCTTCTTGACTCTTCTTTGTTCTTGGATGAAGACTTCTTTCTCCTAGCACGATAGCCTTTCTTCACCATGAACTTACCAAATCTCTTGACAAAGAGAGCCATCTTCTCATCATCATCATCATTCCATGATTCATCTTCTTCACTTGATGTTTCTAGCTTAGCTTTGCCCTTGGATGATGTGGCCTTGAATGCCACGCTCTTCTTCTTCTCATCCTTCTTCTCATCTTTCTTCTCCTTCTTTTCTTTCTTCTCATCTTCATCTCTATATGTATCATTGGTCATGATGTCTCCCAACACATGGTTTGGTGTCATGGTGTCCAAACCACTCCTCACTAGAATGGTGACCAATGTACCAAATCTTGAAGGCAAACATCTCAAGAACTTATGTGAGAAGTCCTTGTCCTTCACCTCTTCACCAAGTGCTTTTAGATCATTGACAAACACTTGAAGCCTATGGAACATCTTCAGCACACTCTCATCCTCCTTTATCTTGAAGCTTGCAAACTTCTCTTTGAGGATGTATGCCTTTGCACCCTTCATGGCTTGAGTGCCCTCAAATGATTCTTCCAACTTCTTCCAAGCCTCATGAGCCATCTCAATATTCTTGATTTGCTCAAATGTTCTCTCATCAATTGCATTATGAATGGCACTAAGAGCAATGCCATTATTTTGGAGTAGTATTTCTTCGGCGGTGGTGGGAGCCTCATTATCTTCAATCTCAATCTTTGTCTCTACTACCTTCTAAACCTTCCTATTGATTGACTTGATATAAGTTGTCATCTTAGCCTTCCAATAGGGATAGTTGGAGCCATCAAATTGGGGTGGCTTCTTTGTGTTGTTGATTTGAGCCATTTTTACACCAAAGGTTGTTTAGCCTCAAATCTCGGTGACCTTGGCTCTGATACCACTTAAAAGGTCCTAATGGCTAGAGGGGGGTGAATAGCCTAATAAAAATTTCTACAACAACACTTAACAAAATGGTTAGACAATTATGAGGCAAAGCAAGTGTTGCGCTAGCCTACTCAAAATGCAAGCCACCTACCACAATTCTAGTTTAGATAGTGTCTATTCACACAATAGCTATGATACTACTCTATGTTAGTGTGCTCTCAAAGGCTAACTAAAGAGCCACACCAACCAAGCAAGCAAGCTCTCACAACTAGCTACACTAAAGAGCTTGTCAACTAGTTTGCGGTAACGTAAAGAGAGTGATCAAGAAGATTATACCGCTATGTAGATGAAGGAACCAATCAATCATAAGGATGAATAACAATGAAGACCAATCGGAATCAATGATGAACACAATAATTTTTTACCGAGGTTCACTTGCTTGCCAGCAAGCTAGTCCTCGTTGTGGTGATTCACTCACTTGGAGGTTCATGCGCTAATTGGCTTCACACGCCAACCCCTCAATAGGGTGCCGCACAACCAACACAAGATGAGGATCACACAAGCCACGAGCAATCCACTAGAGTACCTTTTGGCTCTCCACCGGAGAAAGGTCAAGAACCCCTCACAATCACTATGATCGGAGCCGGAGATAATCACCAACCTCCACTCGATGATCCTCGCTACTCCAAGCCATCTAGGTGGCGGCAACCACCAAGAGTAACAAGCGAATCCTGCAGCGAAACACAAACACCAAGTGCCTCTAGATGCAATCACTCAAGCAATGCACTTGGATTCTCTTCCAATCTCACAAAGATGATGAATCAATGATGGAGATGAGTGGAAGGGCTTTGGCTAAGCTCACAAGGTTGCTATATCAATGCAAATGGCTAAAGGTGTGAGCTTCAACCGGTCATGGGGCTTAAATAGAAGCCCCCATGAAATAGAGCCGTTGTACCCCTTCACTAGGCACAACGTGGGCTGACCAGATGCTCTGGTCATGTTGACAGGACGTTGGACCTCAGCGTCCAGTCGCCCGACGACAGCCACATGTCCCGATCACAACGGTCACATGAGTTGATCGGACGCTGCGTTATAACTGACTGTACGCTAAGCCACCAGCGTTCGGTCATTTCTAGTAAGGTTCTAGAAACAACTTTCTTTGATCGGACGCGTCCGGTCATGCTTGACCGGACCCTTCTAGCTTCCAGTCACTTAGTGATATTTCTCTACGCTGCCCGACAATAGGACCAGACCCTAGACCTCAGCGTCCAGTTAAGTCCAAGACCCAGCGTTCGGTCGTATGACCGACGCCAGCATCTTTGCTGCCACACTTGACCAGACGCATCGGTCCCTTTGAGACCAGCGTTCGGTCACTTAGTGACCAGCAAGACTAACTCCTTTTCACCTCTAACTTCTTCACCCTTACTCAAATGTGCCAACCACCAAGTGTATCACCTTGTGCACATGTGTTAGCATATTTTCACAAACATTTTCAAGGGTGTTAGCACTCCACTAGATCCTAAATGCATATGCAATGAGTTAGAGCATCTAGTGGCACTTTGATAACCGCATTTTGATACGAGTTTCACCCCTCTTAATAGTACGGCTATCAAACCTAAATGTGATCACACTCTCTAAGTGTCTTCATCACCAAAACAAAATAGCTCCTACCATTTATACCTTTGCCTTGAGCCTTTTGTTTTTCTCTTTCTTTTCAAGTCCAAGCACTTGATCATCACCATGGCATCATCATCATCATGTCATGATCTTTATTAGCTTCACCACTTGGAATGTGCTACCTATGTTGTAACACCCTGGTGTTACATTGTAACATTTTGCTGAAATAATTCGTAAGCATCTGATTTATGTGCATTGGTGTATGATAGGCTTTATAATCCATGTTTGGCTTGGAAACATTTTTACGAAACGTAAAGAAAAAGGTTATGTTTCGTGTCACATAACGCGTTTATTACCTGAATCAAAATTTTGTTAACACAAAATGTTATAAACGTTTTGGGAATGATGATAAAAAGTTGCGGTCGATGACATGGATGGCTAGCGCGTACGTCCCGGGGGTCGGGTTTGGAGTTTCGACGTGAAACCTTTCAAAACGACGCCCTCCGCGGCGGTTTTTGAAGTGGTCGACGAAGCCACCTTTGGCATTAGTTGTGGAACAATTGTCTTAAGGAGTAGCGAAATGTCGCAACTGTGGGTGATGGCTCGGTGTACCCCTTGTCGCATCGAGCAATTAGCTTAGCGTTTGGGACATGGCGTACGCAATTTCTAGCTGCTTTAAAAATCATGCACACCACCTGGCTGAGCGCTGGGCGTGGTCACCACCACGGTCGGCTTGCCAGCACGCTGTGTCGCACAGGCCTGAGCCACTGCCGTGCTCGGCTGTGCTGACGACGCCGTTCACTCGCACGCCCCACGTGTCTTGATGCTCTGCCTCACTGCTGCTCACCTCGCCAACCGACGCGTGGCGCCTGGACCGTGGTTGTGCTCTGCCCACGCCTTGCTCTGCGCCACCGTGGCCGTGTTGCCACTGGGTCTTGCGTTCGCGTCGCCAGTGGCTACGTTGGTACCACGCCTGGACTCCCTTGGCTATTTGCGTGTTGGTCTACGGCCTGCTTCGCCATCTCCTCGACGTCACGTTGCGGTGTCCGTGGGCTGGTACTACCCGCAGGCGAGCCATGCCTCATTTCGTCGTTTGCTGCTGCGGCCATGCGAACGGCTATCAGGAGCACGCCCTAAGGTTCCCCATGGCTAGGCAAGTCAGTACCGAGCGTTGACGTCGCTGGTGAGCCATACCGCGACGGGACCTCCTCTGTCTCCGTTGTCCCCTTGCCGTCGCGACCTTTTCTTCCAATTCACCATAGTGGGTGCACCGCTTTCCAATTGGCTTTGCTTGCAGCTCCGTTAGACAGTCGGTCATCTAGCCTACCCCACCGCGCTGCCATTCTTGACTCACTGTGCTTCAATTTTGGACTACCGCGCCACCGGGTCCATAAGGCCGTGCCGACGCCCTCCAGCGGCGAGCCAGTCCCGTAGTGCACCTCGTGGCGATTCAGTGCACCCACAGACTCGCCATGTCCTCCTGAGCACCCCGCGCACCTCAGTCCTAGCATCGTAGTAGGCCAACCCCACCGCCATGGTAGTGCCCCCGTCGGTCATCATCGCATCGCCGTGAGCTCACGTGGCCAGCCTTGCTCAGACCGCCTCCAACCTAACCGTCAACGCAGGGGTGTCGGTGAGTGCTCCCTGGTGCTCGCTAGCTCGTGCGCTGGCCTCACCTTTGATGTTGCTCACGGGAACGCGCTCGCTCTTGCAGGTCAGGAGCCACCGCTGGGGAGGGAGGTTGTGCCTACATCTCTGCTCGTCGTGTCGCCTCCAGTAGCTTCTACATGCTATCCAGGTACCTATCGACCCCTTAGGTAGGCTATAGGGGTTCAGGTGAGGCCGGCGTGGTCACCCGGTGCCGTGCCTTCGCACTGGTGCGCGCCCTGGGGGGCCAGGGACCTCCTCGCTGTGAAGAAGAGGAAGTGGGAGGGTGCTGGTGTAAAACGGTAGAGTAGAGAAACAGTACCGTAGAGCTCATAGTAAATGCTGAGTTCGTCGGGGGTGTTCGTGCAATTTTTACCGCACGCGTAGGCTTTCCCCTTCGCAGGCCGTTGGCCATCTGGGCCACGCCTCCACGTGGGCCGCGTGCCTGGCTACTGTCGCGCGCGGGCGGGATGGCGAGTTGGGTCGGGCCACGCGTCGTGGGCCGGTCAGGGAGGTTTCGTTTTCTCCATTTCATTGTATTAGAAATTGTTTATCTATTTAGGTTATGAACTAAACTTCAATAATTAGTAGTAAATTGCATGATTGTCCAAAAATAGTGAAACAAAGTTTGTTAGGTTCACAAAAATATCGACTACCTGTTAGTACAGTTGGTTCCCCATTAGTGGTTAGGATGGTAGGCCCATAAGCTTGAAGTAGAGGGCTTAGCGATATATCGATCTTTAATTGCAAGATTTGTTGTGGTAAACCGACGATAACTTTAGCTTTGAAATCGTTACTGTAGGTTCCTTAGGCATTTATATACTTGTTGTACTGATGATAATCATAGAACGAGTCGTTGGATGACGTAGTTGTTATCCTTGCTTTATCATAAACTGACATTAGGAGTATGAATATCCATAGTCATTGTAAGAATGTAGGACACGGTCATACTTGTTAGTAGTACTGGTATGTGGCTTAGACTTTAGTAGGTAGACCTCACTTAGTAATGTAATAGAGGTACTTTTGCATTGAGAATTGCTGTTGCCATAGTGTAATCATTGCATTGTCATTTCATGTAGATCACAAACAGGTAGACTTCGTGCCCGTCGGTGATCCAGAGTACGATGAGGTGATCGAGGAGTATGAGGAGGAGCTTTTCACACAGGAAGGAGACCAGGAGCCTATTGGTACTGACTTTGCTGACTCGGCACCTGCCCAAGGCAAGCCTCGGTGCATAACCCCTATTTTTAAATGATCACTGAATATATTTATATGATATGCATTTACGTTACAGGCATTTTATGGAAGCTACATGCATAAATATATCCACCATGAGTCCTACTAGTACAGGTCGAGTAGCTGCTATGCTCAGGATGTCGGTAGCGTGAGTAACCTGTCGTTACTCGCAAATAGGTGATTAAACTATGATATCATGATGAAATAATGGGAAGGAAAATGGTGACTGGACAGGGATATGGATTTGGTACTGGTGGGTGTGAGGGGCTGTGTCCTGCGGCCAACAGGGCATAGCCCGGTTACACTTTTTTCCCTATCTGTGTCGATTAAGGACCGGTCGTTGCTTATGACTCTAGGCAAGTCACAGATTATTGTCCCGAGCACATACTTGGGTATGGGCACAGGGAAGGCTTGCTGCTCTCTTGTCGCGGATCCGGCTCTTTCCGGACCGACTGATGGGAAGAGGAGGTGGTGGAGGTCCTTGCACCGCACTAAGTCCGGGACTTAGAGGCGGGGGCTTGGAGTCCAAGTTTGGACGGGGACCTGGACACCCGGGACAGGAGAGTGGTGGGTTAGTCCTGCTTGTGCCGAGGGTACAAGCAAGGCGTGTGTCTTCGGGGCACCCAGCTGGGCACATTGATTCATGAATCGCCGGGTTACCCGGTACGGCTTGTCTGTGGTTTAGCACCGTAGTAAGAACTGGAAGTGGAAAAGGAGAAAAAACAGTATCGATTGCTCAACTCTTGCTTGAAAGTAGCACAGGTGCTTATATAGATTGACTAGATAAAAACTTAATACGTCTGATAATAATAATATATCAATAAGGACTCACTATTAGTACTGCTTTTGGCTAAAAGAAAACCAGCAACCAAAAAGCCTAGCATATTCCTTGGAGTCGAGAGAGTATTCCCACTATCGAATAAGTCTTGCGAGTACATTGTGTACTCAGGGTTATTTACCCCTGTTGCAGGTGATGCTTGAGGAGTACCTTGTGTGGAGGATTCTTCTGGTGGGCTCAGACAAAATCCTCGTTATCTTATCGCTAGATGTTATCTTTTAATATTCCGCTGTTTGTCATTCCGAACTCTGTATTTGGTATTATAATACTGTACTTTTCAGAAACTCTAATGTATGAGATGGACTTGTGTTGTAACTCGTTTTCATTATTGGATCCTTGGGGAAAAATGTGGATCTTTCGGGCTCTCCCTCGAGGTGTGTCCGACGGATACCGCTCGCGGTAGTGGCTTTTAGGGTGCTTAGTGTCTGGTGGAAGACGAGCACCTCCGTAAGTACGCTATTTCAGGTGGTTCTGCCACAGTTGGTACCAGAGCCAATAATGGTCACGAGTTCCTCTTTTACAAAACTAAAAGTTTGACCAACAAAAGTTTTGCGAAAAGTAGGATGCGATTAAGTTAAGTTATATAAGTATAAGCCCTAGCTATATGGTGTATCTAGGATAGCGGCACTGGTTTTACCTAATCAGTTTTCTGCAGGTACACTGACTTACGTTGCGTAAGAAATCGCTTAGTAGACGGAAAGTGAGTGTGCGATGTGCCGAACATGTTACGAACGCCGCTATATTCCGGCTTGAGTGAACATATAGGTCGAAGCATGCATCATATAATAGCATCTTACTTGCACTAGGAATTCCCCTTCACGTATAATGAAAGTAGTAAATGGGTTGGACTAACTTAATGAATACTTTAATAAAATGTGCTGCCATCTCTCTAATCCCTAGATTCTAATCGGAAGGGTGTCCTAATGGATGGTTCATCTCTCTTATAGATGAATCTGAGGTCCGAACATGGGAGCACCAGTTTGGGAGCGGCCAATGAGGGCCATGGTGATAGTGCTTGGGCCTTTGAGCATGGCAACGAGGGAGCTCGGGAGGTTCCACCTTTGGTTCCTCATCCTGTCCCACCGCCACCACCTCCTCCGCCGCTGTCCGCCGCGGAGGTCATGGTGGAGTTGTTGGCTGCTCGTCATGAGTCAGCCACTGCTCGATAGGAGACTGCTCGTGCTTTGGAGATTATGGCATAGGCCGTCGCGGGTCTCGCCCGTGGAGGCCCCGAAGGCAATGGTGGGAATGGGGGTGTGTAACACCTCAGGTGTTTAAATATTAAAATCTGGCATGTCATCATATGCATTGCAAAGCATTTGGCATTTGGTAAAAACTTTGATATGCATACACTAATACAAGTTTATATTTATCTAGTATGTGTTGCATTGTATTGTTTGACTCAAGTTCAATGTTTGTTTGGATTTTGAATTTTTCCAGGAAACCCCGCTTTTTAACATTTAACCTTACCCTGAAAAATCCATTTCAAAATCTAAGCATATTTTCGGGTTGGGCCCAAAAGCAAAAGTGTAGAGCTTAATAAGTTATACAAAGTTTATCTTTGGAATTTTTCAAGTTGTTTAGAAAATTTTTGAGTAAATCAAAAAGGCGTAATTCGGTAAATTTCTCTATTCAAATTCAAAAGTTCATTTCAAAATCTAGACCGAATTAGGAGATGGTTATAAAAGCAAAGTTGTAGAACTTTTGATTTTGAACAACTTTTATTTTTAGAGATTTTTGAGTTGTTATGAAAATTTGGGAGTAATTTGTGAATTTTGGTGAATGGCAAACTTGTAATTTCGATGAACAGTGTTCACCGCTTGCACTACACCGCCGGCGAGCTTCGGCTTGCTTCCAGTCGTGCGCGTGGCCGTCTGGGCGTCGCGTTGGTGCACTGAAGGCTTCGTCGTGGCTTCTTTGCGCTTCCTTGGCTGCCCTATAAAGCTCTGGAGCCGCCGCCGTTCTTCTTTCTTCGTTCTCTGTTTTTCCCGTCGCCGCTGCTCCATCTCCGGCGAGCCCGTGCCGTCGTTGTCGTGCTCCACCGTCGCTGATAAGCTAGTCCCAGCTCCACCTGAACCTTGCGCGTCCATCTGACCCACCAATTTGGCTTGTCTTCACCGGGAACTCGAGTTTCATCGCCTTCTTCCTCACGGCCGGTAACCTCACCGTCGCATGCGCATCTCCGTGGCCAGAGCCCGTCGGTGAGCCGTTGCCCTTGATTGGTGTACCTTTAGCTTCGTCTCGATGCCGTAGTGCTCATTTCGCTGTTGATTGGCCGTTTTATCCACTGCAGTCGCCGGCACACCGTCACCGACGATCCTTGCTCCGCCGCCGTTGCTGTTCACGTCGACCCGCGTCTACGCTGCTTCTCCAGCCTTGCTTTCTGCTCTGTAGTGTTCGTGGTGAGCTACTGGACCTTCCCATGCCCTCTGTTTCCCCGTTTTCAGCTTCGTTTCGCCGACGTAGCACTGCCGAGCCACCACGTCCGCCATGGCCGACGCCAAGCTCGTAACTCGTAGTAATTCGTCTAGCTAGCGCCTTCAGTCGATGCGCTGGGATAATGTGGTCATTTTGGTACGTTGGTCGTCGCCATTGATCTCACCGTCGGTGAGTTTGCGCCGGTCAGCGCCATCGTCGTCGTAGTCAACACGCGGGAGGTAGAAGATGACAGGTGGGGTCACCATGTCAGTGACTCAACGTTCAAAATGAATTTTTCTATTTTCAGATTTGAATGAATAGTGTCTGTTTTTGTTATTTTTGTGTAGATTTATTTAGAGCTCCAAAAGTTATGAAAATTTTTGAGTGACTTCTCTGTGAGGTATAGTATTTAAGAAAAATATGAAATAGTGTTTTTCAGTAATTTTTAAATGTGATAAAAATTGCTCAATTTATTCATAAATGGATTTCCATGATTTTTCTAGGCTTATTTATTTATCAAAAAAATTATGAAATTTGTTTTGCCACTTAGTTAACATGTAATGAACATGTACTAAAATTTTGAGCTCAAATAGAATAAGTTGATTTATTTCATAATTTTGAATAAAATAATTAATTCATAAAAGCAAATAGTAACCTTTAATGATTTAGGTTTTTGTTTGGACTTTTGGAATTGAGTGATGACCTCGGGTCATTTGTTGTTAATGATCCTTGGTAGTTGATATATGTGTTACGAAAAAGATTTAGTTTGTTTGACTTGCAACTGTACCGCGAAGGAAAGTTGTATTCAAATTATTAACTTTGCATCCTTCATCAAGCATCATATTTCGTATTCCGCATCATGTTAAACATGGCATTGTTATTATGTGTAGTGAACGAGGGTGAACACATGGTAGTTAATCAAGTCGTGGAAGAAGTTTATCCGTCTGTTGAGGTCGGATCGAATACTTGTGTAACGTCGCAGGAATCGGACTTTTCCGTCAACGAAGGCAAGCCCCGGATGCATACAACCCTACCTTGTATTTTATAAATTAATTTCGCTTTTGCTTTCCGTTACTGCATTAAGTGATTAAGAGTTAAGTAAAAGCCTAATTGGTGCATTACCACCCTTGTTATTCCATATTTACCATATTACCTGTTTTAAACTCGTATATGCCTAGTTTTGCTTAGCTATGCATAGAACGATGAAAGTCGGGTGACTACCTGCCACCTGCTAGTTGTAAATGGAACATTGGTTAATTATGTTAGCATGTGATATGGGAATGTGGAGTAATAAATCTAGATCGGGCGGACTCGGTGTGTGTGAGCCACCAGACATGGAGGTCTTGTGAGCGGGTTCTTTCCGCCTGTGTCGATTAAGGCACGTCCGTTGTTGAATTGCATGAGGTGAGAATTTGTAGTACTAACCACATACTCTGGTAAGCCTGAACTTGGCAATTCTATTACGAGAATGGCTACTCGCGCACTGGGAGTGGAGAGATGGCGGGAATAGCGTGTACCCACGTGGCCATGGGCTAGAATGGTGGAGTACTATGTTCTCGGGTGGCGCGGACCCATTCTTGTTTTAGAGGATCCGAGGGTAGGTTGGTATATGGAGGTCAGGGACCTGCATATGTCGTGTGGTCTGGAATTCCCAGCTGGGTTTATAATCGGTTCGAATCGTCATTGCTCCTCGGTTATGGAGACTCAACTCACTGTTCATCATCGTAGAATTAATAACCGAAACTTGAATAAGGCTTGTGAAGGTGCTGAATATGAAGTTTCATGATCTCAGTGCGGATCGTGTCAGCTTTGTATATAATTCTTGAGAAGTTTTCTATATAAAGAATGTTGTTAAAAGAGCTTTTACGCAAAAGAACTTTGATCATTGTTAAAGCTATACCTTGAATCCCTGAGCCTGCATTACTGAGTTTATCAGTTAATATTTCAGATAAGTCTTGTTGAGTACTTTTGTACTCAGGGTTCGTTGACCCCTTGTTGCAGGTGAGCCTCATGAGCAGATCTGTTTTGGATTGTGCTGCATGACTATCGTTCGTTCTGACAATGAGAAGTAAATGTGTGATCCTTGGGTAGGATGTTTATTTTGTGTGTTATGTATATATTAATTATGCCACTCCACTACTACTATGGTTTGTAATAATTAAAGAACTTAGTTTGTAAGGTTTGAAATAACTGGTTTGTAAACTATGTTATCGTAAGACTTCCGCTGTTTTTTTACTCTAGTTTTGATATTTGAATAAATGTTGTAATACTACAATGATTCTGTAACGTGATCCTGCTCGGAAATCATGGATGATTCAGGGTTCCCTGAGGACACCCGACAGTCTTTTTAAGTTCATGGAAACATATGCATAGATGTCAGAGGTCACCGGACAGTGACAGGTGCATGTGGGCCCTATAACTTAGGAGGTTCTGCCACAGGGTGGTGCTCGTCGTCCTGAGGGGCAGTCCTCTTATCAGGACTTCCTCAAGACTCACCCGCCCATGTTCACGCCATCGGATGATCCGTTGGAGGCGGAGCACTGGCTTCGCACGCTGGAGCAGAAGTTCCGGCTGCTCGGAGTGGCCAACGAGCAGAAGGCGCACTTTGTGTCCCAGTAGCTTTTGGGGTCCGTAGGTGCCTGGTGGGAGACTTTCCTAGCCACGGAGCTACCGGATCATCTGGCAACGTGGCAGGAGTTCTCCATCGCCTTCCGCGAGTTCTTCATACCTGCTGGCGTTATCCACCAGAAGGTGACCGAGTTCATGGAGTTGCGTCAGGGGAGCAGGACGGTAATGGAGTATGTGAATCAGTTCAACCACTTGGCTCAGTATGCTGGTAGTCAGGTGGACATGGATGACAAGAAGAAGGATCGCTTCTTTCATGGTCTCACTCTGGTCCTTCAGGAGAAACTGTACCTTGGAAACTATCAGACCTTTGGGGCTCTGATGAACGCCGCCATTGCTTTTGAGGGTTTTCAACGGGCATCTCAGGCGGATTGGAAGCGGAGGAGGGTGGCGGCTGGATCCTCTAGCCACCCTTATACTCAGAAGGTGCAAATTGTGAGGCGGGGGTCTTATCAACCATCTGGCGGGCCTCCGTTCCGGTCACCCCAGTAGACCTCACAGACTTCCGCTACTCAGTACAAGGCACCTCAGCAGTAGGTGTAGCCCCAGCAGACTCAGGGATAGTAGGTCCCACCTCGTCAGGGATTTGGGAGCAAGCCTGGTGCTTGTTTCAAGTGTGGCAAGGAGGGCCACTATGCCAGGGAGTGTCCTCAGCAGCAGACAGCTCAGCCGTCTCAGCCGTCTACAAATTCCAGGCTAGTTAAAAGGACTTTCATCAAGAGGAAGGTGCCCAGCAGATCTGGTCAGGTGCACTTCATGGATGCTCAGCAGGTTGTGCATCAGGAGACAGTTATGGCTGGTATGTTTACCATCAAATCCCATCCAGCTTTGGTGTTGTTTGATTCTGGTGCATCGCATTCCTTTATGAGCATGGGGTTTGTAGAGCGGCATAACCTATCACTTGTGGCTATACCATATGCCTATAAGATCCATACTACAGGTTCTCAGATGTTCATCAACACCCGCACGGATACTGTAAGTTTGGTATTAGCCACCCACACTTATCGTCTACAGTTCATGATAATGCCTGGGCAAGGCATTGATGTTATTCTTGGGACGAACTGGTTGCGGGTGTATGGGGTAGTATTGGATATGAAAAGAAGAAGTGTAGAGTTACGGCTTCCGTCTTCTGAGGATAGGATGACTCTCATCATACCCTCAGAACCGATCTTACCTGTTGCTGCCCATGCTGAAGCCATTCCTGATCTTACCTCCATTCCAGTAGTATGTGAGTTCCCAGATGTTTTCCCTGTGGATCTTCCTGGATTGCCACCGGACCGTGAGGTAGAATTCTCCATTGAGCTTGAGCCTGGTACGGCTCCAATCTCCAGACGTCCGTACCGCATGGCCCTAAGAGAACTAGCAAAAATGAAGAAGCAACTAGAGGAGTTGATGGACAAGGGTTTCATCCGCCCAAGTTCTTCCCCATGGGGTTGCCCAGCGATTTTCATGAAGAAAAAGGATGGTACACTATGGATGTGTGTGGATTACCGCCCCCTCAATGCGGTAATAGTTAAGAACAAGTATCCCTTGCCTCGCATTGATACTTTGTTTGATCATTTAGCTGGTGCCAAGGTGTTCTCGAAGATAGACCTCCAGTCAGGCTACCTTCAGATCAAGATCAGGCCACAGGATATACCAAGGACAGCTTTCTCTACTAGGTATGGACTTTATGAATACCTAGTGATGTCTTTCAGCCTCACCAATGCCCTGGCCTTCTTCATGTACCTGATGAACTCAGTTTTTATGCCAGAGCTAGATAAGTTTGTGGTAGTTTTCATTGACGACATCTTAATCTATTCCAAGGATGAGGAAGAGCATGCCCGTCACCTCCAGATAATACTGACTCGGCTAAGGGAGCACCAGCTGTATGCTAAATTCAGCAAGTGCGAGTTTTGGCTTGATCGAGTGCAGTTTTTGGGACATGTGTTGACACCTAAGGGCATTTCTGTGGATCCCAGCAAGGAGCAAGATGTAGTAGATTGGAAGTCTCCAAGGTCTGTGCACCAGATCTGTCAGTTCCTTGGGCTAGCTGGATACTATCGATGTTTCATCCCTAATTTCTCCAAGATAGCCCAGCCCATGACTAAGCTGCTCTAGAAAGAAGCTAAGTTTGTTTGGAGTCTAGCTTATAAAGAAGCTTTTCAGTCCCTGAAGACTTTTCTGACCACTGCTCCTGTGTTGGCTCAACCTGATATTGAGAGGCCCTTTGATGTTTACTATGATGCCTCGAAGACGGGATTGGGGTGTGTGCTTATGCAAGAAGGGCGTGTGATAGCTTATGCTTCACGCCAACTGAAGAAGCACAAGGTGAACTACCCTACCCATGATTTAGAGCTAGCTGCTGTAGTTCACTCTCTGAAGATTTGGAGGCATTATTTATTGGGCAACAAAGTGCATATCTTCACGGACCATAAGAGCCTTAAGTATATTTTCACTCAGTCTGAGTTGAACATGAGACAAAGGAGATGGTTAGAGTTGATTAAGGATTATGGTTTGGAAGTCCACTATCATCCAGGAAAAGCCAATGTGGTGGCTGATGCTTTGAGTCGTAAGTCTCATCGGGTTGAGGAAATACCCTTGTCACTCCACCACACTAAGGTGCTCGCTCAGATTGCGTTAACCTCAGAATTGCTAGAGCAAATTATTTAGGAACAGAAGGGAGATCACAAAGAGATTCCTCACATCAAGAAGTTGCTAGCAGAAGGGCGTGGACCTCATTTTAGCATTGATAAGCAAGGAGTCATAAGATACAAGGATAGACTGGTAGTCCCATCCAATGAAGAGCTGAAAAGAAAGGTTTTGCAAGAAGCCCATCATTCCAAGCTGTCTATCCACCCCAGTAGCAACAAGATGTATCATGATCTGCGCAGGCTGTACTGGTGGTCATACATGAAGCAAGATATCACCCAGTTCGTTGCGGAATATGACACTTGTGGCAGAGTCAAGGCAGATCATATGCGTACTCCTGGATATCTACAGCCCTTGCCCATTCCTATTTGGAAATGGGAGGATATTTCCCTAGATTTCATTGTGGGTTTACCCAGCACCTCCTCTGGTTTTGATTCTATTTGGGTCATCGTGGACCGTCTCACCAAGTCTGCCCACTTCCTTCCGATGGACACTAGATACAATGCAAAGAAGTATGCGGAGTTATACTTTGATCAGATTGTGACCCTACATGGAGTTCCTCTCACCATCATCTCTGATAGAGGGTCAGTTTTCATCTCTCGTTTCTGGGAGAAACTCTAGGAGTGTTTGGGTACTCGCCTTCTCAGGAGCTCGGCATACCACCCACAGACAGATGGCCAAACTGAGAGGGTGAACCAGGTGCTCGAGGATATGCTGCGGGCTTGTACAATCTCTTTTCCTGAGAAGTGGGATCAGTGTTTGAAGCTGGCCGAATTTTCTTATAACAACAGCTATCAGGAGAGTATTCATATGGCACCATTTGAAGCTTTATATGGACAGAAGTGTCGAACACCACTAAATTGGGTTGAAGTAGGAGACCGTGGGTACTTCAGGCCTGATTTCATAAAGGAGGCTCAAGAGAAAGTAAATATAATTCGTGAACACTTGAAGTCAGCTCAGAGTCGACAGAAGGCTTACGCAGACAAGCGAAGAAGGCCTTTAGAATTTGCAGCTGGAGATTATGTGTATCTCAAGGTATCTCCTATGAGAGAGGTACATCGGTTTGGTGTTCATGGCAAGTTAGCCCCTTGGTATGTGGGCCCATACAAGGTGTTGCAGCGGTGTGGTCCCGTGGCTTATCGTCTCCAACTCCCCGAAATTCTCTCGGCAGTTCATAATGTATTTCACGTCTCGCAACTAAAGAAATGCCTATGAGTTCCTGAAGAATCTGTGGAAATAGAAGGACTTCTGCTCCAACCTGATCTATCCTACGTGGAACATCCTATAAAAATCTTGGATGAGAAGGAGAGAGTGACGAGGAACAGGGTGATAAAGTTTTACAAGGTACAATGGCAAAACCATTCAGAGGACGAAGCCACCTGGGAGCAAGAGAACTACTTAATAAAGCATTACCCCCATCTCCTCTCTGGGCTGGATAGTTAGTTTTGCGCAAAATGTACTCCATACCTTTTCTCACACTAGGCACATGAAATCTCGGGTCGAGATTTTGTTTTAGGGGGGTAGATTTGTAACACCCTGGTGTTACATTATAACGTTTTGCTGAAATAATTCGTAAGTATCTGATTTATGTGCATTGGTGTATGATAGGCTTTATAATCCATGTTTGGCTTGGAAACATTTTTACGAAACATAAAGAAAAAGGTTATGTTTTGTGTCACATAACACGTTTATTACCTGAATCAAAATTTTGTTAACACAAAATGTTATAAACGTTTTGGGAATGATGATAAAAAGTTGCGGTCAATGACATGGATGGCTAGCGCGTACGTCCTGGGGGGCGGGTTTGGAGTTTCGACGCGAAACCTTTCAAAACGACGCCCTCCGTGGCGGTTTTTGAAGTGGTCGACGGAGCCACCTTTGGCATTAGTTGTGGAACAATTGTCTTAAGGAGTAGCGAAATGTCGCAACTGTGGGTGATGGCTCGGTGTACCCCTTGTCGCATCGAGCAATTAGCTTAGCGTTTGGGACATGGCGTACGCAATTTCTAGCTGCTTTAAAAATCGTGCACACCACCTGGCTGAGCGTTGGGCGTGGTCACCACCACGGTCGGCTTGCCAGCGTGCTGTGTCACGCAGGCCTGAGCCACTGCCGCGCTCGGCTGTGCTGACGATGCCGTTCACTCGCACGCCCCGCGTGTCTTGACGCTCTGCCTCGCCGCTGCTCGCCTCGCCAACCGACGCGTGGCACCCGGACCGCAGCCATGCTCTGCCCGCGCCTTGCTCTGCGCCACCGTGGCTGTGTCGCCACTGGGTCCCACGTTCACATCGCCAGCAGCTACGTTGGTACCACGCCTAGACTCCATTGGCTGTTTGCGCACTGGTCTATGGCCTGCTTTGCCATATCCTCGATGTCGCGTTGCAGTGTCCGTGGGCTGGTACTACCCGTAGGCGAGCCATGCCACGTTTCGTCGTTTGCTGCTGTAGCTGTGTGAACGGCTGTCAGGAGCATGCCCTGAGGTTCCCCATGGCCAGGCAAGTCAGTACCGAGCGTTGACGTTGCTGGTGAGCCATACCGCAATGGGACCTCCTCTGTCTCTATTGTCCCCTTACCGTCGCGACCTTTTCTTCCAATTCGCCGTAGTGGGTGCACCGCTTTCCAATTGGCTTTGCTTGCAGCTCCGTTAGACAGCCGGTCGTCTAGCCTACCCCACCGCGCTACCATTCTCGACTCACTGTGCTTCAATTTTGGACTACCGCGCCACCGGGTCCATAAGGCCGTGCCGACGCCCTCCAGCGGCGAGCCAGTCCCGCAGTGCACCTTGTGGCAATTCAGTGCACCCACAGACTCACCATGTCCTCCTGAGCACCCCGCGTACCTCAGTCCTAGCATCGCAGCAGGCCAGCCCTACCGCCACGGTAGTGCCCCCGTCGGTCATCACTGCACCGCCGCGAGCTCACGTGGCCAGCCTTGCTCAGACCACCTCCAACCTAACCGTCAACGCAGGGGTGTCAGTGAGTGCTCCCTGGTGCTCGCTAGCTCATGCGCTAGCCTCGCCTTCGATGTTGCTCACGGGAACGCGCTCGCTCTTGCAGGTCAGGAGCCACCACCGGGGAGGGAGGTTGTGCCTGCATCTCTGCTCGTCGTGTCGCCTCTAGTAGCTTCTACGTGCTATCACCACCGGGGAGGGAGGTTCAGGTGAGGCCGGCGTGGTCGCCCGGTGCCATGCTGTCGTGCCGGTGCGCGCCCTGGGGGGGCCAGGGACCTCCTCGCGGTGAAGAAGAGGAAGTGGGAGGGTGCTGGTGTAAAATGGTAGAGTAGAGAAACAGTACCATAGAGCTCATAGTAAATGCTGAGTTTGTCGGGGGTGTTCATGCAATTTTTACCACGCGCGTAGGCTTTCCCCTTCGCGGGCCGTTGGCCATCTGGGCCGCGCCTCCGCGTGGGCCGCGCGCCTGGCTGCTGTCGCACGCGGGCGGGATGGCAAGTTGGGTCGGGCCACGCGTCGTGGGCCGGTCAGGGAGGTTTCATTTTCTCCATTTCATTGTATTTGAAATTGTTTATCTATTTAGGTTATGAACTAAACTTCAATAATTAGTAGTAAATTGCATGATTGTCCAAAAATAGCGAAACAAAGTTTGTTAGGTTCGCAAAAATATCGACTACCTGTTAGTACAGTTGGTTCCCCATTAGTGGTTAGGATGGTAGGCCCATAAGCTTGAAGTAGAGGGCTTAGCGATATATCGATCTTTAATTGCAAGATTTGTTGTGGTAAACCGATGATAACTTTAGCTTTGAAATCGTTACCGTAGGTTCCTTAGGCATTTATATACTTGCTGTACTAATGATAATCATAGAACGAGTCATTGGATGACGTAGTTGTTATCCTTGCTTTATCATAAACTGACATTAGGAGTATGAATATCCGTAGTCATTGTAAGAATGTAGGACACGGTCATACTTGTTAGTAGTACTGGTATGTGGCTTAGACTTTAGTAGGTAGACCTCACTTAGTAATGTAATAGAGGTACTTTTGCATTGAGAATTGCTGTTGCCATAGTGTAATCATTGCATCGTCATTTCATGTAGATCATGAACAGGTAGACTTCGTGCCCGTCGGTGATCCGGAGTACGACAAGGTGATCGAGGAGTACGAGGAGGAGCTTTTCACACAGGAAGGAGACCAGGAGCCTGTTGGTATTGACTTTGCTAACTCGGCACCTGCCCAAGGCAAGCCCCGGTGCATAACCCCTATTTTTAAATGATCACTGAATATATTTATATGATATGCATTTACGTTACAGGCATTTTATGGAAGCTACATGCATAAATATATCCACCATGAGTCCTACTAGTACAGGTCGAGTAGCTGCTATGCTCAGGATGTCGGTAGCGTGAGTAACCTGTCGTTACTCGCAAATAGGTGATTAAACTATGATATCATGATGAAATAATGGGAAGGAAAATGGTGACCGGACAGGGATGTGGATTTGGTACTGGTGGGTGTGAGGGGTTGTGTCCTGCGGCCAACAGGACATAGCCCGGTTACACTTTTTTCCCTTGTCTGTGTCGATTAAGGACCGGTCGTTGCTTATGACTCTAGGCAAGTCACAGATTATTGTCCCGAGCACATACTTGGGTATGGGCGCAGGGAAGGCTTGCTGCTCTCTTATCGCGGATCCGGCTCTTTCCGGACCGACTGATGGGAAGAGGAGGTGGTGGAGGTCCTTGCACCACACTAAGTCTAGGACTTCGAGGCAGGGGCTTGGAGTCCAAGTTTGGATGGGGACCTGGACACCCGGGACAGGAGAGTGGTGGGTTAGTCTTGCTTGTGCCTGGGGTACAAGCGAGGCGTGTGTCTTTGAGGCACCCAGCTGGGCACATTGATTCGCGAATCGCCGGGTTACCCGGTACGGCTTGTCTGCGGTTTAGCACCGTAGTAAGAACTGGAAGTGGAAAAGGAGAAGAAACAGTATTGACTGCTCAACTCTTGCTTGAAAGTAGCACAGGTGCTTATATAGATTGACTAGATAAAAACTTAATACGGCTGATAATAATAATATATCAATAAGGACTCACTATTAGTACTGCTTTTGGCTAAAAGAAAACCAGCAACCATAAAGCCTAGCATATTCCTTGGAGTCAGGAGAGTATTCCCACTATCGGATAAGTCTTGCGAGTACATTGTGTACTCAGGGTTATTTACCCCTGTTGCAGGTGATGCTTGAGGAGTACCTTGTGTGGAGGATTCTTCTGGTGGGCTCAGACGAAATCCTCGTTATCTTATCGCTAGATGTTATCTTTTAATATTCCGTTGTTTATCATTTCGAACTCTGTATTTGGTATTGTAATAATATACTTTTCAGAAACTCTAATGTATGAGATGGACTTGTGTTGTAACTCGTTTTCATTATTGGATCCTTGGAGAAAAATGTGGATCTTTCGGGCTCTCCCTCGGGGTGTGTCCGACGGATATCGCTCGCGGTAGTGGCTTTCGGGGTGCTTAGTGTCTGGTGGAAGATGAGCACCTCCGTAAGTATGCTATTTCGGGTGGTTCTACCACATATGTCATGATCACTTGATAAACTAGGTTAGCATTTAGGGTTTCATCAATTCACCAAAACCAAACTAGAGCTTTCAACCTTTTCCTCTCATAATCATGGAAAGTCTAGTTCACTACCCGTCCAGCACGTTATGTGATCAGCACCAGCACTCCCTTCATCACGTCAATTTAATTTTCGGATTCAATTAACAGCCCACCTTGTAAAAGCCATATCTCCCTCATCACTCAATTATTCTTCCTAAATTCATTTAAAATCAAGACCTATCCATCCTTATCATCTTCTTCTTTCCTAAAGCTCATTTAAATTTATTTATTTATTGTGAAATAAATTTTGTTAGATTCCTAAATTCATGATCTATCTGTTAGTGTAATTAGTTCATATGGTTCTGCAATGTTTTAGGGTTACTTATTAATTCTAGATTGCTTGTTATTATTATGGTTATTTAGAGAATGGATTTTTGTGATGCATTGGTAGAAGTGCTAGCCCTAAAATTCTTTTACAGTAGGTTTATTGTATTATTATGTGCTCACTATAATTTTTGTGGCCTTAGAATAGGTTGATAAATATGGTAGCTAGTGCACCTTGTTTTATCATATATATAGTAAATTGATATTAACAATAAGGATGCCTTTAGTTGCTAAGATAATACATGAAATGTTTTATACCTGTTTAGTGGGGAATAATAGGTAACTTTGTGTATTAGTCATTAGAGTTAGCTTAGTAGCTTGGTAGATGTATTCTTATTTTAAGAGTTGCTGTTGCCATATTACTAAACGTTGCATCATCATTTCATGCATGTAGATAACGAGTTGGTAGAGTTCGTGACTGCGGGCGAGCAGGAGTACGAGGAGGTAATCAAGGAGTACGAGGAGGAGATTCTCGTGCAGGAGGATGTTCTGAAGCCACCCATCACTGACTTTGCTGACACGGCGCCTGCCCAAGGCAAGCCTCGGTGCATAACCCTTACTTTGAATAATAACTAGATATATATCTATGATGTGCATTTATGTTATAGGCATTTTATGGAAACTACATGCATAAATATATCTACCTATGAGTCCTACTACCACAGGTCGAGTAGCTGCTATGCTCAGGATATCGGTAGCGTGAGTAACCTGCCATTACTCGTAAATAGGTGATAAATATGATCACTCATGATAAAATAGTGGAAAGGAAAATGGTGACCGGGCAGGGATATGGTTGGGTTCTGGTGGGTGTAACGGGTTGTGTCCTGCGGCCAACAGGGCATAACTCGGTTATACTTTTTCCCTGTCTATGTCGATTAAGGACCAGTCGTTGTATATGGCTCTAGGCAAGTCACAGATCTATTGTCTCAAGCACATACTTGGATATGGGCGCACGGAAGGCTTGTTGCTCTCTTGTCGTAGATCTGGCTCTTTCCGGACCAACTGATTGGAGGCAGAGATGGTGGAGGTCCTTGCACTGCACTGAGTCTGGACTCAGGAGTGGGGGCTTGGAGACCAAGTTTGGATGGGGGCCTAGACACCTAGGACAGGAGAGTGATGGGTTGGTCTTGCTTGTGCTTAGGGTACAAGTGGGGCGTGTGTCTTCGGGGTGCCTAGCTGGGCACATTAATTCGCGAATTGCTGGGAAATCCAGTATGATTTATCTATGGTTTAGCACCGTAGTAATAACTAAAAGTTGAAAGGAGAAGAAATGGAACAGATTGCTCAACCCTTGCTTGAAAGTAGAACATGTGCTTATATAGACTGGCTAGATAATAACTTAATATGGCTGATAATAATAACATAAATAAGGACTCACTATTAGTATTGCTTTTTGCTAAAATAAACCAGCAAACCATAAAGCTTCTCATATTCCTTGGAGTCGAGAAATTATTCCCACTAGTTGGATAAGTCTTGTGAGTACATTGTGTACTCAGGGTTTATTTACCCCTGTTGCAGGTGATGTATGAGAAGTACCTTTGTGTGGAGGATTCTTCTAGTGGGCTCAGATGGATCCTCGTTCTTATCGCTAGATGTTTATTTTTAAATTCCGCTGTTTATCATTCTGCACTCTGATATTTGGTATTGTAATAATGTACTTTTAATAAACTCTGATGTATGAAATGGACAAGTATTGTAACTCATTCTCATTATTGGATCCTTGGAAAAAAATGTGAATCTTTCGGGTTCTCCCTTGGGGTGTGCCCGACGGATACCGTCCGTTGTAGCTTGCGTTCGGGGTGCTTAGTGTCTGGTGGAAGACGAGCACCTCCATAAGCGTATTATTTCGGGCGGTTCTGCCACAATAAGGCATCGTGGGCAAGTCACAAATTTATTATCCTGAGCACATACTTGTGCATGGGCGCTTGGAAGACTTGTTACTCTCTTGTCATGGATCCGGCTCTTTCTGGACCGACTGTCAGGGTGGTTTTTGGGTTAGTAGGTCCTTGCACCGCACTGAGTCCGAGACTCAGGAGCGGGGGCTTGGAGTCCTAGTTTGGACGGAGACCTAGCCACCTAGGACAGGAGGGTGATGGGTTGGTCCTGCTTGATGCACGAATGAATTTCGAGTTTGGCAATGAACAAGGTGGTGATGCTGGTGGTTGGGATGGTAATGATGAAGGTGGTGCCAATAATGATGGTGGAGCATGTATCGGGGATGAAGATGATTTGGAGGACATGATTCGAGCCCTTGGACCAGAGATTTTACTAAATAGCCCAAAAGGTCTAGAAAATTTGGAAAGGGTGACAAAAGCATCGAAGAAGACTGTGTATGGTGTTGAAAAGGGTTGTCCGACACATTGGACATTGCTACGTTTTGTGCTTGAGCTGCTCATCCTGAAGGTAAAGTACGGCTGGTTAGACTGTAGTTTTAATGATCTATTGCATCTCCTATCATGGGTGCTGCCACAACCAAACTTAGTTCTCGCCAACACTTACCAAGTGAAGAAGGTCATAAGTCCATTGACAATGGGGGTTGAAAAAATCCATGCATGCCCCAACCACTGTATACTTTTTCATGGAGAAACGTTCAAGTCACTGGATAAATGTCCCCGGTGTGGGGCCAGCCGGTACAAGAACAATGACCTTAATGGTGGGGATGAACCCTCCATGGGGAAAAAGAGGAATAAGAAGGGTACAAAAAAGGTGGTACAAGAATCTCAGCCCCTAGAGGACACTCCATTAGGCAACGATGCAAAGCAGAGAAGAATTCCTGCCTTGGTAATGTGGTACCTGCTAGTGACCGACCGCTTGAGACATATCTTCCTAAACCCTAAAGAAGTCGCACTCATGACATGGTGGGATGATGAGCGCAAGGTGGATGATGATAAGATTGCACACCTAGCTGATTGTAGTCAGTGGCAAAGGTTTGATGAGAAGCATAAAGAATTTAGCGATGACCTAAGGAATGTACGATTTGGCTTGAGCACCGATGGAATGAATCCCTTCAATGAGAGGATGAGCGACCACAGCACATGGCTAGTGATCTTGACCATGTACAACATCCCAACATGGTTGTGTCAGAAGAGGAAGTACCTTCTCCTCACTATTCTTATTTCTGGCCCTAAACAACCAGGCATTGATATAGACATGTTCCTCGAGCCTTTGATGCAAGAAATGGAGAGGCTATGGAGGCATGGGGAGTAGATGTACGATGTGTTCTGAAAGGAGGACTTTATAAGTAGAGCAATAATATTTGTTACTACCAATGATTATCCCGCGCTGTTTGCTTTGTCTGGACAGATCAAAGGAAAGATGGGATGCTTGGTTTGCTTGGATGGTACTACATGGGTGTACCTAGATGCATCCAAGAAGATAGTTTACCTAAGGAACCGATGCTTCTTAAAGATAAGTCACAAGTACCACAGCAAATTGTTCTTTAGATTTTATGACAACGCCCTAGAGATTGAACCCCCTCCGGAGACACGTCATAATGGAGAACACGTGTACAGAATGGTGAAAAACATACGCGTCGTCTATGGAAAGAAGAATCCGGATGGGACGAATAGAGATAGAAGCACACCTCCTGTCGAAGGCATACATTTCAAGAAACAAACGATCTTCTTTCAGTATCTGCCTTATTGGCCAGACTTGGAGGTCCCCCATGCCATTGATGCTATGCACATGCAGAAGAATGTCTTTGAGAGTCTCATTGCTACCTTGATGGACACAGGCAAGTCAAAGGATGGTCTGAAAGCACGGAAAGACATGGTGCAGCTAAACGTGATGCCATAGCTTCACCCGGTACCTGAGGCTAATGGAAAATACACTCTGCCCGCGGCATGCTTCAATCTAACACCAGACGAGAAGAGAGCTATATGCACTTTCCTGAGGGGGATCAAAGTCTCGACTGGGTTTTTAGCAAATGTTAAGAAGCTAGTGTCGATAAAGGACTTGTCAATAACACACTGCAAGGCTCATGATTGCCATGTGATACTGACAGTGTTTCTACCTATTGCGATCAGGGCTATAAAGCAAGAGTTCTTGAAAATGGCCACCACCCGCATGTGCTACTTCTTTTCAAAGATCTCATAGAAGACGATTGGCAAGCAAGAGCTGAGTGACCTATATGAATTTGTGGTGGAGACACAAAACCAACTAGAGATGTGTTTACCTCCTACTTTTTTGATATAATGCCACATCTCATGATTCACATGGTTCATCGGATACAGGCGTTGGGCCCTTGCTACTTGCATGAAATGTGGTCCCATGAGCGATTCATGTCGGTTCTAAGTCAATACATGCATAATCGAGCATACTCAGAGGGCTCTATGATAGGGGGTTATAGTACTAAAGAAGTCATCGAGTACTGTCAAGAGTACCTAAAAGTACAAAAAGGGATTGGTAAACCCGATTCTTGTCATAAGGGTAGGCTGGTCGGGAAGGGCACCAGTGGTAGAAAAATGTTCATCGACCATGATTACAAAGAGGTGAGTCGGGCGCATTACAGTGTCTTACAGAGTACACAACTGATGCAACCATACATTGATGAACACTTGGCTACCATTATGGCGGAGAGAAATGGCCATTCGGATGATTGGGTCATGAAACAACACAAGCAACGACTAACTACATGGTTGAAGGACCAAAACATACCGCTTGGAGAAACCACAAACTCTATTACCATCAGTAGGTTGGTAGAGGGGCCATCGAGACAGGTGACATCTTGGAATGCTTATGACATCAATGGGTATATGTACTATACCCACGCAAAGGATAGTAAATATGTGAACCAAAATAGCGGCGTTCGAATAGAGGCTCTCGATAGATTGGGGTGAAAGATCCAATACTTTGGAATCATTGAAGAGATATGGGAACTTGACTATGGAAGGGATATAATGGTGGCCCTATTTCGATGCCGCTAGATCAAACAACACCAACTGAACGAGATCGAATTGAGAGTCATGGACCTCGAGAATCTAGACTACCAAGATGACCCTTGGGTGCTCGCTTCACGTGTCACACAAGTTTTCTATATGTCTGACCCACAAAGTAACCTCCCCCCGAAGAAGAAGACAAAGCATGTGGTTGCCTCCGGGAAACAACACATTATTGGAGTTGATGGCGTGGACGATGTTGAAGCTTACAATAACTACGATGAGATGTCGCTATTCATAGACTTTCCTAAGAAGATTAGTGTTGTGGAAAAGAACCTCCCCAAAGACATATTGCCATAGAAACGAAAAGGTGTCAAGGGGAAAGTCGTTATAGCGGGTTAGCTAGTTGTTGAACGTGGAGTGTTTGTGTAAGTGTGTGTTTGTAAGACTTTATTTATGCATGCGTGTGAGACTATATATTTATGTACGTGTGTAAGACTACATATTTTTGTATGTGTGTGAGACTACATTTATGCACGTGTGTGAGACTACCCTTTGCAACATCCAGATGACTTTATTTGAACATCCACTCTATTACTAGTAAAACTTTATGAAATCACTTAACACTTTATGAAATAAAGAAATGACCAAAATAAAAGTAGGAGATCTTGATGAGTTATACAACTTTTATATTCATCACCTTTACATCTGAAATCATTTAGTATTTGAAAATCAGGTTTGTAGCTGTTATTTTCTAAAATTTAAAATTTAAATTGTTCAAAATTAGTGACAAAGATAGATGACTAGACTAAAATGATAGAGCGTGATTTTTGAAAATTTTAGGAAAAAAACCATCACATTTGGAGTTAGTATGAGGGAGAAAAACTAGTTACAAGTTTTAGCCACAGATTAAAAAGAGAAATCACACTTGTTCATCATTGATCATCATGAACAGTTGTGATTTTTCTTTTTAATCTCTGGGTAAAATTTGTAACTAGTCTTTTTCCCTCATACTAACTCCAAATGTGATGATTTTTTTCTAAAATTTTCTAAATTCTTGCCCTATCAAGTTAGTGTGTTGATTTGGTCATTCTTTTCATTTGACAAAGTTTGAGCACTTCAAATTTTCAAATTTAAAAAAATAACAAGTTCAAACGAGATTTTGAACCATTAAATGATTTCAGCTAAAAAAGTGATGAATACCAAAGTTGTATAACTCATCAAGATCTATAACTTTTATTTTGATCATTTCTTCATCTGACAAAGTGATAGTAAACATTGTTTACAAATCAATATATTTCTCGTATAGTTCATGAAACTATGAGTCATATATGAATTTATGAACAATGTTTACTAATACTTTCTCACATGAACAAGTGACCAAAATAAAAGTTGTAGATAGTGAGGAGTTCAACAACTTTTATGTTCACGACTTTTATTGTTGAAATCATTTAAGGTTTCAAAATCTTGTTTGAAGTTGTCATTTAGTGAAATTCAAAATTTCAACTTTTCCAATTTGGTCAAATGAAAATATGATCAAAATAAAAGTTGTACATATTGATGAGTTCTACAACTTTGGTATTCATGAGTTTTTCATCTGAAATCATTTACTCTTTCAAAATATTGTTTTAAGTTGAAATTATTTGAATTTCAAAATTTGAATCGTTCAAACAAAGTCACATGACAAGATGACCAAAATAAAAGTTGTATATGTTGATGAGTTATACAACTTTTATGTTTACAACATTTTCATTTTATTTCATTTAATGTCATAAAATTGTAGTTGAAGTTTTAAAATTCAAATTTTTAATTTTTGTTTTTTTTTGTTTTCTATATTGTTTTGACCACAATTGTTTATATATATATTTCTTCATATATAGAATAATACAAAATATTATATTTGTGCATATACATAATTATTTTTATATTACTTTGTGTTTTTATGATATAAAAATATAGAATTTATAATTTAAAAAATAGAAACTATTTGTAGGGGCGGCTGGATCAGGAACCGCCCCTACAAATGCATTTGTAGGGGCGGCTGGATCACGAACCGCCCCTAGGAATGCATTTATAGGGGCAGTTGGATCAGGAACCGCCCCTACAAATCATCCCGACTATATATTCAAGGCCGCACACAGGAGTTGCCTGTTGGGCGCTCTCTTCTTCTCTGACGTCATCAGGCTGCCTCCCGGACCTATCCCGACGTCGGCCCCATGCGCCCCCTCCCCACACCCGCGTGCCCCCTCCCCGCACCCGCGCGCCTGCTCCTCCCCGCCCTAGGGTTTCCGACCATCCGACGGCGTGCCTCCCTAGGGTTTCCACCTCCAGCCCCCGTCGCCGATGCCCGCCCACTCACCTCCACACCACCGCCCCCGCTGGCTGCCCGGCCCCGGACACCGCCCATCCCGGTGGTTGGCCCCGGTCAGCCGCCCGCCCCAGGATAGCCTATGCGCCCCAGGACAATCATCGGAATCATCACCGAACATATCCAAAAGGTGTCTCCTTCCACCCTCCCCTTCCCTGAGACTCTAAAGATCCAAAACATGCTTTGTTTTTCTTTCTAGATGCTGGGTTGGTTCCAATTAGTGGATTACTAGAGATGCTAGGTTTTCATTTCTAGATTTCTTGGTGGATTTTACTAGCTTTGTTTGAAGTGGATCACACCTTCACCGTAGTCAGGGAACCCTCAAGAAAGCAAACTGAAATAAAAATCTCTCCACTTCCTTTTGAAGTAGTATTTTGTTTGGAGTCATCCAACAATGATGTGATGTCATGTCTGGTTGGATTATTCTTGATTTCAGTTTACATGTTTGTATGAAAGCAGGTTAGCTGTCAATGAGTTTTTATTATGGTATAGTGCCAGCTATTAGCAGATTGTAACTTGTGTGGGGAACATGACTTTCTTCTAATAGGCTACTTTAAGCGCGTTTAGTGAATGTCTGAAATATTTTATCTAAAGCACCTGCACTTGGTTGGTTTCATTAAGGATCAGTAGCATGTATGAATCATTGTTTCTAGTTGGCATGCAACCCTATTTGTCCAGGTAAGAACTCTGAAAAATGTGCATATGTCGACAGATCAAAGCCTCGAGGATCAGAGCAAAACTAAGGGTGTGTGTCTCTGTAGTGTGTACTTAGTTAGCTAGTACTCAGTTAGTACTATTTGGTCTCATATGCATCGGTTGCATCGGTTGTGTAGAGGATCTGAGCCACCTTTCAGTTAGCTAGTACTCAGTTAGTACTGTTTGGTCTCATATGCATCAGAAGCTAGTACTGTTTGGTCTTAGTTCTCAACTCTGAAGGAAAGCCACCTTTCAGTTAGCTTGCTTTGTTAAGTTTATTAAATAGTTCTGACCCTCTTCCTATTAGCATTAAATTTCTTTGCTTTGTTCTATTTACCAAGCTGTTTCAGGTGTCGATCTATAGCATGTTTTAGTCTAGTGCTATTTATGCAGCTTTAATATGTATGATAAGATCAAATCTGTCATTATAGCACCTGTGAAATGAGATGACTCATCTAGTCTGGTCTCCACTTAAACTCATTATAGCACCAGACTTGACTTTTGTTGACACATTTATAAAGTGCTATATAATCTGTCACATTTATAAAGTGCTACTCCTACTGCTGCTCTTTTTTTAGTGATGCTCCTCCTACTACTCCTAAGTGGCTGTTGCTCTTACTCCACTACTACCACTCTACTATACATTTACTCTACTATACTACTTTCTACTTACTACTACTACTTGCTACTCCTAAGTGGCTGCTGCTCTTACTCTACTACTACCACTCCTCTATTTTTTTGCTTATATACTGCTGGTGTGTAGTGGTTGTTGCTACTACTACAACTACTTAACTACTACTACTCCTCCTCCTACTAGTACTCCTCCTGCTCCTACTACTACTCTTTCTCTGTTTTTTTTGCTTATATACTGCTGGTGTGTAGTGGCTGCTGCTGCTGCTGCTGCTACTACTACTACTACCACTCCTCCTACTACTCCTACTACTACTCCTATTACTCCTCCTCCCAGTACTTGCTACTCCTACTGCTGCTCTTCTTTTAGTGATGCTCCTACTACTACTCCTAAGTGGTTGCTGCTCTTACTCTACTACTACCACTCTACTGCTACACTTACTCTACTCAACTACTTTCTACTTACTACTCCTAAGTGGCTACTTCTAGCTACTAACTGTTGGCTGTTGTTGCTTTTTTTGCCAAATCTCTCAGGACTCGCCCAGGACTTGTTGTCCTGTCTTTTGCCATCAGCTGTTGCACTTTGTTTGATAAGTAGTTGTTGGTTTTTTTTGCCAAATCTCCCCTCTTCTCTCCTCTCCTTTGTTTTGCCGATAATGAAATTGTCCAAGTCTATATATTATATGGAATATGAGCTGATGATCAAGAACTTGTGAGGAACTTGGCATCATTAGCAGCCGCCCCTACATTACCTTCTCCTCTTTTCTCTGTTATGATGCCTTGATGCTCCAAGTTCAAGATCAGATGATGATTGACATGTTTCTAAGGCCTCTACCATTGCTACTACTTTGTTTTTTTTTGATATATTGTTTTTTATAGGACTACTTTGGTTTATAGCCCTTTTTGATTTCTTATACCTTCTCGCGTACCTAAAGCACACTTTCTTGCATCTATTAGAACAAAGCATGAAATAATGTCGTGGACACCAGACAGTACAGCCCGATGCCCCGAGCATGATGAGCACCCAACCAATGAGGAGTAAGCACTAGAGGACTAGCTAACTCAGGAGCAGTTCAATAACGAGTTAGAAAAAGATCTAGAAGTGATGCTTACTTAGGAGCAGCGTGACGAGGAGGAAGGGGGAGCAGAAGGAAGAGTAGGAGAGGCTACTGAAGGCGAAGAAGAAGAGGATGATGATGATGATGACTCAGAAGAGGGATATGAAAGTCTCAAGAATCCTTTTCCACGTGAAGCCAGAAGGAGGCCAACGAAGGAAGATTTGGACAAGGATTTTGACCCGAACGAGGAGGTAGGGAAAAAGCCTTAGCTTGTAAATTTTGCTAAAGCTTTGGCTGTGTTACCTCTGCTAACACTTTGACCTACCGTATATACAGGTCCCTCCTAAAACTCGGAAAAGATGACATCAACATCCGCGACATCTCGCTGGACAAGACGAAGTAGAGGAAAGGAGAGCAGAGGCAACAGCCACAGAGACGGATCATGATGCCTCTGCTCCACAAACTCAAGACACAACCATGACTACCAAGCCTAAGAGGAAACGAGGGGATAGAAAAGGAAATCTATATCTAGATAAGGCATGCTATGTGATAACAGATGTTGGGCCAGCAGGGGAGATCCTTAAGCTGAAGAAATTAAGAGGAAAATTCTGTAATGCGATTGGGGCCCTAGTAAGAGATAAATTGAACCCAGCAATCCCTAACTGGAAAGAGGTACCAGAGAACATAAAGAATGCACTATGGGATAGGCAGCTGAAGGTCAATTTTAGATTTCCGGAGGGTAAGCACGAATTGGTAAAAAAATGCTATCAGGATGATGGGAGAGTCATTCCGACATTGGAGGTCGGAGCTCAACACGAAGTATATCCAAAAGGGGTTAACTCCCTTCAACAAGTTCGACAAAATAACTCCTAGTCAATAGGAGGAGCTCGTAGCTTAGAAGACTTCACCAGAGGCATTGGAGCTCAGTGCCCGTAACACCGAGCTGGCGAAGAGGAACAAACACCACCATCATCTAGGCCCCGATGGCTACTATGCCAAGGAAGAGCAGTTTAGGAAGATGGACAAAGAGACCGCAGCTGCTGGGAATATCGATGTGATGAATTTGAAGGTACGCTCAAGGAACTCGATATATGCGAGGAGTATAGAATCATCCGGCAGTAATCTTAAGTTTGATAAACTGGAGACCCAAGAGGCGGTATCAAGGATACTGAAATATGCTAAAGACAAGGAGAAGGGCTCATTCAATCCTTCTAGAGAGAGGGACGAGCTTAGCCTTAGCTTGAGAAACAAGGAGCACACAGGCCGCACCAGGGGGCTAGGGAAAAGGATGACCTAGAAGCAAGGATTCGAAGAGGACAGGCACATGTACAAGAAACATGGCCGAGACCAGGAGACTAGTCTTGAACTCCAAGTAAAGGCTCTAGTTGCGAAGGCGCTGGACGAACAAGGACTGTCTACGAAGCCACAGATATTAGTGACGCCACGTGTGAGAACTGGTATTAGTTGGCAGCCCTCTGAAAGTTCCTAGCAGCCAAGGTTCCACTGTAGCCACAACCCCAGTCGATCGCATATGGGAACCAACTAGTTGCACCTTGGTGTTTCTCAGCGGCCAGCAGAACACTGTGATGGAGGTGGCAACAGGTGTGGCACATCCTCCTGGTGGCTTATACCACAATAATAAGATACCTCCGGACTACACTAGGGTCGAGGTGCATATAGTGAAGCCTGAGTTCATGCAGTGGAGGATAGACTATGCAACTCCCAAGGGGCTGGTGTTACTCAGAGACGTTACGGGGCAGTTCATCCTCTGGCACAAACGAGACATTATATTGACTACTTCTTCGCCGCCTCCCCCTCTCCCAAATTTGGAGCGAGTTGTTGAGGTCGGGGAGATATTTTCACCGTCTTGTGACCCCCACATTCCTGAGATGCCACATTCTTCCCCACCTCCTAGCGAGCATGTGCCTGATGAGATGCCACAACCTTCTCCAGCTCATACCGAGCAAGTGCATCATGAGATACCATAGTCTTCTCAACAAGCACAGCCGATACATGAACAATGAGTGCCTCCTGAAGAAGCTGTAGCACAAGAAGATGAGGACGTGCCTAAATGGGAACTTCGAAAGAAGCATCCAATCACCATAAGGCCAGTTTATGTTTCGATCAAAGACATCTCATCGATGTCCAAGTGGTATTCCCAGGACCAGTTCAAGCCTGAGAACCAAGTTAAAAAAGTCCCATCATGAGGTTCTGAGGAGGCCGTCACTAGCAAACTCCACCAAATTGCAAAGCAGTATCCAAATGTTGATGCCATCAAATGGTCAAAGGATTGCCCGAAAACATATGAAAGAGGCAAGCCCTTCCTACCAAACTGGGACATCCAGCGCCTACCACTTGGAATGAGAAGGTTCCATGATTGGTACTTGCGTGTTCTTCCAATGAGCATAGATATCATACAATCATGCTTCCCCACCGGCACATTTGAAAGCCCAGTCGGGAAAATTGTCTTTGACTTCAATGACATGCAAACATGCTTTCACCTGGGAGAAATGGAGATGAATCTAATTCGCACGTGGTGCCTATAAGTCCTTGTCCTCCCGATATGATATGAATGTAATCTTTGAATTTTGTTGTAACTAACCCACGCCGTGATTTGTAGAATGCAAGTGCACATTGTCAAACAAATGCCAAGTGTGAAAGTCGGGTATGTGGACCCTCAAGCTATAGCCCAAACAAATTTCAATTACCCTAAACGGTGGACACTTGATGCCAAAGATCTAGCTGCTGCAAAGACTCTTTGGGAGAAAGAGCACATCCGTACGACGAAACTAAGGGAAGAGTCCCTTAAGGTTGCGGCATACATTGCCCTGGCTTTCAAAAATCTCCAACAACACTCTACTATATGGCTACCATACAACTTCGAGTAAGCTCAACTCTATACTTAAAGCTTTGTTCGATATATTTTATTCGATGCAAAAGAGCTTATCTAGTTCTATGATTAAATCCATGCAGCAACCACTTGATTTGTATAGCCATCGATGTCGGAAGGAGCATGGCATGGGTCTTTGATTCATTAGATAAGGACACTGTGACATACAAAGACTTCATATCGATTCTCAAGATGTATACATATCGACAATCCTCATTAGCTTATATGTTTGTATACATACTTGTAACGTTCACTTTTGGATACTAACAAGTTGTATTTGCTAAAATAATTCGAACATGGCATTTAGGTTCTATGTCACTAATCATCACGGAAGGCATGATCCAGCAAGGAAGGAAAAGCTGGCTATAAAAACACTATGTGCGGTAAGTGTAACTTACTTCTTCAGTACTCCATTACATGGCTGTCAAAAATATTACTTAACATTTTCATATGCAAAACACATAGTGCCTCAAGCAGAAGCCTAGGAGTGTACATTGTGGATACTATATATGTTCTATAATGAGTAACACCGGTGTCTACAGGAGACACGCCTTAAGGGTAAGTTTGAACCTCTTCACCCGTAGTATAAAAACTTCATAAATGGTATGAAATACTGAACCGAAACTTGTTCTCTTGTAGTGGAGAGAAGAGAAAGGAATGAAAAGAGACCCATACAAGGATGATCAACTCTTAGAGCTCGTCGACGACCTTTCCAACTTCATATTAGATCAGATTGTACATGTTAGAGGCACCTACCATGACCGAGAGTCTGAGTTAGGTACAAATCCTCAGTATCAACACCTTCGTGAGACTAAAAGGCTAGCTCTAGGACGTTGATAACAATGTGTATGGAATTTATATATTTAATGATGGATTGTATATATATTCTTGTGAATTGGACATGTAATTGTAGTTTATATAATACTCTTGTGCTTGTAGTCGTGGTCGCGGGGCGTTCGGCAACGCGAACGCGGTTCGGAACGTTGGTCGCGGGGCGTTCGGCAACGCGAACGCGGTTCGGAACGTTGGTCGTAGGACGTTCGGCAACACGATTTTGAATTGTAAATTTGAATTTTTTTTGCAGAAAAACGTACTGTAGGAACGGTTTTAGATTGAACCGCCCCTACAAATAGCTGTTTGTAGGGGTGACTGGTACTACAGCCGCCCCTACAAATCGATTTGTAGGGACGAGCTAGGAACCGTTCCTACAATTGCATGGGTGGCTGAACAAACTGTCCCTACGGAGAGTTACCAACCGTCCCTATAGATACTTTTTTTAGTAGTGAACAGTAATAGTGCAGAAAGGATGCAAAAGTCCTTTTCTAGGTTGGAGTAGCTGTCACTTTATTTTCTTTTCAAGGTCGGTGGCCCAGTAGTCCTGCGTGACTGATGACAGTTTGTAACCCGCCGTTTGCGAAGAAATTTTGGCCACAAATCCTACAGAATCTTTCTTTTTTTCCCTTATGAAATGATATATGTACATGGCCTTGTTAAGATCACCTCCAAATTCCAAGTTTTTTCACTCTCTCTCCGTTACATCAATTTTTGGACACATGCATGGAGCATTAAATGTAGGTAAAAAAATAACTAATTACACAGTTTAGTTGTAAATCACAAGACGAATCTTTTGAGCCTAGTTAGTCTATGATCGAACAAAGTTTGTCAAATACAAACGAAACAGGCTACAGTATCTAGATTGCAAAAATTTACAATCTCAACAAGCCTAGCGTGCCGGGCTTAGCAATCTCTGCCACAGCACAGGTCTCGATCTGTTGGATTCCAAGCACGCATGCACAAGGTACACGGCTCGTCTCACCTTTGAGGACCCCACAGTTGGAGACTTTCTAAGGACCATTTGCATGCAGTGTGCGGTGTTCATCTCAATCTTACAAATCTAACGAAAACTGCATTCGCACCAGTTCCATGGATCACCCGGCTCCTACGGGCTACGGCCTAACTAGTCTTGGTCACGTATAGTTTTATTAACCAAATACTCCCACGTTACTACCTCCATCCTAGTTAAAATTTGCAATTTTAAGTGTTGATAGAGTCAAGCTAACTTAAGTTCAGCTAAAATGTATGAGAAATAGTATCTAGTCCTTCTATTTCAATTTATAAATTATTCAGTCTTTTCTAGGTACATATAATTTTTGTTATGTATTTAGATATATATTATACCTAGATACATACGTGCTTAGAAAAGCTGAAACGACTTATAATTTAAGGCAGTGAGTACATTTAAGACTCTAGATGGATATAATATGAAAATATGTTCTATAATAATTCTAATAGTACTTATTTAATACAATAGACATTAAAATATTTTACATGAATGCAGTCACTATTCTAGAATTGCATTTTGATAGGGACAATATTTATGAAAAAATATACCCTCGATAATAAATTGAATGAGACAATATTTATAAAAAATATACCCCCATGATAAATTGAATATTGTATTAGAATAATTGGCGTCATTCCAACAGCGGCCTCAAGCGCCTGCTTGGTTAACCTCCAAAATTTGTCATGCTAGAGATTTGGTAAGCCAAAAGTTAGGCAAAAATATTGTCATAGATTTGGTAAGCCAAATATGAAAGTTTGACAAGTTTTTTATAGCAAACTAAATATTAGCCAAAATTATAGCTTGTCAAATCATTGGCATGTCAAAATTTGGAAGCGAACATGCCCCAAATACCATATTTTACACGTGCTTACAGGTGAGGTGTGTTACGTCCATGCCTGCACATGTACGTACGATTCGTTGCATGCACCGATGCATGCACGTAATACGTACTGCTACTCATGTTAGCAATGGAACAGACGCGTGGAGCCAAGGCCTGCATTGCCCACGTGTTGTAGTTCTATTTGGTCAGACAAATTTTTTATCTTAAGTATTTCTAGACTATTTTAAGTGATTATACATCAAGTCACTGTAAAAACTCTAGAGTTAGCCTCATTTTTTAATATTCAAGTTATGGTAAAAATTTAAATTTGTCAATTTTCATCGGCACCGTAGTAATTGACGCTGAGCTCGGCGCCAAGATCCATGACGCTGAGCTCATGCCACGTCCGTGCCACGCAGACAGCCACATCAACGACACGTAGATCAGGATCTATTTTTTTTTGAACGGATATCATCGGAACGTGCTTGTGAATTTTTTAAAAAAAATGGGGAAAAAGACAAAAAATTCGGCCCGGAGGCGAGGGCGGGCCACCAGGCACGGCTTTCCACAGGCACATGCAGGGCCACCGCTCGTGCGCTCCGTCAAGGTAGGCTAGGGGTTGTTTAGTTACCCTAAATTCTAAATTTTTTCGCTATGCAAAAAGAAGATTTCCCATCACATTAAATTTACGGTACATGTATGGAGTATTAAATGTTGACGAAATCAAAAACTAATTGCACAGTTTGATTGTACTTTGCGAGACGAACGTTTTGAGCCTAATTAGTCAACGTTTAGACAATTATTACTAAATACAAACGAAATGCTACAGTAGTTACTGTAATTAGTCAACGTTTGGATAGCTATTACCGAGTACAAACGAAATGCTACCGTTACTGTGGGTACAGTAACTTTGCCGGCGCGGGCCGAACTACACGAGGGCTAGGCCCCAGACCCAGAGGCTGCCTCGGGAGGCGGGGGAGCGCTCGGCGCTGGGACACCGTACACGCTTGCCACCATGCAGCCGCACACGTGTGTGCCCCCGCCTCCAGAGACCGGGCTGGCAAGCTGACCAAGGTCGGCTCCGTTACGTGTCTTGTCCCATGCCGCGGCTCGCACGAGCTGCTAGTAGCAGTGGTGGTAGGACACCTTTTTTTTCTTTCTAAAATAATAACCGCAGATAACTATGACATGTCTCAAAAAAATATAACTATAAGTTACATGTCAACTAAAGTGGTTTACATTTATCAAATTTGTAGTGAGTAATATGAGAGTTGCTAAACCACAAACGCCTGAATTTCACTTTCTTTTTAGGCGACAAACATCATCCATCTAACCTAAATCCAACTATCACTACTAATTCTCATCCTTAGTACTAAGCACCTTCTCCCTTGCTGCTAGTTCATAGTCACTTTCATGCACCCGTAGGATAGGAAATGCGGAATAATATTCACATTTATAATCCAAATCAATTTATTATAGAAATACATTTCATACTTAATCTAATGGTATTTATCTAATATCATAAATATTGATATTTTTTTATCTATGATCGCTCAAACTCAACATACTAAAATATGACGCTGTGCTAAAATTGTATTTTTTCTGAGACATAGGGAGTAGTTTTTAGCTTAGTTGCTGATATTAAATTATAAATCAATTTAATTTTTAAATATATTACTTTTTGCTATGTATCTAACTAGACATAATATAAGCGTGGCGAGATAACCTCTGTATAGAGTGTGTTTGGAATTGTGGTGAGATAGCCTCGCGCTACAGGATCGGTACCACGGCCTCCCGCCCGTTGCACAGAAAAACACGAGTCCTAGTTCATCTTTGCGGTGGCTGTGTCTCGCGCGATGAAATAGTGTCCATGACGTGCGTAGCAGAAAGATATGATGAGCTCTACATACCTTTGAAAAATATTATTGTGCAATGTATTAAGCAGTGACGGACCTAGGTTTTTACCTCTGGGTATGCGCAACAAAAAAAATTTCTTATGTAATTCAGTGAAAATTTCTTTTTTTATTTTTTTTACATTAAAAAATTCTACATATCTCTATGACTGGCGGACCCCCGAGTATGCGGTGGCCCACCCTGCATACCCCGTGGGTCCGTCCGTGGTATTAAGTAGATAATAATCCATATGAGTAGTCTCAGCTCTTGTGACATGGATTGTTGGTTTAATTGAACGGATGGTCATGGAATATTTCGAGATGTTACATTGATTGTCCTAATCAACAAATAACAGTAATAGTGCAGAAAGGATGCAAAAGTCCTTTTTTAGGTTGGAGTAGCTGTCACTTTATTTTCTTTTCAAGGTCGGTGGCCCAGTAGTCCTGCGTGACTGATGACAGTTCGTAACCCGCCGTTTGCGAAGAAATTTTGGCCACAAATCCCACAGAATCTTTCTCTTTTTTTCCCTTATGAAATGATATATGTATAGGTGTGTGCCGGGCTTAGCAATATCTCTGCTACAGCACAGGTCTCGATCTGTTGGATTCCAAGCACGCATGCACACGGTACACGGTACACGGCTCGTCTCACCTCTGAGGACCCCACAGTTGGAGACTTTCTAAGGACCATTTGCATGCAGTGTGCGGTGTTCATCTCAATCTTACAAATCTAACGAAAACTGCATTCGCACCAGTTCCATGGATCACCCGGCTCCTACGGCCTAACTAGTCTTGGTCACGTATAATTTTATTAACCAAATACTCCCACGTTACTACCTCCATCCTAGTTAAAATTTGCAATTTTAAGTGTTGATAGGGTCAAGCTAACTTAAGTTCAGCTAAAATGTATGAGAAATAATATCTAGTCCTTCTATTTCAATTTATAAATTGTTCAGTCTTTTCTAGGTACATATAATTTTTGTTATGTATTTAGATATACATTATACCTAGATACATACGTGCTTAGAAAAGCTGAAACGACTTATAATTTAGGCAGCGAGTACATTTAAGACTCCAAATGAATATAATATGAAAATATGTTCTATAATAAATCTAATAGTACTTATTTAATACAATAGACATTAAAATATTTTACATGAATGCGGTCACTATTCTAGAATTGCATTATGACAGAGACAGTATTTATGAAAAAATATACCCCTGATAATAAATTGGATAATGTATTAGAATAATTGGCGTCATTCCAACAGCGACCTCAAGGCCCTACTTGGTTGACATAAAATTTTTGCCATGCCAGAGATTTGGTAAGCAAAAAGTTGGGCAAAAATATTGCCATAGATTTAACAAGCCAAATGTAAAAGTTTGATAAGTTTTTGATAACAAACTAAATATTAACTAAAATTATGACTTGCCAAATTATTGGCATGTCAAAATTTGGAAGCCAACATGCCCCAAACGCCGATCCGCGCTGCCTTCGACACAGATGCACCGATCAATGCACGATGTTCGATGCATGTACCTTGCTTGCTTTCACGCATGTGCTAACTCTGCTTCACCATAGTGGCACACCAACCACTCTGCCATGCCTGCACTGCACGAGTGCCGATGAGCTTCCTTTCTTCCCGCCTCCACTTGTGCCAAGCAGCAGCGCAGGCGCACGGACCCCTTTGCTGTCGATGGAGCCACCGGGGAAAGCGCGGCAGGAGCGTCCCCGCCTCCCCATTCGTGTCGGCGCTCATGCATGCATCAGCCCGTACGTGGCCCCGTACGCGCGCGTGCACCACGCCACACACTCAGAAAATGAGAGAAAAGCACCCGGCCGGCCAGTGCCGTCTCGGACTGCTGCTGCTCGCTTATCATGTCGGCCCACTGCTACTAGAGCTCCGCCCTCTGCTGCCTCGACGATGCCACCGCTGGAAACCACGACGGAGCACTGCCGTTTGCTGGTCGATCGGTCGATCCAATCCAACTACTACTCGCCGGCCGGCCCGCCGGCGCTAGCTTTTCCTCGACGCGCGCTGTGCACCGCGTGCATTATTATTGCCTTCGCGTGGAAGGAATTAGCAAAGGCGTGCCCTGCACTAGCAGCTGCTAGCTTTTTGACACTGCATGCCATGTTATTTTTTTTTAATTTCTTCCCTGCTGGCCTTTTGCAGCAGAGGGGTCTTTAATCAAAGTTGCCTAATAAGCATGCAAGAAAGAAAGAAAGAGCATATATGGTGGTAGTGCAAGATTAAAGCGTCTGATGGTATGTACGTGCATGGAACGACGCCAGGTTTTGTGGAAGTCCACTGGTTTCATTCGTTCGCTCGATGCACTGGGCACGCATGAGGCCACGACACGCGGTCGTCGCTGCATGTGTATTTCAATGCGTTGCACGGTGGTGCGTGGTGAGAATAATGGGCAATAGACGTCATAACCTTTTACACCAGATATCCTTTGGGATCCTGACCATGCATCGCGCGCACGACGGCGTCGATGCACATGCAGTAGCCAGTAACTAGCTAGAGCGCTAGACGCAATGTGTAGCAATTGTGTTGAGCGCGTGTTTAGTTCGAGGAAGTTGAAATTTGAGGCTATTGTAGCACTTTTGTTTTTATTTGGCAATTAGTGTTCAATCATGGACTAATTAGGCTCAAAACGTTTGTCTCATAGTTTTCCCACTAAACTATACAATTAGTTTTTTTTCGTTAAAATTTAATACTCCATACATGGACCGTAAATATTCGATGTGACATGTACTGTATCACTTTCTGGGAATTGGGAGTGGACGTACGTCCTGCCGCAAACATCCTGAGTACGTCCTCTGCCACCAGCCGAGCTCTCTGGACGTACTCCGCTCCTGTGTACTGAAAACGACTGGTAGTAGCAGTTTACCCTCCCTCGCTAGCTAGATGCTGCGCTGGGGCCGCTGGATTGGTCCGTGTGGGCGGAGAGTGGCGACGACCGAGCGGACGGACGGTGCCAGTGGCGCCGCGCCGGGGCAGGCCGAGCACGGCCGGATCCACGACAGTGCGTTCTGGGGCGGCGCGCGGCATCCGGAGCGCGACGTCTCATGCAGGCGCCAGAATTCTGCGTCCATGAGCCATGTCGCGGACCGGGCGGGCTGCGTGCCAGAGCACGCACCGACGACGGCCGCGATTCGAGCGATGGAGATGGAACAACAGTACAATCGATGCCGCATTGGCTGGTGATGGATCGTCGGCAACCTTTTGCCACGACACAACGCAACCCAGCGAGCGAAGTGGCCGGGCAACTTGCGCTGTGCTCAGCGGGCACGCCCTGGTCATGCCTGATGCCTCCATCAACGACCAAGACCTGAGACCTAAGCACACCGCACTGGCACGCTGTCGCATAACAAACAAACAAAATTCACCCCGTGCTTTATTAGGCTTTCGTCGCGACCAGTAGTTTTTTTTCCAGTTACGGCCGTCTGACAAATGTGAGATCATCGCGCGCGGGCGTTGCGTAACCGAGCACTCACGTCAAAAGCATTGTTATTGTCATGCAATCTTATCTCATCGGATGCATGGATTCATTGTCTATCACTCTATCAGACTAGGGCGGCGCGGACACACGGGACCAATGCCGATGCCGTGCCCCCGGCCCATCCACCCCCAGGCCCCAGGCGACGCGCGCACCGCCGGCAGTGCCTGCTCCGTCACCCCGGCCCCATGGACCACGCAATGCGTACGCCAATTCGCCAAAGCAAGCTCGCTGAGTCCGCTCAGCCACTGCGTTGACAATGCCGTGCGTCGGTCCTAAGGCAGCAGCACGTACTGCTCACACACGCACCACTTCCACTCGTTCACATTCCCTCCGTAAGTCTCAGCTTTATCAAACACGCTGCACGAAGATGAGTTTTTCTAATTTCTAAAGAAAAGAGAGACGGGCTTTAGTTCCTTCCTTTTTGTTGCAAAAAAAAAACAACTTGCAATTGCATTGCTCGGTGAATTTGTAATCAGCGAGCGGTGGTGAGGCCCCGGAACGTTAATTACACAATCAGCAACCACATGCCACGAGTTGGCCGGCGGATCCACGTCGGAAATCATAGATGCCCATACCGAGAGGTCGATCAGCGATTACAAGGCTAGATGTCCGCTTGCTCACTGCTGGTCTGATGACTGGTGGCCGGCATCAGAGTGCCCCTCCGAGCTAATTTAATTAACTAACTAGATCAGGATCTATGCTGCATTAATTGAGCCGGGGAAGGGAACGGCATCAACCGCCACCGCCAGGAACCTTTTTCTAGTGCGGTCCGCGGTGCGAGAATCCGCGCCAGCTCGAAACATTCCCCCGGAATAAGCCCCCCCGCCGGCCGGCGCACACATGCGGGGGCGGATTACAGGGTATGCCAGGTATGCACCGGCATACCCTGTAGTTCCAGACAGTAGAGGATGTATACATGTATTTTTGTAAAAAAAAAGAAAAAACATACCGGAGAAGATGATAACGTAGTGGCCGCTGCTACGGCCTTATCGAGACGGCCTTTTTCAGGCCCGCGCAGCCACACGACGGGAGGTCGTCCACGTAGTCACGCCTTCAAGGATCCTGATAGGTACGTCTTTGATTCTAGGCTCCACCGCTCCAGGCTCCGGCCATCATTCATTGATCCACCCAAACTGCCCTTTTGCTACTTTTTTTTGAGGGGGTGCTCTTTTGCTACCTGCTGGCTCTACGTGCACGCAAAACCTAACCGTGCAGATTACAATGATTAAAGGGTATTTTCTACAATGCTTTCCGTTTAGTAAAAATAAATTTAAAAATAAGATGGATAATCTTTTAAATGATTGTCTAGTCAATAAACGACACATTTTCTTTGTAGTGGATAAAAATGATATAATCGAGACATTTATTGTAAGATAAATAGTATTGTAAGCCTATCTTACTCTCTTTTTATATCTATTTTACATTTTGAATTATTAGTTTGGCGTTTGAACTATTTATATTATAATTTGTAAATGTTTTCAATTTACTCTTCCAATTTAAGATTTATCGTGTTATTTAGTTGACAACGTTTTCATTTGAATTTGTTTAGGAGCCTAAATATTCATTTCGATCCAAAGTGACATAAAATGGGGAGGACGAATATTCCAAATGTACACAAGCGTCTTATAGCTGGAGTGGTTAGGTGATGAGCATGCGAAGCAGGAGGTTTGGGGTTCTAGCGCTGGTGGCCGCGAAGCGTGCATTTTTCGTGCAAAAAATTGCATGACTGTGTGGCTCATGACTGTGTGGCTGCCAGGTGGGGTCTCTCTTGGTATTTTTTAAAAAATAATTCTCTATTTTCAGCCCATTTTTTTAGGTTTTCTGGAAACCACATCACTGCCGCTTTAGTTGTGCCGGTTTAAAAACCGACACTGATGGCTTTTTTGAACCGACAGTGATTTCGAAATCTGTACTAGTGTTCTAGCTTAATCGCTGAATTTAAGGCTTATCAGATTATTAATGCATGCCGTTTTACCAAACTGGAATATGGCTTACCGATTTGAAAATGGTTTTACCGAATTGCATAAATTTTTTTTTATGCGACATACCCTGTACTAAAATCCTAGATCCGCCACTGCACACATGACACATGCATGCGCCGCCGACTCCGGCCACGACCAGGGTCCACGCCGCGCGGCCTCCGGGCGTGCTCGCCAGTGACGCGGACCGCTGCCCCCGCCGGCCGCGGTGCCCACCGCGGGCGCGGCACCGAGAGATATCATAAGATATCACGGGGCCACGCGATATTCCCTCCCGTCCCGGGTGCCGCTGCGTGCGTCCTCCCCACCTGGGCAGCCTACGCCCGCAGCTGGTGCCCATGCATGTGCCACGTCGCGGCAAACCTACCCCACCCGGCCACCCCGCTCTAGCACGGCGTTTGTTTGCTTGTTTTGTCTGCATCGCCTCGCCGGGAGGGAGACGGAGAGGAGCATCTTTCTGCTAGAGTAGCTGGGACCGGGGGCCTGGTCAGATCAGAGAAAAGGCGTCTTTCCGGCCGTAACCCCCTGTCTTTTTATCACCCGTCTCGTCCGTTTCTCGGACGTGATGGATCCAACGTTTCGTGGTCTCCACACGTACTGTATGCGGTGATGCAAGTACCACCGTCACTGTTCAGTTACCAGCAGCCACGGCCGCGTCTCATCCGAGTGACGGCCCCGGCCCAGCCCCCCAGACGCATGCGCGACAACGGTGGTTTTCGTCTCGTCGCTGGGTCGGCGTGTTGCCAATGATTGCTATGCGTACCCAGACCCAGTCTGTTCCAATCTGCGAACGCCAAGAATTTTAGGTGGACGGAGTTCAGCGGGTTCAGCCGTTCAGGTTCTTTGTTCAAGATGATACGTACTCAAAGCGAAAACGCAAAAGCATTTGTCTCAACTGAACAGCAGCTTCAGGTTCTGAAGTCGTCTGAACTGGATTCCAGCAGCGCGCGCGCGCACACACACTGTGACACTATCGTGTCGCCTCCCGCGTACGAAGCGGTCGTTTCCCCCCTCGCTGCACGTTATTCCTGTCGCCTCAAATGCCTTTCTTTTTTTTTCAGCAAATTTGTCATGTGAACTGCATCAAAGGTTTTACTCGTAGGCCGCTGAATAAAGATGGGCAAGAAATGAGGCTTTTGTAAATAAAGATGGAAATTGTGCGAGTTCTGCAAATGATACGCACAGAACAATCTCGTAGGCCGCTGAATATATATAAATAAATGCACTATAATGTTTCCATTTATGTAAAAAAGGTGTGCTTACCTATTTATATATAATATATATATAATTAAAGGCAAGCATGCACGACACGGATGCATGGTAGCCGGAAGGCGAAGCCGGCTACGAACTCTCCTCCTCTTCCTTATAAAAAAAAACCATCAATCGCCGTGCCTGGTAAACTCTCCATCTGTTTGCAAGCCGAAACCAGGCAGTGGAGTGGACACAACACAACACAACACACCAAGTGAAAAAAAAAACAGAAAACAAAATCACTACTAGTACTCCGTTCCGTACTAGCACGCCCCTAACCCCCTCCTGCCTCTCACCAAGTAGGAGTGCTCGTCTCGCATCCCTCGGCCTCCGCATCATCGTCTTCCTCTCCCACCACCACCGCCGATCCACCCCCAAAAAGCCGAAGCCGACCTCCGCACGCCACCTGCTACCACCACAACTCCCGCTCCCACGCCGCCGCCCCCACGGCCGGCCGTTCGGAGGTGACCCGACTGACCACGAGAGGGACGCACGAACACAGGAGAGAGTTTGGTGAGGGAGATCAGAGACGTGACCCGCCCGGACCCGGAGAGCATTAGCGCATCTGCATTAGCCGGAATCCCATCCCAGGCGAGCCTTCTCTCTCCTCCTCGAACCAGGCGCAGCAGGCGAGCCTCTCTGCCTGACCGCCTGCTGCTACCGCCAAAACGCCTCCTTTGTTGCCATCCGCCGATGCCGTAATCCGCCGCCCAAAGCTCTCCCTTTCCCCTCTCTCGCGCGCGGCCGCACTCCCTGGCCCTGGCCCTGCCTGCCCTGCCGTGGCGAGGCCAACCCCAATGCCTTTTAAACCCCTCCCCGTCCCCGCTCCCTCACTGATCCCCACCGCCTCCCAATGCCGCCCTCCTTCCCCTCCCTCCCGCTCCCGGAGGCCGCCGCCGCCGCCGCCCACGCCGCGCTGCTCGCGCTCGCCGCCCTCCTGCTGCTCCTCCGCGCCACGCGCGCGCTCGCCTCCCGCTGCGCCTCATGCCTCAAGGCGCCGCGCCGCCGCGGGGGCCCCGCCGTCGTCGTGGGTGCCGGCGCCGGCGCCTGGCACAGGGCCGTGCTGGCGTCCTGCGCCTACGTCCTGCTCGCGCAGGTCGCCGTGCTGAGCTACGAGGTGGCCGTGGCCGGCTCGCGCGTCGCGGCGGGGGCGCTGCTGCTGCCGGCTGTGCAGGCGGTGTCCTGGTCCGCGCTGCTCGCGCTCGCGTTGCAGGCCCGCGCCGTCGGCTGGGCCACGTTCCCGGCGCTGGTGCGGGTCTGGTGGGTGGTCTCCTTCGCGCTTTGCGTTGTCATTGCGTACGACGACTCCAGGCGCCTCATAGGCGACGGGGCGCGCGCTGTGGACTACGCGCACATGGTTGCCAACTTCGCGTCCATGCCGGCCCTCGGCTTCCTGTGCTTGGTTGGTGTCATGGGTTCCACGGGTTTGGAATTGGAGTTTATGGAGGATGAGAACGGTCTGCATGAGCCGCTGCTGCTCGGCAGACAGCGCAGAGAGGCAGAGGAGGAGCTTGGGTGTCTGAGGGTCACTCCTTACAGCGATGCTGGGATCCTCAGCCTTGCAACATTGTCATGGCTTAGTCCGTTGCTCTCTGTTGGTGCGCAGCGGCCACTTGAGTTGGCGGACATACCCTTGCTGGCGCACAAGGACCGTGCAAAGTCATGCTATAAGGTGATGAGCGCTCACTACGAGCGCCAGCGGCTAGAACACCCTGGCAGGGAGCCATCACTGACATGGGCAATACTCAAGTCGTTCTGGCGAGAGGCCGCGGTCAATGGTACCTTTGCTGCTGTCAACACAATCGTGTCATATGTTGGCCCTTACTTGATCAGCTATTTTGTGGACTATCTCAGTGGCAACATTGCTTTCCCCCATGAAGGTTACATCCTTGCCTCCATATTTTTTGTAGCAAAATTGCTTGAGACACTCACTGCCCGACAGTGGTACTTGGGTGTGGACATCATGGGAATCCATGTCAAATCTGGGCTCACTGCCATGGTGTATAGGAAGGGTCTCCGACTGTCAAACGCCTCACGGCAGAGCCACACGAGTGGTGAGATTGTGAATTACATGGCCGTCGATGTGCAGCGTGTGGGGGACTATGCATGGTATTTTCATGACATCTGGATGCTTCCCCTGCAGATCATTCTTGCTCTCGCCATCCTGTACAAGAACGTCGGGATTGCCATGGTTTCAACATTGGTAGCAACTGCGTTATCGATCGCAGCCTCTGTTCCTGTGGCGAAGCTACAGGAGCACTACCAAGATAAGTTGATGGCATCAAAAGATGAGCGCATGCGCAAGACTTCAGAGTGCTTGAAAAATATGAGGATTTTGAAGCTTCAGGCATGGGAGGATCGGTACCGCCTGCAGTTGGAAGAGATGAGGAACGTGGAATGCAGGTGGCTTCGGTGGGCTCTGTACTCACAGGCTGCAGTTACATTTGTTTTCTGGAGCTCGCCAATCTTTGTCGCAGTCATAACTTTCGGGACTTGCATATTACTCGGTGGCCAGCTCACTGCAGGAGGGGTTCTTTCTGCTTTGGCAACGTTTAGGATCCTCCAAGAGCCTCTGAGGAACTTCCCGGATCTCATATCTATGATGGCACAGACAAGGGTGTCTTTGGACCGTTTGTCTCATTTTCTGCAGCAAGAAGAACTGCCAGATGATGCAACTATAAATGTTCCACAAAGTAGTACAGACAAGGCGATCGATATTAAGGACGGTGCATTCTCTTGGAACCCATACTCTCTGACCCCTACACTTTCTGATATACATCTTAGTGTAGTGAGAGGCATGAGAGTAGCAGTCTGTGGTGTCATTGGTTCTGGTAAATCAAGTCTACTATCGTCTATACTCGGGGAGATACCCAAATTATGTGGTCATGTAAGTATAAATACAAAGAGCCGACGCTAATTTCTATGTCAATTCTGTTACATTTACCTTCCTCCCGTCTCCTATTTCAGGTCAGGATAAGTGGCACAGCAGCCTATGTTCCTCAGACTGCCTGGATACAGTCTGGAAACATTGAGGAGAATATTCTATTTGGCAGTCCAATGGATAGACAACGTTACAAGAGAGTCATTGCTGCTTGCTGTCTGAAGAAAGATCTCGAGCTGCTCCAATATGGAGATCAGACTACTATTGGTGACAGAGGCATTAATTTGAGTGGAGGTCAGAAACAAAGAGTCCAGCTTGCTAGAGCACTCTACCAAGATGCTGATATTTATTTGCTTGATGATCCCTTCAGTGCTGTCGATGCTCATACTGGGAGCGAACTGTTTAAGGTTGGTACCGCTGTTGCCTTATTCTATTTGTTTCTAAGCTGTTTCTGTTGCATAACACGTCTGCTTCTGTGTTGCAGGAGTATATATTGAACGCACTAGCAACCAAAACAGTAATCTATGTAACCCATCAAGTTGATTTTCTACCAGCTGCTGACTTGATATTGGTAAGCGGCAACCATATTTTCATATTGATATGTATGTTATTTTGAGTAATGCTTATGGGTATGCTTTTCATTTTCATCATCATATTGAGTTGTTGTCTGCAATATGCCAGTACCCTATTGGTCCATCCTTTTATTTTGGAAGCTAACCATGTATGTGACCTCTACATGAGAGCTAGTTATCTTCAGGATAGTTTTCATGGTACTATACGTGGGACTAATGGGCCTGTATTAATCTCTCTTTTATGCTTCTCTGTCGTGTTACAGGTTCTTAAGGATGGACATATCACACAAGCTGGAAAGTATGATGATCTTCTGCAAGCTGGAACTGATTTCAATGCTCTGGTTTCTGCTCATAAGGAAGCTATTGAAACCATGGAAATCTTTGAAGATTCCGATGGTGATACAGTTTCTTCTATTCCCAACAAAAGATTGACACCAAGTATTAGTAATATTGATAACCTGAAAAACAAGGTGTGTGAAAATGGCCAACCATCTAATGCACGGGGAATTAAGGAAAAAAAGATGAAAGAAGAGCGTAAGAAGAAGCGTACTGTTCAGGAGGAGGAAAGGGAACGTGGAAGAGTGAGCTCAAAAGTTTATTTGTCATACATGGGGGAAGCTTACAATGGTGCACTGATACCTCTAATTATCTTGGCTCAAACCATGTTCCAAGTTCTTCAGATTGCGAGCAACTGGTGGATGGCGTGGGCAAACCCACAAACAGAAGGAGATGCACCCAAGACAGATAGTGTGGTCCTTCTGGTTGTTTATATGTCCCTTGCTTTTGGGAGTTCATTATTTGTGTTTGTGAGAAGCCTTCTTGTGGCTACGTTTGGTTTAGCAGCTGCCCAGAAACTTTTTATAAAAATGCTTAGGTGTGTCTTCCGAGCTCCAATGTCATTCTTTGACACCACACCATCTGGTCGGATTTTGAACCGAGTAAGTCTTGCTCTTGCCCATGCTAATATAAGTTTGTAATATGTGCTTCCTCCTTATTCATACTTTATATCAGGTTTCTGTAGATCAAAGTGTTGTGGACCTTGATATAGCGTTCAGACTTGGTGGATTTGCATCAACGACAATTCAACTCCTTGGAATTGTTGCTGTCATGAGCAAAGTCACATGGCAAGTTCTGATTCTTATAGTTCCCATGGCTATTGCATGCATGTGGATGCAGGTAAATGTTGTGATCACCAGACATTACATTTTAACCTATATTTTAGGTTTAATATCACAAGCTGTTCTTTTTTTCTTGACATTTAGAAAATTGGTATAGGACAGTCTAAAAATTTTGAGAACTCCACCTTCTTTTGCAAGATGGGTAGTATAACTAGAGTTTACTTTCAGCTAATGATCCTTACAGAGTTTATCAGTCACTGGACATAGGCACATCATGTATTGCACTGTATGTTTAGTATGTCATTGGTTCACTGTTGATGTCTTGTAAATTGCTATGCTTACTAATGTTTATTAAATGAGATACTTCTAGCTCAATTCTCTTAATTTTTTATTAATCATCATAGTCATAAGGAATAACCTATTTAGAAGGATAAATCAGAGTGGCATTTTACTAATGTTCTAACTACTGTCACCTTTGCAGAGGTATTATATTGCTTCATCAAGGGAACTGACTAGGATTTTGAGTGTCCAAAAGTCTCCAGTTATCCATTTGTTTAGTGAATCAATTGCTGGTGCTGCTACAATAAGAGGCTTTGGTCAAGAGAAACGATTTATGAAAAGGAATCTTCACCTTCTTGACTGTTTTGCTCGGCCTTTATTTTCCAGCCTTGCTGCTATTGAATGGCTCTGCCTGCGAATGGAATTGCTGTCAACTTTTGTCTTTGCTTTCTGCATGGCAATACTTGTGAGCTTTCCTCCTGGCACAATCGAACCAAGTATGCTTTATGTTCCACATGCTGCTCTACTATATTTTGTTGCTTTATCCAATGCCTTATTCTGTCCAGTAGAAAGCTTGAATCCTCTTGTCTGTTAAAATTTATTCAGCATCTAAATGGACTTTCAAATTGATAGGTATGGCTGGCCTCGCTGTCACATATGGACTTAATTTAAATGCTCGAATGTCAAGGTGGATATTGAGCTTCTGTAAACTAGAGAACAGGATAATCTCTGTTGAACGCATTTATCAATATTGCAAGCTTCCTAGTGAAGCACCACTGATTATTGAGAATTGCCGCCCACCATCATCATGGCCTCACAATGGAAGCATTGAACTGATTGATCTCAAGGTACGCTTTATTAGTGGTGGCAGTGGCAGTTAAGGATAAGACTTTCATTAGCATTGCTATAGAGCTGATTAGTATTTCCAGTGTGCAAATTTTATATTGTAATGTTGATTTATTTATAATTTTCTCTTTACTATGTATAATTACCATACATCTCTAATTTATGATCTATTTAGTGTTGGCATCTAATTTGCTTTTTCATGAATACGAAAGGTCCGCTACAAGGATGATCTACCATTAGTTCTTCATGGTGTAAGTTGTATGTTTCCGGGCGGGAAAAAGATCGGGATTGTAGGGCGTACTGGAAGTGGTAAATCTACCCTTATTCAGGCCCTATTCCGCCTAATTGAACCCACTGGAGGGAAGATTATAATTGACAACATTGACATTTCTGCAATTGGCCTTCATGATCTGCGGTCACGGTTGAGTATCATCCCTCAAGACCCTGCATTGTTTGAGGGTACTATCAGAATGAATCTTGATCCTCTTGAAGAGCGTGCTGATCAAGAAATTTGGGAGGTACATCCTTGTCACTTTTATGCTATTCTCATGTTAAATCTGTGAGATTCTTATCGAAGAAACATCTTCTGTTTCAGGCACTAGAAAAGTGTCAGCTAGGAGAGGTCATTCGTTCCAAGGAAGAGAAACTTGACAGTCCAGGTTAGTCTGACGTTTTGCTGCCAAGCCTTCTTTGAAGAGTGAGAATGTGGCTTCTTAATGCAAAAAAAAATTATTCTTCCTGGACTATTTGTGCTTTCGCAGTGCTAGAAAACGGAGATAACTGGAGCGTTGGACAGCGCCAACTTATTGCACTGGGTAGGGCGTTGCTCAAGCAGGCAAAAATATTGGTACTTGATGAGGCGACGGCATCTGTTGACACAGCAACAGATAATCTTATCCAAAAGATCATTCGCAGTGAATTCAAGGACTGCACAGTCTGTACCATTGCTCATCGTATCCCCACAGTAATTGACAGTGACCTTGTTCTGGTCCTTAGTGATGGTACGAATTCTTTTACTAAATTAACTGTGCTTCCTTTACTTGTTCATAGCTAGATTTCCTGAGCTCACGTCTTTCCCGCTCGTGCATCGAATTCTTGAATAACGTCCAGAAACAGTAGCAAACTGACAGTTTTTCTTATGCACAGAATTTGGAAAGAACTCTTCACAAATAATTCATCTCATCTTCTTGATTTTCAGGTAAAATTGCAGAGTTCAACACGCCCCAGAAGCTTTTAGAGGACAAGTCGTCTATGTTCATGCAGCTAGTATCGGAATACTCCACTCGGTCGAGCTGTATATAGAGAGGCTTAGCTTAAAACCCACCCCAAACCTAGCAATAGAGGCTGGGAGGCAAAATAGCCGGTATCTGCCAGTGTACTTACACCATAGAGGTTCGTACCAACACCATAGGGCGACATAGAAAATGAGGTGTATATGAGTGGGAACACTGGGCGTTCCCTGACCTGAATAACCATGGAACCAATGAGGGAACACAGGGCACCAGGGGAGGATTTGTGACACTATTACATTACACGAAGCATGCTGATGCTTCTGTATGTATGTATAACAACAATGCATACTGCTTCTCCCTTGCAGAGTGGAGAACGAAGGGAATAACTCGTGCGTAATAAGAGCAGAGAAGATTTGTTTTTGGCATCAGATTGGAGTGCTTGTTCTCTGTGTCCATTACTCTATTTTTTTTTCAAATACAGTGCCAAATTTTACTATAATCAGTGCCAATTTCTGCTTCAGTAATTCAGCACTCAAATCAGCAGGTGAAAAGGTTCAACGCCGAGGTTAGTAACACATCCAGTGCTAAAAATGTTAGGTCAAGCGGTCTTTTAGATCGACTAGGAGTAGATTAGTAGGTATTTTGACTTCCATTCGATATGAAAGAACTAGAACACATGGATCCAAAGAGATAGAGAGAGGAGAAAGGGAGAGGTACAGACCGTCGGGCTTGGTGGACGAGCTCGAGGAGTCCATGGCGTCGGTGTCAGTGGCGGTGTGGCAGTGACGGTGTAGAGGTGGCGGAGTCCCAGCGGGGTGGAGCTACGGCGGTCCGGTGGTGCTTCCCGTCGTTGGCAGTGCCACCCTCTGGATCGGATTAGGGTTAGGACAGTGGGGCTGTGGCGGCGGTGAACCTCGTATCCCGAGCCGTTTGCCCCACATCCTCTTTATAGGCACTGTGCGACGGGGCCCCACCAGCCACTAGATGGCTGGACGTCCCCGATCAGGACGCGGTCAAGGGGTCCGTCTCGACCGTTGGGTCAAGACGGATGAGATCAATTCTAACATTCTCCCCATTGATCTCAACTCATACTTTAACTTTAAACTTTGACTTTAATCCATTTCACTTTTATTTGTTCCATCACGGATTAGTGCATAGAGCATGCTTCATCGTCACGGTCAATCGCCGATAGACTTAACAGCTACAATCCACGTCTCTGTTCTGAAACAGATTCTTTAACTTTTGGGCCCTTTATTGTCCGGAAATCATAGGCTATACCATAAACCCATGTCGACTGTGTGTTCTCCAAACACACTGGGTGGTTAGCCTTTTATACGCGGATCCGCAAACACTTGCTTGTTACTTTTATGTTCAATACTTTCAGTATGATTCCGGACTTTCTCCTTCACAATGTATAACTTTAACGTCAATGTGTTTGGCAGCACACTTGACCCGTTGTTATAGGTGCGAACTTCTTAAATGGTTATTGCTGTTGTATACCATTATCAATTCCGGTTGTAAGTTCTTTTAACCATTTCGCCTGTCCTTAAGCCTCATAACAAGCTATACCATGGGTATGCATCTTTGATGACACCATAACTGTTTATTTGGAGCTTTTCCATAATAAAACTCCAACTGTGAGTGTTAGCTACTATGTGGGTTTCACTAAACATCTCGCTAAAATTTAACTTTTATACCCACAATTATTTGAGAGTACTTATTCTTTCTTACTCACCATGAGGCATATAAATCTTTGCACAATTGCAAAATATTCTCAACTCCATTCCAGTGATCTATATCTGGACTAGACTTCTACAAAAAAACATCCCGGATACATAAACTGTGTCAGGGTAGGTTCTTGCTTATAAGCATTCAGTAAGTTTCCAACAGCTGAAGCATATAGGACGTCCATTTGATCGATCTCATATTTATTCTTGGAACACTAAAAGTTTCGAAAACTATTACCCTTGACTATAGGAACAGGCGCAGGTTTATTCACATATATACTTTATTTATTTAGAATCTTCTCTAAGTATACACTTGAGATAGTTCTAATACCCCTTTTCCTTTTATCTCGGTAAGTTCCAATTCCTGGAACGAATGATGGTTTACCAAGACCATTCTCATTGAAACTTGAGGACAAGAACTACTTCTTCTCCAACAGTAGATTAACACCGCTACTAGCGAGTAAGGTGCTACCCACATGCAGGATTAGGAAAATAAATTTCCCATATTTAAACTTTGCATAAATACAATTGTCCTCTGCATTCTCTTTAAAACCCAAACTTTCTTATTGTACTGTTAAACTTCAAAAACCACTGTCCTGAAGCTTGCTTTAATCCATAAATTGATTTCTTTAGGTAACATCCCTTTACGTTCTTTTCCTTCCACAACAAAACCTTTTGAGTTATGCCATGTAAACTTTTCCATACAAATCCCCGTTGAGGAATGTGTCTTTATATCCTTCTGATGTTATTGTAAATCATAATGTGCCACCAACACCATTATGATTCTAAAAGAATCTTTGCGTGCTTATTATAATCTATTCCTTCTATTTGTGTAAACCATTTCGCCATAAGTGGTCCTTTATAGCTGTCAATATACCTTTTGGATATCCTTCTATATTTCCTTTGGAGTCACATTTTTCTTGTAGACCCATTACAGCCTACTGTTTTGGCTCCATTAGGAATTTCTTCTAAGTCCCAAACATCGTTGTTATTTCTCGATTTCATTTCATCTTCCTTTGCTTTCTGCCATTTAGACGAGTAAACGCCACTCATGGCTTTTTCAAATGAGGTGAAATTACCCTCCATTTGAATTTCTTTCTTAACATTGACTCCTTAGTCACCAGAAATATCTGTTTTTCTTATTATTTGAGACCTTCTAGGGCCTCGTGGCACTTTTTCATATGGGGCTATTGTTACTCTTCATTGCCAAAAAGCAATTGTTCTATAGCCTCCTGTATCACAAGATCCTTATTTACTTATTCATCTTCTTTAAGAGCTAACAACAGGTGTTGTATATGTCATACAACATCAATATGTATTAAGCAATTTGTTGCTCTAAAACACTATAGTAGATATGTAATCCCACTTCTATTCAAGCCTTAGGTATGTACATACCATGCTCCTCCAGATTACTCCATCTTCTGTAAAGATGGTGTATCTATAAATTTCTAATTTTGGGTTTAATCTGCTAAAAACTCATATGGCGCGTTTAGCATCGCCTTGTTAACTCTGAACTCGTCCAGTATGAATACTAGTCGACTATGCTATCTTCCTATCGGAACTATAAAAGGTCCAGGAATTTAGCTATTTCTTTACTTTAGGGGTATCGTTATTATGACCGTCTTACTCCCTCAACGATCACATTCATCTTTTATAGATCACTTTTACCTTCAATGCATAGTATGTATTGCATTATCTGAAGTATGGGGAAGTATCTTTCTTAATTAATCTTACATTTCTCCTCCTCAAAATGTGGTATGAACTTTTCTACCACAATTTTGAAACATTCAGAACTCTTGTGAATGAGAAAACTTTGATTACTTACTTCATCCACATAATTACATCATGCAAACAAAATTCGTATGGGAGTACATTTTCCTCATTATACTTCAAAACTCAACATAGTCTATTATTATCAATACTTCTGCAAGTCACACCTGCATATCATTCTTATCTTTTGGTTCACATGCAACTTTTTTTTTTGTTCTTAAACTCATTGAGTACTTATGACCATGACACAATCAGAGTGTACGGTAAATACTAGGATAGCATAAGAGCTATCCCAAACTTCTTTCCATGTGCGGGATATTTCTTTAGAGCACATGAATCATCACATCCTCCTCCCGCCATGCGGGATAAGTACTATGCTAAACTCTCCCGCCATGCAGGATTGGTTAACATATGTACTATGCCAACTTTACCCCGCCATGCGGGTATTTTCTCAAACTTTTCCCGCCATGTGAGATAATTCCCTTAAACAGACATAATTGCCAGGATTGGCTCGTGTTCAATCATCAAATTCAGAAATAAATCCGAATATTCTTTAACACACATGTGTAATCCAATGTTAGTTAAATTAAACATATATATGACTTTTACAACTCTCATAAGTGAAACTGAAAATAAATTCTTCTTCACAGAGAGTACATAAAAGACATTTATCAATGAAGACTCTCATTAATTTATCTCTTTTCTTGGATCAATATCCTAGAATTCTTTTCTTTTGAAGCCATTCTTTAAAGAGAACGCAGTCCCTCAACAATGGTATTCTTTCATACATAACTTGCCCTTAGGCATTTCATCATCTGAGTCACAAGTACCTAGCTCATTTCTCTTACTGCCTTCAAGAATGAAAGCATGGAGGTCTTTTGTCTGAAAAAAAATATTCAACAATAATGCTCATTAAACTTTAAAAACTTTATGTTCTATTCTATATCACCGTTGGGCAGAAATAGAATAAAATATCATTCTTCTACATTAATTCCACATCACCGTTGGGCAGAAATGGACTTAATGTATAGAAGCTCAATAATCTTGAAAACATAGAACTGCTCCTCAAAATTAAATTCTCCCGTTGATTCGAATTTAATTAGAAGACAATCAACTTCATTGCAGCGGAAACATGAAAATACTTTCTCTAGTTTAAGAGCATTCTCTGATCTTTATCTATTCTCTAAAAAATTGGTCAGTTTGATGCAAAATTCATTAGAGATTTAAACTTTTAACATAAAACTCATAGAATTATAATATTGTTATCATCAACGTTGGTCAGAAAATAACAATACCATAATTTAACTTTAAGCTTAAATTCATAAATAAACTTATAATATTGTTATCATCAACGTTGGTCAGAAAATAACAATATTATAATTTATCTTAACTGTTATCCGACTATTCCTCCAATTAAAATAATCCAAAATTTAATCGGAGTATAAAACAATCTTTGCAACGGGAACTATGAACATGATTGTTGAATTTTACCCACAGGAAAATTCCCTTTTTTCAATTTTCTTTGATCCATTTATCATTTTCCAGGAAATTGCATTTTACTGGAAATTAGAAAAAAAAATGGCTTAATTCTTTACTGCGCTGTGGCCCAACCGACAAAACGGCCCGGCCCAACTCGGCACACGCGCGCGCAGCCACCCAGGCCGCAACGTGGGCCTGGGCCGGCAAAGCACTGCGGCGCGCTCGCCCGCCTGGGCCGCTGAGTGGCCCGGTGATTCCACGCCGTCGATCAAATCCGACGGCCATCCGGCCGTTTCGCCTGATCAAAACCCCGCCGTGGCCGGCCTCCCTCTGAACCCTAGTCTCATTTCTTTCTCCCCTTCTCTCTCGCGTGTCTCTCTCTCTCAGCAGCGCGCCGCACACGAGCGATAGCGAGCCACGCCGGAGGAGAAGACGAAGACGACGCCACCGTGGGCCCTCTTGCCGGCGAGCGCGCTCCCCGTCGGGAGAGCGCGCCGCCGTCAAGCGGCTCCGTGTCGACGCCCTGTACCCGTACCCGCGCGGATGCATCTCGGCGACGAACACCGGCGCGGTCCGGTCTTTCCCGCACGACGGCAGAGATGGTAGCGGTGAGGTAAGCCACCGGCCTTGCTTTTCCCTTTTCCCGTTTCTGCTTGTTTGGATCTTGCTTGCTCTTCTCGGTTTTGACCGATTAGGATGGGGATCGAGTTAGGGTTAGGGTTTTGGGTTAGGGATTCGCCCTTTTCTTCTTCTTCCCCGAGTCTATAGTGGGTTAGGGTTACATTTTCTCTGAACCGAAGTTTGTTTCTCTTTCTTTTCTTTCTTCTTTTCTTTGCCCCGAGATCTGGTCACGGGTTTAGGGTTCGGATCAAGCGGTCTTGAAGCCGAGCCCCTTCCGTCTTCACCCAGCTAGGGTTAGAGTCTGTTCTTCTTCCCCACGCGGGTTAGGGTTAGGGTTCAAGTACTTTTCGAAATCGAGACCCCTTCTTTCCTCATTTCTTCACCCGATTAGGGTTTAGGGTTCGATGAACCCTTTGTATTTCTTTTCTTTCGATCCGAATCGGATCTAGCTCTGTTCTTTTCTTTTCTTTGCCCAGTGCCGTGATCTACACCTTGCAAATCGGCTCTGATACCATTGTTAGGTCAAGCGGTCTTTTGGATCGACTAGGAGTAGATCACTGGGTATTTTGACTTCTATTCGGTATGAAAGAACTAGAACACATGGATCCAGAGAGAGTGAGAGAGGAGAAAGGGAGAGGTACAGACCGTCGGGCTTGGTGGACGAGCTTGAGGAGTCCATGGCGTCGGTGTCAGTGGCAGTGACGGTGTAGAGGTGGCGGAGTCCCAGCGGGGTGGAGCTACGGCGGTCCGGTGGTGCTTCTCGCCGCTGGCAGTGCCACCCTCTGGATCGGATTAGGGTTAGGACAGTGGGGCTGTGGTGGCGGTGAATCTTGTATCTCGAGCCGTTTGTCCCACCTCCTTTTTATAGGCACCGTGCGACGGGGCCCCACCAGCCACTAGATGGCTGGACGTCCCCGATCAGGACGCGGTCAGGGGTCCGTCTCGACCGTTGGGTCAAGACGGATGAGATCAATTCTAACAAAAAAAAAAAAGAGTATGACCAATGTCAGGTTCATTACCATGACCTGAAAACAAAATACTCCATGTGCAGCCGACGGCTGGATTCCGCTGCTAATCACCTCTTTTCTGTAAACAAGTCATCTGGTGGAGCTAAAAGTAGCGCATGCAGGAACCATACTGCAACATATGCTAGCAAGGGCAGCACCAAGTGCACACATATCAGGATGCACTGCGACACAAGGAACCGTGCCATTGTCAGACGCAAAAGAAAAAGCAACGTATTTTCTTTAAAAAAATCATAATGCAACAACAACAATGGAGTTGAACAGTTAAAAAAATAATTTTCAAAAAACAATGGAGTTGAACGGTCTCATGCCTTCTCTTGACCTATAGTAAAACTCTGATATAATTCCTCTCGGCCGATGTAAAATCACTCCGGATGTCGCTTTGCTAGTCGAACCGGCTTACCGGCCTCGGCAGAGATCATCATTTTCTCTCCTCTGCCGCCTTTTGTCATTTTGATATCAGAGTCTTCAGTTAACCCTACAGTCTCGCAAAAAGAAAAGAAAGAAAAAAAAACACTGTTTCATTACCCATCCCAGTAGTTTAAAAGAATGATGCATCGGGCACTAAGAAAGGCCTTGCAAATGTTTTACTGCAAGAGAGGAACTCACAAGATTATTAATTTTGAACTACATATCTGGCTCTTACCAAATACTCCACTAGAAAGAAGTATGACTGGTACGATATTATACAACCGCAATTTGGTTGGCAGACGCACAGGACAAGTTGTCATGCACTTGCACCACTGCAGCTAAATAAACAGTGCAATGCTTAACCTGACAAGTGCACTGAACTCTCAAGCTTCGCAAGCATATCCTAAACTAAATGTTTTATCATAGCATAGCACATCAATCTTTTCATCAAATACAGCTTTAGGGTACAGATAGAGGTAACTGGGATAAATAATGAAGGCGATAAAGCCTAGCATCTCTCATCGCCTTCCCAGTTGTTCTTCTCCTTGGGTCCTGTAGGACCTTCCTCCTCGTACAATTCCGCCGGAAGGCTGTTGAATATTGCTTCCACTGTGTACCGGAGAAAGAACGGCAAGAAGCTAAGCGCCGTGTCTATCTCTGAACGTGAGCTGTACGTGACGGTCGGTCCCCACTCCCTCATGTATTGCAGCCAGCATGGTTCCACAACAGCATCTCGGAGATGCGCTGCTGAGATGATTTTATACTGCGTGCTCGAATCCACTGATAAATCACTTCGGGCCACATCGTTTCTAACTCCGACACCAAGCTTCTCAGACCCCATCAGGTAGCAGCCTGGGTGGGGGTAGCTTGCGTGCCCATTCCTCGACGAGTAAACAATTGCTTTATTCCCAGAGATGAACTCCAGATCACAAGCTTCAACCCATTCACCCCCACTGTGCTGCGAGAAGTAGATAGATGACAGCTCACCTGAGAAGTTACTCACCCGGAGGGTGAAATGCTCCCAGTCTCCAATATGCCTACCGACTTTCTGTAGAGCAAAACTTGCAAATCCAACCTTGATAGTGGCAGGCCCGTTGAATGGGCAAAATAGCCACATTGCAATGTCAGTGAAGGTCCCTCCATGAGCTGGCTTCACATGAGCATATAGCTCAGCACTCTTCAGATTGCCATCTTTGACAAGCTCCTTCCTGTCATCGTCAGGGAGATCAATCCAGTACTCACCATCATTTGTCCCACCAACAGGCAGGTTCAAGCCACCAGGGAGTATTGCATCTCCCATTTTTGCATCTTTCTTGTACAATGTCGCTCCATTCTCAAAGAACCAAGAAACTGATGATGGTAAGTATGTCTCTTGTGGGTGGAAGAAAACTGTTGGGCCATAGTGCTTGATCAGAGCATTGATCTGCTCCAAATTAGGCATGGCACTCAAATTTGAGTCGACATTTTTCAAGCAGGGAATGCTTGATTCATCGGTATCCGTTGAATCAGTTTCACAGGAGAATGTACCAACCGATATACCATGTCCTCTCACTCCTCGGTGGCAAGGCCTTGTCTTCCAAATCTGGCATGCATTATCCATATTTACAATTGAACGGAAATTTTCACATGTGTCTGTTAGATCATCTCGCACACATCGAACTGCTTCCAGTGAGGGCTCCTTTGGTCCTTTAGTAACCACATAGCCAAGGGCGTTATACCCATTCGGTGGACATGGCAACCAGATGCAACCACATTCGCTGTTGTCATCTTCATTTAAGTCAGCACTGGTCCAAACAAGGGAGTAATCTAATGGTTTCTCAAGGGCGGGCTTGCTATTAATAACTTGGTGGCTAGCCACTTCCCTTGCCACAAGAAGAAATCCCTGTAAGGGGCGATCATTCTGTTGGGCGTAGTGCCCAAGGCAGTGGAAACCATCAGGAATTCCTTCTGGCTCATAAAATGTAGCATCTGAGCAGGTCCATATATTCCGGAATTTGGTAATATTTACAACATCAAGCTCTCCTATGCATATTGTGCCCTTAGCAAAATCCCCTCCTGTGAAGGAGTTGCGCAAGAAAGTTAGCAAGAGATTCCAGAAAACAATTTATACGGTAAAACAATGCCAAGTGAACATTGATACATGCATCTATTATTGTTGCTCAACTACGAACAGGATTCCAGTTTCACATGCATGACAACACAAGAACTGATACTAAGTAGCCTGTACAAAATAAGTTAATTACAGATTTTGTTCCCTGCAAATAAGCAAACAGGTAGATACTAGTATTTCTTATACAGTGAATTAGTGACACTATATGATTTGAAAAATTACCCTGCCCCCTCGAGGAGAGAAACCTCTGTGCCTGGCTGCCTGCGGGCTGCTAGTGCTAGCTCTACTCCCTCAGTTCCAATAAATCCAACTTCTCTAACTTTTATCGAGTTTTTACAAAAATGCAAAGCATCTACAACACCAAACTTGATTCATTAGATACACCATGAAATATATTTATTTGAAACGGAGGGAGCACCTTGTAAAATCAGCAGGGTGGTAGTAGCCGAACTACACCTTATTCAGTAATTCGACAACCAAAGTGTAAAAAAAAACACAAAACTCGTGGATCAAAGAAGTCGATGGCCAAAGCAAGCGAAATACCACACTGAAATAGCAAAAATTCCTCTCTTTCGCCGGATTTCACCTCCTTTTCCCCATCGGTTAACAAGCCAAACCCAGCTTATTTCTAATGCAAGACGGAAGAATTTGAAACAACTATCGATTCTAGTAACGGTTACCACAGAAAGGGTTGCTGATAAGAAACGGGGGAAACGAACAAACAAAATAATCGGGTGATTATCAACAGACGGACTATAAATCTAGCAATAATAATGATACACATGTTGCCTTAAAAAGCAATAATTGATGCTCATACGGAGCAGCTACGACTCAACCGCTAACTGGTTCCACAACCAATCAGCACGAACAGCGAATCAAAGCCAGCAAAAGGAGGGGGGGGGGGGGGGGGGGGGGGGGGGGAGAGAGAGAAGAGCCCCAAACCTTGCGGCCACTCTGGCAAGGGCGCCGGCAGCTGGAAGGGCACGGGTTGCCGGAGCTCGCCGCCTCCGGCGTTGGATCGGCCGCAGCAGAGCCAGCTCCACCCGCCCATCGCCGGCTCCCTCCTTCCGCTCTCTCAGTCCACCCCGCAGCACCCCTCTTATTTTCTAACCGGAAGCTCCACCCCACCTTACGAGCTGATCACCACAGATCTGGTCAAACCGGCGGCGGCTGTCTGGCTCGTCGTCACCCCCCAACTCCGGTCCAGCGTGAGGGGCTGCTCCATTGGTTATGGTTGGGTTGGGGAGTGGGTAAGCGTTCGCCCCCCGCTTCCGCGGGGTCGATGGCGACGCCGAGGGAGTCGCTCTCGAGAGGGAGAGGGGGTCAGGCTCCGCTGTGGGGCCGGGCCTCTCCCCATGGAAAAGGTCGCCGCCGCCCGCCTCTGTTCGGTTCAGCCTTCGGCATGAGCGGGGGAATATGCTCGTGCGTGCCGTGCAAGGGACTCCGTGTGTGGCGTGGCCCAACGGAAAGGAGATTTTTCGCTATTTTTTTTTTTTTTTTTTTTTTTTTTTTTTGCGACGAGATTTTCGCTAGTCGGCATCGGCTTTTCTGATGTGACTCCGATCCGATCCGCCTTCAAAACGAGCCCGTCGTTTTCCAATGATGATGATGTTGGGCTGCAAGAAGGCTGTATTCACTTTTGGGCTGGCCTTCCAGAAACTCCAGGAGTTCGAATTGGGCGGCCAGTAGAAGGAATCGGACTCGATCGGGCCCAGCTGTAAGCTGCAGCGAACATCTCCAGCATCGGACTCGACACTACTCGAGTGCCCGTGCGAGGTGGAAAACTTGGACACCCCCCCCCCCCCCCCTCCTGCTCGCGACATATAACCGGACCAACCCCGCGACCCCATCGTAACGCAAACACAAACTGCCTTCCGCCGCCGCGAGACGCGAAGCCGAAGAAGCAAGACACGCCACACCACACTGCCACCACCCGTTCTCGAGAAAGATTGAACCGAGCACGATGTCGGACGACGGCGCAGCGGCGTGCTGTCCTCCCGCCGCCACGAAGAAGAAGGCGGCGAACAAGCTGGTGGTGGAGGAGCCGACCGACGACGACGTCTCCATCTGCAACCTCCACCCGACGACCATGGAGAAGCTGTCCATCTTCCGCGGCGACGTGGTCCTGCTCAAGGGGAAGCGGCGTCGCGACACGGTCTGCATCGCCATGGCCGACGAGGGGTGCGGGGAGCACGCGCTCGGCATCAACCGGTCCGTCCGCTCCAACCTCCGGGTGCGCCTCGGCGACGTCGTGTCCGTGCACCCGTGCCGCGACGCCGCGTTCGGGGCCAAAGTGCACGTCCTGCCCCTCGACGACACCGTGGAGGGCCTCACGGGGGACCTCTTCGAGGCGTACCTGAGGCCGCACTTCCTCAACGCCTACCGCCCCGTCCGCAAGGGCGACCTCTTCCTCGTGCGCGGCGGCATGCGCAGCGTGGAATTCAAGGTGGTGGACATCCACCCGCCCGCCGAGTACTGCATTGTCGCCGACGACACGGAGGTCTTCTGCGACGGCGAGCCAGTGAAGCGGGAAGACGAGGAGAGGCTCGATGGCGTGGGCTACGATGACGTCGGTGGCATGCGGAAGCAGCTCGCTCAGATCAGGGAGCTGGTCGAGCTGCCACTTAGGCACCCGCAGCTGTTCAAGTCGATCGGAGTGAAGCCGCCCAAGGGTATCCTATTGTACGGACCTCCAGGCTCCGGCAAAACTCTGATCGCGCGGGCGGTGGCAAACGAAACCGGCGCCTTCTTCTTCTGCATAAACGGCCCCGAGATTATGTCGAAGCTGGCCGGGGAGAGCGAGAGCAATCTGCGAAAAGCATTCCAGGAGGCGGAGAAGAACGCACCGTCCATCGTCTTCATCGACGAGATCGACTCCATTGCGCCCAAGAGGGAAAAGACGCACGGCGAGGTGGAGAGGCGCATCGTGTCCCAGCTGCTCACGCTAATGGACGGGCTGAAAACACGCTCGCACGTCATCGTCATGGGCGCCACCAACCGCCCCAACAGTATCGACCCTGCACTGCGACGGTTTGGTCGGTTCGACCGCGAGATTGATATCGGCGTGCCAGACGAGGTCGGCCGCCTCGAGGTGCTGCGCGTGCACACTAAAAATATGAAGCTCGCCGAGGACGTCGACCTGGATGCCGTGGCCAAGGATACGCACGGCTACGTCGGCGCCGACCTGGCCGCGCTCTGCACCGAGGCCGCCCTTCAATGTATCAGGGAGAAGATGGACGTTATCGACCTCGAGGACGAGACGATCGACGCGGAGATCCTCAGCTCGATGGCCATCACGAACGACCACCTCAAGACCGCCCTCGCCGGCACCAACCCGTCGGCGTTGCGCGAGACCGTGGTTGAGGTGCCCAACGTCAGCTGGGCGGACATCGGAGGCCTCGAGGGCGTCAAGCGGGAGCTGCAGGAGACCGTGCAGTACCCCGTGGAGCACCCGGACAAGTTCGAGAAGTTCGGCATGTCTCCGTCCAGGGGCGTGCTGTTCTACGGGCCGCCGGGCTGCGGCAAGACGCTGCTAACGAGTGCCAGGCCAACTTCATCAGCGTCAAGGGGCCGGAGCTGCTGACCATGTGGTTCGGCGAGAGCGAGGCCAACGTCCGAGACATATTCGACAAGGCGCGGCAGTCGGCGCCGTGCGTTCTCTTCTTCGACGAGCTGGATTCCATCGCCACGCAGAGGGGCAGCCACGTGGGCGACGCCGGCGGCGCGGTGGACAGGGTCCTCAACCAGCTGCTCACCGAGATGGACGGCATGAGCGCCAAGAAGACGGTGTTCATCATCGGCGCCACCAACCGGCCGGACATCATCGACCTGTTGCATTCTGTGGATCGACTAGGGTAGATCTAGGCCGGTTTGCTGTTGAACATGATGAACTAGAACAAGTAGAGAGTGGAAGATAGGGTAGAGGTACTGGTGTTGAACCTGAGCCTTCGGATGAAGTCGCAGTTGAGCTAGCCATCGCTGGTTCGTTGATGGATGCAGCACACGGGCAGCGACGGGTGGAGTAGAGGTTGCACGGACGTCGATGCAGTGCAAACGGGGCGTAGCAGTGACGACGGCGAGGGTCAGCGGAGCTTCCCGTCGCTGGCTGCGCGCCCTCTTAGATCGGTCTAGGGTTTGTCGGTGGGTTTGCGGCTCACGGCGAACCTCGTGCTTTGAGCCGTCGGCCCCCACCTCTTTATATAGCGCAGTGCGACGGGAGTCCACCAACCATGTAGGGTTGGACGCCCCCGATCAGGACGCGTGACCAAGGCCCAATAGGCCGTTGGGCTTATTGGTTGGGAGATCAATCTAACATTCTCCTCCTTGATCTCATTATTACTTTTATCTTTAAACTTTAAACTTCAATCCTTTTATCCTTACTCATTTCTTCACAGATGATGCATAGAGCATGTCTTATCGTCACGGTCAATTGCCGATAGATTTAACAGCTACAATGCACGTCTTTGATCTGAAATAGTTACTTTAACTTTTGGACCCTTTATAGTCCAGGAATCATAGGCTTTCCCTTAAACCCATGCTGGCTACATGTTCTCTAAACACGTTGGGTGGTAAGCCTTTTGTAAGCGGATCCGCGAGCATCTTTTCGGTACTTATATGCTCAAGACTTATCATTTGATCTCGGACTTTATCCTTCACAACATAATACTTTATGTCAATATGTTTGGCAGCACCACTTGATCTATTATTGTGAGCATACTGTACTGCTGAATTATTATCGCAGTATAACTTCAGTGGTCTATTGATGTCGTCAACCACCTTCAAACCAGGTAAGAACTTCTTTAGCCAGTTCACCTGCCCCGTTGCCTCATAACATGCTACAAATTCGGCATACATTATGGATGATATAGTGACGGTTTGCTTTGAGCTTTTCCATGAAATAGCTCTCCCTGCGAGAGTAAACACATATTTAGATGTGAATTTTTTATTATCTCCCGCATAATCAGAATCTGAATATCCCACTATATGGAGTGAATCAGATCTTCTATACGTCATCATGAGGCTTTTCGTTCCTTGCAAATAACGCAAGACTTTCTTTACCAATTTCCAGTGTTCTATTCTAGGATTGCTTTGGAATCTGCCAAGTAACCCGATAACAAATGTCAAGTTAGGGCGCGTACACACCTGAGCATATTGCAAGCTTCCGACAGCTGAAGCATATGGAACCACTTTTATTTGATCGATCTCATATTGGTTCCTAGGGCATTGAAAATCCCTATATCTGTCGCCCTTGACTATAGGAGCAGGTGAGGGACTATATTTGTGCATACTGAATTTCTTTAAGACTTTTTCTATGTATGTCTTTTGTGACAGTCCTAATACCCCTTTACTTCTATCTCGGTGAATCTCGATCTCTAGAACGAACGAAGCTTCACCGAGATCTTTCATATCAAACTTTGAGGACAAAAACTACTTTGTTTCCAGTAGTAGACTGACATCACTACTAGCAAGTAAGATATCATCCATATACAGGACAAGAAAGATAAACTTCTCATTCTTAAACTTTGTGTAGACACAATTGTCCTCAACATTATCTTTAAATCCAAAATTCTTTATTGTCTGATCAAACTTCAAGTACCACTGTCTTGAAGCTTGTTTTAATCCATAAATAGATTTCTTTAGACGGCATTCCAAACGTTCTTTTTCTTCTATGACAAAACCTTTTGGTTGTGCCATGTAAACATTTTCTTCTAAGTCTTCGTTGAGAAATGTCGTCTTTACATCCATCTAATATAATTCCAAATCGTAATGTACCACTAATGACATTATGATTCTGAAGGAATCCTTACATGAGACTGGAGAAAAGGTCTCATTGTAATCAATCCCTTCTCTTTGTGTAAAGCCTTTTGCCATAAGTCGGGCTTTATATCTCTCTATATTTTCTTGAGAGTCAAGTTTTGTTTTGTAGACCCATTTACAGCCTACTATTTTAGCTCCTTTAGGAATTATCTCTAAATCCCAAACTTTATTTGCATTCATTGATCTCATCTCATCTTCCATGGCCTCAAGCCACTTTGATGAATGATCACTTTTCATGGCTTCTTCAAATGAGGTGGGATCATCCTCCATTTGAAATTCTTCAGTGTTGTACACTTCATAATCAGCAGGAATAGCTGATTTTCTAACTCTTTGAGACCTTCTAGGGGTCTCCTCAATTGGCACATTTTCTGTTTAAGGCTGTTGTTGCTTCTCCTCATGTGTGGCAATAGGTTGCTCCCCCTCATGTGTGGCAATAGGTTCTATAGGATTCTGAGGCACAGGTTCCTTATCATCATTCATTGTTGTCACAGGCGGGATAACAACAGGTGCTGGCACTACAGTGTTTTGTACTGTTGGTGCAGCAACAGCAGGTAGTGAGAAAAATGACTCATGAATGATCGGAGTGGGTGCATACACCCGCTTCTCTTTAAGATCAATTTCTCGAGCTACCATGCTCTCCCTAATCATTTCATCCTCTAGGAAGACAGCGTGTCTCGTTTCCACAAACTTTATATGTCTGTTAGGACAATAGAAACGAAAACCTTTTAACTTTTCTGGGTAGCCAATGAAATGGCAACTCACTATTTTGGGATCTAGCTTCCCAATGTTTAGGTTAAAAACTTTAGCCTCAGCAGGGCTCCCCCACACATGCAAGTGGTTAAGTGAGGGTACTCTTCCTGTCCACAACTCATACGGTGTTTTGGGCACCGACTTACTTGGTACTCTATTTAGAATATAAATGACGGTTTTTAACGCCTCCATCCACAGACTCATCGGTAAAGTGGAGTAACTTATCATACTACGCACCATATCCATCAGGGTACGGTTACGCCTTTCAGCTACTCTATTCTGCTGAGGTTCGCCGGTGTTGAATACTAGGCGACTATACTATTCTCCTATAAGAACCTTGCAAAAGGTTTAGGAACTTGTCCATATGGGGTATGCCGACCGTAGTACTCTCCCCCATGGTCAGACCTGACTATCTTAATCTTTAAATCATGCTGATTTTCAACTTCTGCTTTAAATATTTTGAATTTATCTAACGCTTCTGTTCTTTCTTTAATTGGATAAATGTAGCCAAACCAAGAGTAATCGTCTGTGAATGTTATGAATGAATCACAACCATCCACACTTTTCATAGAAAAAGGACCACATATGTCTGTGTGAATAATCTGTAGAATTCCTACGCTTCGTTTGGCATCTTTCTTAATTTTCTTTACATACTTTCTTTTTATGTAATCTCTACATTGTTCTAAATCTAAGAGCTCTAATGGAGGAAGAATATTATTCTTAACTAGTCTTTCTATTCTCCTCCTCGAAATATGGTCTAAACAACAGTGCCATAATTTTGACAACGCATCGTAAGCTTTTTTTCGTTTTCTGTTTCCATTGTTCGATGAGAATACATTTTCATTCACATCACATACGGAATTCACATTTTCACGAAGTGATAACAAATAAAGCTCGTCTTGTCGGAAGGCAAGACCAACACATTTATTATTAAACAATATCTAACATTTGCTATTTCTAAAATGACAATCATAACCATCATGGTCCAACTTTGATACACTAATTAAGTTTCTTTGCAAAAAAGGTACATAAAGAACATCTCTAAAAAAAGTATGAAGCCATCAGCAAGCTCTAGCGGAAGATCGCCAACGGCCTCAACATCTGCTTGTACTCCATTTGCGACTTTAATGAAACTTTCGCTTCTTTGCAAAGTTCTCATCGAACGGAATCCCTGTAATGAATTAGCAACATGAATAGTTGCACCTGAATCAATCCACCAAGTAGATTTTGAAAACTTTACATACAAGGATTCATTTACAAATGTAATGATGTTCTCACCTTTATTTTTCATAATCATCTTTAAGAAATCAGGACAATTCTTTTTATAATGTCTCGTCTTCTTGCAGTGGAGACACTGGTCTTTAGCCACTGGGAATTGCTGGTTCTGAGACTGTTGCATGAGACTTTTTCTAGATGACTTGGAGGAAGAGCTGTTATTATAGTTCTTTTTCTTATCTTTTAGGTAGTTGACAGAATTACCTTGTGAAACTTTTATTCTTTTCTCCTCCTGCACACACATGGCTATGAGCTTTTCTAAATCCTATTTTTCAGGCTGTATGTTGTAATTAACAACAAAGGTGTCAAATTCTTTGGGCAAAGAAGCAAAAATCAAATGAATAAGAAACTCATCCTTGAGTGCCAAATTCATTAGTTTGAGCTTAGATGTCAGATTGCTCATTCTTAGTATGTGCTCTCTAATGCCACTGCCGCCACCAGAGTACGTTTCTGTAACCAGCTGCTTGATCAGTTGGGTTGCATATGTCTTTGAAGAGCCAGTGAACTGACTCTTTATTCTATCTAGGTACTCTGTGACCGTGTCACAATCTGGAATTGAGCCCATAATAGTAGGCTCAATCGTGTTCTTTATCACTGCCAAACACTTCTTGTTGGCAGTGACCCATTTCCTATGCTCAAAGTCATAGGACATCTTTACGGGAGCAAAATCCCGCTCTCTGTTCTGCCATGCCGCATCAGTCTCATCTGTCTCCCTCACCGGTGCCACAGGTTCTCTGGGACACGGTGTGGTGACAACCCAATCCACCTCAGCGAGGATAAAATCCAGGTCTATCTTTTTCTTCCACTCAATATAGTTATCACCTTTTAGAGTGGGGATCTCTTTTATACAACTCATCAAGTTGTATCCTTCTGAAAACACAATTCAAATAGTGTGAGAACAGAAATAACAACAATAATTGCATGCCTTAGTTTAACGTTGGTCAAAATTAAAACATACAATTATTTTATACATTAAATCTACATCACCGTTGGGCAGAAATAGAAATAATGCATAATCATTAAAATTATAATATTGCTATTAACAACGTTGGTCAGAAAATAACAATATCATAATCAACTCATATTTATCTCTTGACTCTTAAAATCAAATTCTCCTGTTGGTTCGAATTTAATTAAAAGTCCGTAATTACTTTAAATACGCAGCGGAAAATTTAACATCCAATAATCATTTTCCTATTTTCCAGAAGCAACTTTACTATTTACTGAACAAAATTATTGTTGGATAAATTTTGTACAGAAAATTATCACAAAAATTCAATTCAAATTGATCAAATTGTTTTCTGGAAAATAAGAAAAATCAAAACTGTGACTTTACTATTTATTTGGCCATTTTGGCCCGATCCAGCAATCAGTGTGCGCGGCCCAGCGAATGCGGCCCATGGCCTGTTCACGCGCGCGCGCGCCAGCGCACCCGACCCAGCTACCCGCGGCCCAGCCACGCGCGCCAGCTCTCCCGGCCCAGCTGCCCGCGGCCCAGCCGTGCGCTCCAGCGCTCCCCCACACCCAGGCCGCAACCTGGGCCTGGGCCGGGAATTCGGCCTCGCGCCCTTTCCCGCCTGGGCTGCGGCGCTGGCCCGATCATCTCCGTCCGTCCATCCAGATCGAACGGTGGAGCGCGCAGCTCGGGGCATCAAAAACCCCGGCCGACCGCGCCTCCCTCAACCCTAGCTTCATTTTCATTCGTATACTCTCTCTCTCTTCGCCTCACTGCTCCCCCCCTCTCTCCTCAGTCAAACGCCGAGCGAGCGACAATGGCGAAGCAGCGAGGTCCCGGCGCCGTCGCCGGCCCCCTCGTCAGCGTGCGCGCTCCCCAGCGGGTGAGCGCACCGCCATCGAGCGGCCTGGCCGCGACGCCCCTGTGGCCGGATCCCGGTGAGCCGTGCCCCCTTCGGTCGGCCTTTCTTTTCCCCGCGCGCCGACGTGACTACCGTGTCGCGCAGACGCCGAGGTAGGCCATCCTCTTTCCTCTTTCTTTTGATTGATTGGTTTGTTCGGATTTGACCCGATTTGACGATTAGGGTTAGGGTTTGCTTTTCTGATTTGAAATCGGTTCTTTTCCCTTCTCAGTCAGTCACCGAGCGGTCGCCGGATCCCGGCACGGTTCTTTTTGTTTCTCAGTCAGTCACCGAGCAGTCGCCGGATCCCGGCACGGTTCTTTTTGTTTCTCAGTCAGTCCCCTTCCTGGGTTAGGGTTAGGGTTTGGATGTCGAGACCATGTCTCAATCTGTTCGCACTTTTCCCGTACGCGATTGAGGATTAGGGTTCGATTTCTTTCTTTCCCCGATCCAGATCTACCGCTAGAAAAAAAGGCTCTGGTACCATTGTTGCATTATATGGATCGACTAGGGTAGATCTAGGCCGGTTTGCTGTTGAACATGATGAACTAGAACAAGCAGAGAGTGAGAGATAGGGTAGAGGTGCTGGTGTTGAACCTGAGCCTTCGGATGAAGTCGCAGTTGAGCTGGCCATCGCTGGTTCGTTGATGAAGACAGCACACGGGCAGCGACGGGTGGAGTAGAGGTTGCACGGACGTCGATGCAGTGCAGACGGGGCGTAGCAGTGACGACGGTGAGGGTCAGCGGAGCTTCCCGTCGCTGGCTGCGCGCCCTCTTAGATCGGTCTAGGGTTTGTCGGTGGGTTTTGCGGCTCACGGCGAACCTCGTGCTTTGAGCCGTCGGCCCCCACCTCTTTATATAGCGCAGTGCGACGGGGGGCCACCAACCATGTAGGGTTGGGCGCCCCCGATCAGGGCCCGTGACCAAGGCCCAATAGGCCGTTGGGCTTATTGGTTGGGAGATCAATCTAACACGACCCGGCGCTGCTCCGGCCCGGCCGCCTCGACCAGCTCATCTACATTCCCCTGCCAGACGAGGCCTCGCGGCACCAGATCTTAAAGGCCTGCCTCAGGAAGTCCCCCGTGGCCAAGAACGTCGACCTCGGCGCAGTGGCCAGGTTCACGGCGGGGTTCAGAGGCGCGGACATCACGAAGATCTGCCAGAGGGCGTGCAAGTACGCCATCCGGGAGAACATTGAGAAGGACATCGAGCGAGAGAGGAAGGCCAAGGAAAAGCCAGGGAATATGGAGGTGGACTGCGCCGACGAGCCTGCGCAGATCGGGGCCGCGCACTTCGAGGAGTCCATGAGGCATGCGCGGAGGCGCATCAGCGACGCTGACATCCGAAAGTACTAGGCGTTCGCGCAGACGCTGCAGCAGTCGAGGGGATTCGGCAGCGAGTTCCGCTTCCCCAAGCGGACCCAGCAGGCGGCAGAAGCAGAGGCGGCAGCCAATGCCGACGCCGAGGAGGATGATCTTTACAGCTGATCCTTGTATAGTGGAGGTCCAGCTTAGTATTTTCGTTTTTCTGATCTGACGCTGAAGCTTCAAGGACCCATTTCCGTTGAGTTAATTAACAATATTATAAAATGTAAAACTGCCATGCAGATGCAGGCGAGTTATCAGGATCCCTCGTTATTTTTGAAACGCACAGAGGTTTCTGTGCAGGCGACGTTTTCTCATTGTAGTAAAAAGAAAGAAAACCACGCGGCAATTAAGGAAGTCATGATTGCAATTAGGCGACGTTTTCTTTTTTTGAGCACTATGTACCGTCTGTATATAAACTCACCCAATACAAGCCGGCCATCACTTAGTTGCACGAATGACAGGTGTGGGGGTTCGGGGTGCATGATGATCATCTTGTTCCTCGCTGCATGGGCGACGGTAGTGTGTATGTTACATCCGACCATCTCTTATGTTTATCTTTATATAATTGTCTGTGTGTGTATAATACACACTACGTGCTGATGAACAAATCTTCCCGATGCAGCCGGTCGTCCTCACCTACTCGAGGTCAGAACTGCAACAACAGATGAGAGCAAGGTCACGCTGGTATTTTGTGAAAAGAGGTACTGTTATACGGAGCCACATGACTGTTTGCTGATAAGCCATGACTGAAAGTACTGTTGGTTGATTTATTGTGAGAGAAAAACATTGTTCGTTGGCTGAAAAAAAAACGGCTTATAAGACAAACGAACAGGACGGCTACTGTTACCTGCCGAAACGGTTGTGCTACAACACGTGGAGTGAGTGCAGGGTAGCGTGCCCACGTTGCAATCCCAAGTGCCCGGCACAGTCTCCCTCTCCCCTCGAATCAACCATTGCATATGCATCGGTATTGTGATCAAAATGTGAATGATTACAGTAGAATAATAAGCAAGCAAGCTCTGTAATATATGTGCCGCTCGTTCTCCCATCCTTATTTGATTTGTGTTACTTTTGGATTCTCAAGTGTCATGGACTTGTTTAGTTTATATTTCGCAAAGTCTAATAAGCGAGCATGCGACCCATCTTCATCGCGCTCGTCTCCTCACCGCGCGCTTCTTCTTCTTCCTCTGCCACTCCCTCCCCCACCCTCCACCATCGCCCTGCGCGCCCGTGCCCTCTCTCCCTCTCTTATTCCCCAACTCTGGCGGGCTTAGAAGAGATGGGGCTCGGGGGAGACAGACCGTCCAGGCAGTGGGGGCGGCGAGAGGGCTGCGTTAGGGTTCTTGCGGCGGCGGAAGCAGTTGGGCCAGGCCGGGGAGGGCGCGACGATGGCCATGGTGGGGGCCGCCGGCGGGAGGGGAGAGGGGAAGAAAGAGGCCGCCGCGAGCGTGGTAGGGTCTTGTCGAAGCTCCGCGGCCGCGGACATCCGCAAGTACCAGGCGTTCGCGCAGATGCTGCAGCAATCGAGGGGATTCGGCGGTGAGTTCCAATTCCCCAAGTGGCCCTAGCAGGCGGTAGAAGCAGATGCGGCGCCCAATGCCAACGATGAGGATGATGATCTTTACAGCCCATTTTCTTCTGCTCTTTGTAGTATTATTTTATGCTTATTTTTGTTTTTTTCTGTAACACATTGATGTTAGCGGTGTCGTTTTTCATTACAATGTGGAGCATTTATTTCATGTAATTAAATAATTTCCATTACGTAAAATTCAGAGTTCGCACGTGTGTTTCTGTTTCTGATCTGACGTTGAAGCTTCTAGGACCCATTTCTGTCCAGTTAGAGTGTGTTTGGAGGACAAGGATGGATGGCATCCATGGATTTCTAGATATGGTTATCCATGCTCGCTGTTTGGTTGAATAGAAGGGACACGCCATTTTTTGTTTGATTGGATAGATATTTGTCGGATGGGACGAGACGGACGCGCCATCTTTCTGATTGGTTGGATAGATGAGGATTGATAAGTTGATGATGTCATGCAGGACCCACTTTTCATTTATTTAATTTATCCAAAATATAATCGTGTGAGATCTTGTTTTGTAGATTTAATCGTAACAAATACAACTATGTAATCATATCATAAATCAGATAAACATTTTAGTAAATAAAATTGTTTGAAGGTTGTTTGCATTCGTTAATTACTGTTGCCATGTCAGCAACAACCACGCGATCCAAGTTGGATGAGCAAATCCGGTTTTGGTGTCCGTTTGCTCCAACGTCTTATGAGAATGTTCTCTCTTTTTTATATCCCTATCCAACTCGGTCCGTGCGATCAAACACTGCATATACATTATTCATTACAATGTAGAGCATTTATTTCATTGTAAATAAATAATTTCCGTTACATAAAATTCAGAGCATTTATTTCATTGTAAATAAATCATTTCCGTTACATAAAATTCAGAGCATTTATTTCATTGTAAATAAATTATTTCCGTTACGTAAAATTCAGAGCATTTATTTCATTTTAAATAAACAATTTCCGTTTCGTAAAATTCAGAGCTCGAAACGGCAACCCACGTGTACGTGTATAAGCCCACCCAGCGGGCGACGTTTTCATTTGTAAATAAATAATGATTTCCTTGTGTGCGGCCATCTCCTCCCCTTGCAGCCTGACTACGTACGATTCACAATCCAATATGAACGACAGATGTGGAGGTTTGGGGTGCACGATGATCATCTTGTTCCTCGCTGCATCGTCGACGACGGTACTGTGTAAGTAACATCTAACCATCTCTTATTTTTTATATATTTCATTGTCCGTGCGTGTATAATAATATGAACAAATCTTGCTGGTGCAGCTGGTCGTCTTCACCTGCTCGAGGTCAAAACTGCAGGGACAAGGAGTGACGCTACAACACTAGATGAGAGCAAGGTGACGCTGGTATTTTGCGAAAAGAGGTACGGCTGTGATTCGGAGGTCCCTAAATGCTACTGTTGCCTAACGACAAACAAGTGCTACTTGGAGCAGAGTAAGTGCAGGGCGGCGTGCCTTAGATGCAATCCCAAGTGCCCGGCATAGTCTCCCTCTCCCCTCGAATCGACATGCATTATTGCCGCGTGCAGTTGGTATTGTGATTAACGTGAATGATTACAGTAATAAGCAAGCTCTGTAGTACGTGCCGCCTGTTCTTCCATCTTTATTTACTACGAACATGTCAGTGCGTTGCAACCGAAAAAAAATATTTGGAATTTGAATATGTTGTGTACGACCACCAAAAGATAGTTGAAATTTAAGTGTGTTGAGTACAACTACCAAAAATGATATTGAGTGACAATGCTCAACATGTTAAATGGGAATGGGGAAACAGGTCATCGACCCTGTGATAGGCGTCTTTCAAAAAAAAGTGGCGCATCCCACGCCGTCGTCGGCCCGTTCGGCTCGCTGAAACTTGGTTGAAAATAGTTGAAAATGGCTGAAAAAACACTATCCTAGCTGAAATGTTGATAGAGAAAAACACTGTTCCGACTAAAAAAAAGAAGCCAAACAAATCGAATATAAGATAAGCCGAACGGAGCCATCCTATCAAATCATACTCCTATCAAATCATACAAATCTTCAGTTTTTGACACCGCTTCTCACTGTTCTATTGTTTCCAACTGTTCAACGCCTCATCACAGCCTTCCGTCCCTTTACTTCGAGCACATCAGCCGTGCACACGTCTTCCTTCCTCCAGAAACCTCTCCTTCACTTTCCCTGCCTCGCATGGCTTGGCCAGCGCCGTCGAATTGATAGCGTCCCTGGTCCTGTCCCCCGGCGGTGGTCCGCTCTGTGACCGGCTCGGGTGGCAGCCGCCGGAGACGCACGCGCACACACTGGACAGTACTGGCGGCGGCGCGGCTCCCTGGTTGTGGCCACCGGCCACCTCGCGCATGGACAGTACGGCCAAGGTCGAGTTCGTCGTCGTCTTAATAAGGTAAGTAAATGGCGCCTTTGGTTTCTACAAGTCAGGTGACTTATTAAGTCAGGTGACTGAAAACCAGTGATTTATAAGTTATATATATTTGGTTGTAGATAATTTATAAGCTGTGGGCCTCACGCAGAAAAGGATGGCTTATAAATTTTAAGCAGAGATAAACTAACTTAAAACTTATAAACAGGAGTAACTTATAAGTTAATGGTGTTTGACAAAATAAGTCACTTATTTCACTTTCTAAGTAGGGAGGTAGATGCTCTTCGTTCACCGCACGACCTTTCCATCAACGGTTCCGATCGGTTACTGTTTTACTGTTCCAGCGCCCCTGCCTTATATCCTTCCGCCGGCCGCAGCCTCCTTCCTCGGCTCCCTCTTCCGGGTGCCGCAGCCTCAGCTGCTCCGCGAGCGCTTCATCGGCCTCATCTCCCTCTCCTCCCTCCGCCCTGGCGAGTGGCGACGTCAGCCTCCGCACCCCCGTCCGATGGAAAAGGCACGCCTGGCGTCGGCGGCCGGACGCGGAGACCCCAGCCGCGCTGATCGCTCGAGGTCCGGCGCGGCCGCGTGGACCAGGTGCTCCAGTTGCTTCCCTCTGGTTCTTCCTCTTCTCCCGTCCTCGATTTGCTTTCCACCGATTCTCAATCATCCCCCGCACCTCGCCCCCTCCGCTCCCGGCCGCCGCCCAGCCGTCATCTTCGTCGACGAGCCCGTTCGCTCCTCCCCTTCACAGATACTGCACAGCACCGTCATCACTGGATCTGCCTAAGGCGACGAGGAGTGGGGCAGCGGTGGAGGAGCAACGGCCGCTGTTGGCCTGCGCACGGGGATGGCGTGCGTACTCACCCCACTCGACTGGCGACGTGGTGAGTCCTCCGTCGACAGGTTGGATCCAGAGGCCCTCTCTCTGACCCCTTTTCTTTCACCACGCCGTCACCCTGCAATTTCTCCTATGGCTGTGTTTCCTTTTCAGGCACGCACGTGTGTCTCCTTGGTCGGTACACAGCAGATGATGCCAAGGCAGACTGAGGCAGGTATGCATCCGATTTCCAGTCTGTTTGTTCACAGTTGCCTGTATGAAATTGTACTACATGTCTTATTAATATCAAGCTTTTGGTTTATATATAGAGAGACGCAGCAAAGAACTACGACATTGAACATTTTATGGACATGGCCAGCAAAGGACCAACGATGTTCCTTTTTTTGGTTGACTGTTGTATGTTTCAAGGTAAACAATAAGGGCCAGTCCCTATCCAAATGTGTAAATTTAGTTTTCTGCTCAACCCTGTGGGTAATTCCATGCCTTACTTACCAATATATTTTATATACAGGAATGTCGATGCTAGAGTGATCACCGTTATGTACATGGTTCTCATATTTTTGAAATCATCGCTTTGCAGAATAGTCAGATGATGGTAAAATTGTTTCGCTATTGCAGGTTTAGTGCTGCATAGCCTTTTCCCATTCTTCTTATCTTTTTTACGCCCAATTCATACATAATACTGGTTAGTAATAACAGGTATGAAGTCGAAGAAAGTATGTAAAAGATAAATTTTCTTGAGTATGTATACACTTACTGTTTTGTGAACTGTTGTTGTTCTGAACACTATTCATTTATTTACATCAATAGGGAAAACTGGTACAGCTACATATACATTCATTACAAAAAAAATAAGAAAACCATATTTTAGATTAAACCACACTCTTTACTGTTTCTCGCCAAAAAAATATATTGGTCAGTGACACCATTAGTCATACAACCTGCAGTGCTGGGATTCTTTCTGATTACCTCAACACAATCTGCAGGTATGTTCTTGCCATTGATTGAGTGCTGGCACTGGCAGTAAAGCCTCAGGTTGTAAAACTAGCTCTCTTTGCTCCAACAAGAAAAGAAATAGTAGGTGCCCCTGTCAACACTATCATCTATGTCGAGGATGGCACCTGGATGAACTGAAAGCATTGACATTACATATCAGCTTGAACATATTGTATATGTTCCTTACCACCTCTGCCAGTTCATTGCCATAGATTTGCTAACCAAAATTAATCATCTTTTCCCACTATTCTTGTGCCGGCAATTACGTATGTAATTTTATTGGTACCTGCCCAACCCCACAGATATTATAGATGTAATTTTATGCCTACCATCCCAACCCCAAAATAATAATTATGCTCTATCCCACTTCTAAATCTCTTTCACTGCCCCAAAAAAAGATGTACACCACTAGGTGTACCCATCCCAGTAGCCATCAAGGCACTGTGTCATTTTTTCATAGTCTATAGCAGAAAGATACTAAACAAACCTAAGCTATTACCAGTTGCATACACCGCACAGTAGTTTAAACAAAAAAACTTATTACGAGACCGGCAATGCCATTCGAAGTCTAATTTTGTTTCTAGACAGTAGTAGTTATTCCACTCATTTAGTCAGATGTTGGATTGCATCAAAAAGTGCATGCCGACATTGATTGAAGAGTCTCTTCATTAAATTATTTGTGCTTTTAACATATTATATTCTCTTTCCAAGTTATATTCTATGCTAATGCACTAATCACTAAGACTCTTACTATGCACCTTAAATTAAATAGACGAACTGTCCTTTTCTGACATTCTTCTTCCTATATGTTTGTAGATACCAGACCATGATTTTGTTATTCATGCTCATTCACGACAGTCTTGCGCCTTTTACATCTAAAGCTTTGCTTCCTACAACAAAATGTGGTGCCCAGAATAGGCCCAGTATATCTATGCAGTATCCCAATTGTTGTGGTATGCATTCTCTATTTAGTTTCCTACATCTGCAGTTACTATCAGCCTGTTCTAGCTTCCACAAAGTACCATGCTCCTGTGCAGTTTACTTCTCATTCCATATGGTCAGCTCTGGTTCTGGGTGTATAATTTTATTCTTAGATTTTTGTTTTACGTTCTCTTCTCAGTTTATTTTAGTTCAGGTAATTGTACTATCATAATATGTTATCTTCATAAGCCTGTCGATGCTTTGATAGTTCCAATAGGGGAAAAATACAGTGCAATAGTCTCTGCATCGAAAAATAGGCCCTGTTTCTCTCAATTTTCTTTGAACTTCTGATATCTTTATCTCTTGAATAAGTCCAGCTAAATATTAGTTACTCTATAATTTCCATCTTCCTACAGAGTGGCTGTACTGCTTAGCTTCTGAATGCATTTACCATGCAATAGTCTCCGAATCGAAAAGTAGGTCCTATTTTCTGTCAATTTCCTTTGAATTTTTTACATCTTTATCTCTTAAATAAGTCCAGCTAAATGTTAGTTACTAAAAAGGGCATACCCAGTGCAGAGAGCTCCCGCTCTGTGCGGGGTCTGGGGAAGGGTGTCAGTGGCAAGCCTTACCCTCGCCTGTGCAATGCAAGGAGACCGCGACTCGAACCCGGGACCTTCCGGTCACAGGCGGTAAGACTCTACCGCTTGCACCTGGCCCGCCCTTCTAAATGTTAGTTACTACATAATACAAAATTGCTGTATTGCTTAACTTCTGAATACATTTTTCATTGCCTCCATACCCATGGATGGTCCTCAAACATTTCATGATTTCAATCATGTATGCCGTGTGTTTTACTATTGCCAAACCAAGTACCAACTTTTACATGGTGGTCTTTTTTGTAAAGGTGTTGCACAGCTAATTAATTTGGAAAAAAAGTAGATCCATATGTTGAAGTGCATGAAGAGAAAGAAGACTGCACTATATGGTGTTCAAGAACAACTCAAATGTCAGCTACGCGATTCAGCTTTCCTGGATTACAAGAATAAAGATGCCTGGACCATGGGTGCCTACCAAATGTGAAGTGTAACATTCATTTCGTTTATATATAGTTGTGTCTAATTACAGGCAGATTTGCTAATTCTGTAAAGAACAGATGAACAATCTACCCTCATTTTCTTATGATCTTTGTACTTATGTTTAAATCTATCACTTATGGTGCCATTACACAATCATTCTCTTAGGAAGGATCTATGTAATATAAGCGTGTGTAGCAGGCAGATACAAACCATCCCGCAGCGAAGCGCGGGGTACCGACTAGTATAGAAAATTGCTGTTGAAAAAAAAATCAAACACAAAGGCTTTCTTTGCTTACATAGTTACGTCATATGCCAGTATAGTTCTGTACAATCATACAAACGCAAACCCAATTAGGCACTCACTCGGTTAGGAGAGAAATGACCACCAGTCAGAAGAAAAACCAAAACCGTATATGCAAAGTTTACAGATCAGTTCAATGTCATAGTTGGGAGCCGTTGCTCTCTCGATTCAGCACTGGCAGGTCAATGTCCACTACTTCGACGTGCACTATCAGCTTCGCGAAGTCATCGACGGAGAACAGTATGCTGCGATCAGATATGTAATCCCTGATGAGGAATGAGGATAGAAGAGCACAAGAGGGCAACACACGAGGAAAACTACTGAAGATAGGTAACCAGTGGCGGATGCACGATGCGGGATAAGGGGGGCTAAAACAATGGAGATGTTGATTTGCATGAAGATTTAATGGTGAAATCAAGCTTTTACTACAGTGATTAGGCTTGAAATCAAAAAATTAGGGGGGTCTGGAGCCCCCCCAGCCCCCCCCCCTGTGGATCCGCCGCTGGTATCAACCTATGGAAAAACAATTTATACTTTTAGTTAAGAATATACAACCTCATACTACTTTCTCTAACAAACAATAATGACTGAAATTTACTTTTGCACAATTCACTGCTACAACTGGCAGATCAGTAATCAATTATTTTTAGTCACCAAGGATAGATATAGTTGATCGGGCAAGAATGTCCTTACTATCAAACAAAATCCTACTATTTTTAGTCTCCTACCTTTACGACTTATCTTTACAACCTCTCCTAAAGATCATATAAATTAAAAATAATATACAGCAAAGGATTTGGCATCGATTAAGCTATTGGATGATAGTATCATAGTATAAAGCACATATACCTGGGACCGGGATATGGAGGCGTCGCACCGCGTTAGCTGAGACGGTGTGTGATCCTTGGCTGATGAAGAACCAACCTGCAATTGGTGATGGCCAAGGCAGGCAGGAGGCTGTGTTCAGCGTTAGCTGAGACCCAACTATGATCCTTGGCTGATGAAGAACCAGCCGACGAGGCAGGCTGGGCAACCATGTTCGCTGCGGCAGCCATGTCCCTTGGGCTTTCTATGCAGAACTGAAATTTCTATGTATTGAATGGTACATCTATAAGCTTCATAGAGATACTTACACTTACATCATGAAGAATAGCAATCTTTAAGACTCTGTTTAGTTCCATTTGCCATGGCAAAAGTTTAGGCCCTAAACTTTTGAACTTAAACACCCCCCCCCCCCCCCCCCTTTTGCTCCACCTGTTTAGATCCATTTGCCCAAAACATGGGTTAAAAGTGCTGGGCAAAAGTTTTGCCAAAGGAAATAAACAAGGCCTAAGTGGTAGTTGTTGACAAGTTATTCCACAAGTATGTACTGAGAGGACTTCAGAGTTCTTCTAAGAATAGATTCAAATGTAATTGTCTTTTGCAGGTTAGTATCTATCATCCAATCCTGCCATTAGCAAGTAATTACATAGATATATTATACAATGTCTTTTTTAAATATGCCTTACTTCCCAAACAAAACCGTAGGTTGAATTAAACTTCATACCACTATGTCGTATGTGCATACACAGGACATTTAGGACCCGTTTGGCATGGCTCCAACTCTGGATGGAGCTGCTCCACTCTAGAACTTTAGGTGGAGCCAGCTCTGGGTGGAGTTGGAACTGTTTGATAGAGGTGTTTGGCTGGGAGGGTGTCCCCAGCTCCAAAAAAGAGGAGTTCGAGGGTAGATTGCCATTCTTGCCCTGTTTATGTGGGTCCCACTGTCAGTGACTAATCTATTTTCTTTTTCCCCCCTCTTTTCCTCTCCGTTTCTTCTCTGTCAGCGGCGACCACGGGCACGCCGCGCTCGTCTATCCCCTTCGCCTCCTTCTCCTGCTCCGACAAGCTGGACCGCATCGCTGACTGGACCAGCAACCCGCCGGGCCCCGCGGCGTTTGCCGCCGCTCGGGACGCCGTCTTCGACTTCGCGGGGCTCGATGACTCCATCGGGCTCGCGTCCGCGGACGACTCGTCCTTCCGCCTCGTCGACGGCAAGCCGCCGCCGCGGCACCCGCGGTTCGGCCCCCGCTGGCGCTTCCAGCAACGGCCCCAGCTCCCGCAGCGCCGCGACGAGGAGGTTGAGGCTCGGCGTCGCGAGGCCGAGAAGGAGCGCGCTCGCCGCGACCGCCACTGGCAGTAGAACCGCCACACGAACCACCAGTTCAACCGCGGCGGGCCCTCCTCCTCGTCCGCCAAGCCGTCCGTTGACATCCAGCCCGAGTGGTCGGTGAAGGAGCAGATCCCTTTCTCCTCCTTCTCCAAGCTCTCATGACCGAGCCCGAGGATCTCCTCGTCTGTGGCGCAGTCGAGTTCTACGACCGGACCTATGACCGCGTCACTCCCAGGTCGGAGCGTCGCCTCGAGCGCTGGAGAGAGGTAGAGGGCTCGGGGAGGGCAGAGGCGGCGGCGACGTGCTACTGCGGAGCTCAGGCGTGTTTTTGTAAGGCGAGGCGAGGGGGAGGGCTCGGTCGCAGAGGAGCTCGGCGGCCACCCATGGCGGCGGGGGAGGAAGACGACGGCGCGGGAGGGAGGGAGTCACTGCGCGGGGGTCTCGGAGAAATAGAATCGAATCGTTTTTCTGTGTAATCAGTGACAGTGGTGGGTAATTTCCCACCAACTCCACAAGAAGGTTCATATTGAGTGGTTTTGGAGCTGCAAAAGAGGTGCTCCAAAACTCCACCTCCATTTGTACTACAGCTCCGTAGAGTTTCGGAGTTGGGGTGTTTGGCTGAATTTTTTTATAGAGTTGTTGGAGTTTAGGAGTGAAGCCATGCCAAACAGGCCCTTAATAGGTAAAATAATTAGAGCATGAATTCGAGTTTTGGATACTTACTTGACAATATCTCTTCTGGCTTTCCAAAAGGAAAAAGTCTACTTATCCTCCCACCTTTCATACTTGGTCTACTTCACCCCCAACTATGAAACCGTCTGTTTTACCCCCTGAACTTTCTAAAACCGTCTATTTTACCTCCTGGGCGGTTTTTTGACAGCGGTTTTGCTACAGTAACAGCGTGTCTGCTATAGTAACGGTGAGTTTGCGACAGTTTCGGTGGTTTTGAATTTTTTTTTTATTTATTTTCGGTGAATTTTTGAAAAATCGTAGTAAATCATATAAAAATCATAAAAGGGAAAATCTAATTTTATTGGACTCCACATGAGTAGATCTACATAATGAATATATAATACGGTATGCTTTAGTATAATTTTTTTTGTAGCTTTAGATTAATTGGAAAATCTAATTTTGTCTGTAATTATTTTTTTTTAGCTTTAGACAAAATTAGATTTTCCAATTAGACTCGCTGTTACTGTAGCAAAACCGCTGTCAAAAAACCGCACAGGGAGTAAAATAGACGGTTTTAGAAAGTTCAGGGGGTAAAACAGACGGTTTCATAGTTGAGGGGTGAAGTAGACTAAGTATAAAAGGTGGGGGGTTAAGTAGATTTTTTCCCTTTCCAAAAATGCTTGGGACCAATAGCACTGACAACATCATCTGAAGAAATCTCAAGTTCAGGTAGAGATTCCACCAAGGAATCAGACAAATCATCGTTTTGCTCCAGACCATGATGTGGCATGTTTCTCTCTCACCTGTCTCTCTTAAGCCATGTTCCAACAGATCAGAATCACCAGTTACCTCCGTCTGGAAAGGAGCACGCGCAGAGATGGAGTATGAGAGAGGGAAGTCTACCCCGGGCACGACAGGGGGGGGGGGGGGGGGGCGGGGGGGCGTAGATCAGGAGGGGAGGCGATGCAGATCGGGATCGGGAAAGGAAGCACCGATCGGCACTGGGGCGCACAAGTGAATCTCGGGAGCAGAGAACTGCTGCAGTTTGCAGAGGCGACGGCCCAGATGTGGGGATTCGAAAGAGCCAGCGTTGGTGCCCGGCGCGGCCGGAGGGAGCTATGCTGGGCGGCGCGGCATGGCGTGATGGCTGCGAGCGAGACAAGGTTTGCGGCGATTGGCGAAGCCCACCCCATGTGCGCTGTGCGCATCATGAAAGCAATCAGCTGCCATGCAGCATCGATCAAATGACTCGCTAATAATGCTCGTCCTTTAAGCCTGACGAGACAGCTGAGTGATCGTGATCGTGATCGCCAGGTAACACAACGTCTATAACTAACAGCAAGACTAATAATACTGTCGGTACCGGGCTGCAAAGATCTCTACAGCCTTATCTCATCTATCTATATACCTGTTCGCTTTGCTTATAAGCTATACTTTTTCAGTCAACGAATAATATTTTTCTCTCACAACAAATTAGCCAAGCAAATAGAGCAATAGTAGTCAACTCTTCACTATTAATACATGGTCTACTTGTCTTTCTTACAAACTTTATTGATTCTTACGTCTAAGCCAACTGTAAGCTTACAATTTGCTTCTTTTATCTCTTCTCTTCTCCACCTCAGTATCCAACCGATTTACAGCATGATATCATACTTCTCTAAGCTGGATGATGCCTGGATGCATGCAGCTCCGGACCCCCAACAAGCTGGCCCGTGTGCTGTTTTAAATTTCTAATTCGTTTGAGATCCTCTGTAGAGCCTATCCACCGTCTCTTTCAGCATCAACTTGTTCGGCTCGACTTGTTTCGGCTTGTTTCAGCTTATTCTCTCTCACAAAATACTATTGAATTAGCTGAAACCAGCCAGAACAAGCCAGTACACAGTAGTTTTGTGTACCAGCCGAATAGACTCACATACTAAAGTTGTAGCTGTCATTGTAGTTAAGTTTTTTTTATCTAAAATCGTATAGATGCCTAAATATTCGTTTGAAGTTATCAAATTTTGAAATTCAAAGTTTCAATTCTTTTCAAGTGACCTCAAACGTTGATATTATCTATACGAAAGTTGTAAATCTCGACACAATCTAATAGCTTTGTAGTTTATTTAACATTGTTTAAAGCTTGAAAGATTGATTTTAAGTTGTCATATTATGAATTAAATTTTTTAAAAATTTTCAAACGGCCTCGGATGAAGATACATTCTATACAAAATATGTGAAGCTCGGCGGGATCTAAAACATATTAGTTGGATTTTTTTCCCCAGATCGCTAAGGAGTCCAAATATCTTCATAATATATGATATGGCAAAAATCAACGGGAGTAGTATAGTTTTATAATTTTTATTTAGACAAATATTTTTGCAAAAAATGAATTTAAAAAATGTAAAAAGTCACCGAGATGGACGGCATGAGCGCCAAGAAGACGACCGTTCGGACATCATCGACCCGGCGCTGCTCCAGCCCGGCAGCCTCGACCAGCTTATCTATATTCCCCTGCCAGACGAGGCCTCGCGGCACCGGATCTTCAAGGCCTGCCTGAGGAAGTGCCCCGTGGCCAAGAACGTCAACCTCGGCGCGCTGGCCAGGTTCACAGCGGGCTTCAGCGGCGCGGACATCACGGAGATCTGCCAGAGGGCGTGCAAGTACTCCGAGAAGGACCTCGACGAGTAGCCGGGCAATATGGAGGTGGACTGCGCCGACGAGCTGGCGCAGATCGGGGAGGAAGGCTAAGGAGAAGCGTGCGGTTCCAGCGGGAGAGGAAGGCTAAGGTGCTGATTAGTTCCCAGATTTTTGCAAAAAAATTCAAGATTTTCCGTCACATTGAATCTTTGACGCATGCATGAAGCATTAAATATAAATAAAAAATAAAACTAATTACACAGTTTAGGCGAAATTCACGAGACAAATCTTTTAAGTCTAATTAGACTATGATTAGATACTAATTGCCAAATAACAACGAAAATGCTACCGTACCATTTCGCCAAAAATTTCGCCAACTAAATGAGTAATAAGGAGAAACCGGGCAATATGGAGGTGGACTGCGCCGACGAGCTGGCGCAGATCGGGGCCAAACACTTTGAGGAGGAGCGTCAGCGCCGCGGACATCCGAAAAGTAGCATGCGTTCGCACAGACGCTGCAGCAGTCGAGGGGATTCGGCTGCGAGTTCCGGTTCCCCGAGCGGCCGCAGCAGGTGGCAGAAGCAGATGCGACGGCCAATGTCGACTCTGAGGACGATGATCTTTACAGCTGATCCTTGTGTATTAGTATTAGTATTATTATTGGAGGTTCTGCTTATTTTCGTTTTTCTGTAACACATTGCTGTTAGCGTTGTCGTTATTTCTGATCGGAAGCTTCAAGGACCCATTTCCGTCGAGATAATTAATAATATTAAAATGTAGACCTCGTTATTTTTGAAACGCAGAAGAGGTTTCTGTGCAGGCGACGTTTTCTCATGTCAAAAGAAAGAAAAACCACGCCGCAATTAAGGAAGTCATGATTGCAATTAGGCGACATTTTACTATGTTACCGTGCGTATATAAACTCACCCAATACACAAGCGCTAAGCTCCCGTTTGCAGGCTGACTCCTGTTGTGCCATTCACGACGATCCAATATGAATGACAGGTGTGGAGGTTCGGGGTGCATGATGATCATCTTGTTCCTCGCTGCATTGTCGACGACAGTACTGTGTATGTTACTGCTGACCATTTCTTATGTTTATCCTTAAAATGATTGTCTTTGTGTGTATAATACACACTACGCGCTGATGAACAATTCTTTCCGATGCAGCCGGTCGTCCTCACCTGCTCGAGGTCAGAACTGCAAGGACAAAGGCTAATGCCACAGCACCCGCAGATGAGAGCAAGGTGATTAACGTGAATGATTACAGTAAATAAGCGAGCTCTGTAATATGTGCCTCCCGTTCTTCCATCTTTATTTAATTTGTGTTGCTTTTGGATTCTAGTAGTGTCATGCATGGCCTTGTGCCTCTTGTTTAATTTATTTTTTCTCCCGATTGGAGCTGCTTCAATGATATTTATGGCCTTGTGAAAGATTCAATGATATTGCGTCGTTATTATAAGTCACGAACTCACGATGTTGCATAAATAATTTCCATCACATAAAATTCAGATCTCACACGTGTGTTTCTGATCTGACGCTGATCGAAGCTTCTCTCAACTCTCCATAGCCTATTCTTGTGGAGACACTAAACATATATGATTCAATCAGCTCTTATGTGACTTGCTGGAGGCTGATTCGGCATGTCGATGATATATACAACCTTGACAAACAGTAATTAAGTTGTCCGCTTGTATAAGTTGATGCTACCTAGACTTCAATAGAGTAACAGCTTAGTAAGATTGCACTGCTTATAAATTATTTTCATACAAGAACGTCAATTACCGAAGTGCAAATCCATGCCAATCGTAATGGAAGCATAAAAAAAATCACAGAATTCGCAAAAAAAAAAAAAAATCACAGTAACAATCTATCTTTCTTTTATACTAAAAAGTCATAACCTTTTTATATGAAGTCCGATGATCACAAACTTTATATTAAAATTTAGAGATGTGATCTACAACTTTTTTTTATTTGAGATCTTTTAGAGACTCAAATGTTTGTTTTAGGTTATAACATTTTGATTTTATTTTTTCAAACCACCTTGGATATTGTCATAGTTTATACCAAAGTTGCAGTTATCACTGTGATCTACAACTTATAGTTAAGTTTCTTTTACCTAAGATTGATTAGAGGCCTAAATATTCATTTTTCTTATATTTTAAAAGTCATTTTAAAAAAAAAATTAATGGCCGCAGATGTTGATATTATCTATATACCAAAGTTGTAATGCGTTTGAAATATTGAAAGAGAATTTCGGGGGAAAAAAGGGAGCAAAAGTTAACTTGGGCTTAACTTCTGAACCTTGATTGGGCCCTGCTGTCTTGCGCTAGGTGGATATAATGTCCCGAGCAGAGGCGGTACGCGAGGGCCTGGCAGGCCAGCAACACATATGCCAAATTGCCAATAGGATAAGTCGATATTGTCTCCTAGGCTTTGTTTTGTAACCATTCGTAATCTTCTACAACTAAAAAGAACAAAGCGTTAATATCTTTTAGTGCGACATTTATTTTGGTTCATTCATCTACCCACCCCGTGCGATACTCCGTGTGATAGAAAAAGAAACTACCATCCCTGCGATCCCTGCCTGCTTTGAAGAAAACAAATCGATCACCTGAGGCCACATGTATGAAAGAAAATAATCATGCATGGAAGGAAACAATAATCATTTAATCTTTTTTTAAATAGTGGTCTTCATTTTGGAGCCATTCATGCAATTTAATAATGGTTGAGCTAGGCTTGCGAGAACTTACTCTTAGCACTTCAATGGGTGTCTTGATTAAGTTCTACAGTTGGCAAAAATTGATGGTGCTGATAAAATTGACAATCCTGTAACTCTGCAGTACCTTTCTTTTTTTCAAAAAGGAGGGCAAATGCTACTTATGGTCGAATCCATGTTCTTTTTATTGTTTTGATTTGATACCCACAGCCCACATGTTAACTTTCAGGTGTGTTTGTAAAGAATCAAAGGGAGTTGGCCTAATGCCAATCTTTTTTGTCGTCTTTTTCATTCTTTATATTTATATTAGGTAGCGTGTCCGTGCGTTGCTACCGGATAACTAACAATTTATACTAAAAACACACGGATCGCACGATAAGATAACAATACTGTAAAAATTAAATACCAACGTTAAAGTGACATTTAATCCAAAAAGCAAAGTTTATGAATTTAACACAGTCACGGAGTGCGCGACGTCGCAGGCTCACAAACTCTACTTTATAGACTTTTTCGTGATGCGGCTAATATAATGTTTTATATTAGCAGGAAGAAATCTTCGATATCTATTTTTTTATTGTAATCCATTTATCTGGACAATGTTTGAGGTGAGGGCACGGTTACAGTTTTTAGTAGCTTTACGATATTGTCTGAAGTTATGAGATGATTGATGTCTTGCAATGATCCTTTTATTAATTTAGTTTTCTATCTATGTTTAATTATTTATTCAGTCTATTTTATAGGCACGCCGGTAGATAATGGATGATAAAATTCAAGCATCCATAATTTATCTCTTTGACTTTGAGCATGTGTTTTGTTTTTATTTTTAATTGATATATTGTCCTTTTGTTTTTACCGTAGCGTTAGCACGGGCATGCATGAAAAACAAAGATGTCTTTACATTGCAGAAATCTTTCAAAAAGATCATGCATAGATTATTCTTGTATTGAATAATATATATATATATATACAATCACCTAAATATTCTAATTTAAACTACAAAATTTTGAATTATGATACGAGGTAAGACATGCAAACAGATATTTCAAAACTACCTGTAGAGTCCAAAGAACTTAATAAATAAATCCTTCTGGAGGCAATATAAATTCTTCCTAATCTTTCATTTGGTGTAGTTAATGTTATCATAGTACCCGCATGTATTCATGGGAAATAAATCGTGGACACTTTTTGGTGTGACATTTTAACATGAGTCCATTGTCCTGCCAATATCTTTGAGGCATATCACATAAAGAATGAGAGTCCTGTTATAAGATTGCTCACAAGAGACTCAAAATTATATTTGATCATGGTAATGTTGAATTGCTTTGCATCAAAAGCATCGGCAATGATAAACGGAGACATATGTTTTAGTATGCATTGTGGAGGAAAACTCAACCTTGGTCCTCTCAGTAGCTTTTCTAAGCCTTTGCAGTGTTAACTTGTCCTTACTCAGATAGTCAAGAGGTCCACCATAAAATTACGCACCACTAAAAAAAATACCACCATTGGTTGCCTTGACCTGAAAAATATGTCGAAATTAAGAATTACAACACCTAATTCAATATCTTGTAACAGGCACTTAAGTGGATACCTTATTCTATAATATATGTCTGTGTGGAATAGTCCTAAAGCCACACATATTTATACGGTGAGTATAACATGCTTTGTTTTAAAATTTTATGAGATTTTTTAAGACACGCAGTATTATCTATGTGACAGGCACTAATATTTACATATATACTCGAACCTGTGTGTACAGGATTATATGATGATACAGCAGAACTTATTCATGGATTTATTGGTGTAGAAAAGAACTGGATATCGAAGAATTCTTTCTGCCGATATAAAATATTATCTTAGCCATATCACGAAAAAGTCTATACAGTAGAGTTTGTGAGCCTGCGACGCCGCGCCCTCCGTAACTGTATTAATTTCACGAACGTCGGTATTTAATTTAACAGTATTGTTATCTTATCATACGAACCGTGTGTTTTTAGTACAAAAGATTTTGTTGTTCCATAGCAACGCCCGAACACGCTACCTAGTAATAATTAAGGGCTAAAATTAGCCAGTGAGGATTAAAATAAACTTTGTAACTATTAATTAACAAGTGGAGACAAGTAGTTTATTTGTTGGTGAAAGAGTGCTGATAGGAGCATGTTTGGTTTGTGGCGTCAAGTGATCCGAAATCATCCGATTTTATCGGTCTGTTCGTTGGTTGGTTTCAGGGCTGATAAACCCGATCAGTGCTGGTTTGTTGTGAAAGAAAAACACTATTGACTGACTAATAAACCTTGACTAAAACCAACAAACAAATAGTGAAAATGCCATTTGGTTCGTAACATGGAGCCGCACCATCCGCCGTCATATGGTTCCACTTAGCATTAATTAAAGGCAATCGTCCTGTTTAGTTGCACCCAAAACGTCAAATTTTTCAAGATTCTTCGTCACATCGAATCTTTGGACGTATGCATGAAATATTAAATATAAATAAAAAATAAAACTAATTACACAGTTTAAACGAAATCCACGAGACGAATCTTTTAAGCCTAATTAGACTATGATTGAACACTAATTGCTAAATAACAACGAAAACGCTACAGTAGCGTTTTGCCAAAACTTTTGGCATCCAAACTGGCCTGTAATGGACCAGGCCATTCCAAAAAAAAGGGTCGGATGAGCACATTCCAGACTGGGTCATGCCGCACGGGCCGAACTTTTTACTATTTGGCTCATTTTTTTCGAAAGTTTCTCTCAAATAGACCCCTGGCGGAAACAATTCTAGAAATGGACCCTTGGCTCGGCGCCAGAGTGACTGGCGCCGAGCTCGGCGCCACGGTCACTGGCACCGAGGTCCTGGGCACGGGAAAATGGCCTGCCAGGGGCTCGGCGCCAGAGTGACTGGCGTCGAGCTTGGCGCCAGTCTGAATGGCACCGAGCCACCTGCATTTAACCCAGCCTGCACTTCTTCTTCGAGCGTTCTTCCTCTTATTTCTCCTCCGTCTCGGGTTTTTTTCTCGCCACTTCACCCTACCTCACAATCACCGGCAATTTTATATGTCCATCTCACGATAAATTTAGGGACTTAGCCAAAAGTCAGCTCGGGGAAGAAGTGCAGGCTGGGTTAAATGCAGGTGTCTCGGCGCCATTCACTATGGCGCCGAGCTCGGCGCCGGTCACTCTGGCGCCGAGCCCCTGGCAAGCCATTTTCCCGTGCCCAGGACCTTGGCGCCAGTGACCGTGGCGCCGAGCTCGGCGCCTGTCGACGAAATATGGTCGGCAGTCCACCGAGGGGGGTGCCCGTGGTGGTAGATTATCGGTAGGATGCGTGTAATCAGGAACCAGATGGTGACACAAGGCGCAGAGACAGCGATTTAGACAGGTTCGGGCCGTCTGGTCGACGTAATACCCTACGTCCTGTGTCTTTGGTGTATTGTATTGAGATGTATATAGATTAACCTCTATGGATCTATCCCTGAGGGGGACCCCTGCCTCTCCTTATATACTCTGAAGAGACAAGGTTATAAGTAAAGTATCCAATTTGGTACTATTACAATATCTAGTACAACTTGTAATCTTGCTATGCACGCCTTGATCTTACGGGCCAGGCCACCTCGGATGGTGCGGCCCATGTACCATCTTGTGGTACCCGGGGGTATATCCCCCACAGCTAGTCCCCGAGCGCCATGTATTCTGATGCGACACGCCATTTCAACCTTCTCCGAACAGTGAGGCTTGAGTTCTTGACATCTCCGACCACCGTTGTCGCCGGAGAAGGAGGTTGTCCGAAGAATGTATGGTGCTCTTAAGAAAAAAGAAATAGATTTCCGTCCCAGGAAGTGTGCCCACTTGTATTTCTGAAAAGAAATGTAAGTGCGTCTTGAAGCGTAGCATCTTTGATCATCAGAGGCGTAGTGGTCGAAAAACAAGCACATTCACCGCAAGGTGAAGTGTGCCCACTTAGTCCCCGAGCCTGGTAGTAGGTGACTTAGGCACGTGGTGCCAGGGTCTAAAAAGAATTCCCAGTTAAATTGAGAACCCAATCGTCGTACAGGTGATACGAGATGCACCGATAGGTGCATCGTATCGATGTAGTCCCCGAGCTTGCTGGAAGGCGAGGTATGAGCCTTGTAGCAAGGTCCAAGAAAAAATATCCCAACTGTATGCGAGTTGCCTGTCGCATGTAGTCGAGACGCAAAGTCCCCGAGCCGTGGTCGGAGAGTGATCGAGGCAGTCCCCGAGCACAGGTCGAGGAGCGATCGACGAAGTCCCCGAGACGTGGTCGGAGCTCAGCGGAGCTGCTCGAGATGTGATCGACGTGGTCGGAGCTCGGAGTGGTCTGGCGAGAAGTCCCAGAGCACGGAGTGGTCTGGCGAGTCCTCAAGCATGAGCGTGGTCTGGCCAGAGTCCCCGAGCACGAGCGTGGTCTGGCCAGAGTCCTCGAGCACCGTAGTGGTCTTGGCGAACCCTGAAGCATGAGCTCGCTGATCGAACTGTGTTCCTGAAAAATAAACACCGAGAGCGGTAATACATGATGGTGTATGAAATATATTGACCTCTCTATAGGAGGTGAAGTAAACACTTGGTTGGCGATGAATTATACTTGGTGTAATATTCGAAAAATAACATTAGCTGTTTTTAGCCCTTTTGTTATGTAGAGGCGTAGCGCGATGTATTAACCTGTCCTGAAGAATGCGCCTGCCCTGGGCTGACCAACATCTCGTAGCGCGAGGTACGGAACGCTGCCGCGCGTAGAGTGCCAGTGTTACCAGGGAGCGACTGCCGACTACCCGTAGCGTAGAGGGCGGACTCTCATGCACGCGTGGGGTGGAGCCGGAGACAGTGCTGGCTCTGGGATTCTCAAGCAGGAAGGAAAACGTATCGGCGAACCGTTGTAAAAACTTATACATGTTTTGGACTGTATGTATGGAGAAAATTCGACGCGGAGCGCACCCTAAGGGTGGTCAGCGGAGGTGTACGATGATCGAAGAAATTTTCAATTAAAAATAATACTTAGCTTTATTGATGACCGGTGGGTGTAGTCGGTGTGTTGCGATGTTCGAGAGATGGCTTGACGTGTCGTTGGCGATAAAGTTGTCCAGTCCTCGAGCCTTTTGACCTGTCGTCATGACTGTGGTCGCGATTGTCATAGCGCCATTCTTCGCGGCGATCATCATTGCGACGTAGTCTTGTGGTCGAGGTGGTCGAAGCTCGGCGGAGCTGCTCGGGACGTGGTCGTCGTGGTCGTGGTCGGAGCTTGGCGGAGCCGCTTGGGATGTGGTCGGCGTGGTCTGGTGGTCGAAGTGGTCGGAGCTCAACGGAGCTGCTCGGGACGTGGTCGAAGACATAGATGAGCTGTGGACGTTCTGCATACTTGTCGTCGAGGCACTATGCCCCTTCGACGTTGCCTGTTCGTTAGCTTGCAATGTATGCCTTGCTCCCCGTCATGCATGAATACGTGCAAATCATCATAGCGTGCGTGGTCATCCTCATGCTTGTTCGAATTACACTTTGGCATCGAGTTTGATGCTCTCACAAACGAGCTAAGGCTTGCCGACCACATGCGTGCCATCAATGCATGATAACGCAGAACGACGATGAGCGCAGTTGGATTCCGATCAGCTGCTGGAGAATTGCTCCATGGATGACATACGTGCATATGCATGCATTGCTTCAATCTGGTTAGCCTGCATGGTCCTGTACAGCATGTATATTCTTCCTTGTTTGCTGGTTGAAACGATGTCGGACGATGACAGACTTTAGCCCTGCTTCCGATCGAGTTGAGTACATACTCCCCTTCCCGTCTTGTTTTAGAGGCATGATCGGATACGTGTCCGAGCTATTCGCCCTACTCGATTGGCTTCCCTTTTGCTTCGTCGATCTCACGATTCGGAGTTGAACTCAGCGAAATTCCCAGCGAGCTAGAGCAGATTGGTTTGGCTTCTGGAGCCTTCACGTCGGTTCCCGGTTGGTGCTTGCCGATTCGAACTAGCCATCTGTTGGGCCACATCTTTCCATCGTGCATGAATACATGCAAATCTTCATGGCCTTTACGCTTCTGTAGATCGGATCGTAGAGCCGCGGACAGTGTTGGCAAACGGGGCCTGCAGTAAGCTGTCGATGTGCTGACAAGGCGTGGGACCACGATAAGCAGTCGATGATGAGGGCCGGCACGAGTGTCAATGTCGTCGGAGGCCAGGTCGCCATGGATGATGTTGATGTTGATCTTGAGATCCCATCTGGTTCGCCATAGATCAGCGCGCACGATCCCCTAAAGGGGATCCCCTACCTGGCGCGCCACTGTCGACGAAATATGGTCGGCAGTCCACCGAGGGGGGTGCCCGTGGTGGTAGATTATCGGTAGGATGCGTGTAATCAGGAACCAGATGGTGACACAAGGCGCAGAGACAGCGATTTAGACAGGTTCGGGCCGTCTGGTCGACGTAATACCCTACGTCCTGTGTCTTTGGTGTATTGTATTGAGATGTATATAGATTAACCTCTATGGATCTATCCCTGAGGGGGACCCCTGCCTCTCCTTATATACTCTGAAGAGACAAGGTTATAAGTAAAGTATCCAATTTGGTACTATTACAATATCTAGTACAACTTGTAATCTTGCTATGCACGCCTTGATCTTACGGGCCAGGCCACCTCGGATGGTGCGGCCCATGTACCATCTTGTGGTACCCGGGGGTATATCCCCCACAGCGCCAGTCACTCTGGCGCCGAGCCAAGGGTCCATTTCTGAAATTGTTTCCGCCAGGGGTCTATTTGAGAGAAACTTTCGAAAAAGGGCCAAATAGTAAAAAATTCGCCCGCACGGGATCAACCTCCAATCCGAACACGCTATAATAGTTCGTATCCATCTTAAACCAACTATCTATTATCATATGAATTTAAATAATACGCCTTTCAGCTACTCACTACAGTAACTATTAGCATTATTGCATACAGACATTACCTTAGTCCATTGAAAGCTATAACTATCCCCTATTTGCCATTCAAAAATATAGTTTTTCTTCGTTGCCATTGATATAGATTTCTTTTTCCTTATATGCCATTACTGCTATTTTTGGGAGAGTCAAGAGCTAACGCTGTTAAAACTCCGTTCGATAGCACCTGCTCTGGCCTTTCTTTTACCCCTAGCGCCGCTGTCTGTTAGGCACAACACCCATTCCTTGATCTGTGTCAACGCATCAGCCATCAGGCCATTAGCCCGTGCGATGCCAGCGCCCGTCAATTGACGTTGGACCCACACCGCATCAACCAGTCCCAGCTGGATAAAGAGTGGGGACCACGCAGGCATGCAACCATGCAGACCTAGATGGAACTCAGGTCCGCTGCTCGCCGCTCTTCAACCTGGTTGTTGTCTGGTGTCTGCTTCTCAGGGCCTGGCCAATATCAGGGATGCCCGCGCTATCTGCGTCATGGACGAACTAGGGTCACGGGCTACGCAACAACTTCTCACCGTCTGCATGCAGCATGTCCTCGCCCGTCTGCGAGTGGAGCCTCTCCCCCAAGCACGATGTGTGTGGCCTACTGACCTTCAATGTCTGCAGAGTGCAGATCTGTTTCCCTCGTCCTCGTCTGTGGTCTGCTTGTCGAGATGGAAGTAACTCCTCCGTGTCCTCATCTTCTTGGAAGGCAGCATGTTATTAAATAAATGGTTCCTCGCCTTTAACTCTGATGGAAAATCAGTCCCGGACAAACTAAAGTTTCAATAAGTTTAGGTCTGAAATTATTGTCTTGTTCTTTTTTGGTAAATGTGAAAGATGAATAGCTCTAGTTGTATTTGACAGTACGAAAAAAAATCTTATACAATGCATGTAATGGCAGCAAAGGGAAGTAGGCAAAATTACTTCATTGCATTTAGAGGGCAAATTTGTCTTTTCAGTGTCACTTAACAGTCATCTAACATGCATGTGACAGCAATGGCACATAGGGGATGCAAAATTCAAACTAATGGCCTCGTTTGGCTTGCTGAAATTTGATTGAAACTGGCTGAAAAACACTGTTTTGGCTGAATTGTTGTGAAAGAAAAATACTGTTCTGCTTAAAAAACAAGCCGGATATGGAGTAAGCCGAACGGGGGAAGGAAACTTACATTTTTCAATGGCATATAAGGGATTGATATAGATTTTGATGGCATTCAAGGGATTTTCTCTTAGAACAAGGTATGCTGGGGTTTTAGCCTGAAGACGCCGGTGAACTGCTAAAGCCAAGGCAATCTCGTCTCGCGTCCAACAACTTTTGGGCTGGGCCGTTGTGCGTCGTGACGGCTAGTGCCTACACGGGCTTAAATGGCGCCGAACCAAATCTGATCCAACGGTCAGTGCGGCCGCGTCTGGAGTGACAAAGTGAGGCCAACACGGCATTTCTTCGGTTTATATGCAGAAGAAATCCCCATCTTCTTCCACCTCTCGTGACGCAGCCGCCAGGTCTCGAGTCTCACGCTCGGAGCGCCGCCGCCGCCCGTATCCACCACCGCTGGTTCCCCTTCCTTCCTCCTCTATCATATCGCCGGAGGCCGAAAAGAGCGGTGATTCATCGTTTTTAATAAGTTTTTTTTTTCAGTAGATCGAGTTCCTAGGGTTAGGGTCTCTCTACGTCAAGTTTCTTGGTTTTAGGATTTATTTCCTCATCCTCCTTTCCGGCAACAGTGAGATGGTAGGAAGGAATCGTTTTATCCATGGTGGCTCTGTTGAAGATGAGGACGACAAATATGACGTCAACATCCTCACCAGTATGACATGAAGACTTTTATTTACAGACGGCGACATCGATCAAGACGGAGATGGTGTCGCCATCATGGAATAATTTTCTCCGATCTCTTCTCCGTTTTATCATGGTTAGATCTGGCCACGATGAAGGACTAGAGAGATTAAGTTTTAGATCGGTCTTCCTCATTCTTCGGTGGCATAAAGAAGAAGAAAGAAGACACCAGAAAAAAGAAGTTTCTCAACTCCGCCTACATGAATGTTGGCCGTTGTTCGTTGGGCATATGTTCTCAGGCCTTTTATCGAGTGTTTGTCTGTGCGGTCATCCATACTATAAAGCGTCGTATATGTTTGATTTTGAGATCTGGAGCTCCTCACAGCGTGAATACAATTTAGATGAAAAATATTTTCTGGATATTTATATAATCGAGAGTGCTTGTAACATGTTGATCCCAGCTATTATCTAATATAATTCTTCTTTCGTAAAAAAAAAGCATTTCTTCGGCTTTAGTGATCTTTCACGATCGCCGTCCAATTCCAATTGGGTGGTCGGTCCATGCTGCTTCTTCCACGGACTGTCTTCCAATATCGATCTCCTCCAAGTTCTCTTCTGGAAATCGAAATCGAAGAGGACGGCTATCTTCCAAGACATAGAGAAGGAATCATATGACCAATCCCTGATCCAATGGATGCTGCATTATATATAGGGGCTTTTGTCTTTCTGAGAGCCGTGTTGTGTTGGAATGCGGGATGTTCCTTTTCTTATTAGGCAATGAAATACTAAAATAAATACTCTTTTTTGTCCAAATTATAAGTCATTAGAAAAGATGCCCACGCGTTGAAACGAGACTTTATAACATGCTATGTGGTCCTAAGACCCATAATTAGGTAGCTATCTTGTTGGATTTAATTGGGCTTTGGTCCACCGTTGTTTTGATTAAATCATAATGCCCATAATATATGCTAGCTATAATAAAGAACTAGTCATGTATTTGCTAAAAAAAAGAATTAGTCATGTATGAGAAATCGACTGAAGATTGACTTATTAGCTCTTTGGCTCGCTCACTTGCAGCAGAGGTGTAGTACATATCTCCCACATGTGACCAATAACAGCATATACAAGTATGTTCCGTATACTGTTAAGTTATAAGTGAACTATGCCTAAATTATAATTATCAGAATAGCCACCGGTTTCTTTCCTTGGTACCAGATATTAGGCTGTTTATATTTCCAATTATAGTCTCTGTAGCACAGCCTTTTCTTATTTTCAGTTGTGTTAGTTCAAAATTCTAAAGCGTCGATCAGAAAAACAAAAATAACCAAGACTAAGGGATTGTCACTTTGTTTTCACCCGGAATCCGATATAAACGAAGCCAAATATTTAATTATTATTATATAATTAAAAGTAAAAAAATAATAATCTATTAACATATACTAGAATGATGCTTTTATTTTCATTTCTTTATCGATGTGGTATTCTTTTTGGCGAATTAAGCGAGTAACAAAAACTGCACAAGAAAATCACCACTAGTGGTCTATAATATAATGATCATCTTTATCTGTAACTTAAATCAACTAGGTATGCGGTGGCAGATGATTTTTGACCGTACCTAAATGAATAAGACGCTAAATCTTTCATATTTGGCATTATGAACGAAGTGAGGCCAACACGGCATTTCGGTTCATCTTTCATGATCACCTTCCAATTCCAATGGGCGGTCCAAACTTCTTCTCTTCTTCCAACCAAGAAGCTCATCAGTAGCTACCACGTGTCTATACATCCCCCATGCAATGCAAGTTTCCTTCTAGAAATAGAGGTCGAAGAGGACGCACAACAAAGCAACACTGACCAATCCTTGATCAAATGAATGCTGCATTACGTCTTCAGACTTTGGTCTTTCCAAGAGCCGTCCTACAGACTTGCTTCCTCCGTCACCTATGGCGATTTGTTTATTCAGGTTTGTCAGGCAACAACTGATTGTACCAACCCAAAGCAAAGCAAAGCATGCATGATCACACCGCGCAAAGGCCGTTGCCACAATTAGCATTCTGACGCGTATATTTAAACAATGCAATGGTGGATCCAGATTTTTTTGCTGCGTGGGATGGATGGATGGATGGATCGGGAAAGTTCTGGTGCTGCAACTGTCCAACGATGCATGCAGCACGAGTGCGAGAGTTATCTATGCATATAACGAGCATTGTGGTGGGGTCAGGTCGTCCTCTCTCAGTCTCCCCGATTGCATTGTACTCCTAGCTAGTTACGTAGCAGATAGGGATGGACGAGCTATAGCTAGCCACACAGCCCTTCACAGGCTCACACAGGCAGCCAGCGGTTCATGTTCGTTCATGAGATGAGCTCCTCTCTGGCCTCACAGTGCAAAGTGAAAGAGATGGAACTCTTTTGGAACAGCTTTGTAGAGCTAATAAAGTTCACTTGACTTAATTGGCTGGTGCGTAGTAGAGACAGACTGACAGAGAAATGGGTTCTGCTCATCTGCCATTGATTTCTCTGCCACCAGTTTTAGTTAGGAGGAAAGTAAATGTCTTGACATAAAATGTGGTGTTAATTGGCTTTTTATTCCCATCAGAATACCTACACTAGATTCGTGTAGAAAGAAACAAAAATGTCTACTAGCCAACATGAAAAATGAAATGGGAAAGATATTTCTTTTGGTCACAGAGGTGAATGTTTTTTTTTTTATTTTTAACACTTTTTATAAACTAATTTTAAATCTGACACTGTTTTTTTTTCAAAACTAACATTTTTTGCCACGCCTATTGCCATGGCGCGGCGAAACGTCTGTGCCGCGCCATGCATGGTGGCGCGACGGAAGGCTGACGTGGCGACGACCGGGGCTGCTGACCGGTGACATGGCAGGGTCTGCCGCGCCAAGTACCACGGCGCGACAGGACCTGGACGCAGACAAAAGATCAGCTGCTGTCGGTGAGGATCGGCAGCGACACTACCATGGACCCCGGCTTCGCGTCGCAGCTGAAAGGCACCTGCAGCTCCGACCCCAACGCCTTCACCTTCCTCGAGCCCTCGCGCGGTGGGCTCCGAGCAGGTGCTCTAAGCTAGTCCGACATGAGGTCGCGCAGCATGATCGACTACTACGCGTCCAACTAGGGTGCCTTCTTCGGCGATGATCAAGCTCAGGAGGATCGGGGTCAAGACGCCGGCCACCGGCGGCGAGATACGCCGGGACTGCTGGTTCCCGAACTAGTTGCTAGTTAATCTCGTCGGCAGTGCTGCCGCGACGCATTGAAACGAATATGAAGCAAATAAATGAAGTCCGTGCACAAGTTAACAAGCTGCCACATAACATTTCCATTGGTTCGACATAACATAACTAACTAAGCCTGCAAGTTTCGGACGACAATATTTGTTTGACCTAACAAACTAAGACCCAAGAGTGTAAAGATCCCTCGGACGCCTCTGTCTCTTCGGATTTGTTGGCAACACATTGGGAGTGTAGCCAACGTCGGTGTGGTCGCGTTGCCGGTGCGTATGGCTCATACCATGCAAGTATATGATATGCACGATTACTTATAATCTTTATGATTGTTAGTTCATGGAGCCTACGTATTTAAAGAAACTACCTTTGTTACTACCTGTGAGGCTCCTTAGGTACTAAGCGGTCCACCTAGCTGAGACATGTCAATCTCGTCCTGCGGCCAATCGTCCCACTGGTGGTGTTGCCTGCGGAAGCCCGGGGGGTCGTCGTCGTCGTCATCGTCGTCCTCGGTTGCAGGGTCCTTCCCGACGCTATGATGTGGTGGTGTACGCACTGCGGAAGTGGTATCTGTCACCGACTGAGAAGAGCCGACTGATGTCCTCAAAGAGCCAGAAGACGTGCCACCCGACCGTGCCGGGATTGCCAGTTCCACCCAAGGAGTGTCCATGCAGCTCAGCTTCTGAGCTAGCTTCCTGCAGCTCCGCTTCACCTTCTGCATAAATAGACGTTAAAGTTAGTGTATTTCCCAAACGCATATACACTAAAGATACATTTTTAGAACGGACAAATTTATGTTTACCTCTACAAAAGCCTCGAGAACGCCTGGGCCCTGCCCTCTAGACTCGTGAAGACGAAACGCTGCTTCGTTGAACATCCTTGACAATTGTGTTGTCTGGGTACAGAAACGCGGTTGGACAGTTTTAGTACACATACTTAATACTAAATGGATAACAAATTATACCATTCGAGTATCTTACCACGTATCCTTGAAGTGGGGCTCTCTATAGTTGTGTCCTCCCTAGTGGCAACGTCGTATATATCTTCGATCACATCTTCCTCTGAGTCCTCGTCAATCGCCTCCTCAGTGTACGGGGGCTTGATATGTGTCCTCGTAGACCTGTGAAGCCACCGCAGGTACTCGTCGAAGGTGTGTTGGTCGTGTGGGGGACCCGCATGGACCGACTATCGTTCCCTGTTCTGCCACAAGTGGATGTACGTGTTGTGTGTCACACGCCAATCCTTGGTCTTGTATCTCTCCCTATGGTCATACCTGCAACAAAACGATGTTAGTTGTACTACACACACCTCTAAATTGTAGCTTTGTTATTAATCGATAACGCACCTGTGCAATTCTTGGTTGGTAGAGTAAAGCGGTGGTGGGTAGCCTGTCATTCTTCCAAACTGTTTGCAGACCCTGATGGGCAAGTGAATCTCGACCACGTGGAAGAAAATAAGAGAGACATTGCAGCGATACTCTTCTGACTCATCCCTAGTAATAGGACTCAGATAGTACTCAAGCTTCAGAGCATCCCAAGGACACCAATGCACCTGAACATTTCGTAATTGAGTTAGGTTGTGATATAGTGTACATCGAACAAGACACATGTATGATAGTAAAGAGAGCGTAACCTGGTGCTGTGTCAGGACGTCGAGACCGTCCATGTACTCCCTGTACTTATGCCTCGCATTCCCTCTAACTAACTCTGCTTCCATCTAGATATACAGAGCTGTAGGGAGTGTATCCTGTCTGTCGACGAAATATGGTCGGCAGTCTACCTAGGGGTATGCCTAAGGTAGTAGATTATCGACAGACAGATGCGCAAGCTACAAACATGATGGTGACGCAAGACAAACACGAGGTTTTATCTAGGTTCGGCCGCCGTGAAGGCATAATACCTACGTCCTGCGTCTGATTGTATTGCTGTATGTCAATGAGAGATATTTTTTAGAGGGGTCCCCTGCCGCCTTATATAGTCCAGGGGTAGGGTTACAGATCTGGAAACTAATGCTAACCAGTTACAACTGCCATAGGTGGCCGGATAAGGATTCCTATTCTAACCGACCAGGATCTTGCTTGATCTCCAAATCTACCTTGATTCCTTACGCAGGACTCTGAACAGATTGGCCGGGCCACGCGTCGTCTTCTAGTGGGCCAGACCCCCTAGTCCAGGCCGGCCCAAGCCTAGCCGTAAGGGTATAGGGGTTAATACCCCTACACTGCCCGTTTCATTGCTGCATTGAACACGATAATGAATTAGCCATTAATAATTTCATCATATGTAACTGCCTCGAAGAATATAGTGAACCAAAGTACTTATCGGTAAACCAGTATTAAGGGGCCTCTCAACGGGCCATCGTTTCCAACACCAAACCTAGAGTAGGTAGGAGCAACCCCCAAGGTTCGTATATCCTGAGGTGCGACGGCAGGCAACGCATAGCTGTCGATACGTCCATGCTAGGACTGCGCTGCCCTAGCTGTATGCCGTTATGTTCTCCCACGGCTGGGGTAGTACGTCAAGAAAGATCTAACTAATGGTGTTGCCCGAGGCATTTAGAAAGAGGAAAGTACCAAGAAAGTGCTAGAGCCACACTCTAGCGAACCTATCGATCATAGCCTCATCAGCCTGTGGGTCCAAGTAATCGAAGCGCTCTGTGATCTAGGACGATGAAACACCGAAATTTTTCCTGAAATTCACCAAAAAAATGAGACCTGATGGCTGTAGGAAAGCAATGCAAATATTAAATATGCTTAAATTGCTCACTTATTTTTCTTAGAAACCTCGTCGCCCGGTGGAAGAAAGCCAGTGAACTGAGCCACCAGCTCCCTCCAATGATCATTGTCAACTATACCTGTCACTGGAAGTTCCCCCAACCGAAGGCCAAAGATAGCATTTACGTCCTACATGGTCAAGGTCATCTCGCCGTAAGGTAGGTAGAACATGTGGGTCTCAGAGCTCCACCTGTTATAAGAATAGAACGACTGTTAGTTGCCCTCAAATTTGTTATAAGAATGTTTACGTACAAAGAAGACACTCGCACATGTCTATAGCTGTAGTAAGTAGTGCTGGGTCAAGGGGGGAAGACCGTAGTTGACAACACGGACAAACTCGAGGAAGCCGGCACGCCGTATGTACGACGCGCAACGCTCGTCCCACTGTTGCACCCTGGTATGCGTGCGGGGCTTCAAAGGAGGCAAGGCCACCTGTGCGTCGGTGTCACTCAAGATGTGTGCTCGGTGCTGGTCGTCGTACTCCACCTCAAGAAGGGGTACAACGGATGCTGTGTGGGAGGGGACATCCTATTACAAAATTGATAAACAAAGGGTTAGAGTATTCAAATTAACAATATTCAAATTAGCATTATATAGCATTGCAAAATTTAAACTACTTGTTATGCAATACGAACACAATATGAAAGCACATGTATATATTCAAAGTAACATTAACAGACATATTAAACAACTTCACTACGAAAAGAAGCAACTTCTATGTAAGAACCTGCTATCCACCAGTGTTTTTTATTAAATTATTACAATAGCTTGTCTGCATCTGCTAGAGCAGCTCATTATAATTTTAACCTAGTGATGAGTAGCCCAGTATAAGATGAATTGATTGAAAACTATCATGTGTGTCATACTTAGTCCTATACTCTATACTAATATGTCTAAAAATACAAGTTGTCTATTTTTTTCGCACAATACTATGATGGACTCATAGCAGTACGATATCGACGATGTGCATGATTTTGGAGGTTATAGTGCTTTCAATATATGTTTGAGTAAAATAATCATTTGGATTAATATTTCCACGTAAGAAAACAAGCATATAACAATTTAAATCATAAAAACTCAACCAACTAAATTTGTCGCTATATATATGTATGTCTAGTGCACAAAAAACACATAAATAGATTTATATTTCACGTTATTTAATTAGACATTTATTTTCGCTATAATTAATAATACATTGTAAGAAAATTAACAATTAAAGTATATAAATAATAATTCAATGTAAGATAAATTAACAGCTAAAGTATATTTTAAAAAAATCTCTCAATCTAATGGCTAACGATTAATATAAAAGGGTAGTGAAGGTACGAGGGTTTTGATTATAAAGAAATAGGCATCAAATTTCACCTCCACGAGGGTTGAACTGCAGTGAGGGCGTTCGTGTCGCGTCGGCGTGCGTGGCGCGACAGACGCGGCGGTCGGCGCCAGGCGAGGAGGGCGGCGTGCAGGCGCGATGGCGGCGGTGCTGTGGGCGCGGCGGCTGCGGCGCTGCGGGCAGGGAGGGCGGGCGGCTCGCGAGCAGGAGGGAGGGCGGCTCGTGGGCGTTATTTATCTGGTCCTGCCGCGCCGTGGGCTATGGTGCGTCACTGTCGCGCCAAGATCGGTGGGGCGGCAGACCCTGCCACGTCACCGGTCGTGCCCCGATCGTCGCCACGTCAGCCTCCCGCCACACCACCATACATGGCGCGGCACAGGCGTTTCGCCACGCCATGGCAATAGCGCGTGGCCAAAAGTGTTAGTTTTGAAAAAAAAACAGTGTTGGATTTAAAATTATTTTACAAAAAATGTAAAAAATAAAAACACACACACAGAGGTAGCTTGATGAGAGAGATCTCTGCAAGTCCAATTAAATTTAAATAAGAACGGCACCAAAATTTCCAGGTCTCATTACTAACCGAAAATCAGCTATATATATATATGCATGTCACGGGCTATATATGCTATAGTGTTGTCTGAACATTTCCTTGATTGGTTATTACACTTGTGTGATATAAAGCTACGATGCCCAAGTTTATTTGCTCAGTGTAGCTTGCTTGAGCGAGTCGTGGTGTTGAGCCTTTAGGGCATGATATATATGTCTGTGTTTCGTTTGATGCTTAAAAACTTGCCTGACCAGTCATGGCTCCCAGGCGTCTGATTTTGACGCCTAGAACCAGAATTGCTTGCCTTGTTAGCCAATGTCTGGCAAACTTCAAACTAAACAAGCTTTTCAGGCAACATTCTAAGGCGTTGGATGATGCCTGGTCCAACGCCTGGGGTGAGATGATACTGCGGCCTGGCCGGCAGCCCCTGGCCTGGGCAGCAACCAAACACCCCCCTTAGTTATCAAGTTGAACCGACCAAAGTTGTAGGGAGGTGCAGTGCTTATCTCTAGATTTATAAATTCTGGGGTTGATTTTCCGTACAAATCAGGCAGTTTCTATCCTTCTAGTAATTTCTATGGCAATGTTTTAGCCATCCTTTCAAAAAGTTAATTAGGAATAATATTAGAAAGTATTTTTCTTTTGTCTCTTTCATATTTGATTTGAAGGCTCTAGAAGCGCTTAGCCACCAATATTTGTTGTATAAAATACAGAGAACGTGCATGAAGAGGTATCCAAGCTTTCATTTTACCTAAGGGGCTAAGATACTTTAGCTCTATATTTTTTTCTATAATAGCATATCTTCCGTTCTTTCGGCCTTTTATTCTATGATATTTTCTTCAAACCAGATTAATTATATATGTCATGATAAATTGTTATCGCCAGCACAAAGGAAATGATCGCTCAATCAGAAGAAAAGATCGAATCGCTGACGCATGCTGTATCCATTATTCTCCATTTCTAACTTTTGTCTAATTCAATACTAAACAAAATAACACATTATACAACCAGTACGTTTATTATATTTTAAGTGTATAATGCCAGTTCTGCTAGCTGATAGCGGCTTCAACTGCTGGCCGCTTGCCACCTGTCGACATTGCCTTTCATTTTTGCAAGTGTACTAGGATTGCATACGTGTGCGATGGCAAGGACATCTTTCAGCATATGATGCGCACGGAGTATTCCCGGCCAGCAGGTGCTAATTCTTTGATATGCCTGATGAGATTAAGAAAACAAAGCACCAATGCCATTATGAATTAACAATGGCATTAGCACCCACTTAAGCATTAAACTAATCGGCCACACAGACAAGGGACCAATCGTGTTGGGCCCGGGATCTCCCGCACGGGCACGGGTGAGCCGACCGGTCACTGGCGTTCTCGCACACACACTATGGCTGGAGGTAGAAGATGGATGGAGAACAGAGCGCACACACACAACACAAGCACCAGTGTTAGCTGAACCTCTGCAGAGGAGATGACAAAACTGAACTCGCTCAATTTACTTAGTTACAGTGAGAAGCTGTATATACAACTCTACCCATCTAATCCTAATACATAGACATGTCAGGTTGCCATGCTGATACAGTGACTAGATGTGACAGCGGGTCTGACTTTGGCGCCTGCCCCTGCTGTGGCTACAGTGCGTCTGGGGAGCCTTTTGGCGTCTGCCCCTGCCGCGGCTATAGTAAAGCAGCAGGGGAGCCCTTTCGACGTCTGCCCCTGCCGCGCATATAGAGAGAGAGCAACAGATTACTTTATAATTTTTTCCCTAATCCTACTGCTAACCCTAGAACCTCCACCATGCCGATCATCTTCTTCAGCTCCGTGAACCGAAGACGGCCGAGCGTCTTGGTGAGGACATCCGCGAGTTGCCAACCAGTTTCACGAACTCGATGACGATCTGCTCTCCATCGACACAGTCCCTGAGAAAGTGGAACTTGACGTCGATGTGCTTACTCCGATCGTGGAGAACCGGATTCTTTGCGAGGGCGATGGCGGGCTGGTTGTCCACCATCAGTGTCGGTGGGTGAGCTTCCACACTGGTCAGCTCGCCCAGCAGCCGGCGCAGCCACACAGCTTGGCACGCCGCTGTGGCCGCCGCCACGTACTCTACCTCGCACGTGGACAACGCCACCACCTTCTATTTCAGCGACAGCCATGAGATTGGAGCCGACCCGAGAAAGACGAGCACGCCAGAGGTGCTCCGCAGTCCGTCGATGTCCCTCGCCATGTCTGCATCGCTGGACACAGTGGGCCCACTCCTACCGGTCTTAGGGAAGACGATCCCCTGATCCACCGTTTCCTTGACGTAGCGCAGCAGCCACTTCACCGTGGCCTAGTGATCCTCTCGAGGATCCTCCATGAAGCGGCTGACGTAGCCCCTGACGAACGCAATGTCCGGCCTTGTATGGACTAGATAGCGTAGACCGCCGACGATGCTCCGGTAGAGTGTTGCATCTACCTTCGCCGCGGTACTGGTCTTCGTCAGCTTCAGCCGCTCCTCTATCGGAGTCACGTACGGCTTGCACTCAGCCATGCCGCTCCGCTCCAACAGCTTCGAGATGTACGTGTTCTGACCGAGCATGAGCGCATCCTTCCCCTGTCTCACCTCGATGCCGAGGTAGTAGGAGAACGCGCCGAGATCGCTCATTCAAAAATGAGCTGCCATCTCACGCTTGAAGCTGTTGATGTCCTCCGCAAGCGCGCCAGTAATGATCAAGTCGTCCACATACACGCCGACGATGAGCTCCTCCTTCCCCCATCGCCGTGTATAGAGTGTGTGCTTGGTTGCGCACCGCGTGAACCCAAGCTCACCCAGCGTGGTGTCAAGCTTGGCGTTTCACACTCGCAGGGCCTGCCGTAGCCTGTAGAATGCCTTGCACAGTTGGAGCACCCTATGCTCCGCTCCCTTAATGGCGAAACTCGGAGGTTGCCTGACGAAGACCGTCTCCGCCAGCTCACCGTTGAGGAGGGTCGGTTTTACGTCCAAGTGATGGGCGTGTTAGTCCTTCGCTGCTGCCAAAGCCAACAGTAGTCGGACAGACTCCATGCACGCTACCGGCGCAAAGACTTCCTCAAAGTCGATGCCCTCACGCTGGACAAAGCCTCGGGCGACGAGGCGTGCCTTGTGCTTGACAATGGCGCCACGCTCGTCCCGCTTGACATTGTACACCTACTTCAGGCCGATCGAACGGCATCCTGGAGGTGGATCGACGAGCTCCCAAGTCTCGTTTTCCTCGATCACCTTCATCTCCTCCAGCATCGCCTGTCGCCAATTTGCATCGCGCTCGGCCAGCGTGAACGTGGGTCGTTCCTCTGCACTGATGAGAAGCAGCTCTAGGTCATTGAGCAGCTGACCTACCAGGGCTGAGGACCTTATGCCGCCAACGATGTCATCCAGCCTACGGAACCGCACCTCCTCACCATCATGAAAGGCATCCACGAACTCAGTGATGTCGCTTGGAGGTGAGGCGAACTCAATCGGTGTCGATGGAGTCCCCTGTTTCCCCAAAGTGGTTGGCACAGCACCCCCGCTGCAATGCTCAGCACTACTCCTGCACCGCTCGTCACCACTCCTAGAGTGGTTGGCACCACTGCAGGAGTGCTTCGCACTAGTCTTGGAGTAGTTGGCACCACTGCAAGACCTCTCGGCTCTGCTACAGGAGCGTTCGGCACCCGTCCTGAAGTGGTCGGCACCACTGCAGGACCACTCGGCACCACTCCTAGAGTGCTCGGCATCCCTCTTGCCCTCTTGGTGTGCTCGGCACCGCCTCAAGAGTGCTCGGCTCTATTGCTGGAGTGGTTGGCTCCTCCTCTCCAGCGTCTCCACCACCGTGGATGACCAAGTGCTTGACGACAAAAGGTGCTGGTGAAGCCGCCAGCTTCCCCCATGCCCGGACTGTCCCAGTCCTAGGCCACCTTCTTGTCGAACACGATGTCACACGAGACAACCACCTTGCCTCCACGTGGGTCGTAGAGCCGATACGCCTTGGTACCTTCCTTGTAGCCTAGGAGCACCATCGGTGTGCTCCTATCCTCCAGCTTGGTGTGGATCGACTTCGTCTTCTTAACGTGGCCGATGCAGCTGAATGTTCAGAGGAAGGACATGCTCGGCTTGTGCCCATACCAAGCTTTCAACGGCGTCATGCCCTTCAAGGCCTTTGTGGGCGCACGGTTGAGGATGAACACCGCCGTGGTCATCGCCTCACCCCAGAACCTTACCGGCATGCTCTTGGCCTTCATCATGGATCGAGCCATGTCGACCATCGTCTGGTTCCGTCGCTCCACCACGCCATTCTGTTATGGCAAGTACGACACAGTGTGGTGTCGCACCACACCCTGACCCACGCAGTATGCAATGAACTCTACTGAAGTGAATTCGCCACCATGATCAGTCCGCATCACGCGTAGATTCTTGACACTCTCCGCCTCCGCGCGCGCCTTAAACTTCTTGATCGCCTCCACCACCTCGTCCTTGCTCGTCAAGAGTTGCAGCCACATATAGTGACTGCAATCATCCATGAGCAGGAGGAAGTACCGTCGACCACCATTTGTGGCTATCGTGATTGTCTAGCAGAGATCGTCGTGGACGAGCTTGAGAGCATCCGCCGCACGATACTTGGCCGCCTTTGGGAACGGTAGCCTCCTCTGCTTTCTAGCTAGGCAGCTTTCACACAGCTCGCATGCATGCTTGATGTGGGGCAGCCCTCAGACCATCTTCTTCAGCCGACCGAGCACGTCGAAGCTGAGATGGCCAAACTAGGCATGCCACAGCCATGGCTCCTCGATGTGCCATGCTACCAGGCACATCGGCTGCTCCACCTTCAAGTCAAGCAGGTACAGCCGGTTCCGGGACCTTTTCACCTTAGCAAGAAGGTGCTGCTCCCGGTCCCTGATCCTGAGGACGCCATCCTTAATCAGTACCTCGCTGCCACGCTCATCTAGCTGGCCAATGCTGATGGTGCTTGAACGCAGCTGCAGAATATAATATACATCCGTCAGCGCGCGGTGCTTGCCGTTCTGACACCTGAAGATGATGGTGCCATGCCCTCAGATCATCACCCTTGAGCCGTCACCGAACTTTACCATGCCGGTCACGTTGGCGTTGAGCTCGGAGAAGGCTTCCTTACAGCCCATAATGTGGTTGCTGCCGTCGGAGTCTAGGTACCACCGCTGCTTCTGCTCGCTGCCCACATGTCTGTGGTGGACTTGGGCGCATAGTTCGTCGAGGTTGACAGCCTTCAGAGCCTTGCCGTGCCCTTCCACCGCCATCACCTCTCCCTTCTCCTTTGCCTCAATGTCGTGCAGTGCATAGAACATCGTCATCAGGAGAGTGGCCTCATCATCCTCATCAGCCCGCGCTAAATGAGCCTCAACCTTCTGCTCCTACTTGCGATTTGGGCACTCCTTTGCCCAATGGTCTTCCCGCAGTGCTGGCAGACGTTGGAGTCGACCTTCTTCTTCTTCTTCCCCGAAGAAGCCTTGTCGCGAAGCTTGCCATTGTCACCGCGGCTAGAGGAGACTTCCCCGAACTTCTTCTCCTTCATCCGGGCAGCCCACTCCCCCTCTGTCAGCAGCAGCTTGCCACTGTCCGTCGTTGTTGTGGCCTGCTCCATGCGCTCGTCCACCGCTCGCAGACGACCTGTTACATCCTCAATAGTGAGGGTAGATAAGTCCAGCATCGTCTCTATGGAGAGAGCGATCTGTATGTACTTCACCGACACGGAGTGGAGGTACTTGGAGACCGCCTCTTCTTCGTCGATGGTGTCGCCATGGCTCCTCAGCTTGTTGATGAGCGACTGCAGGCAGAGGGAGAAGTCCTCCACCGACTCACCATCCTTGAACTTGAGGGTGACGTACTCCTGCTTCAGCAGCTGGCCTGACGCCTTCTTTGCGTGGTCGGAGCTGACGCACATCGCTGCAATGGCCTCCCACGCCTCCTTAGCAGAGTTCTTCGCCCCCAACGGCTCCCTGTACTTCGCTGGCACAGCAGCGAGGATAGCCTCCAACGCTGATATATCATCTTCTTCGTTATCGGTGCCCTTGTCAATGGCATTCCAGAGCCGTCCGGCTCTGAGCTTGACTTTTATGGTCACCGTTCACTCACCATAGTTGGTGCGAGTCAGCGTCGGCCAACTAGTGCTGCTGACCTCCCGCACCGTGCGTACGATGACCTCTTGTTGTGGCTGTGCAGCCACAGCAGCGCCGCTGCTGTCGCCCATCTCCAAACATTCGTCATCGTCAACGGTTAGTCCGGCGACGACGCTTGTATGGCTCTGATACCACTTATTGGGCCCGGGATCTCCCGCACGGTTGAGCCGACTGGTCACTGGCGTTCTCGCACACACACTATGGCTGTAGGTAGGAGAGAGAGGGAGAACAGAGCGCACGCACACAGCACAAGCACCAGCGTTGACCGAAACTCTACAGAAGAGATGACAAAACTGAACTCGCTCACTTTACTGAGTTGCAGTGAGAAGCTATATATACAACTCTACCTATCTAATTCTAGTACACAGATATATTGGCCTTGTTCGACATACCCCATATTCGGCTTGTTCGGCTTGTTTTTTTAGCCGGAACCGTGTTTTTCTCTCACAATAATTCAGCCAGAATAATGTTTTAAGTCAGTTTCAGACCAGCGAATGGGACCATTAGGTTGTCATGCTGCTACAGTGACTAGATGTGATAGCATGACTGAATTTGACGCCTGCTTCTGCTATGGCTACAGTGCGATAGGGGAGCCTTTCGATGTCTGTCCCTGCCGCGGCTACAGTGCAGCAGCATGGGAGCCCTTTTAGCGTCTGCCACTGCCACGCGTAAAGAGGAGGAGGAGCATATTACTTTACATAGAGCTGTATGTGGTGCGACATCATAGGTTACGTGGCCGCTGTCAAGCCACCACTTAGCCGCAGCATGCAGGACTATTGCAAGCAGCTTGGACAATATCTCCTGCTGATGCTGCATCTGCATATTTTAAACCCTGGGCTGCTACAGACAAGTGCCACCTGGAGCCTGCTGGTGAAAGAAACGGTGTGGTCGTATTGAGAATTTTTTTTTTTAATTTAACAGTCGGATTTGATCAGATCGATCTTGAGTTTGTTTTATGCGGGAGTTTCTTGCGCTCTCTCTCTTCCTCTTTGGGGAATAAAGGGGGCCATCAAAAGGCACACTTTACAGCAGGTAGATCACCTCGAATGGGGAACGAAATCTTGGAAACCAATTTACTATTGAAGTGAGGATCTATGTCCTGAATTTACTAGTAGTCACTAGTCATGCATCAAGCTAGCTAGGTTTGGACGGCGTTTAACTGTCATGCATATGCATAGAGGGGCCAAATTAATTTACTCAAGCCTGAGAAATATCCACATGACAATATGCATGGAGCATGCATGGAGATGAAGGTTATCTTTTTCTGGACGCGCCTGCAGCCTAAAGATTGTACAGTTTCCACTGAAAGATTTCAAATTTCATCAAAGTTTAAGAAAAATTGTAGCTTTACTCACCTTTCCCTAAAAAAGGAACGGAAATTGCATTTCTGAGTCCGCCTGAAACGCCCACGTGGTAATACTAAGTGCATTAGTGCGCTCCGGATCACTTTGCTGTTGCGTGAGATTCATGCATGGATGTCATATTTGTCTGTGACTTGAGTGTTCAGTCAATATATTCTCCGGCCGGCCGGAGTAGCCCTTCTTCCATGCAAAACACGCCACAATAACACAAGAAAACGAAATACTAGTGATCGACTCTAGTAAGTTAAACCTATTGTAATTATTCGGATAACGGGATAATATAAGAATATCTAGACACTTCATTCAGAAGATTAATTAATAGAGTTATACAGGGACGTGGACGTCGAGGTCGAGAGCAGAGAATTGAGCCTGATCGGAGGTTACACTTGGCTCTTTACATTTGGAGAGATGGCCGGGAGATCTGTCAGACAGAGAGCATTTTCAGACTTTGCATTGGTTTCTTCTAGACATGGACACTACACCATATATACCACATATACATTCGTATGTACTACATCAGATTAAAAAAATGACTTTAGCTGTCGCTCCTTGCCTGACGAAGAAACTGATTAAAGTTGCTATATTGCTAGCGTGGTACCTTATAAAGCTTGGAGGTGATAGCTAGGGTATGGTTGACGCCGCTGGCCTGGAGTCAGTCTGACTCGAGCACAAACAGATTAAAGCAGCAGCATGCATCAGGCCAGGACAGGGCAGTAGCCATCGAGCTACAACAAAGATCATCTCATCACCAGATAAATCGATCGATCGATCGGTCGGTCACGGGAAGGAGTTAGGCCTGGCTCCGGCCTGTGAGCCGCGGACAGGTGTGCGGTCAAACAACAACAGTAGCATCGTCGAAGGAACACGTTTTCCAGTTACTTTCGATCGATCGAGTTCAATTAGGTCCATGCAGTCCCCTTTCATGTTCGCGTTCGCGCCCTGCTGCTCCTGCATGCTTTCCGGGGATGTGGACGCGCACAACATGTAGGTGTACAAGCGCGCCATTTCTTATTCCTCTAAAGCCAGCGGATGCCGTGTTTTGCTGGACACCAACGCCAGCGGTGGCCTAACAACAATGGAGCTAGAGCTGCACTGCAGCAGCCACTGCCGCCTCCATATTCGACTCTCTCTCTCTCTCTCTCTGTGTGTGTTTGTGTGTGTGTGTCTGTTTAAATAATCGGGTCCTTTTCGAGGCCATATTCGACTGTCTGGGAGACGCCCTTTTTCGTTGTACGTCTATCTGATCATCTTGAGATGCAGTTGTGGCCGGCCTGCGCATACAGCAAGCAGCTAGCAGAAGGGGGTGCATGCATGTACGATAGATTGGTCCGGATCACAAGGATTGGTGGATGTGCTAACTGCTGATTCCTTGCATATCTTCTGCACATGATGTTCCAGAGAACTTAGCTGTAACCTTCGCTACGTGGCACCTCAGCTGGATGCTTACGGCTATCATGCATCTACTTACCGTACCTTTGAATCAGCTTCTTATTAGTACAATGTGAGAGAAACCATAGTGGTTAGCTTACTCCATCTACCTCATTCCTCAAATATAAGTCTATTTATTATTAGCTTTGTTAAGACTAATTGACTGTTTTAGTTTTGATGATCAATAACTAAAAAAGTATAAATTTACAATAGAGAGGTTGGTATTATTAAATTTCATCGTGAGACAAACTTAATGTTATACTTACACCCATCTAAAAAGGAATGCAACTCTAGTATAGTACTATGTCAAAGTATCTCTTGAATTTGATCAAATCGACACAAAGAAGGACCACATTTCTTTATGGTAGCAAATAACTTCTCATTGAGCATATTTTCATAATATACTTATTTAGAGTAATAAATGTTGACACTCTTTTTTTATAAATTTGATCAAACTTGAAATTGTACGGTTTGACTCATGACTAAAGACAAAGCTGTCTAGAGTTTTGTATTCTTTTTGGGAGGTCAAAAAACGAGAAGCTTCTCCTTTTTTTGCAAGATTATATAAGGGCTCATTATATAAAGTAAAAGATATGAGAGCTTGGCTGAAGATAATGGTCTACACTGTACACTACAAAGATGTTCAGCTTCTTGTCAAAATCAAGCCCTGTCAACAAGCAGGTCCTTTTCAGTTGATCGACCTCCTACTTCTTCACACAGTATGGACTAGAGTGTCCCTATAGCTCACTGACTTTAATTAACTACTGCTGGAGCTGTTCTTGATCCGAAGTCTACTCTGGAACAGGCTGTGCTAGCTCTGAAAGTCTGAAGTCTAACTACGCGGTTAGGCCACTTTCGGTTTCTGGTAATTACCCATTTTGAGTTGACTCTAAATTGTTATTTACCACTAGTAGCAAACATTAGCATCCGTGATCATGCATGCATATGACTTTAACCGCTTCAACTCCTTCTACGTTGGTGGAAAAGAGAGATCGTCCACTCCACTTGCAATCATATTCATGCCTAGCGAGTAGCGACGACTTGCCTTTTCGTTTCATTTGACCCTCCAGTTTCAGACTTTCAGTAGCAGCTCAGTCCCCAGTCTTCGCAGTGTGTGTTTGGACACCAATCAGCTTGCATTTTGCTTAATTGCAAACTGACACTGGCACACGCGTAGAAAAACATAATATGCCGGTTGCCAGCAATTCAGCATGCGTGCACCGGCCTGGACATTTAGTAGTTCAGAGTTCAGACTTCAGAGCCCATGCCCCATCATGGTAATCATCCAGCAAGAGATTCAGGAAATTGAACAGGGACAGGGACAGGCAATCTCATAACGATTAAACTAACTACCCTATGTTCCCTTGCATTGATCAGCCTCGCTCTGACAGATCATTTCCTTCTTTCTGAGGGGCCCCGGCCCACTGTCCAGTGACTTGCACGCACAGCATATACTACTACTACTTTTACAAACCCAACTGTGTTGCATCACTTAACTACTATTTTAGGCCACCAGCAACGCCATATCTAAATACGGTCTACCCTTAGTTTAGTTTATACTGCCATTCATTGTACACGAGGAAAGTCTACATATTCTGAACCTGATAGATCGATAACCATCACGCACGTAAGGGATGAACTTTTTTTTCAGAATAAAAGATCGGAAGGCATGATTGATCAGGAATTTTGCAATAGAATACTAAGCTAGCTAGCTGACGAGGCAACACGCTAAGATGCTTTTCAGCAAGACTACTAGCTCACTCGATCGCTGCATCTCGCATTGCATCATCACCACACAACATTCTAGTAGGGTGAGCTCTTTCCCAGGGGCAGAGACAATGTAATAATATAATAATATCCTGAGGAAGCTTAGCCAAGTGGGAGTGGAATTGTTACTCTTCCATCGCGTCCGCTCCACAGCTCCCAAGCCCCAACTTGCGAGCTCGTATAAATGGCGAGCATGGCCGCCCAGATTCTAGCTGTCATACAAGCCGGGAACCAGAGAGAGCCCAGCACTCCATAGAGATAGCTAATAGATTAGCTGCTGCAGTCATCATATATAGATAGAGCTTACTAGTGTCATATATATATAGCTAACCAGCGCTAGCTAGGCAAACTAAGGCGGCGGCATGGACGCGATCAGCAGCCTGATGCTGCAGGAGGGGTGGAGGAAGGGCCCGTGGACGGCGCTGGAGGACAGGCTGCTCACCGAGTACGTGCAGCAGCACGGCGAGGGCAGCTGGAACTCCGTCGCCAAGCTCACAGGTATGTATTGTAGTGTATGTGTGCTGCATGGCAAGTGTGTTTTGAGTGTGTGTTCGCCACCGGCGTTGTTGCTGACGATCGGCGGCCATGGCACAGGGCTGCGCCGGAGCGGGAAGAGCAGCCGGCTGCGGTGGGTGAACTACCTCAGGCCGGACCTCAAGCGGGGGAAGATCACCCCCGACGAGGAGACCGTCATCCTCCAGCTGCACGCCATGCTCGGCAACAGGCAAGTACACGTACGCATACGACGTACACAATGATGATTGATGAATACACACATGCATCAGTCAGTAATACAATGATGTGAGATGCATGTACATGCGAACTAGATAGAGCCTAGAGTGTGGAGCACACTGTAGCAGATTAGATTCCTCTCCGGAACTGTAGCTGATCGATCTTTTTCATCCCATCATCTATCGTGTGCGCCGGCTCGTTGGTGGGCGGCGCCTAACCTTGCTGGGAAGGGAAAACTGAAACGTGTCGTCGTGGTGACGCGTGCGTGCAGATGGTCGGCGATCGCGCGGTGCCTGCCGGGGAGGACGGACAACGAGATCAAGAACTACTGGCGGACGCACTTCAAGAAGGCCCGGCCGTCGCGGCGCGCCCGGGCGCAGCTGCTGCACCAGTACCAGCTGCAGCAGCAGGAGCAGCGCCGCCAGTACCTCCAGAGCCTGCAGCTCCTGCAGCAGCAGCAACAGCAGCAGCAACAGCACCAACAGCAGCAGCTGCTGCTCCAGCAGCAGAGCCAGCAGCAGCTGGAGCAGCAGAGCCCGCCGGAGCCTGATCGCCAGGCCATGATGGCGATGATGGACAGCCTGCAGAGCACGGGGGAGTGCTACTGCAGCCCAGTGTCGCCGGTGCTGGTGCCGGAGCAGTGCTGCGCGCTCCCGGCCGACGACGATGCGATGCTGTGGGATAGCCTGTGGAGGCTGGTGGACGGGGATGGATGCGGCGACGGCGACGGCTCCAGCGGAGGCGGCTACTAGCCGGCTAGTACGTACGTGTGCGTGTGTATGCCAGTGTAAAGAAAAGAAAGTGGAAGAGGAGGTTCTTCAGGTTTCAGCTGCTGCAAGGCAAGGATACTGCTAGCGGTAGTAGAGACATGCTAATTTTCCTATGAGAATAGTTGATCATGCTTCATGTTTTTTTCTTTTACCCATGAACCATGAGCAAGTGGCATTGTATCAAAGGGCCCTCTGTTTATGCTATCCTGTTACAAGGTTGAAATACCTTCATGTGTAATTTTGGTTTCAAGAATCAAGATCATGTTTTAGCATGTATTTATTATTATCTGCACCAGTTTATCGGGCTCAAACTTTGTCAAGAAAAATTACAACAACAACTGCTGAGTGCCTAACTCCTAGTACTTGACAAAATTGCATGGGGAAGGTCAAGGTGTTATGTTATATATGCACCTGTCAGTACAACATCTTAACAGAATCTGCATTCTTAGTGAGTTCCCTTAGCTTACACGGACAGTCTGTCTACTAAAGGCTGAACAGCACCAGCAAAATCAGGCACGAACTGGAAGTTCAGGTTCTATTCTATATCTAGAATTGAAAGTTTATCAAACTTTGGTTAACATGTTCCGACAAGTACTTATGGTTTAATACTATGGAATCTGCATAGACTGAACTTGATTTGCAGTAGCTCTTTAAACGAGCGAATCAGGCGTAAGAAACAAGATCCGAAGAGGCTATCAGATTCAGACTGTTTTATATAGCCTAAAAGAAATATACCCAAATGATTTCACCCCCAAAACTAGCTTGTGCTTATTGACCAGAATTCAAGGGACAAGTTTATGTACAGAAAAAAAATCCTTTCCAAATTTCAACCATGTACACCAAACCAATTTATATCCCAGGACTTCTAGCCCCGTATCTGCTATAGAATACTGAAAATGGAAGTATCAGCTGTAGGAACAAACTAAAAAATGGACAGTTTACATTCACCTAATATTTTGACAGTTATAGCTAGACCTGCGTCATGATCAGGATGCATCACAGGAGTTGCTCAGAGAAGGATTTTGTTGTCCTGGACCTGGATGACCGGCTGAACCTATGTGGAGACCTCTGTGAAGGCGCCACAGTTGGGGAGCGGTTCAGCATGTCAGCAGTGGGTGGCTCGAGAATCTGAGAGCGCTGCAGCATGTCAACCATGGATGGCGTCTGATAGGTATGAATAGTGGTAGTGATCTCTGTTGAGTCCCCACGTGCAGTTGCTCTCTGCCATGAGTGTGAGCTCAGGCCGGACAGCATGAAAGCCCTGCCTGATTCCTCGTACCTCCGCCGGTTCTCCACTCTCTCCTGCATCTCCCTCAGCTCCGTCATCAACGCCAGGCACTGGTTGTCTGAAGATTGTGCTGCTTGTGACTCCAGTATCCTCCTACGGGCTTCGAGGATTGCCACGGCCTGAGAGAAAGCACCTACCTCAGCTGCAGCCCGTGCGGCAGACATGTCCTCTGTGGCGTGAACACGGTGCCACTCACGCTCAACCTCAGGAGACATTTTGCAGTCCACATGATGTTCAGGGCGCTGAATTCTTACTTCCTCACCATGTACTTCGATGTTCTCCATAGTGATAGCGTCATGATACATACAGCTTGGTTTGATCAGCACAGTCTGTCCCTGTGCAACTGGGACATGTAGAGTGAGCAGAAACCCCCTCTCTTCTTCTGCATACAGGTCACCAATATCAACTGAACCACCACGTCCATTTTCAGCAACTTGACTTGTATACCCACCAGACTTGATGGAAGTCAGTAGCACACCATTGTCAACACAATTAATGCCCAACCGCATCTCCTTAACCACAACACTCAGGAGGCCACCAATACACTGAGCAAATCCATCTTGGATTGACCCTTCTGCATCGATAAATGAAAATGTGCCACTGGAGATCTCAGCAATAGCATGCATGGCAGCAGAATCATGATCTGAGCCGAAACCAAAGGTGTGGATCTGGACATGATGGCCTGTTCCAGGAAGGATTGAAGGTGGGACAAGGGCACTGTAATCTAGTAGATTCCTGTCAGAAGGGAGTGTATATGTGTCTTGACCATCAGAGAGAAGAATGATACTGCAAACAGGATTCTTCAACCGACGGTCCTCAATCACTTTAGCACCTTTCTTTAACCCATCAGCAATGTTGGTGCCACCACTTGCAACAAGGGAACCGACAGCTTGCAAGGCTTGCTGCCTACTGGGTAATGTCATTCGCCGAAGAGGAAAGAGTCTGCGTGCTGTAGATGAGAAAGCAATCACAGACAGGCGGTCGTTGGGTCCAAGGGTCTGGATGACAAAGCTCATGGCATTCTTCAGAAGTGCAATTTTGGTCCCTGCCATGCTACCACTGACATCAAGCACAGTGACAAGGTCAAGAGGTGCACGGGAGCTCGCTGAGTGTGAAGATTTTGGAGCCCTGAGATGGATCAAGATAGCAAAGAGCTCCTTGGTGACTGATTGTTCAATAGCTGGAAATTCTGAATATGCATTGATTTTAACTGAACCAGTGACAGCATTATGTTCGTCGTTCATATCAGACTGAAGATCTATGTGCTCATCATCATTGAAAATGCCTGCCTCCAGAGTACGGAAGTAAGGCAGGTACTCCTGCAGGTTTCCACTGTATGTATGGGAAAGCCTGCGGACAACAGCCATGTGCCCTTCATCCTGGGGCCAATTTAATGGGTTTACTATAGCTCGTCCATAATTGGCATCTGCAGGTTGAGCGCCTGGGAGTTCTTTCCACTCAGCACGGCAAATTGGGCAGATGAGGTTTCCATGCTTGATATTTGAAGAGATGCAATGAAAATGGAACTTGTGAGAGCATTCAGCAGTGAACAAGGCATGTCCCTGCCCTGATCTCATGCCACCAAGGCAAATGGCACATGTCTTCTGAAATCAAGAAAATTAAAGAAAGGTCACATGTCTAGTATCAGAACTTGCTAACTTAACAAAAAAGCATACACTCTGCTATGACTTGTGAAGTATTTCCTGCATATCTAACCACATCACAGCACTTAAACCTAAAAGGGTACTTTCAGGAATTTACAAAGACACTAAAGAACATGAAAGCAATGCAGATTTTTATACAACTCTGTGGGAACTGCAAAGACGATCTGGAAATGGATTTTACACCTCCAAGTCAGAAAGGTTGTGAAACACAAGTTTTTTTTTTTTTTGAAACACAAGTTTGAGAACCACAAGTTGCACATCCTGGTACCACCACAGGAATGCCTACTTGCTAGTAAAACATGGCCGACAAGTGTAGTATGCTCAACAACAGCTAGCTATCATGGTTGATCAAAAGGTTATGACATACTAAAGATTCGAGTATAAATTAAGGGTAGATAATAGATTACAGCATGCACCGCAAGGTCTAATAGTTACATGCATGAGCATCCAACTTGAAAGGCATTAAAATGACATATGACTAGTTTAGCATCTTTCTTTCTCTCAAACAAGCAGGCTAATTTATCATCTTTGCAGATAAAGACAACTAGATTGGCATAAACATATGTTTTAAAAAAAAAAAAGAACGGGAGGGGCAAACCCCTACTGATTATTATTAAGTATTAACAATGAGTATGCGTAGCAATATGAAAATTTATTTCCCTGTTTTGTATATTAAGGATCAGAAGCAAACTATTCTTTAGAAATTACAAGTCAATGAAATCCGGCAAGCTCTATAACCGTGAGTACATGTCACAGAATATCCTAGTTGCAGATTCCACTTTTCCTAGCAGCTGCGGGTCAAATAAGATGCACTGCACCCACCAACCAAGCAGAACACATGGACAGACAAGGTGCAGGCAGCTGCCCAATAAAGAGCTCTTTCCCTTTCAGTAAAAAAGTATGAGCCAGAAAAGAGTTTTTGAGGGGAAAAACTAAGGAAAACCCTTACAGCCGTATAGCACGTGAATCAACAGAAACATGTTAGCCTATGGTTTTAAAAATTGTACCACAGCGCCTGTTTGTTTGGGCTTGTTTGACTGATAAGCCATGACTGAAAGTACGGTTGGCTGATTTGGTGTGAGAGAAAAATATTGTTCGTTGGCTGAAAAAATATGGCTTATAAGCCAAACAAGCCCAAGCGAACAGAGCGTTTGTATGCACTCATGACTCATGCAACTTTCTTCAGAGTTCTAATAGGCTTGCAGGAAAAATGCAGCGTGGTAAAAAAAATCATTATGCTGTATGTTATTGAGATGTCTGGTTTCAAAATTCAATCCAGTGAGTAACCCACCCCGCAATTCGAGTTTGTACTGTTTACTTTGATTTTGTTATCTTCTCCCTCTAATAGTTCTTCAGTATAAAACGGTGTGAACGCCTAGCACTAACGAATCTAGATGAAAACGAGGGAGCATGCCAGCATGTGCAATTTGATCAACCTCCAAAGTTAATAGTAGTAGTCAACGGGGATCTTTGACCAGCACCAAACCAAAACCGCCGTCTTTTTTGCTCGGAATTTTACACGGCGATTTGTCCCAAAATCCGGACGAAATCCAACGCCAAAGCAGACATTTCTTCCACATCTCCGGTTCAAACAATTCGGCACGCCACATGAATCGAGAAGAAAAAAAAAAGAAAGAAAAACGATAACGAATCCCCACCTGCTGCGAGCTCCGGCTCCCAAAGCTCGTCAGCCGCCGCACGGACGCGGAGGCGGACTCCAGCTTGTCCTCAGACACCGAAGACGGCGCCTCCGCCGCCGCCGCCACCACCGGCGGCGCGTCCTCGATGGCCCTCTGGCGCGCGGGCATGCTGACGCAGAGGCTGGTGGCGAGCGCGCGCTTCGCGCGGGCCCACGCCGCCGCCATTGCCCTCCTCTCGGTCCTCGGAGCACGAACGGCGGCTCCTTCCGAGCGCACCAACGAAATGTTGGCAGTCGGTGCCTGCTCGGTCCCGGCGGAGGAATTGCTGGCTGCGAGCGAGATCAGAAGCGCAGGTCTCGGGGCTGAATGGTTCTCTCCATCGCGGTGGGAGACGGACGGCGGAATTCGCGGTGGCAGCGGGCGCGTGGCGTGCTGGTGTGGTTCGACGTTGGGGTTTTGGTCGTCGCAGGCAGAGCGAGAGCCGGAGAGGCCGTGGAGGCATATAAACGGAGAGGAAGCCGGAGAGAGAAGAGGAGGGAAACGGAAGAAAGGAGAGACGTGTGTTTGACAAATCACAGCTTCCCGTTTTGCCCCTGGGAAAGGTACTGTGGAATATTTTTCGTCATCTTCAATTTCGGCACACATCAGGCCAGTGCCAAGCATAGAATAGGCGATGTAGATTTCACCGGTTCTCATCTAACAATCCATCTAGTTACAATGAGGGATTGCCATAAGTCAACTGTACTCTAAAATTTGGTTATAATAACTATTTGGAGTATTTGTTAAGTTTGCATATTGGAAAATAGTATAAGCAGATTTGTCCGGGGACGCTTATAATATATTATTAATATTTTATAAATACTGTCTTATATTTTTATACAAAAAAACAGTGGATTTTTCCAGTTCCAATTTCGATGTAGAGATGTCGCGCACGTGGGAATGGAGCGGGTTTTGGTTAATCGATGGTCGTTAGTAAACACGCTGAACCACAAAAGGCAAATATGATTCTTTTCACTTCAACGGTACAAAGTACAACGAGCAATGCTGCATGCGTGTAGTACGTGTACAGTAGGAAACATACGCAAACACGCTTTTGTCTCTTTGTTAACGTGAAGGGGACTTTTAGGTCTTGCAGACTGGACATTACTAGTGTATTTTAAGTATAAAAAAATATTTGACCATAATCTCTTACAAAAAAAAGCGCTTTGATTCTAGATATATTATGAGATTTTTATGTCTTAAACTTTTTTATATAATTTGCTTGATTGTTGGTCGAAGTTCATCAAAATTGATTTTGTTTTTCGTGTAGAAAATACTGAGGTACTAGGATAACATTTGACCGAATAATCAAAGATTAGCTGCGCATTCATCAGGAAGGTCGTTATCCAGTTATCCTTGTAGTTGTATGTAGGGTGGCATCCCGCTGCAAGGAAGCAAAAGGTAGCGCCGGATGGGACCGGAGGCAGTTTAATCCATTCATCCCGTGGACCTGGCTCGTTCAGATTTCAGAAGCTGTGCTGCACGTGGCGTCTCCCAAAGAAGCCTCTACAGATCAACACAGCTTTAGGAGTAATAGCGATGGATCGGCGGCATGGTCTCCGATGTCCGATCACTGCAGAGCGGCGGTGGGCTTGGTTCACCTACGGCAAACTCAGCGGCCGCCGCCGCCGCCGCCTCAGCATCGGGGGCAGGCAGCCGCAGCACGGCCAACGTCATGCGGTACGACGCGAACGCGATGGAGAGGCGCGCCGCGCGCGTGCCTCCGGGCCTCAGCGCTTGCGTGCGCTTCCCCGGCCGGCTCGATCGACCCCGGTCACGATCACGGCGCGCCATGGCCTTGTCTCGACACGCACGCTCTTCCGGCCGCTGCATGCAAGGCGAAAGGCGCGCGTGCCCGATGCCCGCCCCGCCCCCGAGGTATGGCGGAAAACGGCTGGGGTGGCGCTCGGGTAGGCCACTCGTTGGGGTGTTGGGGGAGTTGGGACGGGACGGCGTCGGCACCGACCTCGATAGATTGCGTGCGTTTTGCATCAGCGAGTCCGGACCGGGGTGGGTGTGCATCCGTACCTGCACACCAGCTGCTTACATCTGTTGGCTTGATCGTATCAATGATATAGGTCATGTTCGGCTTATCTCATATTTAGCTTGTTTGGCTTCTTTTTTTAGCCGGAACAGTGTTTTTTTTCTCACAATGGCCCCGTTCGCTGGTCTGAAACTTGGCTGAAACTGGCTGAAAAACACTGTTCCGACTGAATTATTGTGAGAGAAAAGCACTGTTCTGGCTAAAAAAAAAACTGAACAAGCCGAATATGGGATAAGCCAAACATGGCCAATAATTCAGCCAGAACAGTGTTTTTTAGCCAGTTTCAGCCAAAATTCTGCCAGCCGAACGGGGCCACGGTGTTTTCTCTCGCAATCACTTTGACCTGTTGTCTTCTTAAAATGTCCGCGGTGCAGGGCAATACAATTCTATTTTGTCCTTTTTTTTTCTTCCTCCCCCACTATTTTTTCGGATATAAAACCAAAGAAATCCCCAACAGTCTCATGAATTTTATACATAAATAATGTAAGAATTTTACGAAAACCAGTTTATTTTCACGGCAGCACTAACGCCCTGAACATCCGGACGTCCGCACCTGCTACAACACTCGCGCCAGCCACTCCCCCACGCTTCCCTGCTTCCCGCGCCCTCTATGCCTGCAGCGCCGCTCCAGCAGCTGCATTAGGCGACTACGGCAGGTGGCTCACATTGCAACATGCACAATCACCCCCGATCTACTTTTAAAACATCGAAATAAAACAATTACAACATACGTACGAAATAGCTAAAACATTCGAAACATGCGTCTGCAACATATGCAAAACACACATGAAAAACACTTGAAAAACGATTGCAAACATATACAACATCCAGATAAAAACACTTGCAACATATGTAACATCTAGATAAACACACTTGCAACATACGTCTGAAAAAAACAGATGAAACATTGGGAGCATACACTTGTAACATACGTATACAAATCATTGCAACATATGCAACATCTCGATCTACTTTTGCAACATCCGCATGAAACACTTGGAATATACCTACGAAACATCTAAAACACTTGAAACATGCGCTTACAACATGGGGAGGTCCAGACGATTCTAGTCGTCGAAGTCGAAGTTGGCGTCGCGCGAGCACCACCACCACCACCACCACCATCGCTAGCAGCACCAGGCGTGGCTCGCCCAGGCGGGTGGCGCGCCCGACGGGACGGAGCAGCGGTGCAGGATGGGTGAGCGCGACGGGTGGGAGCGAGCGGCGCGGGATGGGCGCGCGGCAGCAGCGAGACGGAGTGGCCGCGCGGCGTCCGGACAGGAAGGCCGCCGCGTTGGAGAAGACCAGCGGCGGGCGGGCGGCGCGGCCACTGCAGGCGCATGCGTGCGGTAGTGGGGAAAGAAAATGTCGCTATGTTTTTTATTTTTTGGATTTGGAGAAACTGCGTCGTATCGAAGGTGGAGCGGAGGAGCCCTGTTGGACCGATCGTTGGGCAGCTCCGGAAACGAGCCGTCCGGACGGAGAGGGACGCCCGTGTCCCTACATTATCGTTATTTTTATGGAAAAGTTTCTTCGTTCCAAGTTGACCTGAGAAGTGCTTATGGCTAATAGTTGCTCGATTAACAATTGACCGAGTTGGTGGCCCCGTACACATCAGCTGACGGAATGAACTCACCGATTCAATTAAAAAATCAATGCTAATTAATCCTGTTACGATCAGAAGAAACGTGATCCGTATTAATTTGGTGATTTGGCGCTGTCATGTTCCGGTCAAGGTTTTGGTGCTATGCTAGCTAATGGTATCGAGCCACCAAACAAAACAAGAGAAACGTTTAGGTATATTCCCAGCACTGCGCAGCTAGCTAGCATAGCAGTACCAGGTTCGTTAAAAAGGCACGCAGAGACGATTCTGCACCGCTCGCTCGGAGCGAAGTTCACCGGCCCTCAGCAGTACCAACCAAGAGTCGATAGCATCATCGAACACAAAACGCGTCGGATACAAATACTACAAGTACCGTGTGCCCTGCTTGTCCAGTCGTGCATGTAAAAGAAGAACAACCCCCGTGTCTGTGCTTCCAGCTGCTGACGACAACCGTATTAAAAAAATGCATGCGTATACAGTTGAGATAGATAGACGGCTGGATAAGTAACAACTGACCTGTACTCCGTATTGTCGACTGTCTTAGATATAGCAGAAGGTTGGCTTTTTTCCTGCCATCCGAGGGCAACCCCTCGTGCTTATGAATAACGTCATGTCGATTATCCGCGTACGGACGAGCTGCTGAGAGTTGTCGACGACTTCGATCCATTTATGCATACACACGAACCAACGAGAGAGTTGGCATGCATACACAGAGATATACTACTCGTTGCAACTAGCAGGTGGAGTATACAAATATCGTGGTCACCGCTACAAATGTCAAAGGCCGAGAGATCGAGACCGGCCTGTAACGACAAGACCGGCCGATCGATACAGGCTACAGAGACATCCTCCTTGTGTTCGCCATGATTCGATCGTAGCATACTACTACTGCGTAAGGGTACTGTACGACCGCTGTTTGTTTCCCATGCATGATCTGGACGTGTAACCACAAGATATGATGTGGCCAATGCAGCAGCCAGCATGACATCCCTGCTAGTTTCACTCGAGTACTAAACAGCTAGCTATATGCCAAATGTCATACATCCATTCATGCTAAAAGTGGCTGGTGTATAAGACGAAACTTAATTAGAGTTGGGTTGCGTGAACCTATGCAAAATAATTAAAGGATCACGAGCTGCAAAACCAAGTCCACTCTCCCAATCTAACCGGGGGCATCATCAAATAAATAAAGTTGAGGCAAACGCTTCTATCAATTTGGGTGCACCGTCATCACTTGGTCAGCGTCGACAGTTGGCCAGGCCATCCATAGTGGGTACTCTGAAAGCTTGCAACGAAGGCCTTGTTGCGTGTGTGAGTAGGTCGTGTGACCGAACGCTCAAGAACAGAAGAGTACACCCCAAGAGCGGAAGAGAGGACGAAATTGGACGTGAAGTTTCTCTATCTACACGTCTTGCTAGCTTAGCTAGCACCCACAATCTCTCTGGACTGGAGTATTGCCCAAGGAGGAGGCGGTGGCGCACTTGCTTTGTTCGTTCCCCGATCGATCGGTCTCCACAGTCCACACCACACATGGGCGCCGCCGTCGATCGTAACAAATGGAATGCAGAAGACGACGACTCGCGCCACCGCATGCCGCTAGTGCTAGCTGGATGTGGTTGGTCGTTTCCTTGTTGCGATCACGAATTAATCAATCCCATGTGCTGCGTCCTGCTACACCTCGTTGGCTCGTTCAAACCTGGCGCCCGGCGAGCTCTAGAAGCCCAAGAAAGAGAGAAAATTCGATCGATTGATCTGATCACCCAACATACTAATGCATGCAGCGCCGGCGCTGGCGCATCACTGAACCTGTCTCTGCGTGGAAAAGTAGCTAGGGGCAGGACGGGGACGAGCTGACGAGGACGACCCGGGGGCTCGGAGCCGCAGGCCACAGCTAGTACGTAGAAGTACTTGGTTATTGGTTATAAGTCAAAGTCGTACACTAGTTATCTCCTATCTGTCTATAAAAAAATTGTTTATTATTATATGATATCATATCTTACTTTCTCTTTCATAAATATTGTTTGGGTTACCTATACTTACTTCCGTGCCTTGACGCTAGAATAAGAGCCCAGCTCTATTCTCTCCCATCTACATCAGCAAAAATGTTGACTAGGCTATAAGCCAATTGCTTACTGTACTTCCTCTTAGCAGCTCTGCTTGGGCTCGGTGACCAAAACCACGTCCCGCTCAGCCACATGTTTTTCGGCGCTGGGGTTGGTTGGACGCCTGCACTGGATCCGTGGATCGGTCATCGGTGTTTTTTTTTTTTTTTTGGGAAACGGTCATCGGTGTTGTGGGCGCTTTGGATTGGATGGATTGGTAGGAGGCGGCGTTCACACTCGCTCGTTCCGTCGTCTCCGCCTCCGTCTGGTGGCGCGGGAGTCATCATCCATGTCAGCTTTGGGAGGGGTGTTCGTGCATGGACATGCGGCGGAGGCCGGATGTATCGATGTCCCAAACTTTTTTTTTCCCTGATAATGGAGAAGTTCCGATTTCAAACCTCTTCAAACAAGTCACCAAAATACAATTCAAGAAGCAAATAAAATTCAGAGTTTATCATTATTGACCAATACGAAATCTAAAAGGCCATACATAGGTGTCGGCATGAAATTTCGTTCCGTGTCGAGGCACACGAGCAAGCCGGAAGAGTCCATACATAAATCTAAAAGGCCATACATAGAAAGCAAAGAGCTCTGGTCTCTAAAAGCTGGCATGCCTAAATTAACCAATCTTTATGGTCATCAGCTGCAGCAGAGCCGAAGATCCAATCCAATACCTCCCCCTAAAATGTACCTACGAAAGTTTTCGTTTGGCAATTGTTAAACACAAAAATCATTCCTGCTAAGGCCCTGTTCGCGTGTCCTTAAACCCAGCTTGATCCGCTTTTTTCTCATTCGGAACAGTATTTTCTCTCACAAATTCCTCCAGAATTCCTTCAAACCATCCAAATTCCTCCACAACCATACCAGCCGAACACCCCTAAGCCAAATTGACTAGCAAACTGCTACAACTCCTATATAAATAACAAATATCTGGACTATATATACTCCATATGATTGATCGGGCTAGGTCTGGACTTTGGAGAATGTTCGAATGCGACTCCCATTGCCATGAGCGGCTGGCTATACTCAGTGCCAACTACAACCAATCACACTACTACAGAATGTTACTGTATGGGCGGCTCTAGAGCCTCTGTAGGGGCGGCTGCGCCAGCCGCCCTTCACAGGGTGTTCTTACAGAGGGTGCCTCTGTAGAGGCGGTTTCCTGACCACCCCTGCAGTGCCCTCTGTAGGGGCGGCTGGTGTTTTCAGCTGGCCTTACAGTGCCCTCTGTAAGGGCGGCTGGTAATATCAGCCGCCCCTGTAGTGTACTTCTGTAAGGGCGGCTGTATCACCAGCCGCCCTTGCTGTGTGTATTTGTAAGGGCGGTTCAATCAAGAACCGCCCCTACAGTGGATTTTCCAGCAAAATAAATAAATAATTTAAATTCAAATCTGACCACATATATATATAATTCAAATTCGAATCTGACCGCCATAAATATACATATATACATTCACAAACACAAGACCATCATCAGAAATCATAATTCACAAAAGTCCATCATTACAACATAGTCTATTATGAAGTCCATCATTATAACATAGTCCATTAAGATATCCACAAGTCCACATGCAAAACAAAGTCCAAACTGTTCCAAAGTCTGATCTAAATCATACCACAAGTCCATATTGTCATCAACGGCCTAGGGCTAACCTATCAGTCTCCCGAAGGTGTTGGTACAGAGGATTACTACCTAAGTCAGAAAGAAGATGATGGTAAGTACATTTATGATACACAATCTGGTCCATTATAAAGTTGCAAAGGTCGCCGACTATCTCTAAGAGCTCGTCATCCTTGTATGGGTTCCTTCTCGTGTCTTTATCTTTCTCCAACTACGAGAGAACAAGTTTAGGTTTACTATATCACAACATATGCGAACTTTTCATACTACGAGCGAAGAGGTTCAAACTTACTAGATTGGGGTTTCTGTTGTAGCCACCGATGGTACTCATCATAATACATGTGTAGTATCCACAATATAGACTCCTAGGCTTCTACTTGGGGCATTGTGTGTTTTACATATGGAGATGTTAAGTAATGCTATTGACAGACACGTAATATATGGAGTACCAACGTAAATGACACTTACTGCACATAGAGTTTTGACATACAACTTTTTCTTCCTATTTGGATGATGCCTCCCCTTATGTTCCTGGACATAGTGCCTGAATGTCCTGTTTCAATGGTTTTAGCAAATGCAACTTGTTAGTATCCCACATTGAACCTTACAAGCATGTATATAAACATAGTAGCTAAAATGAGGATTATCAATATGTATACGTCTTGACAATTGTTATGAAGTCTTTGTATGTCTCGACTGGGAAATCCGCTGAATCAAAGACCCATGCCATGCTATGTGAGAGCCAGACGCCTATGCAAATCCAGTGATCGCTGCATGAATTTAGTCATAGAAGGAACACATAAGCTCTTTTGCATCGAACAAAGTAATTTGAACAAAGCTAAGTATACAGTCGAACTTACTTAAAGTGGTATGGTATCCATATATTATCGTGTTGTTGGATATTTTTAAAACATAGGGCAATGTATGCCGCAACCTTGAGGGACTCTTCTAATATTTTCTTGTTCCTGATGTCCTCTTTCTTCTTAAGTGTCTTTCCAGCTCCTAGTTCTTTGCAATCTAGTTTCCACTCTTTAGGGTAATTAAAATTTGTTGATGCTATAGGTGAAGGGTCTATATACCCGTGTTTCAGAGCTGGCCTCTTTTTCACAAAGTCCGCTTGCATTCTACAAATCACAGCGCGGGTTAGTTACAACAAAATTAAAAGATTACATTCATATCATATCGAGAGGGCAAGGACTTATAGGCACCATATGCGAATCAGATTCATTTTCATTCGTCCGAGGTGAAAGCATGCTTGGATATCCTTAAACTCAACGACAATTTGCCCACCTGGGGCTCCAAATGTGCCAGTAGGGATCCATGCTGTAAGATTTCTAGTTCTGTTATCTGAGCACGCAAGTACCAATCATGGAACTTTCTCATTCCACGTGGCAAGCACTGTATGACTCGGTTTGGTAGGAAGTTCTTGCATTTTTCATATTTATCCGGGCAATCATTTGACCATTTGAGGTTATCAACAGCTAGATACTTGTTAAACCCATTATGCAGTTTGCTAGTGGTGCCCTCCTCAGTGGTGCCCTCCTCGGAAGCTGGTGCTTTGAATTCTTTTACTTGGTTCTTAGGCTTGAACTGGTCATGAGCAATCCACTTGTGCACCGATGAGACATCATTAATGCCCACATACGATGGTCTTATCTTGATTGGGATTTTGTTTTGAGCTTCCCATTCGGAAACGTCCTTGTCAACTTGTGCATCACCTGCTCTAGGGGCCACTTGTTCTTCATGTATTGGCTGTTCACGAGGCAATTGTTATTCATGAGACACTTGTTGTTCATGTATCGGCTACACTTGTTGATAAGGATGTTGCATCTCATCATGCCTTTGCTCGATACGAGCTGGAGAAGGACGTGGCATGTCATCATGCCCATGCTCGATACGAGGTGGAGAAGGATGTGGCATGTCATCATGCCCTTGCTCGGTACGAGGTGGAGAAGTCTCTAGCGTGTGGTGGTCATGGTCATGGGCCGATGAGTATACCTCCCCGTCCTCGACAGGCCGCTCCAGAGGATGAACTTCAGTCGGAGTTGGCGAAGACTCGATCAATACAATGTCCCGTTTGTGCCAGAGGATGAACTGGTTCATGACGTCTCCAAGTAACACGAGCCCCTCGGGAGTAGGGTGTTCTATCTTCCAAGTCATGAACTCGGGCTTCACGGTATGCACCTCGATCTGATGAACCAGATGAATCATGAGATGTACCATTATATAAAAAAAAGCGGAAGGTAAACACGTCTCTAGCTGGTTCTGGGTCTCCACCATGAATTCATGTAGGTCACTCAGCTCTTGCCTGCGAATCGTCTTCTGTGAGATCTTTGAAAAGAAGTAGCACATACGGGTGATGGCCATCTTTAGGAACTCTAGCTTTATAGCCCTGATTGCAATTGGTAGGAACACTGTCAGCATCACATGACAATCGTGAGCCTTGCAGTATGTTAATGATAGGTCCTTCATCGACACTAGCTTCTTTGAGGTCGCCAAAAACCCAGTCGGCACTCTGACCCCCTAAGGAAATTGCATATAGCTCTCCTCTCCTCTAGGGTTAGGTTGAAGCTAACCGCGAGAAGACTGTACTTGCCATTATCTTGCTGTACCAGCCAAAGCTACCGCATCATGTTCAACTGCACCATGTCTTTCCATGATCTGAGACCATCCTTTGACTTGCCCGTGTCCATCAAGGTAGCCATGAGACTCTCAAAGACATTCTTTTGCACATGCATCGCATCAATGGCATGGGGGACCTCCAAGTCTAGCCAATAAGGCAGGTATTGAAAGAAGATCGATTGCTTCTTGAATGGTACGCCTTCGATGGGAGGTGTGCTTCTATCTCTAATTGTTCCATCCGGATTCTTCTTTCCATAGACGACGTGTATGTTTTGGACCATTCTGAACACATGTTCTCCATTACGACGTCTCTCTGGAGGGGGTTCATCCTCTGAGATGTTGCCATAGTATCTTAGGTACAATTTGCTGCGGTACTTGTGACCTGTCTTTAAGAAGCGCCGGTTCCTTATATAAACTATCTTCCTGGATCTATCTAGGAACACCCATTTAGTACCATCCAAACAGACTAAGCATCCAGTCTTGCCTTTGAACTGTCCAGATAGGGCAAACAGCGCGGGGTAATCATTGGTAGTAACAAATATTATTGCTTTGCATATAAAGTCCTCCCATCGGAATGCATCGTGCATTGGCTCCTCGTACCTCCATAGCCTCTCCATTTCTTGCATCAGAGGCTCCAAGAACATGTCTATATCAATGCCTGGTTGTTTGGGGCTGGAGATAAGACTGGTGAGGAGAAGGTACTTCCTCTTCTGACACAAATATGTTGGGAGGTTGTACATGGTCAAGATGACTGGCCATGTGCTATGGTTGGTCATCCTCTCATTGAAGGGATTCATTCTATCGGTGCTCAAGCCGAACCATACATTTCGTGGGTCATCACTGAATTCTGCTTTGTACTTAGCATCGAACGATTGCCACTGGCTACAAATCGGCCAGGTGTGCGATCGTATCATCATCCACCTTGCGCTCATCATCCCACCATATCATCAGTGCGGCTTCCTTAGGGTTTAGGAATATACGCCTCAAGCGGTCAGTCACTGGCAAGTACCACATAACCAGGATAGGAATTCTTCTCTTATTTGCATCGTTGCCTAATGGAGTTTCCTCTGGGAGCTGAGATTCTTGCACCACCTTCTTCCCACCCTTCTTCCTCTTTCCTATGGAGGCTTCCACCCCACTTTGAAGGTCATTGTTCTTGTACCGACTAGCCCCACACCTAGGACATGTATCTAAAGTCTCGAACGATGTGCCACGCCGAAAAAGGATATAGTGGTTGGGGCATGCATGGATTTTTTCAACCCCTAATGTGAGTGGACTTATAACCTTCTTCGCTTGGTATGTGTTGGCGGGAACTATGTTCGGCTGTGGGAGCAACCGTGACATGAGGCACAACAAATCATTGAAACTGCAGTCCGACCAGCCGTACTTAGCCTTCAGGATGAGTAGCTCAAGCACAAAACATAGTAGTGTGAAGTATGTCGGATAGCCCTTCTCAGCATCATACATAGTCTTCTTCGATGCTTTTATCACCCTCTCAAGATTTTCTAGACGTCTCTTGCTCTTTTCTAATATTTCTAGTCCAAAGGCCCCAAGCATTTCATCCAAGTTGTCACCGTCATCTGCATCCCCCTCACATGCTTCGCCATCATTACTGACACCACCAGCATCATCACCACCTTGTTCATTGCCAAAGCCACCACCTTGTTCATTGCCATAGTCACGATCCATTTGTTGCTCAAGATCATCTGTGAATCGGGACAAGTATGCTTGGGTTTCAGCTTCATCAGCTAGATCATCGTCGCTATCATCAACAACCACTGTTTCACCGTAATGAATCCACACTGTGTAGTCCGGAACAAATCCTCTCCTAATCAGATGTTCTTTGATGGTACTCACATCTCGAAATGCAATAAGGTTCTTGCCATCTTTGCAGGGACAAATAATCATGTCACTATTCTCTTTCAAGTCGCTGCATGCTTCTCTACGGCTTTAATGAATTTGTCCACCTCATCACGAAAAAGTGCGTCGTGTCTTAATGAACCATACATCCAAGAGTTTCTGTAGTCCATCTTATAGAAACAAAACAACTAAAAAAAAATATTACTCGAGAATAATTGTATATACCTAAGACACGCACCATGGTAGTAGAGGATAGTTAATTAATTGACTATTAATGCATAAATATTTTAAAATATAAATTAATAGGTTCAAATAAACAATTTCAAAGAAAACAATTAGCAACATTTAATATTTCATCCACTACCTTTCATGCAAACTCCATTCCAATTTCATGGTAGAGGATAATTAATTAATTGCCTATTTATTCATAACTAATTAAAAACACACATTATAACACATTATAGAAAGGAATCAAAATAAATATTAAATGATAATTAGTAGCCATGGTAGATGATATTTTACACATTAGCAACAATTAAAATCTTACACATTCACCTACATGCAAACCCTAGTCACATAAAGAAAATTTTGAAAAAGAATAAAAAAACAAAATCCTAGATCTAGATCTAGATATAGGGTTTCATGACACATGCATCAAAGTTCACTAATACTACACTAAAATCAACGAAGATGTACTAATAAAGGGTGCAATCTTACTTCCCTACCTAATTACACTAGTATAGTAAAAATTAGAGTCCAATTTCACTCATAACTAGCTCAAGCTCCATGGAAGAAAGAGAAAACCAAAAATCAAATTACTCATTAATCAACGAATTAAACTTCAAATAAAGAGTTGTAGAAGCATTTTCTTACCTTTTAGAGCCTCTTCATCAAAGGATTTGAGATCAAAACCTTCCCCTTAGTAGAGCAATTTTTAGGAGGAGCCAAAGGCCTCCTAACCTTTTTTTTGGTAGAAGAGTATGTCCCGAGGTGGAAGAAGGGGTGACTGCTATTTATTCGTGCGCCGTCAGTAGGGGCGGCTGGTGATTCAGCCGCCCCTACAGTAGAACAGCAGGGGCGGCTGGTGATTCAGCCGCCCCTATAGATCAACCCCAACTATAGGGGCGGCTCAGGTTACCAGCCGCCCCTACAGTGCCATCTGTAGGGGCGGCTGGGCTGCTAGGGCCCGAGGACGCCCACTGTAGGGGCGCCCCCAACCCCAACCGCCCCTACAGTAAAGCCTCGTTCCTACTGTACGAATCTGGCGTAGTGTCAGGTGCTGACCTCGGTGGACCAGAGCCGGCTAACCCAGGGATGGCAGCGGGAGCAAAACCCGGTGGAGGACGCATGCCCCCATATTTGGGCCCCCAAAGTTAAAACCTCCCGCCACCTGTCCCCACCACCCATGTCGCGCCCACTCTCATCAACATCGTCAACCATTGCAGGAACACGCTCCCAGCAACCCCGTCCAGCCTCGCGACGGTAAGAAGAGTACCAACATGAGTCCTGTCTGGGTAGCTAGCCAGCTAGGGACTAGGGTGGGGAATAGATGAGGGGCTCTAGGGTTCTCATGGTATAAATGGCACATAATGTACTCTTATATTTTGGAACCACTTGTCATCGACTAACCGGTCCCTCATTAGATAGCGGGCATGGGTAGATGGAAACGTACCTGCACCTACCCGATGGGGGAAGAAATATCCCCATTAACATACCCATGGGGGATGAATGGCCCACGTACCTGTACCTTAATAGGGTTTTTACTTAAACCATCGGGTTTTGGGTACCCATTGCCATCTCTAAGCTAGCCTCGTTGACATCTGTCATCACGAGGTATACGGTTGCGATCACGTATGGTTGCGGCGTGCGTCATACACATTCGGGGATATGAGAGTGGCACATTGGCACCTGTCGACACGCTGCATTAACCATGAGTTTAAACCGGTCCCGCTAATTCACGAACATTTACACCCAATTTAAATGCAGTGGACAATCTGACACGTCCCTCCAATTTCCTTTTTTTTTGGAAAAACGAATTCCCACCGCTTTCCCTATTTGGACAGCGCCACGCGCGCCGATTCTCCGACCCATCTAATCAGCGATAACACCAGCCTATCAACTTCCAATTTTTGGAAAAAATATTTCTGCAACTTTTATTTTTTTGAAAGTTAGAAAGGCATACCTACAATTTTTACGTATAACTTTTTGTGCAGAATCTATCACCATATTTTTTTATAAAGTTGCAAAGTTGAGGACATAACTTTTATATATAATATTGTGTGAAACATAACTTATCAGCACAATTTCCTTTTCTAGAAAAAAAAACCATTCCCGTATTTTTCCTTTTTACGTAACAACTTGTCACCGTGATTTTTTATCAGAACTTTTAATCTTTTTTTGAAAAAAAAATCTCATAAATTTGTACACATAAATTATGTGCTTAACGTTTTACGGAACAACTTATCATCATAACTTGTCATCGTCATTTTTTTACTTTTTGTTTTTAGGAAAAAATTCAAACCTTTTTACTTTTAGAAAAACTACAAAGTTATATTCACAACTTATGTGCATAACTTTTTAGTGACAAATTATCATCACAACCTCATTATAACTTTTGGAGATTTGTGATCATAAGATTTAATTAGATCGGAAGAAGAGAAAAAGTGAAAGAAGAGAGAAAAAGAAGGAAAAAACATGATGCACTGTTAGAATGTAAAATAGATAGGTTAGTGTATAAAAAATAAAAATATAAATGAACAGGTAGAAAATAAAAAAGGAGAAAGGTGGACGCGGCTGTGGTTAGTGTGCGAGCACTTTCCCGTGTCCGAGTCGTTCAGCTCGAGATTTTTTTAATACTTTTGTAAACTAATTTTAAATCTAATATTGTTTGTTTGTTTTTCAAAACTAACATTTTTTGCCGCGCCTATTGCCATGGCACGATGAAACGCCTGTGCCGCGTCATGTATAGTGGCGCGGCAGAAGGCTGACGTGGTGACGCCCGGGGCTGCTGACCGGTGACGTGGCAGGGTATGTCGTGCCACCGATCTTGTCGCGGCACTGACGCGCCATAGTGCATGGCGCGGCAGGACCAGATAAATATCACGAGCGAGCCCACCCACCCGCACGCACGCCTGCTCGCCTGCCCGCCCGCCCACCGCCACGCCCAGACGGCCGCCCGCCTGCGCCGTTCGCGCTTGCACATGCCCGCCACGGCCGCCCACTCAAGGTATCTCCCTCTCGATTTCATGTTATTATGCTTGTTATTGATTTAGGATAGTTAGTAATTTAGGACAGTTAGGTTAGTGATTTAAGATAGTTAGTGATTTAGGATAGTTAGGGTTTTATGATTGTTAGTGGTTTAGGATAGTTAGTGATTTAGGATAGTTAGGGTTCGTAATTTAGGATAGTTAGGTTAGTGAATTTGTTTGTGATTTAGGTAGGTAGTTTTTAGGTTTAAGGTTGTGTGTTGTCGTATAGTTAAGATTTGGTTAGGTGGTTAGGGTTTAGGTTACTATTAGTTAGGATTTTGGGTTTAGGGATTGATTAGGTATTTATTATTTAATTTATAGTTAGTTATTAATTAGGGATTTTGGATATAGATACTAGTTTTCAAGTGTCGGTACTTAGTAGTACGTGATACGTCGATTTGGATGACTTGAAGAAGTTTCGTCAAATGCTTATTTTTCTAGTGAAGTTGTTTAATATGTCGGTTAATATTACTTTGAATATATACATGTGCTTTCATATTATGTTCTTATTGCATAACAAGTAGTTCAAATTTTGTAATGCTACATAATGTTAATTTGAATATTGTTATTTTGAATACTCTAACCCTTTGTTTACCAATTTATAACAGGATGACCCCTCCCATGTAACACCCGTTGTATCTCATTCTTGAGGTGGAGTACGACGACCAATACCGAGCACACATCTTGCGTGACACCGACACATAGGTGGCCTTGCCTGTGTTGAGGCCCGCAGGCACACCAGTGGGACGAGCGTTACGCGCCGTATATACGGCGTGCCAGCTTCCTCGAGCTTGTCTGTGTTGTCAACTACGGTCTTCCGCCCCTTGACCCAGTACTACTTACTACAAGCTGTAGACAGGTGCGAGTGTCTTCTTTGTACGTAAATATTCTTATAACAAATTTGAGTCAACTAACAGTCATTCTATTCTTATAATAGGTGGAGGCCTGAGACTCACATGTTCCACCTACCTTACGGCAAGATGACTTTGACCATGCAGGACGTGAAGGCTATCTTTGACCTTCGGTTGGGAGGACTTCCAGTGATGGGTATAGTTAACAACGATCACTGGAGGGAGCTGGTGGCTCAGTTCACTGGCTTTCTTCCGCCGGACGACGAGGTTTTAAAGAAAAATAAGTGAGCAATTCAAGCCTATTTAATACTTGCATTGCTTTCCTATAGCCATCGGGTTTTATTTTCTTTGGTGAATTTCAGGAAAAGTTCTGAGGTTTCGTCGTCCTGGATCACAGAGCGCTTTGATTACTTTGACCCATAGGCTGAGGAGGCTCAGATTGATAGGTTTGCTAGAGTGTGGCTCTGACACTTCCTTGGTGCTTTCCTCTTCCTAGACGCCTCAGGCAACACCATTAGCTGGATCTTCCTTGACATACTACGCTAGTCGTGGGAGAACATAGCGGCATACAGCTGGGGCAGCGTAGTCCTGGCATGGACGTATCGGCAGCTGTGCGTTGCCTGCCGTTGCACCTCAGGGTATGCGAACTTTGGGGGTTGCTCCTACCTATTCCAGGTTTGGTGTTGGAAACGATGGCCTTTTGGGAGGCCCCTTAATACTGGTTTAGCGGTAAGTACTTCGGTTTACTATATTCTTCGAGGCAGTTGCATATAATTAAATTATTAATGGCTAATTCATTATCATGTTCAATGCAGCAATGGAACGGACAGGATACACTCACTATAGCTCTGTATATATGGATGGAGGCAGAGTTAGTTAGAGGGAATGAGAGGCGCAAGTACAAAGAGTACACGGATGGTCTCGACGTCTTGATACAGCACCAGGTTACGCTCTCTTTACTATCATACATGTGTCTTGTTCGATGTACACTATATCACAACCTAACTTAATTATGAAATGTTCAGGTCCATTGGTGTCCTTAGGATGCTCCGGAGCTCTAGTACTATTTGAGTCCTGTCACTAGGGACGAGCCAGATGAGTATCGCTGCAACGTCCCTCTTATTTTCTTTCATGTGGTTGAGATTCACTTGCCCATCAGGGTCTGAAGATAGTTTGGAAGAATGACAGCCTGTCCACCGCCGCTTTACTCCACCAACCAAGAATTGCATGGGTGCATTATCGATTAGTAATAAAGCTACAATTTAGATGTGTGTGTGGTACAACTAACATCATTTTGTTGCAGGTATGACCGTAGGAAGATGTACAAGACTAAGGATTGGCGTGTGACATACAATGCGAACATCCACTTGTGGCAGACCATGGAACGGCAGTCGGTCCATGCAGGTCCTCCACACGACCAGCACACCTTCGATGAGTACCTGTGGTGGCTTCATAGGTCTACGAGTACACATATCAAGCCCCCGTACACTGAGGAGGCGATTGACGAGAACTCGAAGGAAGATGTGTACGACGTTGCCACTAGGGAGGACACACAGCTACAGAGAGCCCCGCTTCAAAGATATGTGGTAAGATACTTAAATGGTATAATTTGTTATCCATTTGGTATTAAGTATGTATACTAAAACTGTCCAACCGCATTTCTGTACCTAGGCGACATAATTGTCAAGGATGTCCAACGAAGCAGCGTTCTGGCTTCACGAGTCTAGAGGGCAGAGGTTAGGCGTTCTTGAGGCTTTTGTTGAGGTAAACATAAACTTGTTTATTTCAAAAATGTTTCTTTAGTGTATATGCATTTGAGAAATGCACTAACTTTAACGTCTATTTATGCAGAAGGTGAAGAAGAGATGCAGAAAGCTAGCTCATAAGCTGAGCTGCATGGACACTCCCGCTTGGGTGGAACCGTCACTCCCGGCGTGGTCGGGTGGCACGTCTTCAGCCTCTTTGAGGACACCAGCCGAGTCTTCTCAGCTGGTGACAGGTGCCACTTTCATAGTGCGTACACCGCCACATCATAGCGCTGGGAAGGACCCTGCAACCGAGGATGACGAGGACGACGATGACGACGACGACTCCCCGGGCTTCCGAAGACAGCATGACCAGTGGGACGATTGGCCGCAGGATGAGATCGCCATGTCTCAGCTAGGTGGTGCCCCGCCTGGTACCCAAGGAGTTTCACATGTACTAGCAAAGGTAGTTTCTTTAAATACGTAGACTCCATGAACTAACGATCATAAAGATTATAAGTAATCGTGCATATCATATACTTTCAGGGTACGAGCCGTACGCACCGGCAACACGACCACACCAACGTTGGCTACACTCCTAATGTGTTGCCATTAAATCTTAAGAGACAGAGGCCTCCGAGGGATCCTTACACTCCTGGGTCTTAGTTTGTTAGGTCAAACGAATATTGTCGTCCGAAACTTACAGGCTTAGTTGGTTATGCTTATGTCGAACCGATAAAAATATTATGTGGACAGCTTGTCAACTTGCACACTGAACTTTATTTATTTGCTGCATATTCGTTTCAATACGTCGCGGCAGCACTGTCGACGAGATTAAGTAGCAACTAGTTCGGGAACCGATAGTCCCGACGTATCTCGACGCCGGTGGCCGACGTCTTGACCCCGATCCTCCCGAGCTTAGTCATCGCCGCCACAAAATCGCCGAAGAAGGACACCCTCGTTAGACGCGCAGTAGTCGACCGTGCTGCGCTGAGGGGTCGAGGAAGCCGAGGTCCATGGTCGCGTCGCTGTCGATCCTACAATATGGGGCCAAAAAATCAAAAAAAAATAAGTGATTCGTTTTTAGCTCTTATAAAAAGAAAACGGAATTCTTGAACTTCTTTTACGCTCATGTCACGTCGAGGTACTGCACAGAAGAGAACCAGCAAAATCCTATCCAATTTTTCGTAATCGATTAGTTAACATGGTGGTTAATCGTATTATGAAAGACGAAAAAAATATTGGCTTATCAAATTCTCTATCGAGGCATGAAAAAAATTCAACAAAAGACAGAAACAAATTCACTATTAATTTTACGTCAGGCAATACGTAGAGTAACTCCCAAAATAGGAGTAAAAACAATACGTAACAAAAAAAGATCGACGCGAAAAGTTCCAATTAAACCGTCTAGGTACTGCCGCGCCATGCACCGTGGCGCGTCAGTGCCGCGTCAAGATCGATGGTGCGGCAGACCCTGCCACGTCACCGGTCAGCAGCGCCGGTCGTCGCCACGTCAGCCTCCTGCCGCGCCACCATGCATGACGCAGCACAGACGTATCATCGCGCCATGGCAATAGGCGCGGCCAAAAGTGTTAGTTTTTGAAGAAAAAATAAACAGTGTTGGATTTAAAATGAGTTTACAACAAATGTTATAAAAAAAATTCCAGCTCGACAGCTTCCACTCCGCGTAATAGAAAGAGGCAAGGGAGAGACAATAGAACAACGGAAGCTTTACAGAAGGAGCAACCCCCGCGGGTGGACACGTGGTGGAAAGTGTTCGTTCGGTCGGATCGCTGGACTATAAACGAGTGAACGCTCGTGAAAATGGAATTTGGAGTTTAAACGATGATGACGGGTTTAGGTTTTAGAGCTAACTAAGAAGAGAAGACTGGAGAATCTTGGCCCACTCTTTTCTTGAGAGGAGTACCGGTCGGCCTTCGCAGTACCTCAAGAACAAATCTTCAATGACGTGGGCCAAACAAAATTGTAGACGTCGGGCCGAAGATGGGCCGGCAGGAAGAAGCCCACGTATAAAACCGTGTCACGCAGAAGTCCAAACAGGGGGACTTCGGTGGTAACGTTTGTTTGTCAGATTTGCGGAATCTGCTGTGTGTGTTTCCGGTGAATCTTCAATTGGGCAGCGGCGAGGATTTGGCAGCATATCGCCGGATTTGGCAGCGGCGCGGCAGCAGGCGCAGACGGCGGCGGAGAAGTCGAATCAGCGAGCCTCAGTACACTTCTCCTTGGTTCAGAAAGAAATTCCAAACATACAGATTCCCCAGATTATTCAGAGGAGAAACAAATTCCAACACCGTACACGATCACGATGGCATGCACACATCTACTGCTCCGCCTCCGCCACTTCCTTCGATCCAGAGCTCCCCGCTTCTTCTGCAGCTTTCGGTTGCTGCTGCTGCTCAGCCGATGCCTCCCGCGCCTGCCGCGACCGCAACAGCATGGCGCGCATGGCCGGGGTCAGGTACGCCGCCGCCGCATCCGCCTCGTGCGACTCCACATCGGCCGATGCAGCGTCAGACGTCCCTGCCTCGCCGGCCAGTGCACCGACACCGAAATATCCCATCAAGTTCTTGTCCTTGTCCATGTCCACCGCCTCCGCATCGCCGGCATCAGCCACCGAGTTGGTCGCCTCCCCACCACCAACGCTGCCCGCCGAGGGCTGCACCACAACCTGCAGGGGGCGCAGCAGCCTCGTGGTCGCGCGCTGCTGCGCGTGCGAGCTCAGGCCAGCGAGCACATACGCGCGCCCCGACCGCTCGTAGCTCGCCTTGTTCGCCACGCGCTTTCTCATGCGCGACACCTCGGCCCGCAGCGCCCCGTTGGGGTAGCCGCCACCTCGCTCCGCCGCCCGTGCCATGGCTCGCCCCCGGTTCCCGAGTATCTCCGCAGCCTCCTGGTGCGCGCCCCGCTCCGCGGCCGCCCTAGCCGCCGCCATGTCCTCGATCGCCTCCACCCGGGCGCGCTCCCGCTCCACCTCGGCTGACCGTTCCGCGTCCGCCGCGTGCTCCGGCCTGGCCACCATCGTGTCCTCCGCCGTCATGTCGACGTGCGTGCCGCCAGCGGCTTCTCGGTAGCTGCAACGAGCTTTGAGGAGAAGATTCTCGCTCTCGCCGCCGCCCGCTGCTTCCGCGGTTGGAACAGCCAAGAACAGCAAGAAACACCGCTCCTCGTCCGCGTAGAGCTCGCCGACGACGATCGACGCTGAGCGGCCGTCCTCGTCGACGCGGCTCTCGTAACGACCGGACTTGACCGAGCTGATGCGGACTCCGGGATGCCCGCAGGCGATGGCGACGCGCGCCTCCTGCACCACAACGGTGAGCAGGCCGCCGATGCACTGTGCGAACGCGTCCTGGATGACCGCCTCGTTCTCGATGAAAGAGAACGTCCCGCCGGTGGCCTCGGCCACGACGTGCATCGCCGCCACGTCATGGTCGTTGCCGAAACCAAAGGTGTGGATGGGCGCAGACAATTCGCCGCTGCTGCCAGTGCCAGGCACGAAGGACGGTGGCACCAGCACCTCGTAGTTGGGCACACTGCCCCGCGCCAGACGCGGCATGCTTTGGTTGTCCCGGCCAGTCGGAGAGGAGAATGACGCTAGAGACGGCGTTCCGATGCCGGCGCTCGGCGAGCACCTTGGCGGCCGTTCGGAGCCCCTCGGCGATGTTGGTGGTGCCGCCCGCTCTGAGGGCCTCCACTGCCTCTGTGGCGAGACTCTTCCCGGTGTCCGACATGCGCAGGAGCCTGGTCACACGGCGCGCCCCGGACGAGAAGGACACCACGCTGAGGCGGTCGTGCGGGCCGAGGCTGCCGATGACGAACCCCATGGCCTGCTTCACCAGGGCAAGCTTGTTCCGGCGCATGCTTCCGCTCACGTCCAGCACCGTCACGAGGTCGAGAGGAGCGCGCGGCGCGTCTCGGTCTCCGGCTGCTGCTGCCGCCTCGCCATCGACCACCCCCGGAGCCTTCACGTGCACGAGAACGGCTAAGTTGTCGTGCGACGAGTCCCTGGCAACAGCCGAGAACTCGACGTGTGTCTTGATGGCCAACGTCCCACTGGATGCCGCAGCTTGTCGCTGGTCGTCTTCGCCAGAGGGCAGCTCCACCTCGTCGTCGTCGTCGAACACCTCTGGCTCCACGGGCTGCAGCGGTGGATGCACGGCGGGGACAGGTGCCGGCTGCACTCCGTGCATGGGCTCCATGCGGGGAAGTGGCTGCCGCGGTAGCGTGGGTGGCATCAGTCGACGGCTGTGACGGCCGCACGGACGGCAGCTCGCTCCACTGCGCGTTACAGAGCGGGCAGACGAGGTGGCCGTGCGCGACGCTCGTGGAGATGCAGTGGAAGTGGAACGTGTGGGAGCACTCTGCCGTGAAGATGGCCTGCCCGCCGTCGGCGCCCATGGCGCCGAGGCATATGGCGCAAGGATTGATCTGCATCCAAACCAAAAGTTGCACACATCACTGAAATAGTCTGTTCAAGGACGAGATAAGACACAGTTCAGAAATATTAAATCACAGCAAAAACCATGTTAATTTTTTTAAGGCGGCAAGAGATTTGCCGGGTTTTTATTAGACGAGAGAAAAAAGAAACAAACGAAATTACAAAACAAGGCTGGAGATCACACTCCCTGCTACCCGAGTATGAGCCCCTATGAGCGCCGAACTCCGACTCTGAAACAAACACTGAAAAAACAGAAGCATGAAACAAGGAACCTAGCCCAACTGAAACTGAACCTAGCCCAACTGATACAAAAGCCAAAACATTCACGCGGGAACCAACTGAAACTGAAACTAAAACTAAAACCATGTTAAAATCATATTGGAGAAAAAATAGCCAGAGTTCAGAAAAAATTATCTCTGTTTATGCCACGACAAAATAGAAACGAGGTAGATCAGTTTAGCAGAGTTTTTCTACCTGTTCAGGACCTTCCATCACAGCGAGGTGCTATGAGAACGATAGAATCAGCGGTGGCTCTGGGTATAAAACAAGCGAAATGCTTCATCCGAAAGGAAAGAATGACACCATTGGATATTTGGATATACCATCGTGGCTGCCACGATACGCTGATGCCGACTTAAAACTTTTGGCCCCGTTTGGCTTACCCTATATTTGTTCGGCTTCTTTTTTTTTCAGCCGGAACAGTATTTCTCTCTCACAACAATTCAGTCGAAATAGTGTTTTCAGCCAGTTTCGATCAAAATTCAGCCAGCTGAACAGGGCAAAAAAAAAAATGGAATTCATAGAATAGAATCCTCGGTCTTCACGATATTTGTCCGTAATCCTTGTTTTACATCCTCTGTGCAATGCGTGTCTCCTCGAGGATTACCACCTTCAGGAGTGGAGCGGAATATACAAGGATTGTTATTGTTATTATTAGTAGAAAACCTTGTTATTTTGGACCCTTGAGAAATCATTTTTTAAAAGAATAGAGGGCACCTCCAGTGCCGCGTCGAACCGTGCAATCAAATAAAAGCAAAGTCCACTGCCTCCGGCGTACGTGTCGACTTTTGCATGGATGTATATTACAGGATCACAGAGAAACACAAGTAGCTAGTCTAACAAGGATAAGGTAGTAATCGATCTCGAGTAGATGCTCGCCTGTTTTTCGATTACCACCAAATCAAGTCTCTCCTTGCCTCTCCCCTCCCTTAAGTATCCTCACGTATTACAGCTGTAGAGAAACAGCCATTCACCCGATGCAACGAGGCTTGGTCAGGTGTTCCATTCTGGGGCCGTCGTAATGTGTACTGGGCTTCCATGTCTTCCTAGCTCTTGGGCTCTTCTCGGGTGTCGGCAGCCTGTACCGTGACAGCATCCAAATGAAATTAAAAAAAAATCACCTTTATCCAAGTGGCGCCGGCGACAACAGGGGGTGATGAGAGACGACACGTTCAACATAAATTTTGTATTCTCCTCGATAATGTAGCGTGACCGTATGCGTGGAGATCATGTCCTCGTCACTCGATTCAATTCGTCTGCAAACTGGATTTTTGGTATAACACTGGACATCCGATTGCTTCAATGTTCTCGATTTGCTTTTCGCTTCACTAGGTTCGTTTGTTGCCAGCATCGAAGCGGTAGTGTTGGGTTTTGGGATGAGATGGGATGGGGGATTGATGGATCCGCTTTTTGACTGTTTGGTTGGGAGTTATCAGGAATTGAGATATCCCACCTAGAGCATATCCATGAAATATTTGGTGAAATCGGGACCGAGCCCGTCCTAGAAAAAAGCGCGGACGGGGACGTCCTCTTGCGACGGCGTGAGCGTCTCCAGATGATGGCGAACGGGAACGCGGCCTCCTCCGACGCGGGCGAGCTCTGGTCGGGCGCCCGCGGGGCCACCTCCGGGCTCCGGCGCGGCCCCAGCTCGCGGAGCTCCGGGGGCCAGGTGGCCCCAGCTCATGGAGCTCCGGTGCGGTGCAGCCCCAGCTCCGGCGCGGCGCGGCCCCAGCTCGCGCAGCTCGGTGCGGTTCGACCCCAGCTCCAGCGCGGCGCGGCCCCAGCTCGTGAAGCTTCGGCGCATGGGCGAGTTCCGACAAGCAACAGCCATGGCGCATGCAAGCGTGGGGGAGCTCGACGAGCCGCAGCCATGGAGCCGTACGAGCGTGGGGGAGTCCGACGGAGTAGCAGCAGCCATAGGCACGGGGAAGAAGATAAGACATCACGCCTAAAGGAAGAAAAGGGAGAATAAGAAATAAAAAAAAGATATGACAAGTGGGGTCCTAGTAAACAGTAGCCGACGGCGTCAAATTCACCCTCCGTCCTATTCCTATTTATCCCTTCAACTAACACAAAACGGGTTGATCCCGTCCTTGTCAACCAAACAGAAAATAGAGCCATCCCATCCCCACCCCATCTCAGAAATCAGAGACAGGACCATCCCAGCCCCACTTTGACTCCTAACCAAACGCACCCTAAGAAAACGATGTTTGGATTTGGGAAACAGATCTTCTAGAGCCGTGGCATTTGGTCACGACTCATGAGGATGTCAATCCAACCTGCAGGTGCGAGTACTTGAAAAGATATGGATGCAAAATTTCACGTACAAATTTAGGTGCACATCTACGTATAAATTTATTTATTCTAACTAGAAATGTTGCGTCAGGCCTGTTTGGATCCTTTGTTCCGTGGACTAAACATTAGTCCCTACCTTGTTTGAATAGACTAATGGTCATTAAAGCTACTATACAAAGATCAAAGCACTCCTAATTAATGTTAGGGTTTGAGAATGGTAAGGGTAGGAGGGGTAGGGGAGAGTCTTTTTAGCCGTCTAGTCTCATTTAGTCACTCCAAGAGATTAATGGACTAATTGGTTTAGTCACCCATTTAATCAACCTGTTTGGATCTTTAGGGACTCCTAAAAGGGGTGACTAAAGTTTAGTCACCTCCTATACAAATAGGCCCTTAGTATAATTGTATATATACCAATGTTTTAAATAGCCTGGCTATAGCCTCTACTATAGCCGGATTTAGCCTCTACTGAAAGGCGGGAGAAGCTAATCCACTTTTAGAGCTAAGCGCTTTTTACCGCTATTAAGCTAGACTTAGCCCATTAAATCCACTAAATAGCACCTCATTAGGCCAGGCGGGGGAAACTAAACAAGGCCACGGTTGATCAAAGAAAACCGTGTGTGAACTGATGTGTTCGTGGTATGTACCGTGTATGAACTAATGTGTTTGTAAGGCTATCACTTGTTAGTTGGTATTTATAATATTTGGTTCATTGTTTAGGTTTGTATATGTGTAAAATTTTCTTGTGTTTAACATGTTTTTCTCAGCCGCTAAATGAGCTTAACGCGCTATTCAACCCCTTTTTAGTTTTTAGTCTCTGTGAAAACTAGCCACTAAAAAACGTAGCCAGCTATTTAGAACACTAATATATACAAAAATAATTATCCATTTTCCAATTAACAGGTTTTGCTACAGCTATATGAAAAACAACAAAATTAATAAAGTACTCATGATACGTGCCAATGCAGGAGCGATGGAGCGAAAAAAAAAGAGTGTAATATTAAAAACAAAACTACCGATCACCAAGATTGCATTACTAGCAAGAGTGGAATATATTTCTCAAAAAAAAGCAGGAGTGGAATATTAACAAATGAACATATTAATGAAGGTAAGTAATCGTAGTTAACCATGGGGACATAAATTATCAATACTAATAATACATGAATATTATATTAGAATTACTGGGATGTGCATGAGCACAGTTGGGTTGGGTGTTACCAGCTATCTTCTAATTGGCAATGCAAATTGCAAAACATAATTATTAATTTGCTTTGGCATGACAATGCAAGGGAAAAAGATGAAGGCCTATCAATTTAAATTTATAGCTATATGGTTATAGAGAATATTGTAAGAGTATTATGACGCGATTTTGCTGTGTTATTTCTAATTTTATAAGGTGTTGAAATCAGGATATTGTAAGAGTTTTATTTCTAGTTATTTCTTGTAGCGATAGTTTGACTTAGGTCATTTTTTCGTCCTAAGTCAAATTATGATAATGACAACAAAAATGTTTGTACTTAGGGATATCAGATGGGTTGACTTTGAGCTCCAAGCGATTATTACAAAAATAAGAAAATATCTATCATCACACTATAATAGGGCGGTTTTTTTGAGGGGTCTCTCTATAATAACCGTTCGATCTATACGTCGTGCTATATGAGTCCTCCGTTGTCCGTGATCTTGATGTAAAACTCCTGACGCGATACGTTAAGGATGATGGAGATCGGGTAAAAAACTGTTTCCGAATCCAACCGAAAATCCTGATGCAAGACGGACGTGGAAAAAAAAAAGTAACGCGGACATTACAGACAAAACCGGATGTCCTCGTCCGTCACGTATGCCATACGAGCGGCCAGCACACCGGTACTTCCTCGACGACGAGTTCATGAAGCTGATGCACTCCTCCACCGCTTCGCTCTTGTGCGGAAGCGCGCGGCCATACACCGCGCGGTCCGCAGCAGGCGAGAGCCGCAGGCGCCTCGCACTGGCCCGTACACCGCGATGCGAGTGCTCCGCCCTCACCCCACCCGCGACCGCGACCTCGACCTCGACCTCTGCCGCTTCCACGCCGACGACTACGTCGCCTTCCTCCGCTCCGTCACCCCTGAGACGCAGCAGGACCAGATCCACGCGCTCAATTGCTTCAACGCTGCTAGACCTACGCGGAGGACTCCGTTGGCGGCGGCGATTATTATATCCAGTTGCCGGCTCCGTTCTGTATGATTATTATATCCAGTTGCCGGCGACGATGGCCGCGGCGTTGAGCATGGAGAACGGGTGGTGGCAGGGAGCAGCAGCGTGGAGCAGCCCGTGAAGTCGAAGACGCCGTCCTGGTACAGCCTCCCTGTGGCGGCCTTGCTGGTGACGTCGAAAGTCGAAGGCGCGTGGAGCACCAATTACTCAGCAGGTGTGCCTCTTTACGGTACATCTCCACAGAGGATTTGACACGCTGGCCGTGGCTTGTCGTAAATGATCGTAAATTTTCAGCCGGAACAGTATTTTTCTCTCACACAAACCAACCAGCAGTACTTCTTCACGAACCAGCAACGATACGAACCAGCCAACCGAACAGGCTGATGGTTGGTTGCATCGATATAGCTCAATTAGTTCTATGAAAGTTGTTTGTTTGGAATGGATTAGCCAAAGGGCGCCTAGCTCAAACGGTTAGTTGACCCAACGGCACTCATTAGGTCCTGGTTTCGACTTCCCGTAGGAGCGAATTTCAGGCTGAGGTTAAAAAATCCCCTTGTTCATCCCCATAACCAAAGCACTGGGGGAGCACCGGCCCAATTCTCACTTGGGCGTTTGAAGGCCACCGTGTAAGCGTGGGGGCGGGGTTTCGGGGGTTTTCTCGGCCGGATGAGAAGATCCTTCTTCTTATTTGTAATACTGCAGGGCAATCTTAACCCCCGATCGAGTTTTTTTTTTTTTGGAATGGATTTTTGTCTACAAGAACATCATTGATCGGTGTAACAGTTAGCTGGTTGGCAACAATGCAATTTTCTCTTGTAATAGGTCACCCATGACCTCTCATGTTTATGATTATGATTTTATCTAAGGAGCATACCACGTCTAAAAAAAAGATACTTCACTTCTTTTTTTTCAGGATGCTACTGTGTTGTAGACAGAACGGGAACAATCCTTTTAGAGCTAAAACTAAAATATTAGTATTTTGATTTGTAGACAGAATGAGAACAATCCTTTTAGATCTAAAATATTAGAGTTTTTCTAGCCTTCTAGCATTAATTGATTGAGCATACGGAATGATCATTGATGTTTACATGAAATATTTTAGAGCTGCTGAGCAGAGATTGATTGTAGAAAGAACAGAACGAGACCATGCAGATTGAACTCAGGTAAATGTATAAACTAGAATAAACTGTTGTCTTTCCTTTTTATGCTGATAGTTACGGAGAATGTGATCTCCTGTTGTGATGGTACAAGAACCTAAAAGGAGAAGATCTAAATTCGCCGCAACCCAAAGAGCTGATCTTGATCGAGGAGACACTTTTATAATGGACTGCGAACCTAAATGAGAAATGATATCTAGGTATGGTTTCCTTGCTCACTCTCTCATACCTAGAATCTTTTGGAGTTGCCTAATTAAAATTCTTCAGAGTGATACTGTATACTTCAACTGCAAATAAAAATCACAAATCCCTACTATCCTGGATTGTATTTTTCTTAAAATTTGCTTGTACTTTTTCTTGAGAACGAGCATGATGTGCATTGATGGAACTATGAAGGGAAGCAAGTGAAACTGCTTGTGCTTTCGATCTTACGGGGAAACAAACAGATACTGTTGGTTCTTCAATGAAATAGAAAACCTGAGCAGATGTCTGGTGAGGTGACATGTTATGTTCCTGCAACTAATATTTTTGCTCCTGTGCCTTAAAAATAATTCTTTTTGTATAGCATTATAATTTTGTAATTATAAAATAGTTGGATCTAAAAGTTATTATTATTCATCTATTATGAAAGATTTTTAATAGACACGTGCGTGTGGCACGTGCATATCCACTAGTCATCATCATCACACTATAAAAGAGGAGTTTTTTTTTAGCTATCCCTCTTTCGTAGCCGTTTGATCTTGACACCGTTTCATATCTCAGTCTTCCGTCGTCTAAGATCTTACTCTCCCTCGTTAATAACCATTTGATCTAAACACCGTGACATATGAGCCTTCCGTTATCAAGATCTTACGTTACCCCGAGCTCCCCTCAAATCCCTCTCGGAGTCTCAGTCTCGTACACCTGCGCAACTTAGTTCGACTCCCTCACGATAACAGCGCGGAGCAACACATCAGCAAAATGGAGTCTTGGTCACGTACACCTGCGCAATGCAAGATTTTTGAGTAACCTGAGTAGGAATCTAATCCAAATAGTTTAACTTTTTCCATATCCGTTACATTTCTGTTCAACAATAACAAAAAGAAAAAGATGCACACAAACGGATCAAAGGAGAACACGAGCCCGCTGTTTTCCGAATTGCATGATTAAAAAGGTTCTAGAACTCTTTTATTTATGTTAAAAAACACAGAGGTCCACCAACAATAAAAATTTTCAATAAAAAATACACGAATAATTTGGAGAAAGAGCCAAGGGTTAAACCACCCATAATGACATGTTTATTATTTTTGGTTTATTTGTTATGAAAAAACCAAAAACTACCTGAGTGGATAAACATGCACACACGGTCAGGAAAAAAATGAAAACACCGTACCATTTTCTTGTCATTGTTTCCTATAAATATTCGATTGATTTTTTCTCCCGTTGCAGCGCACGGGCTGAATGGATCAGACTTGCTGTGACCAGAGCATGTCCGCGCTCGCTGGCCTTCGGCAGCGAGGGCGAGGGTCATCCCACCTGAAAGTGGGTTTGGGCCGTTCCGAAGCCAGGCTTCTTTGTCAATGGGCTCATTGGGCTGTGTACCTTAGTTATCATTTTAATTATTTTATTATTATTTGGTGAAAGCTTCAATCAAACAAAAAAAACTACAATGTGAATAAAATGTTTGCACTGCACGAAATAAATAAAAATAATATAACCCGTAAACTAGGCTCTTAAATGACACAAAAAGAGGAAACCAAAGCATGAAATACGAAAGGCGAGCCGCCCGTGAAAGCGACCACAAGTGTCTTCGGGCACATGCGACAAATAATGCATGACAAAAAAAGGTGAAAAACAAAAATCTAAACACGTTTGTAAGAAATGATGAAAAAAATGTACATGTCCTGTACTTTATGTGGACAAAACGGAAAAAATAAAGTTAAATTATTTATGGGGCCAAAAAGAAAAAAAATATAAAGTTATGTTTAGATGGACCTGCTAAATAAATTAATACTACATTATTTAAGTCATAATTGTTTTGCATCTAAAGATGCTTGTTTATTTATATCACATTAATTTATATCTGTTCATTTAGGCACAATCTTATTATATCATTAATAAAGTCATAATCCCTCACATTGTTTGTACGTGCCTACAGTAAACATTGGATAGCTAAGTATGGAAAGGATAACGGTTGAAAACATATAAGTAGTAAGCTTACTCCAAGATGAGTGATTTCTTCTCCAACCTCCCTGGAGCCTCTAGTAGTATAACGACTACGACGGGTTCTTCACCCATACAAGGATGGGGGATCTCCATCCATGCGAGGATGGATCGACAGAAGTATGAAAATAGGGTAAGATAGGAATAACACGAACCGTTTAAAAATATGTCAAGTCAAAGTGCATCGATATATGCAGCTAAGGCATCCTAACGAACAAACGATTTGAACCTTATTCTACACGACCCAATCAAATCGATCAAGCACTTGCCATCTACTTTTATTGTATATCGACAATTCAATTAACATTTGCATTGCATTTGAAATAATTTTTAGAAACACGTGCATGTCGCACGTGCATATTTGCTAGTCATCACACTATAAAAGTGCGAATCTTTTTGAGGAGGCTCTTCTTCTATAATAATCGTTCGATCTAGACGCCGAGCTATATGAGCCTTCCGTCACGCGTGATCTTACTCTTCCTCTGTAACAACCGTTCGATCTACACGTCATGTTATATGAGCTCTCCGTCATTCGTGATCTTACATGTAAGATGTAAGACTCCTCCTAAACCAAGATTCAATCTCACATACGTCTCCCACCCGCCATAAAAAAATCACGTTTATTTTAGGTGGCCAATTCACATGCTGGAAATCCTAATAAGTCACGATTACAACACGTATCTGCGTACAGACTGGAAATCCTAATAAGTCACGATTACAACACGTATCTGCGTACAGACTGGAAATCCTAATAAGTCACGATTACAACACGTATCTGCGTACAGATAAGTAGCCGAACTTGCCTTCCTTGTGCCAGACGTGCTGGTGATGGCCAAAAAAGAAAAAGAAAAGGTCAAGGCTGGTTAGGACATGGCCTATAAAAATTGGCTTTCTTTATGCTAATACGTGTTGATCAAGTGCTGAATAGAACACAGAACAAGAACAAAAGACCAACGACGTTGTTTGGCTTCGGCCTGGATGAGGACGTCTCGGTACGGGACAACAAAATAGGAGGGTGCAGGGGCTGATTTTTTCAGGGTAACGGGGATCAACGTGATCGTGATGTGCAGCTGCACGCCCTCGGCACGGGCAAGAGTGCGTCGTTGTTTTGGCCATCGTGGGCGTGGGCTCCACCTATGTCCATGCTCGCCGTAGACTGCTTTGGGCGTCGCACGCTGTTTTTGGCCGGCCACGTGCAGATGTTGGCGTCACAGGTAGGACAACGGCATCATGGACAAGGCGATTGCCATAAGCATGGCTAGGGTCGGGTGGTTCCCGTTGAAACGAATGGGTATGATCCTAACTTGCAATTTGATGCCTCGTCATGCCTTCGGTGATAGATGGGGTGTGTCATTGTGTGTGTGTGTGTGACTGTCGACGGCTCGACGCCGGCAAGCTCAAACACACGGGCGCCCCCTTCACCACGACGAAGCGGACACCGTCCGTCGATATAGACGTGCGAACGTCTGGAGTCTGGACTCATTCAACTGAGCGGCGCCTTCGAATCAGCAGTTGTCACCTTGCACCCTTGCGAATCGCATCACGCAGCTCCGATCTCACCGTACACGACGAGCGCTGAACGAGTAATCGATCGATCCAGAGGCCAGTCAGAACGTACTACACTACTTCGAAAGGTCCAAGGAGCATGCCAAGAATCTGATCCGCGCATCGGCGCACCACCTACCGGACTGCGTATGCGTCTTCAGCTATTACTGTCCAGATGTGCCGCTTCCTCTGACTCGCCGTATCCGTCTCTGACGCAGCACGGGAGTGACTGCGTCATCAGGCAAAACGGGGGCTCCCGATTCAGAGAAAGATGGAGGAGCTAAAGCCAAGCATGCTTCGAAGCCCAATCCAAGAGTTGTTGAGCCGGACTGATGTTGAGCTGGACCTCGCAAGCCGATGTAATCTTCTGTTATGAGCGTAGTAGTAAGCTCACTCCAAGACGACCGCTCTCTTCTCCGATCTCCCTACAGTCTCCGGTAGCACAACTGAGACTACGATGGGTTATCCATCCATACGAGGATGGATCGACAAAAGTACAAAAATAGGATAAGATAGGGTCAATACGAGCCGTTTAAAAAAGGTAAAGTCAAAGTGTAGCGATATATGCAGCTGAGGCAGCCTAACGAACAAACGATTTCAACCTCACGACCCGATCAAATCGATCAAGCACTTGCCATCTACCTTTATTGTATATCGGGACAATTCAATTAACACTTCCATTGCATTTGAAATACTTTTTATTTTTTTTTCAAAAGATCTGTTACCGGTTTTCATTGATAAGGGAAGAGCATATTATTTACAAAAGTTTGGCACAACGATCGCCAATTTGCATGGCTTTCACATCCCAATGAGAGTCATGCCACCCCTACGTTTTAGAGTTGTATCTTACATAGGATTTATAGCATCTACAGGAGGCTGTTCCAGTTGAGGCAGTAGTCCTTCTAGTCCTCTATTTCCGGCCCGTATCCACGTCCTTGCTTCCTCCTGTATGGCTCTGAAGACGTGCTCCGGCGTTCTCGAGGATCTTTGAAACACCCGATTGTTCCTCTCCCTCCATATTTCCCAGGCTGTCAGCATGATCATCGAGCGTACCCGTCTCTTGCATCTCTTGTTCCACTGTTGGCCATGTCAGCGTACCATTGCCCCAGATCTTCTGTCTGTGTCTAGTGTGTCGGCCTTAGAGCAGCCGCCGAGATCCAGGAGCCCACCTTGTCCCAGACACTCCTCGAGTAGCCGCATTCCTGAAAGAGATGTGAGACTGTTTCCAGGTTCCTTACATAGAGTTGGCAGAAGTAGTCATTTGGCCATTGCCTAAGCATTAGCCTTGCAGCTGTCCAAATGCGGTTCTGCAGCATCAGCCAAGTGAAGAATCGGCATTTTGGTGGCGCCTTTGTTTTCCATGTGATTTTAGCTGTCATGGATGAGGCCATTCCCAGGAATTGTATTCTATATGTCGATCTTGCCATGTATTGGCCATTTGCTGTGTGAAGCCAAGTGATCCTATCCTCATTTGCCGACTGGACAGAGATTTCTTGTAAGCAAGTCCACAGTGATATAAATTCCTCAACCACCCTCTCTGTCATGCTATAGTCGACATCTCTGATCCAGTTATCATCATCCAGGGCATCACAAACTGTTCTGTTTTTCCTCTTGCTATGTCTGAACAAGGCCGGGTATAATGTTGCAGGTGCTTGACCATGTAGCCAGCGAGAGGACTAGAACTTAGCCTTGTTCCCATTTCCTAAGACCACACTTGTAGCAGCGTTGAAGAGTGCAATGTCACTATTGTCAACCGGCAGCTCCATTCCTTTCCAAGGTCTGTCAGTGTCGTCCCACGAAAACCAGAGCCACCGAAGCCGCAGTGCACGACTGAACCTCTCAAGTTCGATGATGCCTAGACCACCGTTGCCTGTTGGCGTACATACTTTGTTCCATGCAACCTTGCATTTCCCTCCAGTTAGCTCCTTGTCGCTAGCCCACAAGAACCTTCTACGCAGTTTGTCTAGTTCTTTCAAGAAATTCTTGGGTACCTTCACAGCCGTCAGCAGGTAAACCGGGAGGGAGCTAAGCACAGAGCGCACCAACTCCCTGCGTCCAGCGACATTTAGCAGGCGCCCTTGCCAGCCAGCCACCCTCCCTTTAGCTCTATCTTGGATGTACTGCAGGTGCACCATTCTTAACCTTCCAAGTGTGAGAGGTAGTCCTAAGTATTGCATTGGAAAAGCCACTCTTGGTCCAGGGAAATCTTGTAGTATCTGTTCCATATCTAGGCCCACACATCTGATCGGGGCCACAGTGCTCTTTTGCATGTTTATCTGTAATCCCGTGGGTGCACCAAAAGCATTCAAGATCTCCATGACTGTCGTCTTGGATTACTGAAGATTACCGCATCATACTTTTTAGAAACACGTGCGTATCACACGTGCATATTTGCTAGTACTATAAAAAGCGAAGGAATTAAAAATAGCCTCTCACCTGGAAAACTCTTTATTGTTTACGCGTGTTTATGCGTGGTGGACACTCCGAGCTGGGTTTTTTTTTCACCGCAAAACTTCTACCCATCGCCGTACCCATCCACGGAGCCGTAAAACAACCATCTAGCTAGGCCCTCGCCAGCCCGGAACCACCGCTCCCCGTCTCTTTTTTTTCTCACCGAAAAAAATTACCCTAATCCCCGTTCCTGTACGCGTCCTGCGGCGGCGGCGAGGCCCGTCCTGCGCGTGGCCGCCATGTGCGGCTCCCTGATCCACAAGTCATCCGGCCTTCAACCGCGGCGACAACTTCGTCAGACGCAGCCGTTGTACGTATACCGCGATGCCGCATGGCAAAGTACATCGTCATGAACGACCTCACCGTGACGCCCACGTGCAAGTCCCCAGCGTCGCGCCGCTAAAGAGCCTCGGCGTCCAGGACCTCGACGCGCTCGAGGAGAGGACCGTCAACATCGGCCACGAAGAGACTAAGAGAGGTAAAGTTTGATCGACTTTAATTTCTGTGTGTAGATGCATGGCCACGGCCTCCTTGCTTGCTTGTACGTAGATGCATGGCCTGTATACGTGCATGTGCATACAGGCCAGCATGGGTGCGTGCGCCATGCATGCACGGCGGCGTCAAATCTTCGCGCCCGCGTACAGCACCCGTCCTCCAGGTCCAAGCTTCGCGCGCGTACAGCACCACGTCCCGGCATCTGGTCTTCATGTGTACGTGCAGCAGATCGATCTGGCTCGCGACGTCGCTCTGTCGAACATGGCCCCGCCGGTCCTCGGCTCCATGAAAGACCCACCGACGCCAGACTGTGTGTGCAAGACGAACAAGATTAAACTCGTTTTAGTACTTACCCATGGAGGACGTGAATCTCCTTGCTTCTCCCCTCCTTTCGACTCCTCGGACTCATACGATCCACTTATATCAACAATCCATGCATGTGATCGGGCACTGATTTTCGATCTGACATATTTCTTTCTACATATTGCCATACTATAGACACATGCGGGTTTTGCGGTTGTCAAACTTCAAGGATAATGCCAGTCCAATTGGTATGTATTTCTACAATTCAAATGAACCTATTGTTTTATTTGGCTCATTAATACTCTATCATATTTGGTTCTAATATTTTGTCTCTATATTTCTGAATTATACTAGCTTGGGATTATTCTTCATGAGTTTGCACATGGTTTATTTTTGGAGGAAAAAACTAGAATGCTTCGGGTCATGAAGTATGACACTCAAGGACCTGGAAAGGTATATAAACTCTGGCATGCGGCATGCCCATCCAGTATTTTTATTTTATTTTATTATTACCAATTTAACAGAGCTGAATAGTGTTATCCATTATTTGTAGCTATGTGACTTGCTTATGCTACTTTAACATGTAATTAGACTTCTTTATTTTAAGGTCCACACCCGAACTAGGAAATTGAATTCTCAGGGTGCTAGAACAATTGTCAGGGCTGCAGCAATTATTCTATCTGACTTATTAGCTGTTGGGTAATTCTCTATTATGGCTTGGGACAAATGAATCGGATCAGTGAAAGAAATAGATTTTTATAAATATGTTTAGTATTTTGGTTTGTATTTACTATTTTAATTAATAAGGCAACATGGCAGTCCTTTTCTTCTTTTTTGTATTCAGCTAGGAGTGGCACATAACAATGATCTGGTGTAGCAATGCTCTAGCCCTGGTAAGCTCTTTCCTTCTCTGAAGGCATGGTATGCGGCTAGCTCATGAGAGGGGAGGAGACATGGGGGTACCCCCGTCGACACTACTCACCACACCTCCACACCTCCGTCAGGTACATCTCCCTTCCCATAGGATTGAAAACTAACGCTCTTCCTATAGAAAAGGAGCTTCAGAAGAAAAACAGAGCTTGATGATATAAGAGTATAGGTCTATTAGTCATCCCAATGAGATATATAAAACTTTTTTTTTTGTTTCAGTTTTGTTCAAGCAACAATCTTATAATGCTGGAGTAGATGGGAGTCTTGCTAATACATTGAGGTTTGCACCAAGTGCAGTAAGAACTTAGTGCTACAAATTTTCTTATTGCTATATACTATATGAAAATTATTGTTTTGATGTGGTGGTTTCATGGTTTCAGTTTTGTAGTGAAATTTATTTAGAATTCTTCTGGAGTATATTCAAATATTGTACTATCAACTATATGATTTGCCAGATGTATGAGCATTTTGTATCAACAACAACAACAACAACAACAACAAAGCCTTTAAGTCCCAAACAAGTTGGGGTAGGCTAGAGTTGAAACCCAACAGAAGCAATCAAGGTTCAGGCACATAAATAGCTGTCTTCCAAGCACTCCTATCTAAGGCTAAGTCTTTGGGTATATTCCATCCTTTCAAGTCTCCTTTTATTGCCTCTACCCAAGTCAACTTCGGTCTTCCTCTGCCTCTCTTCACGTTACTATCCTGTCTTAGGATTCCACTACGCACCGGTGCATCTGGAGGTCTCCGTTGCACATGTCCAAACCATCTCAACCGGTGTTGGACAAGCTTTTCTTCAATTGGCGCTACCCCTAATCTCTCACGTATATCATCGTTCCGAACTCGATCCCTTCTTGTATGACCGCAAATCCAACGCAACATACGCATTTCCGCGACACTTAGCTGTTGAATATGTCGTCTTTTCGTAGGCCAACATTCTGCACCATACAACATAGCAGGTCTAATCGCCGTCCTATAAAACTTGCCTTTTAGCTTCTGTGGTACCCTTTTGTCACATAGGACACCAGACGCTTGCCGCCACTTCATCCACCCTGCTTTGATTCTATGGCTAACATCTTCATCAATATCCCCGTCCCTCTGTAGCATTGATCCTAAATATCGAAAGGTATCCTTCCTAGGCACTACTTGACCTTCCAAACTAACATCTTCCTCCTCCCGAGTAGTAGTGCCAAAGTCACATCTCATATACTCAGTTTTAGTTCTACTAAGTCTAAAACCTTTGGACTCCAAAGTCTCCCGCCATAACTCCAGTTTCTGATTCACTCCTGTCCAGCTTTCATCAACTAGCACTACATCGTCCGCGAAAAGCATACACCAAGGGATGTCCTCTTGTATGTCCCTTGTGACCTCATCCATCACTAAAGCAAACAAATAAGGACTCAAAGCTGACCCTTGATGTAGTCCTATCCTAATCGGGAAGTCATCCGTGTCTCCATCACTTGTTCGAACTCTAGTCACAACATTGTTGTACATGTCCTTAATGAGCCCAACGTACTTCGTTGGGACTTTATGTTTGTCCAACGCCCACCACATAACATTTCTTGGTATTTTATCATAAGCCTTCTCCAAGTCAATAAAAACCATGTGTAGGTCCTTCTTCTTCTCCCTATACCGCTCCATAACTTGTCTTATTAAGAAAATGCCATTTTCTTAATAAGACAAGTTATGGAGCGGTATAGGGAGAAGAAGAAGGACCTACACATTTTGTATCTCTTGCGAATTTTATGAGCAGGTTTTACTTGGGTCAATGTTGCTCTCTCTTTATGATGAGTATTGTGAATGCTATAACTGGTTGGATTTTCCAGTCTGTACAGTTTCAGACAAGTAAGGATTAATAACTACTTATAAAGTAAATAATCCATTATGTATATGGAAATTTCCTAAAAAAAAGGAGTGTATGGGAACATTGCATTGAACTCTGCCAGTAAGCATGGATCACTGAATGAAATTTCTTGCTTTGCAGTCAAAGTTCTGGCGATCTAAATCAAGAGGTTGCTGTTCAAGGTCATTGTGGTGATCAACAATGTGGTAAGCTACATAGAAACACTGCGATTATAATTATATATTGCCTGTCAAATAGTTCTAGGATATGCTGGCAATTTTTTAAAACTTCTATATAGCACTGAACCAGCAAAGCGCTTGCTCACCAACTTAAGAACAAATTTTACAAAGCAATAGAAGGACTACTCCATGATGGAAGAAATTTCCAAAAAAAAAAATGGTGCAATATGCTGGTAATTTTTTAAAAAACTTTTATCGCACTGAGCCAGCAAAGAGCTTGCTGACCAACTTAAGAAAAAAATTTACAAAGCAGTAGAAGGACTACTCCGTGATGGAAGAAAATTTCAATAAAAATAATCCCTATTGAAGGAAGGTTCAGTTGAATGGCAAATTTATCTCCATAATACAAAAGGGGTAATATTCAATAAAAATTGCATTCACACATTGACAAAGGAGCTTTTCACAGAAAGAATTTCCAGCTTTATACTCCTTTTCCTACTATCTTCATAGGATAGATATGATAAGTTCGGCGGCAAGAAGAAGCCGCCACTGCTGCTGCCTTCTGCTGCGCGGACAATGCTTTGCTGTATTTCAGTGAGCAAACCCTGATCACAAAAAACAGCTTCAAGTAGAACCTTTTTGATAACTTTCAAGCTTCTATAGGATCTGAGGTTTCTTTCAGCAACTCAAAATTTTAGTTAAGTTTCTTTTGATATATCTGATTATTTTTATGGGGTGACAATCTTTATTTTGATCCATATTTTAGAAAGATATTTGAAGTGTGATATGAGGATGTGAGGAGTAGTAGGAGGGGAATAGGAAGATGCTGCCTGTACACAAGACAGGCGCTCTGCACTGTCAAGTGTCAACATACTACAATCACAAGCTCTACAAGTTGTTTGATGTGGGACATGGAGAAATTAGCTCATAATTGACAAATGTTTATGTACTTCATGCCTTAGGAGTTTGTAATGTAGCCAATTGTATAGCAGGTTGGTAGTTGATTCTGAATCAGGGTATTGTCCTATTGATTTACAATATTCTCGGTTGTATAGATGAGTGTGGGCTAATTTGGCACTGGTGACTGAGTAATAGAATTTTCCACTACAAAAAAAAAACCATAATTTTAATGGCAGCGGTAATTCATCCTTTATGAATGAGTTTTCTTTTGATATCTACGTGCGTGTCGCACATGTTCACTAGTATCGTAAATAAAAGAAAGAGAGGAAGCTGACACGCAATTACACCACAATCCGATCTGCATCAAGTCTGAGAAATACCGCAAAAATTCCGGCAGATTGTTGCTGAACTTTCGTTAAATCATTATGAATTGCGCGAAAATTTATGCATTGATTCAAGATATATTTTTTTCTTTCCGAGTAACACAAAATAATATAAGCGGTCAATTGAACCTCAAGTCTATTAGAACACAGCCACCTGTTCTTAACGAAAACGTCCAAAAAGCAACACTAGGAGGCAAGGAGCTCTGAATTTCAATTTATTCATCCATTCCTCACACAAATTTGCACCTATAAACCAAACAAAACAAAAATTGTATTCCGCGCTGGTTTATTGCTAGTGTGATAGTGAATTTAAGATAACTTTCACAAATCACAAGGCTGCATCTACTGGTTTACTACTTCTGGTTCTGGTAGTGCAGAGCTTTCTGCTTCTTTCCTGCCTGACGGCGGCTGCTGCTCGACCGAGGATTCCTCTCGCGCCCTCCGCGACCGCAGCAGCATGGCTCGCATGGCCGGCGTCGCGAACGACGCCGCCTCCGCGGCCATGTTCATCGGAACGGCCATGTTTACCATGTTGGCGCTGGCCCGTTGGTACGCGTGCATGGACATGCCAGCGAGCATAAAGGCGCGCCCCGACCGCGCGTAGCTATTCCCGTTGGAAACGAGCCGGCGCATCTCGTGCAGCTCCGCCCCCAGCGACTGGATCATGGCGTCGCCGCCAAGCGCCGCCTCCGACTGCGCCACCGCTTGTTGCCTGATCTCGAGTATCCCCACGGCCTCCTGGTGCGCGCCCCGCTCCGCCGCCGCCCTCGCCGCAGCGATGTCCTCGGCCGCCTCCACACGGACGCGCTCCCGCTCCACCTCCGTCGAGCGTTCCGCGTCCACCACTTGCTCCGGTCTCGCCACCACCGTGTCCTCCGCCGTCACGTCGACGTGAGCGCCACCGGCCGTGTCCCGGTAACTGCAGTTCACCTTGATCAGAGCAGTCTCGCCGTCCGTTGCTTCCACGGCTGGAACAGACAAGAACAGCAGGAAGCGCCGCTCCTCGTCCGCGTAGAGCTCGCCGACGCGGACAGAGGCGGAGCGGCCGCCCTCGTCGACGCGGCTCTCGTAACGCCCGGACTTGATCGAGCCGATACGAACTCCGGGGTGCCCGGCAGCGATGGCGACGCGCGCCTCCTGCACCACGACGGTGAGCAGGCCGCCGATGCACTGCGCGAACGCGTCCTGGATCACCGCCTCGTTCTCGATGTACGAGAAGGTGCCGGCGGTGGCCTCAGTGATGACGTGCATAGCCGCCGCGTCGTGGTCGTTGCCGAACCCAAACGTGTGAACCGGCGCCGACCAGTCTCTGGTGCCAGTGGCCATGAAGGACGGCGGCACGAGCGCCTCGTAGTTGGGCGCGGCGCCGGCGGCCCGCGACCAGCGCGGCGCGGTGTAGGTGTCCTGGCCGTCGGAGAGGAGTATGACGCTGGACACGGTGTTCCTGTGCCGGCGCTCCTCGAGCACCTTGGCCGCCGTCCGGAGCCCCTCGGCGATGTTGGTCCCGCCGCGCGCGACGAGCGATTCCACGGCTCTCTTGGCCGTGGCCTTCCCGTCGCCCGACATCAGGAGGAGTCTGGTCACGCGGCGCGCCCCGTCGGAGAAGGACACGACGCTAAGGCGGTCGTGGGGTCCCAGGTTGTCGACGACGAACCCCATGGCCTGCTTCAGGAGCGCCAGCTTCGCCCCGGTCATGCTACCACTCACGTCGAGCACTGTCACGAGGTCGAGAGGCGCGCGTGGCGCGTCGCCGGCCGCCGCTTCGCCGTCGGTCGTCATCCCGGGAGCCTTGACGTGCACGAGGACGGCGAAGTTGTCGCGCGACGAGTCCCTCTCGACGGCGGAGTACTCGGTGTGCGTCGTGACAGCCAGCGTCCCACCGGATCTGGATGACGCCGCCGCCTGTCGCTGGTCGCCGCCGCCGTCGCCGGAGGAGGGCGGTTCCACCCGCTCGTCGTCGTCGAACACTTGAGGCTCATCGGACTGGTGTTGTGGCTGCCAACCACGCAGCGGCACATGCCTCGTCGGCAGTGGCTGCACACGGTGCATGGGCAGTGGCTGCGGCAGCGTGCGCGGCACCGGCGCCGGCTGCGGCTGCACCACGGACGGCAGCTCGCGCCAGCGCGCGTTGCAGAGCGGGCAGACGAGGTTGCCGTGCGCGACGCTCGCGGAGATGCAGTGGAAGTGGAACGTGTGGGAGCACTCGGCCGTGAAGATGGCCTGCCCGCCGCCGGCGCCCATGCCGGCGAGGCATATCGCGCAAGGATTGCTCTGCACCCACCAAAGCAGCAAAATACATACGCACCAAATGATCAGTCTGTTTCTGTTCATGATGAACTGCGAGCTAGCTAGTCCTACAGAGACCATCTTTCAAAGGAATTTATATATCTGGAAACCAAAAAGAATCGCATGTCGAATATGGTAGAAAGTAGTAAAAGTACAGATGGAATTTCGGAGAGACAACTGTAGAATTCAATGGTGGATTTCACGGTCTCACCTGGTCGGCACCTTCCATGTCGATCGAGTTGCTATTGCTCCGAAGGATGATATATGGAATGGAAGGAAAAATGTTTACGAGGTGTAGCTGTGGGACATATGAATCTGGTATATATAACAGGGCAGATGCTTCGATTCAAAGGAAGGAGAAGAGTTGGATGTATCGCCGTGGTTTCCACGTTGGTGTAACAGCCGATAGGTCTCCTTAAGGATTAAGCTATCGGCTGTTACGGCCCGGCTGAAGCGGAGTGCCGGAGTGCAAGGACCAAGTCGGATCCGCCTGAAGCGTTAAGCATGCAAGGATGAAGTCGGGGACCAGGCTGAAGCCCAACTCGCGTACTGCACACACACAAGCACATTGTCCAGCATATACCAGCCCACATAACTTTGAGCCCAAAGCCGCAACGTCTCGTGCCCAGCACAGAAACGGGGAACCAGCGAGCAGGGGCAAAAATGGTTTGAAACGTGTATGCGTGGACACACACGACTGACGACCCTAGACTCTTCTTCTACGAGTACAAAGACACGTACACAGCAACACACACCCTGGCACGCGGAGCTAGCAGGGGATGCTCCGGCCGTAGTTGTCGTCTGTGCCGGGCGGAGCATCGGGGGTGGGGGCGGGGGCGGCGGACGAGCCCGAAAACTTGTCGATGCCCGCGTGGTAGAGGAGCGCCCAGAGGTGCGTGATGAACTCGCCGCCCTTGCCGAGCTCCTTCTGGTGCGAGACTATGCTGTCGTGCGGCGCCATCGACACGATCAGCTCGCACCACAGCTCGGCCAGCGCCTCCCACAGGCCGTCGCCGTCGCCGCCGCCATGCGCCAGCACGCTCTCCAGACCACTGGCGAGCTTCCGGCCTCTCGAGACTATGCCGACCTCTTCTTGGCTGTCATGTGTCGGTCCCTCCTTCCCGTTGGCCGCCGCCTCGTCCGCCGTTGGGTGCTTCTTTCCCGCCGACCGCTTTCGCTTCGTCGAGGAGGACGTTGCACATGTACCGCACGGAGTTGCTCGCGACTGGGAGCAGCTTTGGCTTGTAGAACACCAGGTAGGCGCAGTACTTGGACAGCGTGGTGGCCACGAGCCATAGTCCGCACGGCGTGATCCTAGTCCTTTCCGAGTCTGGCGGCCGTCCACCAAATCCATCAAGCGTTTGTCCGATCCTCCAACGCGCGGCTGCCTGCCTCCGCCGCCGGTCCTAAGATTTTAAGGCACTCCGGCAATCTCGTCACAACGGCCTTCTTAACTGTATATATAATTTTACTTATAAAATAAAAACAAATTCAATAACATATTTTTAATTTAACATGTCTGATAATTATCGATGAACAATATAGATTAAACAATATATTTATAGATGTATGATAATTATCGAGGAACAATATAGATTAAAAAAGCAATATATTTGTTTTCTTTTCTCACCCATGATAAATGTTTCTTAGGTAACATTCTAAAATTCTAACACCTAAATTAGAAGAAAAATATGACTATACGGGTATAAAGTACTAGAAGTCTGGAATACTATACAAATAATTAATTTGGATTAAAATAAAAAGAAAAAAATACATTGGGCCTAAACAACTGATCGGTGATCGCAATTCGTAAGAAGCCAAGAATCAAGATGTCGTCGTCGTGGAGCCCTGCCTGGTCACCATCCTCGTGCATCGTGTCCGTGTCTCCGGTAGTCTAGCTCTTCGCAGCGGCGCAGCTCACCAGCTCCACGTGTGTAAGGCGCACGTCGCGAACTCACGATCAGAGTATGCTGTGTGCAGCATGACTCCTCGCCTCCTCTCTACCCGAAGGCCGTGGGGAAAGGAAACTAGGAAAGAAATACCGATGTTGTCTTTTTGGGCCGCCTGACTAGTTCTATGCCTCTCTTCTCATTAGTTTGCTAATGCCTAATGGACTATATGACCTGAGGGTTTGTATACCTAAGCTTGAGCCCCTCCTACGCTTAAGCCCTCGGCCATCGCACCTCGTGCCCTAACCCTAGGGCGGCAGTGGCCGCCACCGCCATCTTTCAGCTCTAGCGTGCTGGTTGCGACGTGCCACACCATGATTCTCCCGATGTGCGTCTGAGCTTTGCAGTGCTTCGAAAGCAACATGTCGCCTTCCAGCTCGGTCCTCTTCTTGAGGGACTCGTGGCCATCGACCAAACCTTTTCTGTTGTTCGCGAGGGTGCTGCATATCATCTCCTCTATGTCTGTGGGGACCGGCCGGAGGGTCTTGCACTTGTTGACGCGGAAGTCCTCGTCGCCGGTCAGCAGGACGAAGGATCTCGCCGTGCGGTGCAGCTTCACGATGCACTCCGCTAGACGTCTCTGCTTCTTGGTCGCCTTGAGAAGGTCGAACTGTCCCATAGAGCTGCCGATGGGCTCCGCCATCTTGCCGCAATAGATGAAGTTGAGGACGCGGTTGAGGAAAGGGGATGCCCGCAGCCGCCACGGTTTTCAGACGTATTCGGTGACCACCATAACCTGAAAGTAAGACTGGACGAAAAACTCGAAGCTCGTTAGCTCGCTCGGCTCGTGGCTGGCTCGACTCGGCTCGGCTCGTTATGATAACGAGCCGAGCCGAGCCAAGATTTTAGCTCGTTAGCTATAACGAGCCAACTCGAGCCAGCTCGCGAGCCGCTTACGAGCTAAACGAGCCAAGCTTTTAGGAAAAAATATCAAAACTTATATTAGTTTTTGTATTACTTCATGTCTTACACTTTACAATTGACTGGTAACTGATCGAGACCCTATAAATTGACTGGTAACTGGTCTAGATGTATTTCTTTTATATTATTATTATTCTCAAACTTTAGATAATTGTAAATATTATATTTTGTGTATTTTTTATACCTGGCTCACGAGCTTAACGAGCCAGCTCGAGCTTTTAACGAGCCGAGCCGAGCTGACTTTCTGGCTCGTTAAGATAACGAGCCGAGCCGAGCCAAGCCAGCTCGTTATCCAGCCTTGCCTGAAAAGCAAAGCAGGGAGACCATCAATTATTGAAGGGTCTCAATTCCACTATTCCAGATGTGATAAGACAGGGAGCAGGGTGTGCCGTGACGGGATGATTGGAGGACAAATTGCATAAGGGTTAGCCTCCCAAATCAAACTTAGACCCACAACTCAACTTCACTAGTGGAGAAGATTTTTTTTTCTTTACATCAGCTTTACCAGCAGCTCTGCCAGAGCTACAACAAACCAACTCTAGCAAATCCCGGATCTGTTAGAGCGACTTGAAACTAGGAGAAGCTGCTATTTTCAACTTCATCCCACAGTAATCCCTTGTGAGAGCATATATTTTATAAAGAGCTTTACATGTAAAACCTTTTGAACAAAAATACTCATAAGACACAAAACAACTTCAAACAGCTCGTGAAGCTATTGAAAAAGATGTGTCAAATGGGCTTCTAAATGGATGTAATTCCTCTGTCCTCCGTCCTAAAATAATTGTACATCTCATTTTCTGAGGAGTATTTTTAAATTTTGACAAGAGTTATCAATATTTGCATATCCTAATATGTTTATTGTGAAAATATATTTCAATATTAATCTAATGATATTAATACACATCATAAATATTAGTATATTTTTTGCTTATATATTTGATCAAACTTTAAAATTTTGGCTTCTTGAAAAATAAGATGTGCGTTTATTTTGGAACTGAGATAGTAATTTTAACTTTATCGTTAATTAAATTTATATAAAAGAGTATCAATATTTACAACGTAAAATAGGCATACTATAAAAATATATCTCTAGTAACAATGATTGGGTATTACAAATATTCATATTGTTTAAATGAATTGGATCGAACTCATAATGATTTGGTTGAGGCTGTCTTTATACCTCTGTACTAGTATAGGACAGTTAAGTCAGAAATCTTTCAAAGTCTTTGTCTCTCTTTGTGAATGCCAATGAGAAACGTCGGTGGTGTTTAAATCTAGGGGCTAAAGTTTAGAGTGTCATATCGGATGTTACATGGGAGTATTCGAATAGTAATAATAAAACAAATTACACAAGTCCTCAATAATCCGCGAGATGAATTTATTAAGCCTAATTAATCCATCATTAGCATATGGTTACTGTAGCATCACGTTGACAAATCATGGACTAATTAGACTTAAAAAATTCATCTCACAAATTAGTTGCAATATGTGCAATTAGTTATTTTTTTAGTCTATATTTAATACTTCATACATGTGTCTAAATATACGATGTGATAGGAACTAAATTTTAGAGAAGTAACTAAACAAGGCCTTGGGTATTGTCAGATTTCAGTGAGTGAGTATGTGGACCATACTACGTGTGATTGAAATAACTGCCATAGTGTCTCAGAACGTAACTTCGCTAAAAAGTTGGTCCCATCACTACAAACTTCTAACCCTTGCACAATGACGAGAAAACGTTGCAATAGGCCCAATTTTGTTGCAAAAGGTAGTTCATACCACGAAATCGCGTTCGTTGGCAATGGTTGCAAAAAGTCACGTTGCAATAAGAACTTGCAACCGTTGCTAGTTTGGCGTTGCAAGAGTTAGCTTTTCTTGCAACGTTGCCAAGCATTGCAATAGGACGTTATCGCAACATTCATTGGCATGGCAATACGAGCACTTGCCACGTTCGTCTTCGTAGCGAGAGGTGGTAAATACAACGAGCGATAGCGTGGCAATAGATTTTTGTTGCCATGCTATAATTTTGTTGCTTAAGGTGTTGTTGCCACGACCGTTGTGCTGTGGCAAGTAAATCATTTGCCACGCAAATGTAATCGTTGCGAGAGAGTATACATTATTGCCACGCTTGTCTTGGCGTGGCAATAGTATCATTTGCCACGCAAATTTATCCGTTGCGAGATACCGTTCATTATTGCCACGGCCACGTTGCCGTTGCAACAGTATCATTTGCCACGCAATTTTATTCGTTGCGATATACCGTTCATTATTGCCATGACCTCGGTGCCGTTGCAACAGTAGAATTTGCCACACAATTTATTCGTTGCGGAAGATTAATTGTTATTGCAACAATAGTCATGTCGTGGCAATAGTATTATTTGCAACGTAAATAAGTCTATTGCCATACAGCATATTGCCACGCATCACGGCTCGTAGGTATAGCTTTTATTGCAATGCTAGTAACATTTAATTTTGGTTTAATAAATCATCATTGCAAATCAATAAACCATATCAAAAGCAATTGTACCCACATATATTAATTATAATTAATCATTCAATATGTTGCCAAACCCATGAAATAGTAGCTAAAATCATAAACGAGTGTACAATTAACTCATTATTTAACAACTTTTTACAAACTTCCTAACATCTATGCAGCACTTGAGAAATTCCTAGCAGCCCAACATGTCATCTCCTCGGCTATGTCCTCGCTTGATTATGAGCCTCCCACTGAAACCTTGTCCACCTACTGCCAAAAGAATATGATTGGGATATTAGAACAATATTAAGTTTACTAATTTTTGCACAAATGTAAAGAGATGAAGATATAAAATGGTTCTAATTTCTAATTTCATATACAAAAGCCATCAACCAAGCTTTTGCATAGTTGAAGTTCTACTGCAATTCTGCAAATGAGCAAATGTTGTCGATCTAGTTGTTGCAGTTCCTTTTTCCATGAAAAAGATGGAAGTCATGTTCCATTGTTCCAGAACCACAAACGTATGAATCAATTTCTAGTTTTACTCAAATTCTTACTGTATGCTTATTACAATTATGTTTTTCCATGAAAATAGCATTCTGTGTTTTCACAATAACTTGATATTTTGTTCTCTACTTTCTCAATCTTTATTTTGGTCTCTTTATATCCCTCTCTTTTTAGAGTTTAAATGTTGTTCAAGATGTCAGCAATCCTAACTCCTTAGAAGCGTAGATGGCTGAGAATTTTAGCAAAATTTCATTGTAAGTATAGGTCGATTATATAAGTTCAATTGGCTTTACAAATGATAATCTATATTTTTTTGCAGGCTACATACTGAAGGCATGGTTCTATTGGGTAATACAAGTTTTTGTAGCAGTCTAGCAGACACATGCAGCTATGTTCCATTTGAATGTATTATAAGATGTATGCATTCTCTTTTGCTCTTTATAAATTCTGCTAAAAGAAGCAGAGTCTATCAGCAAGCCTTGGGGAGGGATGGAGAAGAAAATACGGCTTTGATCCTATCCATCGTGGCCTTTTCAACGGATCAGATGCAGCTACTGCATATGTTACAGTAGCAGCTGCCTTCTCTGAATTTTTAAGGCAGCAGCAGTTTAGTTGATTAGAAAAATCATAACTTGAGTTGTAGACAACGAAAAATTATATTCTTTAACAATATGGAAAGCCCATGAAATTCTCTACATCTTTCTAGTTATTTGTTAAATAAGATTCTGCAGTTATCATGGTCAAAAAACACAAACACCCACTGCTGTCCAGACCAAGGTCAAAACCTGACCGGCTACTTTCAAAATTCATAACTCTAATTCTCTAGGTCTAAAATCATGACCTTTCACGACGACAAACATCTCTAAACCCTCTACAACTTTTGTATTATCAAGTATCACAGAAAAGGTAGATTACTACTCAGAACAACTCACCCAATCAAACATGCACAAGCTGTAGTTTTCAGCACACATGTTCAATGTATTTTCTACATTTCCTAGTTCAACAAGGAAGGACACATTTGATAAAATTTCATTAAATCATGCAAGAATTTAGATTCCAATTAGCTGGTTGTTACCTTTCTCCTTTTGGGATTATTTCTTGTCCTATTCATCAGCTGCTGTGAAGTGATATATGTCTTCGATGCAGTCACATTTGCAGTGTTTTCGTTGAAAAGAGCTCTGCTGGGAGGTGCAGTACTTCTAGTGGAGCGAGTAGGTGCTAGTGCACCTTTTTGTACGGTGACAACGCTTCCAGGCTGAGTCTACAAACATCAAGTTGTTTGATCTATTTTAGCTACAGTTCAAGGTACATGGAACATAGTGAAATAATATCATTACCTCCTGTAACCCATCTTCATTTTCATTTTTATGTCCACCGGTCTCATCTTTCTCTTCTATGATTGGCGCAACTTGTGTACTTGCATTGTTTTGCAGGGTACTCTATACATATAAATATTGGGGGTGAAAGATTAGGCATCACAATCATAAGATTATCAAGAGTACAAAGGATAAAAAATTATTCTAATACCATAATCATAGCTCCCTCTTTGTGTTGCGCTAGCATATTAAGAAATTCTTGCTTCATTTCTTCTCTTAAGTTTATCTTAGTATTTTCCAGCTCCTTTATTCTTCACATGGCATTTCTGTACAGAAACCAAGAAAAGTTACTTTAATCATGACTCATAGAACAATCAATCAGTAATGTAAACCATAGCACAACAATCAACCACTAACAATGGTTTGCTTTTAAATCAAGAAATGTGAGAGAACCCTATGGAAAAGAAGGAGCGATTACTGGCAAGAAGGTGCGCTTGTCGACATAGCAGAACTTGTTGTCAACTGATTTGGATTAGTACAAGCAAGAGGATACATTGGACTTTTGTCATAATACAATAAAAATGAAAACATATGATGATTCAGATAAACAAAGAGGCACCACATGATTTGTTTTGAATCATCATTTAAGTTAAAATTCAGAACAAAAGAAACTATATTGGCAAAACTAATGCTAATTATTTATGATAGCTAAATTACCTACTGCTAGTTATTTGGAACATACATGCACCAATTCACATTTTTTTTTATCATCTCAGCATAGGTGTGTCTAGGTAAGTTCATCCAGACACATTATTGTCAATTTAATTTAAAGATACTGAAAAAATTGTACATTTAATTGATCCATCTCACCTGCCTTATGCTTAGTTACAGTGAAGGTCTGTCTTCTGTCCACCACCTTCCTCCAAGCTCCTTCAAGTATGCAAAGTTCAGAACAAAAAACTTGATCAGAGTTGGGCATCTGCAGAATATAGAAAAATATAAAAAAACAAAAAAACTTGATACATAGAACGGGCAATTGATCCATAAAAACAGTACACACATGCCCATTTGCTAGATGACATTCAGGCTGAACACATTGTGCCTAACAGCAAGGTCATGCATCAAAACAGCTGTAACTTCCACATTACCACACCTGGCAAAAAGATCACAATTTGGCTCATTGAATACTTGCTTTCTAAATGAAATAATGGCAGAGGTAGCTTCTAAAAAATCCAGGCCTTGCATCGTACAAGTAACTAGTTCATGTTTACTTGACACTATAAATTAAACAAAGGCAGAGGCAGTTTCAAAAAATTTGGTCAGTGTCTGCAGAGCTAGACTTTCTTTTGGCAAAAGTAGCTAGTTTATGTTTACTCCATTAATTTTGTATCAATCTATCAAATCATTTACCTATTAATTAGTGTGGTTGAGTGGGTTAGAAATGCATCTAATTATACTGACAAAAGAACTACTCAAACTTCCATCTGAAAAGAAACAAAAACAATGGCTAACCGATGCATTGATTTGTGTTGTCACGGAGACTACATTCAATCCCGAACAGGTATACTTAGCAACGAATCTGAAATCTAAATCGCATAGGGCTGGACTAATCTACTAGAGTTGTGAGCACCAGGACATCCTTCCCCTCCTCACGACAGAACAATCACATGCTTTCCTCCTCTTTCTTAATGAATCCAACACCACTTCTCCCAAAAATCTGAGCAGACGCACGTGCCATCAGCCGGGGCATGCCCTAAGCTGCCAACAGCAGGAGGAAGAGAAGGCTCACCTGGATCTTGTGGAAGTCGAGAGAGAGCTGGAACTGCACGCCACGTTAGGAGGAGCGCGAGGTCAGGGACGAGCTTGACTGGCAGTGAGTGCTAGGACACCAAAGTTAGCCGGGATGCCGCGCTTCAGCTGGGCAGCCATGGAGTGGCGCAGCAGCAGCAGGGGGCGGCTGCAGCCACGACGCACGGGGAAGACCGGAAAAGGAGCTTACCCTGGCGCATCTGCCGACGAACGCGGTGGCAAATCGAGTGGTGCTCGGTCTTGGCTCGGTGGATACGGTGGTGAGGGGCGGACGGGAGGAGTCGTGGGGTCGTGGGGAGGAGAAAGTAGGGTTGCAGCCGGACGCTGCTTTTAGCTCGGGTGGGCACAAGGTCGCCGTCGGATCAGTTCGAGCGGACGAGATCTTCTTACCAGTTATTTGGGCCTCGGGGAGATATGGCCTAGAGCAGATTCCAGAACCAAGCTCAGGTCTTGGGCTGTAAAAAAGATTCAGTATTTTTTTCAAATACATATTATTTTTTACCTTTTGAATGCATATTACTATTATATTTGCGTTTTTACACAAAGTATAATGCAAAAATAATTTATAAATTTTTATGGAAATATTCTAGTGTGTATAGAATTATTTTCATTCGTTATTGAGGACACAAATTATTTATGATAAAATAAATAGGCAAATGTGTGTGTCTGTTTTATTTAAGTGAACTTAACAAGTTTAAGTGTGCTATATGAGTAAGTGAACTTAAGAATAAACACTTAAGCTTTAAAACAAATACACACTTCTATTTTCCATATATGTTTACATGAAAACTTCAAGTGTACATGTTGAATGGTCAATATATGTTCAAGTGCCATATGTGTAAATGCATATATACTTTAGCAAAATATAAACACTTAACATTATATTCAAGTCTAATAAGCATATCATGTTTATATTTAAATAGCTAGGAACCATTTTCTTGGGTGCCAACCTCCAAGAAACTAGGGGCATGTTTGGTTTACGTTTTGGACCTGACATGGCTAGTCAACTAAACTTGGGCAGCTAAAGCCTAGCTTCTGCAATGCAAGATGCATAGTCACCTCATTCTTTCTTCAAGTAGTGTTTCCTCTTTTCGACATTATGTTGAACAGGTGGTGAGCATCGGAAAACGCCGCCGCCATGGGGGCTTCTTGCCCCTTGCTTGGAATCCTTGGATCCTAGGATCGAGGTCACTCACTAATGACGAGGATGGGCAGCTCGGTGACGATGAGGACTACAATATTCACATAACTTCTAGTCCCTCGAAGACGTCGAGGATGGGCGGTTCAATGGCGTGATGATGTAGGCGCCAACGGGTTCCACAAGTTGTTCGATTTCGTGCGTTGCTCCATCTCCTTCTGTGCAAGTGGCACCACCCTCGAGAAGCCCCACCACCGTCGCTCTTGTCTCCATGCCCGTCCTCCAACCGCCACCACCACATTCGTCGCGGTCGTGCCCGACGACGAAGAAAGGGGAGTAGAGAAGGGAAGAAGGGAGCCCCATGCCATCGACGCCAGACGCTGCCCCACAGTCTCTCCATCGTGAGCGAGGAAGGAAGCGAAGGATGAACCGCCTCACTGTCTCCACGGGGTACGCGCACGGTTGTGCGAAGGGCCCATGGGTGGAACTAAACCGTTCCTTAGCCTAACCTAGCCAACTAGGAATGATCACCCCTACAGTCCCACAAGACTGGCCTAAGGGAGGTGGGTGGCTTACCTAGACTAGGCTTTGGGCTCTAAAAAGGCAACAAAACAGACCGAAAGGTGGCTTTCGGGAGCCTAGTTGGGGTTAGCCATCCAACCAAACAGCCCCAAGAAGACCCTTGAGGAGATGCCAAATTTCCTTGGCGGCCTAGTGAAACATTTATACTCTAGATTCATCTTGTTTATTTTATTTTTATATTGAAAATCCATATGCATATTAATATGTATTTAGTTAGAGTGTATTTCTTGCTTATTTTTATATAAGAAAAACGGATTAATGATGGTCATGCATTTAGTACATATAGGAACAACATGCAAAATTAAGCGGTAAGATAAGATTATTCAAGCAATGTAGTATGGTTGTGAGTTCAATCCCATGAGATTATTAGCCCTCCTTTTCCTATTTTATCATTTAAAGATTTTTTATAGCTACTATTAGATTTTATGAAGTTTCCTAGTGTCTGAGAGTTTACGAGTGTTTCATATTACACTCAAGCAATGGGTATATTGATTTGTTCCTGTGTGTCTTCATTCGTCTTCGGGATACTTCTGTTTTAGACCTACACCCTCCAACTTGCAGCAAAGTTTGGATTTCAACCTCGAACTTCAAAACCGGACAACTTTGGTCCTCCAACTCTTGAAAAAGTTCAACTTTTAACCTTGTGGGCGGTTTTGTGGGTGAACAGTAACTTTTGATATTTTCGGGAGCGTCAAAATTTATATTATTTTTTCGAGCATCTTAACGTCCTCAAATAAAAAAACTCAAAACTACAAAGTTGTAGATCTCATCGAGGTCTACAATTTACATATAAAAATTATCTTCATCTGACATCGTATTGAAGGGTTTTCTATTTTTTGAAATTTGAGTCTCATCACGCGATAAAATATGGTGCTGAAATTTTATATTATTTTTTTGAGCATTTCACTGTCCTCAAATGAAAAAACTCAAAACTACAAAGTTGTAGATCTCATCGAGGTCTACAATTTACATATAAAAATTATCTTCATCCGATATCGTATTGAAGGGTTTTCTATTTTTTGAAATTTGAGTCTCATCACGCGACAAAATTGTTTCACGCGTGATGAGACTCAAATTTCAAAAAATAGAAAACACTTCAATACGATGTCGGATGAAGATAATTTTTATATGTAAATTGTAGAACTCGATGAGATCTACAACTTTGTAGTTTTGAGTTTTTTTTTCATTTGATGACAGTAAGATGCTCAAAAAAATAATATAAAATTTCAGCACCATATTTTATCGCGTGATGAGACTCAAATTTCAAAAAATAGAAAACCCTTCAATACGATGTCGGATGAAGATAATTTTTATATGTAAATTATAGACCTCGATGAGATCTAAAACTTTGTAGTTTTGAGTTTTTTCATTTGAGGACGTTAAGATGCTCAAAAAAATAATATAAAATTTTGGCGCTCCCGAAAATATCAAAAGTTACTGTTCACCCGCAAAACCGCACAGAAGGTTGAAAGTTGAACTTTTTCGAGAGTTCGAGGGCCAAAGTTGTCCGGTTTTGAAGTTCGAGGTTGAAATTCAAACTTTGCTGCAAGTTGGAGGGTGTAAATTGGACTTAACCCAAGTTTAGTCGGACACGGTCAAAATGAACGGCGTCAGGAGCCTCCCGAGTGTTTCGAGAAAAAATGGCTTTCGGGAATTATTTTCGCTAACACGCAGCAAAAAGTGGCGCCCAGCTGCGGCAAAGCGGCGCCCTTTCCACCGCTCCTGTGATATGCGCGCCCAACATTTCAGCTAGTGCAGATGCCATCCAAATTTTAAGTTTTTTCACTCTCTTTTCATTACATCAATTTTTAGCCGCTTACATGGAGTATTAAATGTAGGAAAAAAAATAACTAATTACACAGTTTAGTTGAAAATCACGAGATGAATCTTTTGAGCCTAGTTGGTCCACGATTGGATAATATTTGTCAAATAAAACGAAAGTGGTACTATTTATCGGGTTAAAAAAAATTCAAAAAATTTACAAAGTGAACAAGACCTAGACCAAAACCCTCGAAGCCTCGGCAGCAAAGAAACAGTCCAGCTGCGCAAGCACGCGACCTCCGACATGCCGCCACCATCGTCTCCGAACCCGGCGCAACCTTAATCCCACCCGTCCCTGTGCCCAGTGCCGTTCCCGCTGCCATACCCATGGGCCAGAATCTTGGAGCACTAATAAAACTCAGCCACATACCCTAGCTCCAATTTATTCCCCAAACCACAGAGCCCCAGTCTGCTCAGGCCCCTACGATTCCCCATCCCTCCTTAATCCCTAGCTCCATAGATCAGATCTTCCACTACAGATCCGTGCTCCATCCCCTTTCTGGATTCAAACGGGGCAGCCTGAGTAAGAGAGAGAAGGTGGAAAAAAGGAGGAAATTTTGTTGTTTTTTTTTGTTTTCCTGTGATTCGGAGGTCATGATTTAACTATAGATTTCCAATTTTGATGCAAGCTGTCGGATTAGAAGAAACCTTGCTCAACCCCCTCCATGGATCCAAATAAAGGAACGTAAGGTAAGTGATGAAGCAAAATTTGTGGTTCTGAGGGGAACTGTCGGATTTGACGAAATCTTGAAGCATCACTCTGTAATGTTACAAAGAAAGTCCTGAACCATGCCTATGGTAACTTTTCTGCATTTTTTGCTCCATTTTTTTCCATATTCAGTGAAGTAATTTTTTTACAAAAAAAAATCTATGGAAACCATTTAGGTGAACTTAGATTGATGAATACAATATAACTACAAATCGACACATAAATCCTTGTGCAAAATGGGAGGAAATCAGGGAACAGTAGAAAGAAAAAAATGAGTACGTCTGTTTGCCCTGTTTAGTTGGGTGTAACTTTGCAGCTTCAAAGATTTTCCTACAATTTATTTATTCCAAAATTAATCCTTGTAGTACTTAAAATTAATACGAACTACTGAGTATGTCTATTATATCGATCATAATTGCTTACTGCTATCATTTGCCCTGTATTTGCATTTATCTTTGCAGCTTTACTACAAATTGTGTGGTTTTAACAGATACTATACTGATCTTAGCTATTTCCCCAAATTAGCTCTGAAGTCACCAAGTCTGCTAAAAATCTGCTGCTCAATAATACACCATCACTGCTGCTGCACTTGAACTTGTTGGGAGAAGGTAAATCAGTTGTAATTTTTCTTCCCCTTTGCAAGTAAATTTTCTATGGTGCCTTCGTGTGCCGAATATATGTCTAGTGGTCTTATTTATTGCTGTTTAATATATGTAGGTCATCTGCTGCCCTTTAGTTTTAGTATTAGCTACTGGATAAACGTGTCTAAGGTTTGTTTAATTCAGGCAATACCTTGGTGGGCACAGAAGCCTCCAGAAGCATGGGAGTTGGCTGCAGAACTGAAGTTGTGCAACGAAGATTGGAAACTGAGGTTATGTGCAGCAAGGGCTCGCCGACAAATGAAGTACACTCTCAGAGTTCTGAGCATCAATTGTAGGGTCACAAAATGAAGTACACTATCAGAGGTGCTAACAAATTGAGATAACAAATTGTTTGAAAGAAGGTTGTGCTGCTTTGGCCATGGTAATTTGCATCTTGCTTGAATGATGTCAAGAATTGTTTCTTTACAGTATGATAGTATTGTGAGTTTCTGCAACTTATTGCTTAGCCAAACAGGATAAAAAATGTATAACATGCCTGCATGTTTTTATCTGTCATGTGATTTATTTAGTGAAGTTAGCCAACCAATATTCACTTATAATTTTTTATGTAGATCATCCAAACACAACTGAATATTCTAATACCTCCACTGGTACTGCCATTACAAAATGAACCATCTCATCAGGTTTGTACAGTTTGAACCATGTGATGTCACTTTTAAAATTCAGTGATATAACTTTTTTCTAAAAATGAAGGGCACATCTGGAGGACCAGTGGGTCGGTTTGGCTGCTGGTTGAGGCAGCGCTGCTACTGCTAGATATGCTAGAGAAAGGGAATTTGCTGCAAATGGAGGTCACATAGATGAATTCATGTTGATCAATTAGGCTAATCTCAGTATGATCTTACGGTTCGCAACATGTGAAGTTTGGGATTTGGCCATGTCCTGCCCTTTTGTGAACCTCTAGAACTTCTGACTTTTGTCAACCTAATTATCCTTTGTGCAGATTTTTTAGAAGTACACAACAACAACAACAACAACAACAACAAAGCCTTTAAGTCCCAAACAAGTTGGGGTAGGCTAGAGTTAAAACCCAGCAGAAGCAATCAAGGTTCAGACACGAGAATTTTTAGAAGTAGTAGAAGAAATAAGTTAGCCAGGAGACTCAAGTATGTTAGCAACCACTGCAGTCATTATATGTAGACGAGCTAATTTTTCTTTTGTTATAGCAACTGTTCTGAACTAAACTCAATTATTTTCATTTCGGCTTAATGATATGTTCCTCGTGAAACTGCAAACATTTATTCAATTGCTTGCTGAGTGGGGCCTTGGACTATCTTTATATTGAAGTTGTCAACTCTACCATTATGAAAACTACAGGCAAAAGTAGGATAATGTTGTCTGACAGTTTAAACATTCAGAAACTTGTGGTTGGTGTTTTGGAGCTCGGAGCTCCTACTATCTTTGTATGCTCGTGGAGAAGTTTTTCACCTGACGTAATTCTAAATTTTCTTATTTTTTGTATGTTTTCCAAGTGCCCAACTCAAATTTTCTTATTTTTCTGTACAAATACTCCAACAAACACAGTATGTTCAGTCATTATATGTTTGTGATGCTGCTTTTTCTGTGAGCTATAATTACTGGAGATGATTGAGATGGGTGGTTGCTGATCATACAAGATCCTACTCTGGGTAATTTGGTGGAGTTTGCCCTGAACCTAAGCAGTTCGCATACCGGGCTCAACGAATGGATGAATCTGGGAGAGGCAAGTGCGGGATCCACTGTAAACAAGATAGGCCAAGATATGGGATGACAGATGTGCTCCAAGCTGCATCTAGACATCAATATTGCACATTTTGGTTTGGTAATTATGAGTATAGTCATCTGCAAGATGCTAATATCAACTGGAGGGTGCCATACCGATTTTTAAAATGTATTTGCTAAATGTTATTTATTTTCGTTCCTGTAGATTCACTTCATAGCTTTTCTTTGCATAGATTATAAGTCAGTGCATGCCATGTGAGTCTGTCATTTTTTTAAAAAATAAGGAGTTTCAATTATTTTCTAAAAATGATTAAAACCTCACTAAATCTTTAGAAAAGTTCATACTAATTCATTATAGCTCAAAAAATAAAAAAACGTGTATATAACTTTTTCGGAAGATGAGCCCTGCCTCTACGTAGTGAAACTATGCTTCCATGCATATGGATCTCCCGATTTTTGTTGGGATTTTAAGTTTGATCAAATTTTATATTTTCCTTCCTCACACATCACAACTATAAATACTTGCGTGTCCACTAGTGTGCATAAACTTTTATGACTGCCAATGACAAGTACACAAGTATACACTAGTGGTAAGTAACTTTCCTCTAGAGTGCGAGATTAGTGGTTTGAAACCTGGTGACAATTCTTTTTTCTTATATTTTTGCTAAGCATTGTGCTCCAGAACCTTGGTGATTGCAACGATTTATTTTTTTGTTGCTATACGTACAACTTTTTTTTTGCAACGCAAGCAACTATTACATACAACAGAACATATTCGTTGCGACATAGACGGGCTATTGCAACCATCAATTAAAGAGTTGCAATATCATCTTAGTATTGCAACGCCAATAAAACTGCCCGCAACGCAAATCAAATCATGGCAACAGTGATCACTTATTGCAACCGTTCTACAATTGGTTGTGATAACACTTACTTTTCGCAACGATCTCCATATTTATGGCCACGAAACAATTTGCATGGTAAAAATCCCATCTATCGCAACCGAAAGTGCAAATGGTTGCGATAACACCCCTTGTTGCAACCAAATCTTGTCGTTGCGATAAAAAAGCGTGGCATAAGGGTTGGAAGTTAGTAGTGCATGTAGTCACGCCACGTGCGTACGTACCTTAGTCCAGTCGGAGAAGATGTGGATGAAGATCTCGCAGATCTCCACCCCGGTGACCGTGCCCACGATGACGAAGGTGATGAGCAGGTCCACGTTCTTGCCATGGACGAGGTTGGACGAGCTCCCGTGGGGCACCCGGTAGTGCCGGACCGCCGACACGGTGATCCACACGGACACGCCGACCGTCACCACGAACAGCGCCGTGCTGACGACCGGAAAGCCGGAGCTGAACAGGATGGGGTACTTGGTGTAGAGCAAGTCCCTCGCGAAGCCCAGCTCCGTCCTGACCACCCGGAACGTCCGGTCCCGGCCGGAGCTGATGAGGTCGTCGAAGACCAGCAGCTCCGCCTTCGACCTCTGGCGAACTTCCTCCGTAGGAGCTTGCACGGCGCGAAGGAGAGTTAGACGTCTCTCAGCTCTTTGCCGTGTGTCTTCGATTTCAGGAGGTTCCCATCGCACCCCCAGACCTTGGCGATGGTGAGGGTGTCCTCCGCCGGCTTGTACCGAGCCCCGTACTGGCTCTCCACCCTTTCGGCCTTCGCCTTGGAGTCGCCGACGATGAGGTAGTTGCAATTTTTCAAGCACAAGTCCTGGTCATCCGAGCCCTCTGAGGGTGCTTCGACGCTCTTGTCGATCTTGTGCTCGTGCTTCATGTAGTCGGCGACGAAGCTGGTGCTGGCGTCGCCATACCTGCCGCTGGCGACCTTGAACCGGACGATGCGCTCCAGGAACTTGGCGACCATGAGCGCCCAGAGCGGGCACCGGAACTAGGATGCGCTCGAGTAGTAGCGCACGTAGAGGCCGAGCGTGACGATGTTGTAGACTTGTAGGCGCGCGTGAACTCGTGGACGGCGAGGTCGGAGCGGCGCGCGGAGACGCCGTAGCCGGAGATGGTGTAGACGCCCTCGTAGCCGGCGAGGAGGATGCCCCAGAGCAGGTAGAGGTCGTTCCGGAAGGACATGGAGAGCAGCATGGTGAACATGCCGAACAGGAACCGCGTCACGGGATGCGTCACGGCGAAGAGGAAGCCCTTGATGAGGTGGCTGGAGCTCCACAGCCGGTGCTGCGACGCCGTCAGGAAGTAGGCCAGCGCCAGCGCCACGAAGCACGCCTTCGTCTCCACGATGATGCGCAGCGCGCTCTCCGACACCAGCCCTTGCTGCGTGTTGTGGCACGCCTCGTACATGAGCGCCGGCGGCGGCGGCGCCATGATGGCTGACATTGGTTGCCGAGATCGATCGGTTGGAGTAGGGACGACGAGACTCTTGGACGCAGACACGATCCGAGGCAAAGGCGGATGCCTGTGGTGTGCCCACGAGCAGGCGAGCAGGGCGCGCGCGCCTGTATACATTTTTTTCCGCCCTTAGTTAAAGCTCTGAAGCTTGCCTGTGAGCTTCTCATGTCATCGTGGAACAGGTTGTCTGCATCGTGTGGTATCATATGAAGCATCTGCTGATTCTTTTTTTTCCTCCCCTTTCAGAGATCACAGGAGCCATTGGTTGCAACTTGTTCTTGAATAGCAACTTCACCCAATCCTAATCGCCTTTTTTTTAGCTGACAGGATGGCTGCCGAATTATATTGGCAACAGGAGCAAAGCGAGGCGAAAAAGAAAGTCCCAGTCGCTAATAACGGGCCTGTTCGTTTGAACTTACCAGCCGGCTTCTTAGCTCAAATCTATTGTATTTTTCTCTCACAACAAAACAGCTTTAGTCGGTTTATCAGCCGGCTTTGATACCAGCTGAATAGGCCCTACAGTAACATGTTGCATATTCAGATTTAATAAAGGGCAAAAAAAAAATGACGAGGAGCATGAGCAACTGCAGGCTACCGGCTGTCATCGAGAGGCATCCTTACGTTGAGTCGTTGACTAGCGAATTTTTCTGCCGTGCTGAAATCTTGGATAAGATCATCGGCACCATCAGAATTCAGATCCACGTTCTGTTTGGAAGTTGGAGCTCCAGGGAGGTTGGTAGGAACCCTCCTCTACTCCTACCAGCGACGCACTCCGTCCACGGGGTGCTCACAGAGACTAAGGGCGTGTTTAGTTCCGAAAATTTTTGGCTTTTGGTTACTGTAACACTTTCGTTTGTATTTGGCAAAAATTGTCCAATTATGGACTATTTAGGCTTAAAAGATTCGTCTCACGATTTCTCGACTAACTGCGTAATTAGTTTTTTTTTCCGTCTACATTTAGTACTTCATGCATGTGCCGCAAGATTCGATGTGACGGTTACTATGCAAAAATTTTTGGCTTTTGGGTGGAACTAAACGGGGCCTAACCAATGACCGTGCCTCTAAAGTCTAAACCCTGGTTGGTCAATTGCTAAATCTCTGAATCTGCCTACTGGAGTACTGGTGTCCTTACCGGCGCCCCGGGCATCCGCCGGCGCCACTGACGGAGCTGGGGCGGTCGAACAATTTCAAAATATGAGAATTGGGTGTGGCTTATTCGTTAGATTTTTGTCTCAGGGTTATGCTTCTATTTTTTTTGGATTTATTGTAGTATCTGATGATTTAACCATGCTCGCTGTTCTTCACGTAGTAGACGATCGTGTATATCGACAGTGGGGCACATGTAGGGATGAAAACGGTCGGAAACGGTCGAAAAACTCCTCAACCGTTTTCTACTTTTACATTTGAATACGAAAACGAAAGCGAAAGCGGTCAAGTCGGACATGAAAACGAACGCGAACTTATGGAATATCGAAAACGAACCAAATCGAGCGGAATTATGTCGAATATGGTTGGTATACGAAAAAATCAATACAGAATACTGATCCATAGGACCAAGTGCATAACAAATATATGATACTCGATAAAGATTAGATAATGCCCCACGCGTTGTTATGGGGATTTTGTAGTATTGTACATGTGATTACGGAGGGAGAAATATTCCTTTGTATATTCAAGATATTTGCTCGAAATATTAATTAATGGCAAAAGCGAAAGCTTTTTTTTTGTGAAACGAGAAAAGAAGAAGCCAATATTTCTAACGAGCAGCCAAACTAGCAACGGCAGGCCAAGAGCAGCAGAGCAGCACGAGAGCCCACTGCATGTCTGCAGCCCAAGGAGCAGCGGCCCACTGCATAGCGCCAGCCCCAATGAGCAGCGCAACAGCAAGATAGCCAGCCAGCAAGCTGCAGCCAGGCACACTTCTTTAGTCCCACCTCGATTACACAGCTAGGAGTGAGGAAGGCAATGATCTATATAATGAGATGCACTCATAAACAATCAATTGTGTTCCATGCTTGACTAGGCTGCGCTGTGGCTAAACTGGAATTCCTAATTAGAAATCCTAGTGGGCCAAATTTGGTTAAACCACGCATCGTAGTGGACTAAATTTGGATTAAACCGAATTTGAATTCGGGATGTTCCGAATTAAAAGTAGAAATTTGTTGGAAAAAGTCTAAACTGATTTTGAATTTGGTTTTTTAGATTTTGAACTAAATTTGAATTGTCTGAAAATATGAATTTGATCGGGTCAGTAGGGGTTCGGTTCGGAATATTTTTATACTGTTTCATCCCTAACATATGTGATGACTCACCGGCTTAGTATTTTGGAAGTGCTCATACCAGGTGACCGTGTCTGTCGATAACGGGGCACATAAAATGCTCATAGTGGAGTAGGACGTGTGTCACCGAATTGTTATTGCTAGTTAAATACGTATTTAATAAAATATGAAGTATAATGAAACATAAGTATTTTAATAAACCAAAAAACAATAGATGTATCCTATTATGGTAGGTAAACAAACTTAGATAAATTAAAATATTTTGTTCTAAGGGAAATTATTTTCTACTCTAGGGAGTAGTTACTCCCATATGTATATCTCTAGATTTAGGGTGTATATGCCTGATGAAGTATAAGTAGATGAACTATATGATCATATTACACTATCTAGGGTATTATGTATGTCAAGTATGCAAGTATACTTAGAGTATATGGTTATACTTGTTTTATATACTACTGCAATAGTATTGAATAAAATATTTAAAAATATGGGTCATTTTGAAAAAAAAAATCACATAGCAAAGATTTGGGGTATCTTAATATGAGTATATAAATATACTCAAACTGATACAGACACAATATTGTTTATTGAAGATGGGAGTAACTACTCCCGAGAGTATAAAAAATGCACCCTTTGTTCTATTTATATTCTACTAATAAATATGCCCGTGCGTTGCAACGGGAGTCCTTTTTTCTGGAGAGTCTAAGAACAGACGCGGGACTTAGGGTTTGTTTGGTTTATAACCACAACTTGCCACGTCATAAGTTAGCCATGCCATAGTTTTTTATGTCATTGTGTGGTTCACTGTCATAACTACAATGTGCCACACTTTCTTAGCACTATTTCCACATGTCATAGTCTTATTTTCTTGCCAAACTTTGCCGCAAGTGTGGCTCTTATTTTGCTCGCCGTACTTTGATCATGTTTGGCTCGGCTTGTGCATGCCCACCATGTAGTGCGTCTGTGGTGTGAGTCGCGGGACTCTAGTTCAAATCCCATGTCCCGTGGCCTGATGTGAGGAGAAAATCACCGCAACCATAACGTGTTTGCATGACTTTTGCGTTCTGCAACTGAGAATCCACTTTTAAACGGTTTCAAACAGGATATATCCGTGACAACCAAACTACGGCACCAACCAAGCCTAAAGTATCTTTGTGTCAAGATCCTTTATTGAACTATAATGCAATTTAGTTATTGTAGTGCCCAGTCAAGATGATCATCAAGCACTTCAAAATTACTTTGACCTAATCATTTATAACATTTCATTTTGTACTATTCCACGACCGAGGTGAAACAAAAAAGGAAATCAAGTAATTATGTATCAATCTGGATTTCTTGAATCAATGCACCTCAAAGGAGAATTAAATATAAAACATTTTGTTTTATATCACGTAAAGCATATGGTGCCTCGGTGTGTGGTCTCTCTTCTGTTATTGGAGACCTAGGTTCAAGTCTTGTGGCGGCTAGTTGTTTTTGTCGCTGGGACTACTAAGTTCTAAGGAGTGGACGTGCTGGAAGACAAAACACAATACGGACGGAAACTAAACTGGAAAAGGCTAGTTGTTTTTGTCGCTGGGACTACCAAGTTCCAAGGAGCGGACGTGCTGGAATACAGAATACAGGCGAGCAGCCGTAAAAATATGGAAGGAAACCGAACTGGAAAAGGAATTAAGAGGAGGCAGAAAATAAGTACGGCAAAAAATTTGCCTCTTTATTATTAAGGTATAGATGTGATTTTGTTATCTAAAAGATTTTGCTAGCGAGTTAGGGGGGCATGGCCCCCGCTGGCCCCCCCTTGGCTCCACCGATGGCCGGCGTAGGGAAAGCGGGAGGAGCACCGTGTGCCCGTGTTGGTCTGCTCGCTAGCGACGGTATGTGGCGCGGGCCAGTGCCGAAGTTGAAGGAGAAAGCGGACGCTGTGCTCTTCCGTGAGCGTCGTGCTCCGACGGTGGATTGACAATGGCGTACGGTGAATGAGCCTTGGCTTGATGATTGTCCGCCAGATTACTAGCAGAGACCCAAGGGATGGGGAAGAAAGCTTGAGGAGGAGGTGTCACCGCCTTGTGGGTCCTGCGTGTATAGATGGCCATCGGGCCGTGCCGCCCTGGCCCGGCGGCACGGCGTGCCATGCCTACCCGACGCGGTGTCGTGCCTCACCGGGCCACCGTGCCGGTCGTGCCGTGCCGTGCCGCTTGCGTGCTCGTGCCTGGTCTCCGGCCCAAGGCACGGCCCGTGGGCCGTTTGGCCATGCCGTGCTGCCCGCTGGCGTGCTCGAAGCTAGCTGCCGAGCTCGAGACGACGATGGCGTATGGAGATTGGAGAAGCCGACGGGCGACGGCCGTAGAAACGAGAGACAGAGAGAGAGGAGGTGACCTCGCAGGCCACGACGAGTCCCTAGGGGTTGGGGCCGGCGTGGGAACACGAAGCTCGGGGCGCTGGGGCCGTCGCCCACCGAGCTCACTCCCAGATCCGACGTCCCTGGGGCTTGGGCCGACGCGTCGAGCTCACTCCCAAGGCGGAGCTCGGGGGCTCGAGGTCGGATCTGGCGCTGGGGAGGTGCCCGGTCGGCCGGCCGACAGCTACCGGTGTAGCGGGTGGGGGAGCCGGGGAGGGGGCTGCGAGCCTGCGACGCTGCGTCGTGCGTCGCGCCATCACCGTGTCGCGGTGCGGCGGGTGGGGTGGGTGTGGCCATGTGGGGGGCGTGGGGCGTGGGGTGTTAGGGTTTGGGAGGGGGTATAGGTGTGGGGGGCTGGGCCTCTTAGCAGGCCGGCTGGCCGGGCCACTACCGGGCCACCTCTTGGACCGGGCCGCGGGCCTAGAGGGTGGCCCAGGCACGGCCTGGTGCCTCGGGCCGGGCCGGCACGGGCACGGTGACCACCGGGCCATGGCGTGCTCGGGCCGGGCCAAAACGCCGGGCCACGGGCCGGGCCATCGAGCCGCGGGCTGCATGTACACATATACCTGCGTGTGATATGTGGGTCCCATTTTTTATTTGCTTTGAGTCATCATATTATTGTCAGGACATGTTCTCATATTATTGTGAGGACACTTTACGTGACAAAAACACTTGGTGAAATACTTGTCTCGTAGTTGCAAATATTTCCTTATGAGGATCTTTCTGTCTTTTCTTCACATTATTAAAAATATCATGTGGTATTATATGAAATGATCTTCAAGACTAGTGTCAGTGTTTCGAACCACCGGCTAGTAAATTTGTATCTGCGTGTCTGCCCCGGATGGTGTGCTCGGAGGACACAAGTATTTATACTGATTCGGACGGAATATCCCTACGTCCAGTCTGTTGTTGTTCGTGTTACCGGCACTAGTTTGTAATAGTGGTTACAAACGGGCGAGAGAGGGAGAAGGTCTCAAGTATCTGGTGAAAAGATCGAACGGAGTTGAGTCTTGTTGAGCTCGTTCAGCCGTGTGCTCGTGCCCCTCATGGGGCGTCCCGCTTCCCCTTTTATACATGAAGGGGAAGGCGCAGGTTACAGAGAGAGAAAGGAGAGAAAAAAAGGAGAAAAGCGAGGGAGAACAAGGCCTCTAGGGTCGCGGCGTCCTTCATCCCCTTTATGCGAGTCCTGCCGGTCCTGTAGATGATGATGGGGATGACTCCACGTCGCGGCCCTGTTCGTCACTGGCGCTATACGTAGACATCTTCAGCCGGTCGCGGCGCTCCACTCTGTTCCAGTGGGCGGTGTGGTCAACAGGTACTCCTGTCAGAAGTCGTATAGGGATTAGGCAGCACAGCGCCGGCACGCCTGACACTGTTGGCGACGTGAGCCCCCAGGTATGGTCCGTCGTGGCCATGAGTCACGTCGAGACATGCCCGCTTCCCTCCCGGTGTCAGAAGTTTGACCCTAGGGTCGTACTCTTAGACCCGTATTGGTTGGAGGCGGTATGGATCCCCGTCGAGGGAGACGGAACCCGCGCCCAAGGGTTCTAGCGAGACGGAGCCCGCGTCCTCGGGGTCGGGCCAGATGGGGCTCGCGCCCGAGGGGTCGGGCGAGACGGAGCCTACGCCCTCGAGGTCGGATGAGACAGAGCCCGTGTCCTCGGGGTCGGGCGAGACCTTAAATACGTCTTGGACCATCTGGGTGAATTAACGTTCGTGGCCGTTAACTTCCTTCCTCCGGATATCCCTAATATCGATACCCGACAACTAGTGATTGTTGGAATGTGATCTCTCTGCTAACATATAAATCGTCAATAATTATTAGGTACCAAATAATGTCTATTGTATTATAGAACCTTTTGCCATGATCGGCGACATCTCTAAGCTTTCTAGGGTTGGGCCCCTAGGCCCGCAGCGCATATAAATAAGGGGGTGATGCTCCCAAGACTTCCTCGATGTATTCACACCAAGAAACACCCGAACCGATCTATTAGGCGCTGAAGCGTCTGGAAGGTCATCTGCCCACGTTCGTTCAGTTATTCCAAGACCTACATCAAGTTCTTCACCAACCAAAAGCATCAATCCCCAATATGGTGAAGACTAATATATACTTCATCTATATCTATAGAGGCACTCAGATAATATCTACAAACTCTGGTTAGCCACTAATATCTAATTTCTGCATAGGATTGAGTTAGTGATCATGTCTAGACTAAGGTAATATCCTGTTAAACTAAGTTTTAATTCAACAGTGACACGTAGCAATGTACGTACACTTAACACTTAGAGGGGCCAATGTCTACATTTTATGGACCAGAGAAATAAACGGAAACAAAAAACCTAGACTCAGGCTATAATTGGTTGGGAGATTCAATTCACTTCAATCTTGTGGGGCACCTTGCATGCCGCCTGTTAAATTAACATGTGTATTCCAATAACTCAACCATGATAGCGGCTAGCTCCTCGCGTGAAGAAAAAGAAAGAGTAACGAAAGGGAGACGACCGTGTATGGAACCATAGTGTATAGTGGGAGTGGAGGAGTAGGATCATTATCTTAGAGATGCAGAGATATATACGATGACAAAAGAGCCATATCAATAGAATGCGGGGCTAAAAAATATCAACGAAATTTTAAGAGTTTCAACATTTTAGTTACGAGTGAAAGAAAATACTTATACTGAAATCTCAGACCCTAGTTTGCATCTTGCTTTCTTTCAACACTAGAGGACCTTGGAGCATGTTTTATTTCTCATTACAATTTTCATCAGAGCTACACGTTGGCCAACTTGGACCCTAGCCCCCTTGGCCCACAAAACATCGAGTCGTGCAATGCATGTATATTGGAGGCCCATGCACCCCAGCCCAGACTCACGTAAGCTTCCCTCTTGTGTCGTCGAATTTCGATTGGGAAGCACAGCACTTTAGAGCAACTATAACAAGTTAGCCAAAGGCCCGTTTGGTCACTTCACTACTCAAGCTTTTTTTTTTCCAGCTCTATGAACAACTTCACCGGTAGAGCTATAGTTGTTTTGGTAAATCGTATGACAAAACAGCTCCGCATCTAGAGCTCCTTAAAATGTGCTCTTACAGAACCCTATACAGGACCAACTAAGACGAGGTAAAGCCGGGTGAAGCTACTATTTTCTTCAGTTGCAACCCACCCCAAACCTTTATGAGAGCACGATTTAAGGGGCTTTCTAGGTGAAACCATTTTGCTTTACCCCTTTGACGCAAAACAGCTCCAAACGGCTCTAAAAATCGATGAAAAAGCTGTGCCAAACGGGGCCTAAAAATATATTCTAAAATCTATCATTTAATCATTCTGTAAAATAAAATTTCCAGAAAAAAAACATGAGTTCTCCTAGAGCTGCTCTTACGATGTAAAGTGACCTATCTATTTGTTTGTAAAAGGTTAATCTACGATTCGATCCTTGTATGGTTTGGACTGTAGAGGCCTTTTTAAGTTTACAAGTGTTCTCTTTTACTATAGAAACTTGTTCCATCACAAACGATTGCATTTAACTTTAACTGTTGTGAAATATTTGGCGTTAAACTCATTTTGTTAGGTACTGCTTATCCTATTTCATGAACGTTCACTGTTATTTTGAATATGGCAGGCATCCTGATATATTATTTATGCTTTGCAGACTTGAGTTTACAACTTGGAGCAACACTTTGATTATGTATCCTTCAACAAAGCAGGAAGAGAAGAACGTAACAAGCGACTCGCTGGAGGACTTCAAAGTTACTTCTTTCTAGCTACGTCACTACGTGGCCGGTCGGCCCTAACAATGCATCATGCAGCGATAGATGACACTCCAGAGTAAAAGGATTAGGTCCAAACATGATAAAAGGATCGTGCCCAAGGGCCTAAAAGGGGCAAGGATTGGAGCAGGGTATAATTTTAATTGGGTAGAATTGGATCGGATTGTAACTATTAAAACGTGAATTGGATTAGTATCAAGCCACTCCTAAAATATTTAGGACTGAGGTAGGGTCAGGGCTGCATTACAATCTAGTGGCAATCACCAGGAGGAGAGGATTTGCTATAAAAAAAAAACGGGAGGCAGAGGAACACTCTTATTTTATTAATATTTAATAATCCAGCCAGTATAGTCCACAAACCAAACCATAAGACACAGATACGGATGCAAATACTGAATCATCACACGACACACCGTCGAGACCATGCCTCACCTTCGAGCTCCCTCTCACGAACATCTGCTTCCGCGGGCCGCCGTGCAGTGCCGCCGTGGCAGCGCGATCAGCCCAGCTTTGCCACGGTGCCAAATCCCGCCGTTGCAGCGTTGGCGGCCGCAGGGTTCGCAGAGCTGGCAGCGGCTGGCGATCAGCCAGCTTTACCATGGTGCCAAATCCCGCCGTTGCGGCGTCGGCAGCCGCGGGATCCGCAGAGCTGGCCGCGGCGGCGGAGCCGGCAGCCACAGCCCTGGCGACCACTGGCAGAGCCAGGGGGGGCATGCCCCCCTCCCCCCCAAGATTTTTACGCTATAGGAACCGGCGCCAAACAGTTTGCACAGGTAAAGACTTGCTATTTTTTTCATACTCTTATCATGTCAGAAATTTTGAGGCTCCCAAACATGTATTTTTTTACACTCTTCCTGCACTTCAGGTGCCTGAAAATATTTGAGATTTCAGGCGACGGGAATTTCAGATTGGGGAAGGGACTCCTGGATGATGAGGGTATTTCTATACTTTGGCAATTCTTGCAACCATCGAATAAACATTGTAATATAGACTAGACACAAGCACTTCTGGGCTTGATTTTTATTGACGGCCTCAGAAATAACAACTCCCCAAGACAGGTAGCAGTAGGCCAAGGGCGCAGAAAGTTACCGTTGATTTCCCATCAATCGTTTCACGTTGGTCGCCTGAGACGAGGCCAAATTTCAGGCACCTGATTAATAGCATGTCCCATTTTTTTATACTCTTATTGCGTCGAAAATTTTGAGGCTTCTGTAGCGGGGCACGGGCATATGCTAGTTTTTAGGAAAAAGGTGAAATAATGAGCGTCCCGCCGGGTGCGCCCCGCTCTTCCTGAGATCGCTCGAGTCGTTAGAGCGCATTTGGCAGTGTTCCGCAGGCATGTGCTTCGTATTTACTGTATACTAGAAAACGATAATGGTTCTTTACAAAAATTAAGGAGCAACAATACAAGATGAGTATGTCTAGCCAATAGCGTGTTGTTTTAGTCCCTCCCAAGTTCCAACCATCATATTTTTGTATATGCACTTACACTATTTTATAGTTATGTTTACACTGCCGTATATTATATTTACAATAATTTCTTCAATGTAATTTACTGGACAGAGTGATGTAATTTGGTAATAACACAAATACATGCCAAATTTTTCGTGAACGTTCACTGTATTTTGAATATGGTAGCCATCCTGATATATTATTTATGACTTTGCAGATTTGAGAGTTTACAACATGGAGCAACACTTTGATTATGTATCCTTCAACAAAGCGGGAAGATAAGAACGTAACAAGCAACTCGCTGGAGGACTTAAAGTGCAAATTGAGGTGTTGTCCGGTGTCTGCTGATGCAGATGGATACTGAGGAGCAGGGTTTTTAATTTCGGCCAACACCGAAGTTACCGAATTTCGTAAAATTCAGTCGAAATTCCACGATTTTTTTAAAGACTACCACATGAAGTATGTTTTTTTTCTAAAAAATATAGATCTAAACAAATATTACCATTGATTTATGATTTGAACAGAATAGAGAAATATGCAATATAAACACTAGAAAATATATGTCTAGGTTATATAGCACATGTATTAATATATTAAAAAAAATTCAAAATTTTCTTTCGGCCACCACCGAAATTCGTGAAATGTCGTTGAAATTTTGAATCCTGCTGAGGAGGCCCTTGCAAATCAGCAAAGGGCAATGCCTTCTACAATGGTGATGGGTGTTGAAGGAATAGACGAGGTGGCACTCAAGCCTGGTCGTAATAAGCAAGTCCCAGAGGAACTCTAGAGAAAGAAAATTGAGGACCTTAGGCACCTTCTGATCTCTGAAGCACGAACGACAGACAATGGCCATATACTGCACGAACGAGGCCAGCCCAAGCAATACGTTTTCACAAGTTTGTTTTTTTGTTCAAATTATAGCAGTACAAATCATGAGTTTATCCACACATTCTGTAGCTGTAGGATAGTAACACAGCAGCAGAACATCAAACCCATCTCCTGCCAAGCTTTGAGCAGCGCCAGCGTGTTCGGCTGATCTAGAAACAAGCTGATTTCGACCACGTAGTGTTCTGTGAGAAAGAACAAGCTGAGAGTAAATCAGCCGAACACGTAGCCTCGAACGTGGCATACCGTTACCCAGTCACCCACCCCACCCCACCCCACCCCTACCTCGGTCGCAGCTTCCCTTTTACGTACACTATTGCGCGGTGCACGCACCGATCGACGACACGGCGGTCGGCCGGCGCAGCTTATGTATGAGTAAGTATTGTTGAGGTAGTAGTAGCGTACGTATCACCATCTAGTGGAACACGGGCAATGGGTGGGAACGCCGGCCACCTGCACATCAATGGGTGAGCTCGACGGCGGCCTCGTGCACGAGCGGCTGGGTGGCGTGCGCGACGCCCTCGGCCTCGCGCTCCACCTGCTCCCGGCACGCCTCCCGTGCGCCCGGCTGGGACATGCGCTTGACGAAGGCGGCGAAGCGGCGCCAGTTGTCGGGCTGGAACAGATCGGGCCCCATGCGCAGGTACGTGAACGCCACCATGCGGTCCTCGGCCGCCCTGTCGGCGGCCGTGGCCACCACCTGGTCGTGCGCCGTCTCGTCGTAGCGTGGCAGCGCGTTCTCCCCGGCCAGCCCGACACCGGCCTCCCGCGCCGCGGCGGCCACTTGATGCACCAGCGCCTCGGGGCGGCACTGCGCGTCCTGCGGCTGCTCGTGGTCCCGCATCTCGACGCACGTGAAGTTGAGCACGGTGCCGTGGCGCGCCAGCATGCGCGCAATGGGCGCGTACCCGTCGTGCTGCCGGGTGTTGTAGTACCCCGCCGTCAGCTCCGCCGCGTGGGACCGGGTGCCGTAGTGCCAGTGGATCCCGGCCACCTTCACCGAGATCTTCACGCCGGGGGACCCCGTGAACACGCCCGTCGCCGCCGACAGGATGCGCTCGCCGTGCTCCAGCAGCATCTGCGAGTACCAGCTCATGAAGAACTGCCCGTACTCCGTGCTCCACCCGCCCTCGCGACGGAAGAAGCCCGTGTCCTCCGGCCAGTCCTTGTAGCCGCCGGAGTCGCCAGGACCCGCGTTGCCCCACTCCGGCTTGCCCACGGCCTCGGCAGCCGCCTTCAAGCTACTCAACATGTACTGCATGAATGCACATGGATATCGCAGCAGGTCAGTTACAAGCTCTGAGAGGGGTTAAAAAAAACGAACGAGCACGCACGATGTACCCTGTCATAGCACTGGAACTCGCCGATGCCAGGGAAGGACCAGGTGCCGTTGCTCTCCGGGTAGGACGGGTAGCGCAGCTCGCCGGCGGGGCCCATGCCGACCTGGATCTCCACGATGGTGTTGCCCATGAAGGTGGCGAAGCGGTCGCGGAAGGCGCGCATGAAGTCGGCGTAGCACTGGATGGGCGTGCGGCCCTTGAGCACGGGCTGCGCGTCGCAGCCTAGGGAGACGTACTCGTAGTTCCGGCGGCCGCTCCGGTCGGTGTAGGCCAGGTCCTGGTCCTTGTCCATCTCCTCCACAACCCATCTCGGGAGCGGTATGCTGCAACGTCCAATGGCAATTAAGTAGTTCGTCAGTGTCTAATTCACAAACCTTGTCGTCGACCCGACCTACGCAGGATCACATGGCAGGAAACTAAAAAAGCATATCTTTGATCAGGATTATGGGTTCTGGAGCCTGAACTTCTTCAGTTCTGCTCACGGATCTCGTGGCAGATCACATTCAGAGTCGGCAGGAAGACGGAAGCGCCACTGTTTATAAGGAGAAAAAAGGACGACTTTTCTTCAGGTTATTCAGATTAACGGATGGTGAACATGTGCTTCTCCGTGGCTCAATGGTTCACGGGGACCTTGCGTTCAGTCCACATCCACTAGTGTGTAGTGGATGCAATTTTCGGACTTTCCAGAGTAGAAAAAAGTCCAGTTAAAAACAAAGGAAAAAGTGCAGATCTTTCTTTGCCACTGACTTGGACAGTTCTCGGCATCACGGAAGGCCCGTTGGTAACGAAAAATCCAGAGCTAATCGACGGTAAAACTCGTGAATGTGTCAGAATTTTGTGAAAGATTTCTTCTAATAATATAACAATATGCAGGTTTTGAATATAGCACTGATCATTTGTGCATGTTCTTTCGTCTAAAAATTAATGTCAACGAATTTAGGTTTAATCTAGAGAATGTGAGGCAAGAACAAAAACACTGGTGAAGCAGCATAGGAGTAATAAGTGGTAAGCAAAGATGCGAAGAAGAAGAGGCAGAGGTAGACACGTACGTGACTGAATCACCGACGTTGCCGCCGCACTGGTGGAAGGACATGACGGCCTGGACCTTGAGCCCGGTCTTCCTGGCCATCTCCATGAGCTCCATGTACCCGTTGAAGTTGTACTGCCCGGGGCCATCGGCCTCGGCGATGCCCCACCAGACGTCCACCATGATGCCCTCCACGCCGGCGCTCTTGAGCGCCGCCAGGCTGGCCTCGACGGCCTTCCGCCGGTTGAGCGAGTTGCCGTCCTTGCGCACGGTGTCGAGCGGCATCATCACGAAGACGGGCACCCCGGCCTTGCTCCGGAGCTCGGCGGCGACGTCGGCGTGCTCCGCCTCGTCGGGCAAGCTCTCCGCCACCAGCGCCTGGCACGCCATGGCCAGGTCGGGCTTCACCGCGTCCGGCGGCTGCGCGGGGGCCGCGTCCACCGTCATCGTCTGCATCTGGAGCGCGGGCGCCGGGGCGGCGCCCGCCGACACGGACGGCGTCGCCACGGTGGCGGCCGCCGCGACGACGGCGGAGCGTGGCGCCGTCGGTGCCACCGTGACGGCCGCGGCTGCCGCGCCGGTCTGGTGGGCGAGGTTGAGCGCCATCATTCACAGCGGTTGGTTGGGATCGGATTGGACTCGAATGGGCGACGAGATCAGACCACCAAGAACGAAGAAGAGGAAGTCTGGCTGGCCGGAGCGAGAGATGGATCTTGCTTGGCCTTGGTGTCTGGAAATGGATTCGGTCCGGGACCCTGGGGACTCCCCTCCTGCTGCGATGCGACGGCGATCTGGACTGGGGATTCGGTTATTATTACGGGGAAAGGGAAAGGGAGCCCCGGGCCGCGGGGTTAAATAAAGCTGGCGGACACGGGCGCCCCGCGCGACGTGGCGCGCGGTGCGCCGGTGAGCGGAACGTGAGGCGGTGACGGGAGGTGAGGGTGAGCCGCGAGCGGAGGGGCAGCAGCGAATTGGGGGGGATGGGCGGTGGGCGGGGCGGGGCGGGGCTCCCGCGGACGCGTGGACCGGCCTCGAAGCGTCGTGTTTTGGCGGGGACAGCGCGCCGGGCCATGTCGCGGTCCAGCGTGGAGATAGGGTGGCTGGATGCGCGACGCGTGTCCCCCGGAACATGGTTGCGGTTTGGACGGTGTTGGCTGTGTGTGTGTGTGTATGATCCACTCCACACCCACCCCGTGCTGTTGTACTCCGGGCGTGCGCATGAGATGCCGTCGAAATCATGCTGCGTTTGCGTGCGTGATTTTTTTTTGGCTTGATAGTAATTTGTAGTATTGGATCCTGTTTTTCGGCACTACTTTAACGGTACTTTTCATGTGAAAGAACAGCGTTTTTTTCTCGCAACAAATCAACATCAACATCAGCAGTAGCTAAATTTCAACCAAACGATCAAGGCCTTTGGTTTCTTATTATATCGGGTTAGAACCCTTTGACAGGTCTTCTAGAGAAGCTCTAGAACCAGTGGCGTAGCTAGGATCTAGAACAAGATTAGTCCATTTTAGATGTATAAAACTAAATTATAGAGTAGTCTATGTGTAATTTTTATAATTTTAGTGAGCTCATCTATTATAGTTTAACCTTAAACTAAATTTTACGGTGATCCATGGAGACATGGGCCACGTGTCCAACTAGCTAGCTCAGTCTAGAATTGTTTAGTTGACCCTAGGCAACCTTGTCTGGCATGAATTGTAACCGTAGGTGTCTGATTGTCTGGGATCAGAATCGCTGTCTGGGCAACAGGTTGATTAGAGGCTCCCAAACAAATACGCTCTTTAGGGTGTGTTTGGTTCCATGGACTAAATTTTAGTTCATGTCATATCGAACGTTCGGATGCTATTTAGGAGAACTAAATATGAGTTAATTATAAAACTAATTACATAGATGGAGACTAATTTACGAGACAAATTTATTAAGCCTAATTAATCCACCATTAGCACATATTTACTGTAGCACAACATTGTCAAATCATGGGCTAATTAGGCTTAAAAAATTCGTCTCGTAAATTAGCCACAATCTGTGCAATTAGTTAATTTTTTTGTTTATATTTAATACTTCATGCATGTGTCCAAACATCCGATGGGACAGGGACTAAAATTTTTCTGTAGAAACCAAACACCCCCTTATTTGTAACTTCTACAATTTCTTGGGTGAGACCATCCTAAATACTTTACATGAAAACGGTGTGTAAAATTAAAATCAAGCAAAAAATGATAAAGCCTTTTAGCCTACTAGCTGATCTTTTTAAAAAAAAAATAGACTTTTCTGGCTTTATCCGTTTTGGGGAAACCGAAGCCAAGCCAAACGGAGGTCATATTTTAATAGAGAGCGAAGAAGACGAGAAGATTTTATTTGCATGCCGGTTCATGCAAATCTACATTGTTTAGCACGATTAAATTAATCATGTTTTTTGGACTTTATGTACTTTGCTCGTGCTTAGTTATTTGCATAGACTCTTATAATGATTTCCGTAGTGCTCAAAAGCGGACTTAATATTGTATTAGTTAGTGCAATAGATTTATCGTATTAGACAATGCAAGTCTACATGAGTAGATACGGATGCAGAAATGATATATTTTCATCCCTAAACATCCAATCGAAAATATGAGAACTCGGCTAGATCTTAAAGGTGATTATTATATGTAACAAAATGTAAACAACCAAACATGAATTTATCAAGTGTGTCTTGCCGATGCAGAAGTAGAACAACCAAGCGTTAAGGCGCCGGACACGTTTACACGGGTTTAGGTCATGATGTATAAGATGTAATTGGCGTGCCGATCATGCGATCAGCGCCGACCACCGATCATGCATGGTCCATTTCCATGCCCCCCATCTCTCCGTGACCGAGAAAATCAAGCACGCAGTCACGGAAAAACACTACAGATCACGCACGGCGACGACCGCTCTGAATCACTCGCCCATCTGATGAGGCCTGTTGTAGCCTGTTGCATCGCGTGACTTCGCGCCAACGAACGCCGGAACATGAATGGATATCCTATCCACACGAACCAAATCCAGAGCCCGATTGTTCTGAACATGACAAAAATCGTCTACGTCTATGCGGGAGCAAGAAGATCACGTGACACTTGACAAGTCCAGCTCTTCTTGCAAAGCAGCCATGTCCCGTGGTCCTCCAGCGACAGTTCTAGACACTTCCGCCGACTTTCTTTTCTTTTTCTTTTTTGTAATTTCTGGCTAGCGGCCTAGCACATTATGGCAAAAACAAAAACAAAAAACAAAGAAAAGAAAAGAAACCTCCCCAGGAGGAGGAGGTGGTGGTGGATAGCGTTCGGTTTGTGGTTGTCCGAACTCTAACAACGCACGACGCAAATGCGACCGGCCAGCATACGCCTCTGAAAATAGCAAACGGGAGCAAGTGGAGCCAAAAGAAAGCGTAGGAAATGGACGGAACGGGGCTGCGACGTTTGCGTTTATTGAGGGCTGGAGGCCAGATTTGGCGTCCTCGCACGCCTCTTTGCACGAAACGTGGGAGGCTGGCTGGCTAGGAGAGCAACCCGGCGGAAAATATCCTCTCGTCGCCATCCACCTGGCCTGGTGTCATCGCTCCCCCCATCTCAATTGGATTTCAAAAAATCTTCAACGCAAAAAAACTGGATAGGACTGGCTGCTCGTGTTTGTTTGAGGCTGAGATTTTAGAGTTTCAGAGGCTCAACCGCGCGGGTCAGGGTCAGAACGATCCCTGGTTCCAGGTGTACGTACGATATTTAAAACGTTTACGTATTTGTCGTAGTTTTGTAGCAGCTGTTGCTTTCGTTTGAACCGAAAGCGAGGGGTACACTTTCAGCTTTTTCAAGCTACCGTCTCTGTCCCAACCTATTTTGTAAAAGGAGAAGATAAATTTTATAAACTTTGACTAACAATTGTCGAAATAGTTTATGACAAGACTTACATTAGTAGATTTGTATTTAAAATGTCTCTGAATGATACTAATTCATTAGCAAGTGATACATATTTTAGGAAAAACTAAGGGCTAAAATTTGTGTGACTTTTGACGATCAAAGTAACGCTTATCATTTTTTGTTGTTCCTATTATGATCCACAAATCTTACTATTGTTCTCCAACCTCACTTATGAGTTTCTCTCTTACAGGCTATCTTATATGAGTTTACAATAAGGTAATGTGAAATACTCCCTCCATTCCAAACTATCAAATGTTTTTGGTTTTCCTAGACACATACATTTTGTTATACAATTAGATATACATACACTAAGTCTATATGCACAGTAAAAATAATGTACGTAAAAAATCAAAACGCTATATAGTTTGAAACAAATGGAGTATCATTTTTTCTTCACATGGTTTTCAAATGAGATACCAAAGATAGTGTGATCTACAAATAACATAAGGAGTTAAAACTTATGAGCCTATAGTTTTAGAAAGAGACGGAATCCACCACCCAGCTATCGTTGTGTTTATGTAAGGTTGGTGGGGTGCATAAGTTATCCTGTTACTTATGTCATACCATTTCCACCTCATTTTTCCTAAAATTTATACGGCATATTGGCAAAAAATTTATTTAAACAAATATTCAAGATTAGGGGGAGTATTGTGCGATGTCTCTCCAAAGAAACACTCTTCAATCTCAATAAAATCAAAGATTAGCTATAAGATTAGAATAGAGATTAACAACTGTCTTAGATGGTTAACGTTGCCACCAACGTATTCGGCACTTTCAGGACAAGCCACCCTTTCACATACATAAGATCAATACAAAATACAAGTTGTCCGTTCTTTCACTTATTTCAACTGCCATAAACAATAAGTAACCATATAAGCTCAAATCATACTGCAGGAGTCCACTAACAAAAGAGGACCAAACCAATCAAACCTGTAGAAAAACATTCAGAAACGCATCAAGATACAGACATCACTCAAAAGGATACGGGTGGCTCCAGGAAAATTTAGACAATACAATCCACAGAAGGTAACATAACAGGTTGCAATCAACCATGGCAAAATCTTTAACGTTACCTAGCAATAGCCACATAGGTTCATAACACCAAAACAAAAGAACTAGCCAGTTATCAAAAAGATTCAGATAAGTATTTATGCCAGCTCGCTTGAACTGCTCAAGATACAAGAATTCTCTCTAGTAACCACCCTTGAGATCATTGACCACGTCATAAGGAATAGGAGTGACTGTCTCAAGTGTAGCACCCTCAACCATGAAGCCAGGTTTGGGTCCCACAGGCTGCCTCTTGGTGCTGATCACCTCACCACGGGCCTTGGCATCCGCCTTGAGCTGGTCGTTCTTGGCTTTCCTCAAGCGGAACTCCTCTGTGCAACGGGAGGGCTGCACATGCTCCACACGGACATGGATCCGCTTCCTGATGATGCGGCCATTAACCTAAAAACACCAGAACAAGTCAAGTATTATCATGGCAATTCAGTCCAATTAGATGCACTAACTCATGACAAAAAAAAAATATGCACGTCAAGGGCATCATCACTTGTGTCTAGCCAAAAAGAATGGTAGGGGGTATGCAACTTTGCAATCAAACACAACAAACCATATAACTTTACCCAAATGTGAACAGAAAGGAAGTAAATTACATATCCTGTTAGGTTCAAGCGAAAGGGAGACATGTTTAACTATGTGAAGCAAACTTGAACAAAACAAGGCTTGGAGCATAAATGCACAACTGTAGAGAAGGTGTATGCATATGGATGAGTATATTACACATCTAATGTGCATACATATTGATCAACATCAACACGAACTTGTACTATGTAAAGAAATAGGAAACACAATTGCAGAATAATCTTACATATGTATCATCCAAACAGGCTCCCCTAACTGCTACTACTGGTAGCAGAAGAGGTGCCAGAATGACATTTTGATGTATGCCCATCACACGTATGACGTGTGCCACAATACCCTCTCTCGTGGAATACCACGCCACCCCATGACTTAAGAGGTAAGCGCTCGGCCTAGGGCAACGAAAACATGGAGAATCAAACAGTTCTGACACATCACCACTCAATGTTATGGGTGAAAATGAGCACATTTTCTCCACACCAGGACTCTGATCAAGTTTAAGTGCTGTTCTGAAATTCAGTAGATCTAAATAACTGAGTCGCTAAGAGTGTGAACTTTTAAGGACAACTACATCATGCTGGTACTAATCAACACGATTTAACATTAACAGAACAAAACAGAGTAATAAAACTATCAGTCATTGGACAGAAAAAGAGATACACTACGTGTTAGAATTTTAAAAAGTAGTTCAAACTTCCCTATCCTACCAAATCACAAAACAGCGCTCTGCATAGTTTTATAAACGAGCCAATTTATGTTAGTATAACATTAGGCTATACTTCCCTATATATGAACTAACGGACGAATCGGATTTCGTTCCAAAAATGGTCTCAAGCGCACGACCATACTAAAAACTACTGTATCTCTGTATCACCAGCAGCAGCACAGATCTAACAAACAGGCCGCAGATACGGAAACAATGAAAACAGGGTAGCTGGTGCGGGCGTTATACCTGCTTGTTGATCTCGACGCCGATGGCGCGCTTGGTGACGTTCCAGACGCGGCCGGTGCGGCCGTGGTAGAACTTGTGCGGCATGCCCTTGTGCACGGCGCCGTTCACCTTGACGTCGACGTAGTCGCCGATCTTGTAGGTGCGCAGGTACGTGGTGAGCGGGATGTACCCCTTCTTGCGGAAGGGCCGCGCGAACAGGTCGCGGGTCCGCGACCGCAGCCCGTGCCCCGCCGGCATCTTCCTCCTGCTTCCTGCGGCTGGGCGCCGGCGGCGTCTGCTGCAGGAGTGTGCGGGTGCGGCGCTAGGGTTCGCGAGAGAGGGGAGGTGGCACTTATTTATAAGTCATCTTTGGGCCGGGGCCTGGTAGCGATGACTCTGCGCTAGTTTTAAAATGGGCCGTCAAGGGCTGACGCTTCTTGCGTTACTGGGCTGGGCTTTAGGTATGCTACGAAGTAGGAAAAAGTCTACGTCACCCCCTCAACTTTCGCAAAAGTCTATTTTTCCTTCCTCAACTCTAAAACCGGGCAAAACACTTACCTCAACTTTTAAAACTGTTCATCTTACCTCCCTGACCTGGTTATAAACGGTTTTAAAGACGGTTTTATCTTTTTCTTTTTTATTTATTCCGGCTGAATCTTTGAAAAAAACATAGTAAATCACAGAAAAATCATAAAATAGAAAATCCAATTTTGTTGGACTCCACATGAGTAGATCTACACAGTGGACATATAACATGGTATGCTTTAGTACAAAGTTTTTGTTGTAGCTTTAGATATATGCTTTTCTGTAATTAAATGGAATAATTCATAGCTGCAGTTCTATAGTCCAATTGCGGTGAAAATTTTACGGTGGGTTAATTATTGTATACTTAAACTGTAGTAAAAATTTCATGCTCATTGGATCATGTATAACTTAGTTATAGATTTTATTTAGGTTTATGCTTGTTAAATATAAATAAATCTATAACTAAGCTATACATGATCCAATGAGTATGAAATTTTTACTACAGTTCAATCATACAATAGTCCACCATAAAAATTTCATCACAATTGGACCATAGAACTATAGCTATGAATTATTTTAATTAATTATAGAAAAGCATAGATCTAAAGCCACAGCAAAAACTTTGTACTAAAGCATGTCATATTATATGTTCACTGTGTAGATATGCTAATGTGGAGTCCAACAAAATTAGATTTTCCATTTTATGATTTTTCTGTGATTTACTATGATTTTTAAAGATTCAGCCAAAATAAATAAAAAAGAAAAGGACAAAACCACCTTTAAAACCGCTTATAACAGGGTCAGAGAGGTAAGATGAATGGTTTTAAAAGTTGAGGGAGGTGTTTTGCCCGGTTTTGAAATTCAGGGAGGAAAAACAGATTTTCGTGAAAGTTGAGAGGCAACGTGTACTCTTTACTACGAAGTACAAACTGATCCTGTAATGTGGTGGGCTGATGCTGTTTTAGGGGCATCGCCTTGTTTTTGTTTTTGTCGAATCGGAAACGAGGCCCATGACGAAATCGGACTCGAATTTGATGGATCCGGCGCCAGTACAGGATATATAGCCCATATAGACCCTCCAAAATCTCTCATACACTTTTTTGTGACGGGTGAATTGAAGAAGAAAAAGAAAGAGAGCAAGCACTGGATTTCGACAAAAAGCGAGCCTAACACGATGCCCCGCGATACACCAGTGCCCTCTCCTACTGCCACGCCGGTGGTGACAGCTACCAACGGCGACAAGTCCATCTGTAACCTCCACCCGGACACCATGGACAAGCCCTTCGTCTCCGGCGGCGACATCGTCCAGCGCAAGGGAAAACGCCGCCACGACGCCACCACCTGCACGACCATGCCGGACGACAAGGGCGAAGAAAAAAAGGCCAAGATCGACAAGGCGGTCCGCCGCTCGAGCCTCTGGACGCGCCGCCGTTCCGACGCCGCGACGTCGCACCTCGAGGTTCATATTCCTGAGCGGGAGGCTCGCTTTTGCATGGCTCCAAGCTGCTGCGCCTCCTCCTGCGGCGGTAGTATTCATGGCAGAAAGTGGCGGGTTCAGAAACGAAGCAAATAGGGGCTAAATAATCGAAGCCTCCAAGTCTGAACTAGCGTAAAATTAGATGATGTAATTATGGAGTAAGTAACAAAGAACACAAGTAGCACTATCGTCATGCTTATTGCTTCGAATGCGAGTCATATTGATGCTTCCAGTTCAGAACAAAGTTTTGGTTGTTTGCTGTGGATTTTTGTGGTAATAAACTTAAATAAATGTTTTAAAGTGCCATGTCGAGTCACTGAGCTTATAGACCAAATATATTGTTAAATGTATGATTCAGATTATAATGTGGGTCTTTTCTGAGATGCAGAGAGCGCCACGTTTTTTTTTTTGTTATTGTGATTGTGTATGTTAAAAATTTACGTCTCATTGTTATTCCTAGCATTTTGGTACTCAATCCAATCTGGATTGGTCAACGTAAAAATCTTGTCTTGTGTGTTCGTTTTATATTCGTCATTTGATAACAAACATGTTCAGTCCAGTCCTTCGGACTAATCAATCGTCAGGGTCCTCAACATAGCTCCTCTCCTCGGTCCTCACCAAGATGGACAGCATGAACACAAAGAGCAAGGCAGCGAGTTCTGCTTCTCCAAGCAGCAGACACCAAAGCGCTGCTTTCCTAACCTTTCTGAACCTGCCGTTGCCACATTGCTTTTTTTTTCTTGGAACTCCTCGTCTGACCTCACTCGTATTCGATTCGGTCACCAGTGGAAGCTGTATTCGATCGGTTGGCCGTTGGGCCACGAGTGGAAGCTGACGCTGAATGCCACAACCCACAAGACTCGGTCCCGAACTTGCGTTGAAAAGCTTCAACTTTCTGCACCAAAACCGCATAGCCACACGAGAACAGAAAATCCTCCAAAGACATTGCACTTGCACCTCAGGTTGAGCTTGTGCAATCTATTCCTGCGATCTGGCATCTCAATCAAACCACAGAGGTTACCATCCAGTTAGTGGTCAATGGCAGATGTAGGTTAAGGCTATATAGGCACGTAACAACGATGAAGCCAGCATTACTACAAATTCGTAAGGCATTAAATCTTAAGGCAGACCACAAAGGGGGCAAAACGTTTGAATGAGCACCTGTTTTACCACTGGACAAGGTGCTGAAACTTCACAAGCTATATAGTACCTTGCAAAATCTGTTTAACCACTGCAAGTTTTGACCATTAATTCACAGGTTTAAACCATTACACCAGAAAGGTTAGGTCCAAGCTCGCTATGACAGGAGCAGCCTAATGTTCTCCTAAGAGAGGATACCAAGATATCTGTCGATGATAACCTATCTATCTATGATATAAAAAAAACTACAAGCATAATAAAGAAAGGAAAAATAGTCTAATGATGAGAACACGGTGGTGATCACTTCCAATGAAAAGTTCATGGCTGCGGAAGGTAAAGAGTATTTGGAGCGGTTCCACTCGGAGTAACACTGCTCTGAGATTTCAATTGGCACAAAGCCTGCTGGATCTGAACTGAACCAGATGAAACAACAGTGCCCGGTTTCAATTGGCACAAAGGCTGCTGGATCTGAACTGAACCGGATGAAACAACAGTGCCCCCAGGTGCATGATTTGAGGAATTATGGCTGGAAGCCCCGATTTGTGAAGTTGCTGCCACATAGCTTTTCTTAACATAAGTCTGTCGTCTGTCCTTTCGAGCACCTTGAGCAAGTAGTATGTCTGTAGGATGCATATGCATATATTGAGGTGTGCTCGTTGACTGCTGACCTAATGGCTGATTGCTATTGTAATCAGATAATCCCAACTGACGTGCCAAATTAGCAAGTGATTCCTTCGATAATATACCTGGCGATGGAACTTGTGGGCGTTGTGTTCCCTGAGCCTGAGTGTTCAGCGAGGAGCACCGTGAGAGGGGCACTCCAGTGCCAACAACCGAGTTAGGAGCAAGCTGAGGATATGATGGTGGTCGGTACTGGTGTCCCTGATATCCCATTGGTGCACCAACAGGAAACTGAGGGGGGTACCTCTGAAAAGTCTCAGCACTTACATGGCCTCCTGGTGAAACTTGTGCAGGCTGAGATGCATGAGGCCTTGCTGGCTGCACCAGGCCATAGTTAGCAACCTGGGCACCTTTTGATCCATAGCGCGGGATAGTTCTTGGCATAGGAGATGGTGCAGGAAATCTTCCACTAAAACCAGTTACATTCACAGAATACTGCGAGGATGGTCCTATTGTGACTGAGTGATTGAAATGCTGAGGTAGTCTTCGTTTAGGATTCGTCTGGATTTTGTTTTTGGATTGCCTCAGTCTCTTCCACTTTGAATCCTTATCTGTAGCATGACAATGATGGACCCACAAGGGACAGGGAGCAGGACAGTCACAAACATAACAATGGCACTGCATTTAAGAGATAAGCACACGAATGAAAATGTGTCCATGCTACAGCCTGCAGGAGTAGACTAAAGATTATCAATTGCAAGCAGAGGAAAGAGAGTTAACTACTGACCATACGACAATGGCTTGCATGAGAACTGGTGCTGAATGGCAAGGTAGCACATAGATGGCGTGGATGAGGGAAATCCCTGCATGCTATCTGAAAAAGGAACATACAATTGTCAGTTCACATTATTAACCTCCCTTTAAAGCTGGAGCTCTAAGATAGCTCCTGAATGCATAAGCACAAAAAATCATAAGAATATCATATGTAGTAGTAGTAGGGAACCCCTTTAAGGACATCCATAATGTGGGGCATATCAAGGAGTCAACATGAGATTCAAGTACGTAGATACATCAAAACATCAACCTGAACTTTTTAAATGATCTAGCTGATGCATTAAACAAAACACTATTGGCAGAGTATTGCAACGACCATAATTATAAACAAGTTCCTCCTCACAAGTAACATTGGTCATCAATAATGGCATATGCGGCCATGCAAATGTTAAATTTTACCCAAAGTTAGGATTAACATTACTAGTACCGAAAGAAATAAAATGAACTGTGGTTCAACATCTGCATTCGTAAAACAAATTTGTCGGTAGCGAGATATAAATTGCCATACATTAACTGCATAACAAGAGTGCAGTTCGCGAAGAGGCGCCAACCCAGTCAAAATCTTTTGCCAGCCCAGTCAAAATCTTTTCGAGCTATAAACGACAACAGCGCACACATACGACTTTGGATTCAATCGCTAGTGACTCACTTTGACACCGCAATCACTAGTGACTCACAATGACACCGTCATGCAACCCGTAACGGCAGTGGACAAATTAAAGCTAGCAAGCGTAAGAGCAGTACCTCTCCTTTCTCCGCAACTCTCTGCAGTTCATCCTCAGCGGCATCACGCGAGGGTCCCCCTCCTTGGCAACGGCAACCGGCTTATCAGGGTCACCGTCAAGAATGACGCAATCATCGTCGTCGTCGTTGCCACGAGCAACAGGCACGGTGCTCGTGTTCTTGGCACCAACCACACCCTCGTCGCCAACAACAATCCCCGTTTCAGCCTTCAGGGAATCCAAGATCTCCAGCATCGTCGCCGGATAACCCACTCTCTCCAAAACCGCGTCGTCGGAGTCTTCTTGGTCCAGTATTGCCTCCGCCCACGCAAGGGCGGCGGCGTCCGGTGACTTGCGCTTGCCAGCGGCTGGCGTCTGCGCGCCGTCCTCCTCGTCGGAACTGATCACAACAGGCACCTCCGCCGCAGGCCTCATCCGCTGCACAACGAACCCTCGGGAGGGCGCGTGACGAGCAGGGAAAAGGAAAACCCCGGCCGCAGAGGAGGCCACAAGAAACCCCACGGAGGCGGGCAATGAACCGTCCCTCCTTGGATGGAACGCACTAGCCGATCACCGTGGAGGACGCCGGGCGCCCTGGCCGATGAAAGTTTGCAATCCGGGGCAAGAAACACCGGGGTTTCGCGACCGGGGATCGCGGCGGCGGCGGCGGCGCGTGGTGGCCTGGGAGAAGAATCAAAGAATGCGGCTTAAATAAAAGTCACGCTTTGGAAATTTCGGCGGACTCTGCAACTTCCAGAACCCAAACCTGAGGCTATCCGCACTCGTTCATTTTTATTTTCATCTTTAAAAAGTAATATTCTATTCTAGTCATCGAGATTCTCTACTCTATATCTATTTCTCTTGCACCCGTATTATCTCTATCCCATACTCTATACCTAATATTCCATATTTTATTCCCCTCCCTCTCTCTTTCTCTCTCACACCAACTCTCTCTCTCTTTCGCTACAGTGTTTAGCGTAGATCAACCAAAACGCCGCAGGTAGCGATGCGCTGTGCGGCCAATACGCTGCAGGTGCGTTTACAGGCGTGCGATGCGGGCTATCCAGACGTGCGCGCGTGCTGCCGTTCCGCTTGCAGACGTGCGGTGCGGATAGCCTGAGTCGCGACTCGACTCGAAAACAGAGAACCACCGTACTACTATTTGCTACTACTAGGGTGCTGTTTAGTTTCTAAAATTTTACAAAATTTTTTAAATTCTTCGTCACATCGAATCTTTGGACGCATGCACGAAGCATTAAATATAAATAAAAAATAAAACTAATTACACAGTTTAGACGAAATTCATGAGACGAATCTTTTAAGCCTAATTAGACTATTATTGGACACTAATTATCAAATAACAACGAAAGTGCTACAATACCATTTCCCAAAAAAATTCGCCAACTAAACAAGGCCTAGATGATCGGTGTTCATTCGTTGCAACGGTACAAAATAAATTAAATTAGATGTTTATTAGCTAAGTCAAAATAAAAAATATATCAATTCAATTTTTCACGTGTATTATACTATGATAATGTCTAGAAACATATTTATTATCGTAATAAATCTGAAATAAGAGCTAGGCTTGGAGCATGTTGTCTGAAAATTACGACAAACATTCGTTGACTCAAAGGCTGAAAAATTATTGCTAGACATCGAATTGAATTTATTCATGCTCTGTCTTGTCCAAAACATGTATACTCGGACTTACAATATTCTAGCTCGCATGAGGCATGACAACAATTTATTTTTTGGAAAAAAAGTATTTGTTGTCAACACGCAACGCGAATGACGACGAACGAGATTTGGATCACGATCATGATCATTACGTGGTGATATTTCAATAAATTCATTTCTCTTCCCATAATTCTCTTTTCGTTTTATTCCATTTTATTTACTTACCTTTCAGTGTATCCATACGGTGATTATTTGCCTGTCGGTGATTCCGTGAGTTTTATTCTATTTTATTTACTTGCCTTCCAGTGTCTCCATGTGGTGATTATTTGTCTGCCAGATATGGATCACATGCATGTTTTAGTCCTGCCGGGTAGATATTAACAACCCGTATAAGACTACATAGATCCGAAAGAAGAAGAAGAAAAAAAGATGACAAGTACTCGTATAGGCCTTCTTTAGTTTTAGGGCGTAAAATTTTGGAATGTCACATCAGATGTTATATAAGAGTGTCATATGAGGAGTTTGGATACTAATAAAAAAATAAATTACATAATCCGTAGATAAACCGTGAGATGAATTTATTAAGCCTAATTAATCCGTCATTAGCGCATGTGTTACAGTAGCATTTTATTGTCAAATCATGGACTAATTAGGCTTAAAAGATTCGTCTCGTAAAATAGTCGCAATCTGTGTAATTAGTTATTTTTAATCTATATTTAATACTCCATACATATGTCCAAATATTCGATAGGACGGAGTGTAAATTTTAGGAGAGAAACTAAACCAATCTGAATGATGAATGGAAGGAACTGAAGGCATAGAGGTTTTGGGGCCCCACGTCTACGTGGCCGAGCCACGGTGCGTGGGTCCTGGTGTGGGGCCCACGCGTCAGAAGCATGGCCCCTTTGCCCGCGCCGCGCTGCCAGCAGGGGCGGTGCCATGGTGGAGGAGGTGCGGGGGCTGTGGGCGCTGCGGGAAAGAGGAGGGAGCGAACAAGGCGGCGAGCGGACCCAACTTTTCTCCTCTCCTCTTTCACAGTTTCGCCCTCCCCCGTCCGCGAACTACGTAGTTCGTGTGTGACGTGTGGCATTAGAGCATTTCTAATACAGTAATTATTAAAAAAAATTGGTAAATTAACTAGTTTTCCAAATGGAAAAAAAGTTGAAAGCATATTTATTGGTTCTTTAACAATCCCAAAATCTTTCTCCTAGAATATAGAAATCAAATTTACATTAAAAATCTCATACTATTTATAAATCACCCTTACCAGTTTTATGCTTTGTTTCTCTCTTTTACATTTACATTGATAACTCATGTCCTCCTCGTTATTGTTCTCCACGTCCTTACACCTCCATATTGGCCGATCCATACATGCGTGTATATTTCCGTGCGATTGGATAGATTTTACCAAGTGCAAAAAGATCTGGAGTTGAGATAGAGAGTTGTTGCAAGCATTTTTTTTTAATCTTACCCAAAAATCAAGAATGGAAGTTGGTTTAGAAACTCCTCGAGATGCTCTTACTCCCTTCATTCATCCGTAAATAAACTAATTTCTATGAGTTTTTAAGTTAAATTTTTAGCTTTAATTGATTATATAAAGAAACATGATCTAATGATATGGAATAAGTTGATTATATACTTCATGACGTATTTAATAATACTATTTTTAAACAATAAAGTTTATTGATTTAGGGAAAGAGGATCGTTTTGCTAGAGATACACTCAATTAGTGAATACGATGACCTGCAGCACGTTTTTTCGGTGGTTGGTGATATACTATTATTATAATATGTTCCGTGTAGTGTTGGATTGATCCGCGCATAAAAGACACACTAATAAAACTCATATATGCCTTATTATTATTGTAGTTAAGAGATCGATAATGGCTTGAAAGAAATATAACATACTGTGCTAGAGCATATGTATTGAAAGACATTCTCAAATCGTATCATGTCATGTAATTGTTAATGGAGGTAAAAAATGGAGGTAAAAGGGCAATCGTATCATGTCATGTAATTCTTAACTATGTCATGACAATAGTTAATAGAGGTAAAATGGAACTTTTCCCACATGGGCCCGTTCGCTTCGTTGAAAAAACAAGCCGAAACACTGTTTCGGCTGATTGGTTGTGAGAGAAAAATACTATTTCGGCTGAAAAAAAACAAGCTGAAAAAGAAAGGATTACAAGATAAACCAACAGGACCATAGGGTGCCCATAGCATAGAGGCCCATTAAATCTCGGTTCCGTGTTTAGGTTGGCTACTGTACAAGTGCTAAACTTGCTCTGGCTTCTTTTCTCTCTGTCAAATAGGACCATATCAATGTATCTTAGGCCCCGTTTGGTCGGACTCCCGTGGGCTCCGGCACCTGCACTGTAGCCGGGTGTCGGCCGCCCAGCAGTCGACAGGTGCCTACAGGAGCCGGAGCCGTGGAGCCAGAAAAACGAGCTTCTCCAGCTCCAGTGGTGTCAGTGAGAGAGGAAAGGAGGAGAGAGAAAAACGACTCCGGTGAACAGTAACCAGGTGTCGGCCGCCCAGCAGCCGATAGGCCGGAGCTAGAGCCGCCGAAGCCTTGCAAAACGGGGCCTTAGTTGTAAACCAAGTTGTGGTGTATAAAGAGATTTCCTCTGACACATTGACACCCAACTTCATCACTCAACTAGCACGAGGATCGTGAGGACTGCAGGCCCACTTTGAAGAGCGGCTAGAGATAAACTCGTTTAGCGAATGCGGCAACCTACAACACGCTCATAAAAAGGGATATACCAATAAATGTATATTTATTAGTGCACCTGATGGTTTACCAGAGGATTTGCATAAGCCGAATACTGTTTCTTTTATGGATTATATTAGGATCAAGGTTATTACCAATCGAAGAGATAGGATAGGAACCTAGCTGTCGATGTTTCACCACCGATAGCCTACCACGGGGTACCCGGGGTGGTTTGTTCAGGCTTCAGCGTATGCAGAACTCGACGGTAAACATAAGAGACAGTCGATTTATCCTGGTTCGGGCCCTCGACCGTGATTGAGTAATAGCCCTACGTCCAGTCGGCGTTTAGCCTTTGCGTTGGATTGATTGTAAAGCGTTGTGTTGCGTTATCTTCTGCTCTCTTCTAAACTCCCGATCTAAGGAGCCCTGCCCTCCTTTATATAGTTAGGAGGCCAGAGTCCTAGTCGGTTTACAATGTAGAGTCCTAGTAGGATTACAGGGTAGTATTACTACTAGGATTACAAGGGAGGAATCCTAATCAAACTAGATCTCCTCTCTTCCTTGTGCGGTATCCTGTGGGTCCCGCATCGATAAACCCCCGAGCACTTCATGGTTGAGCTCTGGAAGCCTCGTCTTGTTCCTTCAAGTCTTGTCGAGTAGGAATAAGCGTCGTCTGAGTGCTTTCTTGAGTAAAACCATGTAGCGCTTCTTGGGATCTTCGAGTGGTGAGTGCTTTTTAAAGAAAAAGTGCATTCATCTGAGTGTAGCCCCCGAGCCTCTTGCTATTTGGAACAAGGAGCTGGAGGGACTTGTCTTGAAATTGCTCTAATTCTTCGTCGAAGGGCTCCCAAGCATATACCTGGGTTCTTTATTAAAAAGAACTCGGTTATAGCTTGGTCCAGGTTCTTTTTGTCGTAAGGTCTTGAAGTGGTTTGTCTTGAAGAAGTCTTCTTGGTGACGTACGCTTTTTCAAAGAAAAAGTGCACTCACTAAGTGTAGCCCCCGAGCCTCTTGGTATTTAGAACAAAAAGTTGGAGGGTCTTGAATCTTATATTTTTTGGAAGCTCCTTGAAAGCATCTAGGCCCCTAGTTGGATTTCGGTGATTAATGTCAATACAAGATTACTATGACTAACGTGTGTTTTGCAGAGGCAATTAAGTTAGGTCATGGTAATGGAGATCGATTGGGCAATCGAGGTTGTCATGCCCCTACGATGGAAATCGTTTCGGTTTTCAGAGGATGGACGACAAGGTTAAGGATAATTAGTTCTAAGTGTCGATTGGAGTTGGAGAGACACTTAGAGTAGTTTAGGACTTTGTTTTTTCCTTTGGCCGTACTATGAAGGGGGGTATGAACGGGTAGCTTGACCTAGTTGAGTCTAGTGAGTTAGGTGTGGTGCACACTTGTTAAAACTAGCTCTAGGTAGCTCCTATGAATGCCTAAGATCCTTTGGAGCAAACTTCATTCACATATGATCGAGAGTTGAAAGTGAATGGAGGGTCAAACACTGACCGGACGCTGGCTCCGGTGCGACCGGACGCTGGCCGCAGGGTCCGGTCAGTTCGTTTGACTGAGGTGGTTAAGTCTGTTGTGACCGGACGCTGGAGGGTCGTGTGACCGGACGCTGAGAGCTAGCGTCCGGTCGACTCCAGTAAGGGTCCAGACTTGGAAAAGTGTGACCGGACGCGTCCGGTCAGTGCGACCGGACCCTGAGGGTTCAGCGTCCGGTCGAGTCCAGTAAGGTTCCAGTAAGGGTTTTATGCGACCGGACGCGTCCGGTCAGTGCTGACCGGACCCTGCCAGCGTCCGGTCGACTCTTTAAATACTGGTTCGCGGGTAGAACTGACCGGAGCGTCCGGTCATCACGACCGGAGCGTCCGGTCACCCCGCAGAAGCTCATAACGGATAGTTTTTCAGGCTGCCTTATAAATAGAAGCTCCACTCGTGAGTGGAGTAACTTTTGCTCATTCCAACAGCTGAGAAACACGTTTGTGAGTGCCAAGAAGAGCAAGTTCCTAGTGAGGTGTTTGTGAGTTGAGAATCCAAGAGAGTAGCCTCACTAGCAAATCAAGAGTAGCCAAGTGTGCATCCATCGTCTCATTAGGCTTCGCGTGGTCAAGTGAGAGTTCGTGCTTGTTACTCTTGGTGATCGCCATCACCTAGACGGCTTGGTGGTGATTGGGAGTTTGGTGTTCACCCGGCGGAGCTTGTGGGTGACCCAACTCAAAGTTGTGAGCGGCTTTGGGTGATTCGCCGCGACGGAGTGTCGAAGAATCAACCCGTAAAGAGCACTTGATCCTTGCGCGGATCAAGGGGGAGCTACACCCTTGCGCGGGTGCTCCAACGAGGACTAGTGGAGAGTGGCGACTCTTCGATACCTCGGCAAAACATCGCCGCGTTCCTTTCTCTCCCTATTTACTTTGAGCACTTACTTTGAGTATTTACTTTAAGCAATTCAATACTTGTTTTACATCCATAGAATTGCTTGCTTGAGTAAGGTTGGAACATAGGTGGTGAGTTCGTTGTGCATTAGTTTGATAGAAACACTTTTCTAGGCACAAGGGGTTAATTGGGCTATCCGTAGGATTTGTTTATTGCAAGAGAATTTCGAATTAGCCCAATTCACCCCCCCTCTTGGGCATCTTGATCCTTTCAATTGGTATCAGAGCCTCGTGCTCACGTTTATAAGCTTAATCGCTTAGAGCAAGATGTCTCACGGGGATGGACCTCCTCCTATCTTTGAGGGAGATGATTTTCCATATTGGAAAATCCGCATGGAGGCATACTTAGAAGCTCTAGATGTTGGAATTCTTAGAGCCGCCTCTCAAGGGTTCCCCGCACCTAGGAATGCCGCACAACTTCAAGGCGATGAAGTAAATTATGAAAAATGGAATGCAAAGGCTCGCAACACCATTTTTAGAGGTCTTTGCAAAGAGGTGTTCAATCGTGTAAGGAACCACAAAGACGCCCATGCACTATGGTCGGACGTTTGTGCGCTCCATGAGGGAACCAAGAGTGAGCGTGAGGAACGCTATCATCTTGTGATTAAAAAGCTAAATTCTTTTGAGATGTTTCCCAAAGAAAGTGCTAATGAGATGTATTCTCGATTAAATGTTCTTGTAGAGGAAGTCAATGGGCTTGGACTTACTCAAATGTCACCATCCGACGTTGTGAGAAGAATCTTGAGTGTCCTCCCCATTGACAAATATGGGCACATTGTGACCGTGCTACATCAAGGTGATCTTTCCGCCGCTACACCGACACAAATCTTGGGAAAGATCAATGCTCATGAGATGTACATGCACATCACACCACAAGATGGCTCATCCTCTACAAAGAAGAAAGAGAAGGACTTAGCATTCAAAGCTAGCCAAGACAAGGGCAAAGCAAAGCTTGAGTATGAGAGCTCAAGTGATGAAAATGATGATGAAAGCCTTGCCCTCATGGTGAAGAAGACCACCAAGATGCTAAAAAGGCTAAATAAGAGTGGCATCAAGTTTGATGGCAAGAAAAAGAAGTTCTTCACAAGCTCAAGAAGAAAGCCAATCTCCGAGATGGATTGCTACAATTGTGGCGAACTTGGCCATCTAGCTCATCAATGCACAAAGCCCAAGAAAGACAAGTTCAAGAACAAGGGCAAGAAAGATGATTCAAGTGATGAAGATGAAAAGAAGAAGAACAAGCCATACAAGAAGAGAGATGGCAAAAAGAGGGACTTCTACAAGAAGAAGAAGAGTGGCAAGGCCTACATTGTCGGTGATTGGCTCACGGACATTGATTCATCAAGTGGATCATCCGATGATGAAAGTGACGATGAAAAGGTGGCCGCCATTGCTATTGATCTTGCATCTTCACCACCACCATCGCTATCATCCTCTACACACCTATGCCTTATGGCCAAAGGTGAACGCAAGGTAACTAAGAGTGATGATAGTAGTGATGATGAACATGCTAGTGATGATGATAGTGATAGCGATGATGATGACTCACCTACATATGATGATCTTGTCAAAATACTAAGAAAATATACTAAGATCATTAGAAAGAGTAGAGCTACAAATGAAAAACTTGATGCTAAAAATGATTCACTCTTAGCTAAGTGTGATACATTAGAAAAGGCTAATGATGAGCTCAAAGAAACAAATGATTCTATATCATCCAAACTCAAGGAGCTCAAATCTTCTAAGAAAGAGCTTAAAGATAAAAATGAAAAACTTGAGTGGGTGCACAATGAGCTTGTCACTAGTCACCATAAGCTAAAAGATGAATATACAACTCTAAAGATCAATTATGATACCCTTATTATTGCACAAGAATTCTTACCAAATGAGCCACATGATGCTACTAACCATGTTGTTAAGATTGATATAGCTACCTCATGTGATGATTTAATTGATGAAAGCATTGAGCATGGATCTAGTAGCAAGGGCAAGCAAGTGGTTGAGTGCAATGACTATGATGAGTTTGTCAAGCTCAAGAGTGACAATGAGAAGCTCATGAAAGATCTTGAAGAAATGAAAAGTCACAACACCATTGTGCTAGAAACTCTTGATCATGACAAAGAGGTGATCCTTGAGAATGAGAAGCTAAAAGAAGAAATCAAGAAACTCAAGGAGGAAAAGAACAATGATATTCTCAAAGAAGAGAACAAGAAGCTCAAGATGGAGAAAGAGCATCTCAAGGTGGGATTGAGCAAGTTTGCTAGAGGCAAGCATCTCCAAAGTGAGCTACTCATGAATACCGTCATGAAGATGGATAGAAGTGGCATTGGATATATGGCAAGTGTAGAGAAGAAGAAGGCTCAAGCTCAACACCAACAATCAAAGCCAAAGCCAAAGCCAAAGAGATGTTTTGAGTGTGGACAAGAAGGCCACTTTGCTCATGAGTGTCAAACTCCACCACCACAACCCTTGCCCAAGCATGCTAGACCCTTTGCTTTCAATGCTCACTACATGCTTAGAAAAGATTCGAGTGGAAAGATGAAAGTCATGTTCTTAGGTCCCCCCAACAAGAGTAGGCCTAAGAAAATTTGGGTGGCTAAGTCACTTGTTGAGAAGGTGAAGGGCCCTCAACAAGCTTGGATCCCTAAAGCTTGAATCTCTTGTGTGTAGGTGAACTACAAGACCGGTGGAAGTCATTGGGTTATTGATAGTGGTTGCACTCAACATATGACCGGTGATCCTCGTATGTTCACCTCACTAGATGAAGAGGTAGATGGTCAAGAGAAAATAACATTTGGAGATAATTCAAAGGGCAAGGTCAAAGGATTGGGCAAAGTGGCAATATCAAATGATCATTCCATCTCCAATGTGCTCTATGTTGCTTCATTGAGTTTCAACTTGCTATCCGTTGGACAATTGTGTGATCTTGGCTTCCAATGCTTGTTCACCGAGAAGGAGGTTGTTGTATCCAAGGTAGATGACAAGCAAGTGATATTCAATGGATTTAGATACAACAACTTATATCTAGTTGACTTCACCTCCGAAGATGCAAACTTGAAAACTTGTCTATTCACCAAAACAACACTTGGGTGGCTATGGCATAGAAGACTTGCTCATGTTGGGAATGAGCTCACTCAAGAAGCTATGAAGAATGATTTGGTGAAGAGGATTGAAGGATGTCAAGTTTGAGAAGGACAAGCTTTGTAGTGCATGTCAAGCCGGCAAGCAAGTTGCAAACACTCATCCAACCAAAGCCTTCATGTCAACCACAAGAGTGCTAGAACTCCTACACATGGATTTATTTGGACCAACAACATACAAGAGTTTGGGAGGAAATCTCTATTGTCTTGTGATTGTGGATGACTATTCAAGATATACATGGGTGTTCTTCCTTCATGACAAATCCGAAGTTGCATCATGTTTCAAGAAGTTTGCCAAGAGAGCTCAAAATGAATTTGAAGTGAAAGCTCAAGAAGATAAGAAGTGACAATGGCAAAGAGTTTGACAACACAAATATAGAAGCTTATTGTGATGAAGTTGGAATCAAACATGAAGTCTCCGCAACCTATACTCCTCAACAAAATGGTGTAGTTGAGAGGAAGAACCGGACTTTGATCACTCTTGCAAGGACAATGCTAGATGAGTACAACACCCCCGAAGCTCTATGGGCGGAAGCAATCAACACCGCATGTTATGCATCCAACCGCCTATTTCTTCAAAAGTTCCTTGTCAAGACACCATATGAGTTGCTCAATGGGAAGAAGCCGGACGTCTCCTTCTTTAGGGTGTTTGGTTGCAAGTGCTACATCTACAAGAAGCGGCAACACCTAGGGAAGTTTCAAAGGCGTTGTGATATAGGTTTTCTTGTTGGTTACTCATTGAAGTCCAAAGCATATAGAGTATTTAATCATGCCACCGGCTTGGTTGAAGAAACATATGATGTGGAATTTGATGAATCTAACGGCTCCCAAGGAGCACATGAGAATCTTGATGATGTAGGTGATGAACCATTGAGGGAGGCTATGAAGAATATTCCGGTGGGAGACATCAAGCCAAAAGATGATGAAGATGATGTACAAGTCATTAATCAACCCTCTTCATCAAATGTACCACAAGATGGTGAAAAAGTTGGGAGAGTAGAAAATGAAGATACTCATATCTCCCATGAGCAAATGGTGGTACAAGCACAAGATGTTGATGCTCCACAACCTCCTTCTCAAGTGGTCAATAGAAGAAATACACCTCTCCTACAAGATCATCCACAAGATCTCATCATAGGGAGTCCAACAAAGGGGGTGATGACTCGATCTCAAAAACTTACTTCATTTATTGCTCATCACTCTTTTGTCTCTTGCTATGAGCCTACCAAGGTAGAAGATGCTCTTAAAGATCCGGATTGGATAAATGCCATGCATGAAGAGTTGAACAACTTCACTCGCAATGAAGTTTGGAATCTTGAAGAGCGACCAAAAGATGCAAGAGTCATTGGAACGAAGTGGGTGTTCCGCAACAAGCAAGATGATCAAGGTGTTGTTGTGAGGAACAAGGCAAGACTAGTAGCAAAGGGGTTCTCTCAAGTTGAAGGTTTAGATTTTGGAGAAACCTTTGCACCGGTTGCAAGATTAGAAGCCATCCGTATCCTTCTTGCATATGCATCACATCATGAAATGAAACTATATCAAATGGATGTGAAAAGTGCATTCTTAAATGGCTTTATTAATGAACTAGTCTATGTTGATCAACCTCCCGGGTTTGAAGACCCTAGATATCCTAATCATGTTTATAGGTTGTCCAAGGCACTATATGGGCTTAAGCAAGCCCCAAGAGCTTGGTATGAGCGCCTTCGGGACTTCCTCATTGAGAAGGGCTTCACCATTGGGAAGGTCGACACCACACTATTCACCAAGAAGCTTGATGGGCATATCTTCATTTGTCAAGTATATGTTGATGATATCATCTTTGGATCATCAAATGAAGACTCATGCAAAGAATTTGGTGAATTGATGTCTAAGGAGTTCGAGATGTCAATGATTGGTGAGCTTACATTCTTTCTTGGTTTTCAAGTCAAGCAAATGAAAGAAGGCATCTTCATCTCTCAAGAAAAATACACAAAAGATCTTCTCAAGAGATTCAAGATGGATGAATGTAAGCCAATCAAGACCCCAATGCCTACCAATGGACATCTCGACCTAGATGAGGGAGGTAACTCGGTTGATCAAACTCTCTACCGTTCTATGATTGGTAGCTTGTTATATTTAACCGCATCTAGGCCCGACATCATGTTTAGTGTGTGTATGTGTGCTAGATTTCAAGCTAGTCCTAAGGAAACACATTTAATTGCCGTAAAAAGAATCCTTAGGTATCTTAAGCACTCACCAAGCATTGGCCTTTGGTATCCCAAAGGGGCTTTATTTGAATTAATTGGCTATTCCGATTCGGACTACGCCGGATGCAAAGTTGATAGAAAGAGCACATCCGGAGGGTGCCATTTGCTTGGTAGATCTCTTGTGTCTTGGTCCTCCAAGAAACAAAATAGTGTGGCCTTGTCCACCGCCGAAGCGGAATACATTGCCGCGGGTGCTTGTTGTGCACAAATATTATACATGAAACAAACTTTACTAGACTATGGAGTAGTTCTAGAGAAAGTACCTCTTTTGTGCGACAATGAAAGTGCGGTAAAACTTGCAAATAATCCGGTTCAACACTCTCGCACCAAGCATATAGATATCCGCCATCACTTTCTAAGAGATCATGTAGCCAAAAATGATATATCACTAGAAGGTGTAAGATCCGAAGATCAATTAGCGGATATCTTCACTAAACCGCTAGATGAAGCTACATTTTGTAGATTGCGGAACGAGCTCAATGTACTTGATTTTAGTAACTTCACAAAAAATTGAGCTTGTGTTGTCCCTTGCATTCATTGTAAAATACAACATGTTTAATTTGTGGCAATGCATATAGGGCTTGTCTAACATGGTTAAGATAACCGCCGAAAAGCGTGTGAAGAAGCTTAACCTTGGATCAAACTTGACAAGCAACTAGATTTACTTACAAGCATTACATTTGCATGAATGTTGTTTTGTCGTTTTGTTCCATTTGCCCTCTTGTTGCCTACTTTCTTAAAAAGAATTATAGCCTAAGGCAAAATATTTTGAAAAATATGAGGGTTTGAGAGAGGTCACTCACATCAGTCCCAATTGGTGTTTATTTGGATCTTATTCAAGTTGGGACTTGATTGGGAACAGGTAGCGCGAAGGTATGTTGAAGAATTGCTGAAAAAGGTGCACCGGACGCTGCACCGGACGCTGATGTCCAGCGTCCGGTCAGTTCACAGGAGGTGAACTGCTGTTGAAGGAGTGACCGGACGCTGCGTCTGTGCGTCCGGTCAGAAAGGGCTCAGCGTCCGGTCGAACGGAGGATGACAAAGTTGTACTGACCGGACCCTGCCTGCGTCCGGTCAAGGACCACCGGACGCGTCCGGTCGCGATTCCAGAGGATTTGGACCTCTCTGGAATCGACCGGACGCTGGGTGGTAGCGTCCGGTCTCTACCACCGGAGCGTCCGGTCAGTAGATCTCGCGCGTCTTAAGGACTCTTTTCGGTTTCCCTTTCTGTCGCGTTCGGGGGGTTATTTATCCGTGCCATGTTCCTCTGCTCCGACCTAACCAGCGCCGCCACCTTCTCGCCCCCAATCTCGCGCACGCGCCGCCGCTGCCTCGCCGCCGCCACGCCCAAGTCGTCGCCGCACCACTGCGCCGCAGCCTCCTCGCGCCTCACCTCTCGTCCGCGCAGCCGTGCCCTAGCCCGAGCCACTGTCGCAGCCCAGCCACGCGCCACCTCTCCGGTCAGCCTGCACCCGCGCCACCGTGCGCCTGACTGGCCGCGCCGTCGTGCCTTGCCTCGCCGCGCCTCCACGCTCGGCCCCCGCTCGCCAGTCGCGCTCCACCCAGGGCTATCCTCCCATTGATTGGTATGGCAATCTTTGCAATTCAATCTTGATCTCAACTGTGACCTAGATCAAATTCTAAATTCACTGTTCCCCATTGCATTTAGGGCATTTGACCTAACCCTAGCCGGTTCCGAGATCCCCCACGTGACATCTTACCTATTCTCGGATTGCTGGTTCGTCAGGTAGAAAGCCATACGATTCAATTTCGCATCTACATTGCTTTCTCTATTAGGATTTCGCAACTATTAGATATATGGTATTTATTTGTATATCCATCTATTCTATCGTGCAGCGAGTCGGTTCCGTTGTGTTTCGTCTGGCAGTTGGCAGTAAACTCGGAGCCAAGCTCGCGAGTAAGGATCGAGGCCAAGCCTCGAAAGCGGCAGATTGAACAGTTGATCTTCATCAGCGACAGTTCACCATCTTGTCAGCTCAGATGGCTCGCACCAAGAATGTTGGTGGTGGCCCAGGCGATGATGATCGGAGGCCCCCGCCTCGTCAGCCAGCCGGATCCAAGGGCAAGTCAACCAAGCAAGTAACATCCAAGAAGCGCAAGTACCCCGACGCCGAGACAGCGAGAGCAGCAGCTGTTGCAGAGGCCGCAGAGCGTGCAGAGAGAGGTGGTACCCGCAGCGGAGTTGTTATTGCAGATCAGCCAGTTTCACCCGCACTCAGAGCTGCGATTGAGGAGGCTGAGCGTCGTCATGGTAGTCCAGCTGGGACTGCCACGTTGGCAGGACGACGGGTTGCCATTGAGGAGGGTCCGTCAGCACAGCAGCAGCCCCCACCAGCAGAGCCTCAGCCAGCCCAGGAGACTCAGGAGAGTCAGGAGACCGAGCCGGCACCTCAGCTACGCCGCTCGAGTCGTACCAGTGCTAGCAGTTCCACCGAGGCCAGTGACACGGCGCAGGGGTTCACGTCCCTTCCAGACAGGGTCCGCCTCCAGTGGTACACCTCGACTTGAGGGCCGCTACAGCCAGGCAGGTTCAGCAGCTGCGGTTTGTGGAGTTTCGAGGTTTGGTTTCCTCCCAGGAGGGATGAGAGAGCAGCTGAGGGGTTCTACACGCCACTGCATGAGGATTTCTACAATGCATATCTTAACAGTGGGGCAGTGTTCAGATCACAGAGGGTCTGTCAGATAGAGTCCATTGTGGCAGCAGCCGGAGAGAGGCATTCGGCAATACTTGTCATATTTGCCAGGACTGTCAGATCTGATTGGACGGACGGGGATATATGTACCATCTTGGGTCCGTCAGTTTTATGCCTCGCTCTATGTTGATCCTCATCACAGATTCATTCACTTTGCCTTCAACGGCAAAGACCATAGAGTGACTAGTGGCAGAGCCAGGGAGATACTGAGACTACAGGAGCAGCCCATAAAGATGCATGAGGTTTGCTATGGACAGCAGGGACCTCCCAGGCGTCCCCATGGAGGGTTGGTGCCCCCTACAGACTTAGTGCGGCATTGCTTCAAGGAGCCATTTGGTGAGGGGTCGAGCAGGAACCCCAGTGACTTGACTCCTACAGCGAGGATACTAGAGGCCATCATCAGGAGGACACTGCTTCCCAGGTTGGGATACAGGGAGGGCCTGACTCGCTTACAGCTCTGGCTTCTCAATGCCATCATGCAGATGACAGTGTTTGACATCTGGGACCTCCTTCTTTCTGAGATGGAGGATACTATAGCTGAGGGATTCAAGGGTCGCAGGCAGCTTCCCTATGCTCACTGGATCACCTTTCCTCATCCGCAGAGTTGTGATGGATAAGCCCCCTGGCATGATGGATGAGTATACAGCTGCCACCACAGAGTTCCCAGCTTACAACCTGTCACAGCGGATCAGACACAGCCACTCCTCAGGCACCCAGTCAGCCTAGCCGTCGCCCCGACGTGCCAGAGTCTGCAGCTCAGCAGGATGAGATTATACGAGGGATTGCAGCTACTGAGGAGGCGGAGCTAGAGGCACAGCAGGAGGTGAGCGAGTACAGTGATAGCTCCGACGACGACTACCAGCCTATACCTCAGATGCCTCCACGCAGACACGATGCAGAGGCCGGTAGCTCCAGTTCTGCTCCACCTGCTCCACAGACAGACCCCGCTCTCATTGCTATTCTTGAGCGGATGCAGCAGGATCAGACACGACAGGCACAGGAGACAGCTGCCAACTTCGCACAGTTTCAGGCTCGTCAGGACGAGTTCCAGCGGCAGCAGCAGCTCCTTCAGCACCAGCAGCTACTAATGCAGCAGCAGCTCATGGGATTCATGCAGCATGTAGTGACAGCTATTGGGGTCCCAATGCCACAGCCTTCGCCCCAGCTTGCACAGCCTCCTACCACTTCGACGACTCCAGCAGTACAGCCCATCGGGCTTCAGAGTCAGGGACAGCCTCCAGTTCAGTTCACGTCACCTCCAGTACAGGTGTCCCAGTGGTTAGCCTCACCGGGTGTTGCCCCGCAGTTCACGCCCTTTCAGACGGGCTTTACACCAGAGCAGTCTTCCTCGCTGTTCGTGCCTGAGTCGTCAGTCTCCAGGAGTCTTGGAGCATCATTCAGCGAGTTGACCGGCATGCCTACTCCGCCTCACATGCATACTGCCGGTCCGTCTACAGCAGCTCCAGCTATCATGACCACTCAGAGGCTCCCCTCGTCTGTCGCCTCGTCAGATCCTACGACAGACTTACTTGCAGCATCACAGGCAGCACCAGCCCCAGCTCAGACCCAGACCGCTTCAGCGACACTTCCTGCTTCAGAGGGTCAGTCAGTTCAGAGCTCAGGATCTGATGATGATGGCGCCCAGTTCCATCTTGCTCCACGTACTTCAGCGCCCGACTCGTCCGCTGCAGCCCCGCCGTCCGACCCTTAGGTTTTGGTGTTTGACGCCAAAGGGGGAGAGGGTTTGAGTATGTAGACTTAGGGGGAGCGAGTTTTAGGGGGAGCTAGTTATCTAGTATTAGCTTTTTATATACATTTGGAGTTTTATTTGTGTGATACACTATTACTTATGCATTCGTGTGTTTACTTTCATGCATACTTTTATATATATGTGATAGTGCTATCTACGTGGTTGTGATATTTGACATATGTGATTTCTACTTCGCTTTTCTATATGTCATATCACTTGTGATTATGCTCATTTGCGTTTGCTTCCGCGTTTATACTTCGAAGCAGATGAGCTTTGTTATTTGTACTCATGCTTAATTCATATCCTTGAGTACATTGTGGTGGCTTGGGTCATATAAGCTTGACTAACTCTTTGTTCTTATTGACAAAAGCTTATATGAACCAAGCCCGTCAAAAACCTCACTCCATAACATACTCGAGGTGGTATTGTCATCAATCACCAAAAAGGGGGAGATTGAAAGCATCTAGGCCCCTAGTTGGATTTCGGTGATTAATGTCAATACAAGATTACTATGACTAACGTGTGTTTTGCAGAGGCAATTAAGTTAGGTCATGGTAATGGAGATCGATTGGGCAATCGAGGTTGTCATGCCCCTACGATGGAAATCGTTTCGGTTTTCAGAGGATGGACGACAAGGTTAAGGATAATTAGTTCTAAGTGTCGATTGGAGTTGGAGAGACACTTAGAGTAGTTTAGGACTTTGTTTTTTCCTTTGGCCGTACTATGAAGGGGGGTATGAACGGGTAGCTTGACCTAGTTGAGTCTAGTGAGTTAGGTGTGGTGCACACTTGTTAAAACTAGCTCTAGGTAGCTCCTATGAATGCCTAAGATCCTTTGGAGCAAACTTCATTCACATATGATCGAGAGTTGAAAGTGAATGGAGGGTCAAACACTGACCGGACGCTGGCTCCGGTGCGACCGGACGCTGGCCGCAGGGTCCGGTCAGTTCGTTTGACTGAGGTGGTTAAGTCTGTTGTGACCGGACGCTGGAGGGTCGTGTGACCGGACGCTGAGAGCTAGCGTCCGGTCGACTCCAGTAAGGGTCCAGACTTGGAAAAGTGTGACCGGACGCGTCCGGTCAGTGCGACCGGACCCTGAGGGTTCAGCGTCCGGTCGAGTCCAGTAAGGTTCCAGTAAGGGTTTTATGCGACCGGACGCGTCCGGTCAGTGCTGACCGGACCCTGCCAGCGTCCGGTCGACTCTTTAAATACTGGTTCGCGGGTAGAACTGACCGGAGCGTCCGGTCATCACGACCGGAGCGTCCGGTCACCCCGCAGAAGCTCATAACGGATAGTTTTTCAGGCTGCCTTATAAATAGAAGCTCCACTCGTGAGTGGAGTAACTTTTGCTCATTCCAACAGCTGAGAAACACGTTTGTGAGTGCCAAGAAGAGCAAGTTCCTAGTGAGGTGTTTGTGAGTTGAGAATCCAAGAGAGTAGCCTCACTAGCAAATCAAGAGTAGCCAAGTGTGCATCCATCGTCTCATTAGGCTTCGCGTGGTCAAGTGAGAGTTCGTGCTTGTTACTCTTGGTGATCGCCATCACCTAGACGGCTTGGTGGTGATTGGGAGTTTGGTGTTCACCCGGCGGAGCTTGTGGGTGACCCAACTCAAAGTTGTGAGCGGCTTTGGGTGATTCGCCGCGACGGAGTGTCGAAGAATCAACCCGTAAAGAGCACTTGATCCTTGCGTGGATCAAGGGGGAGCTACACCCTTGCGCGGGTGCTCCAACGAGGACTAGTGGAGAGTGGCGACTCTTCGATACCTCGGCAAAACATCGCCGCGTTCCTTTCTCTCCCTATTTACTTTGAGCACTTACTTTGAGTATTTACTTTAAGCAATTCAATACTTGTTTTACATCCATAGAATTGCTTGCTTGAGTAAGGTTGGAACATAGGTGGTGAGTTCGTTGTGCATTAGTTTGATAGAAACACTTTTCTAGGCACAAGGGGTTAATTGGGCTATCCGTAGGATTTGTTTATTGCAAGAGAATTTCGAATTAGCCCAATTCACCCCCCCTCTTGGGCATCTTGATCCTTTCACTCCTGTTTTGAAGTAGTCTTCTGAGTGATGTTAATCAACTCAAGGATCTTGAATCTTCACTCAAGTCATCATTCGAGTAGTTTTTGTGGCGTCCGTCCCCAATCTTATGCGCCAGGCAAGCCAGAGGAACCACGTCGAGTACTTATTGGCACTTAGCCCCCGAGCTTGGAAGCTAGCAGAGCCACTGGAGATGTTCCGAGTAGTAATTGGTGCTTAGCCCTCGAGTTCGGGAACTAGTCTGTGCCTTTGGATGTACGCTTAGCGTCCTGGAGCGTCGTCGCCCGAATCTTGTTCTGAAAGAAAAGATGTATACATTATGTAGCATATTTGTAGAATATTGAAACTACTAAAATTTATTCAGTGATTAATATAAACATTTTGTGTCATACTCTCTTTTCGGCCACATCTCTCCCAAGTAGTTAGCCTGTTACGTTTAGGCTCTCAGTCCCCGTTTAGCCGCAGCCACTGCGTGTGTGAGATCTTTGTCTCATTTACGCGTACGGGCACTGCCATTTGCACAGCTGAGATCTTTGTCTCGTGTATGTGTGCTGGCACTTAGGCGTAACAGGTGCACCTGAGGCTTTTACGAATTAAGGCGTGTTCTGCTCGAGAAGATTAGTGACTTTAAAAGAAGACAAAAATGAGTAGTCGTCGTTATGACAAAAAAGATAGCGTGATTGTGCGCAAGAGTTTGCTGCCCTCCGGCGAGTAGAGCGCGTGTTGTGTGCATTGGTCAATCATGCTGAAACAAGCCAGAGAAAAATAATTTTAAAAAGTGACTTAGCTTGATTCGTGGACGTCGATCACGTGGAATCCACCCTCGACTAGTATCTAGTCGAGATGAGTAGTTGAGGTTGTCGTCGATGAAGCCACGATGGTTGTTGGTGAAGCCGGCTAGTCAGAGTCAATTCTGACTAGTTATTGATGGTGCAACATGGGGGAAAACAAGTCGCAAATGGTAATCATTACTCTGTCTCGACGTGCGTGTTGCAATAAGACTGGATTTCTCTCTCTCTCTACTGATCGGACAGCAGTAGCATGATTTTTTTTTTGCATTGGACTTGTACGTGGGAAAAGTCTTTGACTCCGCTTCGGGTTGGATGTGAGTGTCTGGTTGCTTGCAGCGGCGGGTGGCCACCTTGAGCGATTCTTTTCTGCCTCGGATCCCGACTCGTCGTTTTTGACATGGATTCGACAGAGGAATACGTCGAGCTGCTGTTCGGTTACCATGAATCGGACACCACGTCGTGCCGAGTAGAGATATCTTGACGATGAGGTCCTTCAAGCTCGCCCGATGATCTCAACGATCCATGAACCGAAGATGAAGATTGATCCCATTGAAAAGATCATGTTGTCGAGGTCCGTCGAGCTCTCGGATACAAATTCGCCGAAAGCCCCTACCTGGCGCCCCAGCTGTCGATGTTTTACAACCAATAGCCTGCCACGGGGGTACCCGGGGCAGTTTGTTCGGGCTTCAGCGTATGTAGAACTTGACGATAAACGCAAGAGATAGTCGATTTATCCTGGTTCGGGCCCTCGACTGTGATCGAGTAATAGCCCTACGTCCAGTTGACGTTTAGCCTTTGCGTTGGATTGATTATAAAGCGTTGTGTTGCGTTATCTTCTGCTCTCTTCTAAACTCCTGATCTAAGGAGCACTGCCCTCCTTTATATAGTCAGGAGGCCAGAGTCCTAGTCGGTTTACAATGTAGAATTCTAGTAGGATTACAGGGTAGTATTACTACTAGGATTACATGGAAGGAATCCTAATCAAACTAGATCTCCTCTCTTTCTTGTGGGGTATCTTGTGGGTCCCGCATCGACACTAGCCTCCCTTGGCCAACACGAAGGTCGCTAGGTGGATAGAGAGAGCCTCGGCTGGTGAACTGAATCCATAGAATAGATTGCACCGTTCTGTTCACGAATCGGTGTATGTATCTCCTCCCTACATGCTCCGAAAACACCTAATAATAAAGAGAAACCGGAAAATGGCCTAAGGAAATCAACATACCACCACTCTACGTCGGAAAAAGTCCATATTATCTCTTTCAACTTTCACAAAAGTCTATTTTTCCTTCCTGAACTTCAAAACCGAGCAAAACACATCCCTCAACTTTTAAAACCGTTCATCTTACCTCCTTGACCCTGTTATCAGCAGTTTTGAAGGCGATTTTATCTTTTTTGTTTTTATTTATTTCGACTAAATCTTTAAAAAATTATAGTAAATCACAGAAAAATCATAAAATGGATAATCTAATTTTATTGGACTCCACATGAGTAGATCTATACAATAAACATATAATATGGTATGCTTTAATACAAATTTTTTACTATAACTTTAAATCTATGCTTTTATGTAATTAAATGGAATAATTCATAGCTACATATTTTATGGTCTAATGGTGGTGAAATTTTTATGGTGGACTAATTATTGTATGTTTAAACTGTAGTAAAAATTTTATACACATTGGATCATATAAATAAATTTATAACTAAGCTATACATGACCCAATGAGTTTAAAATTTTTACTATAGTTCAATCATACAATAATTAACCCACCATAAAATTTTTTATCACAATTGGACCATAGAAACTGTAGCTATGGATTATTTTAATTAATTATAGAAAAGCATAGATTTAAAGTCATAGCAAAAACTTTGTACTAAAGAATACCATATTATATGTTCACTGTGTAGATCTACTCATGTGGAGTCCAACAAAATTAGATTTTCTATTTGTATGATTTTTTGTGAATTACTATGATTTTTGAAAAATTCAGCCGAAATAAATAAAAAGAAAAATACAAATTTGTTTTCAAAACTGTTTATAACAGGGCCAGGGAGGTAAGATGAATGGTTTTAAAAGTTGAGAGATGTGTTTTGTCCGATTTTAGAGTTTAGGAAGGAAAAACGGGCTTTCGTGAAAGTTGAGGGAGGTAATGTGTACTTTTTCCTAGCAATGTTATTCGAGTGGCATTTTTTTACTTTTGGAAACTAGCCAATGGTGTACACGTACACACAAGTGGGTTGGTGAGCGCTCTGGGTGCAGACGCCATCGGCCACGCGTTTGAGCCTTGCTCGACGTGTGATTTCCCACCAGGGTTTTCCCCCAAAATAAATATCAGCAGTCTTTTTCGCGTGGATCCACAATGGGATTGCGACGTACCCGTCGTCTATGAAGCCATGGATGGTCTCGGTGATCCCAAAAAAAACGCGGTTGTTATCTGTGGATAGTTATGGATCTAGTAGTGCACATGTGGTGTGTGTCGTGGTGTGCGTGCATAGCGTGAGTGTGTGTATCTGTGCATTAACAGATGCTACAACTGTACCCAGATGAGAGGCTTTAAAAAAAGTGGGCCAGATCCGAAAGACGGTAAAGGAAACAGAAGGACGAATGAGAGCCAGAGGGCTAACGAAAGCAAGCAAAGATCAGCAGACGCGGGCACAACACGGCGCAGCAGGGCAGGCGTCCCTGCTGCTGCTGCTGCCGCTGACTGCCCACCGGATTTTCTCGGAAAATGCTAGCAGGAACCGTTGAAAACAACGTCGGCGTACAAGCATCCTGTTCACTTGCTCGTATCTTGCTTATAAGCCATAACTTATCAGCTAACGAACAATATTTTTTACTTACACCAAACCAGTCAACAGTACTTTCAGCCATGACTTATAAGCCAAACCAGCCCAAACGAATAGGGCGAAGGCCATCCAACGACCTTACGCCCGCGTCTCCTTTCCTCCAACACACGAGATGCTCTACGCCACGGCCCGCGGCGGGCGTAGTAGCCTCCTCTTCTGTCGCCGCGGGGCGCGTGACCAAACGCCTATGAGGACGGTACGGATGGGAAGTTTCACAGCAGGCGTGCTCAAATTTTTTTAATTTTAACACCTTTTGAAAACTAATTTTAAATCTAACATTGTTAGGGTTTTTTAAAACTAATACTTCTAGCCACGCCTATTGTCCAGGCGTGGTCAAATGCCTGTGCCGCGCTATGCATGGTGGCGCGGTAGCGGGCTAACGTGGTGACGATCGGAATCACAACCGGTGACGTGGCAGGGCTATGCCGCGCCACCGATCTTGACGCAGCAGTGTCGCGTCCTGATCCGTGGCGCGGTAGAGCCAAATAAAACCCCTACGGCCAGCCCCACTGCCCGAGCAGCAAGGCTGCCTGGCCTCTGCGCCCGCGTCCGGCCGCGCCAGCCAGTCGCCGAGCACGTCGGGCGCCGTGCTATGAATAAATGGATGACAAGTTGTCATATAACTTTTTTATTGGTTTATGAGTCTACAAGTTTTCGATGACAATATTCGTTTGATATATGTTCGACGTAATGAACTAAGTCCCAGGAATATAAGGATCCCTCGAACGTCTCTTGAAAACCTCGTCGTCCGGGGGAAGAATGGGGTCATCGTACTCCACCTCAAGAAGGGGGTATAACTGGTGCGGCGTGGGAGGGGTCATCCTGTTATAAATTGATAACACAAAGGATTAAAGTATTCAAATTAATAATATTCAGATTAACATTATGTAGCATTGTAAAATTTGAACTACTTGTTATGCAATACGAACAGAATATGAAATCACCTGCTGCCCTCGTCTTCTATGCCGACTAGCCTTGTGACCAGATTGTTTGCAAACGGAGCAAAGATTCCTACCACATGTCTTGTTGAAGTCTCCCCCACCGTACATGTCTTCGTCGTACCCTCTCATAGCGTCCATGTCCCCCTTGAGTTGCTTCTTCTACCTCCTACCATTCCCTACCTTTATTAGATCTAGATGCAGCATGTAGTCATAACTAATACAAGGTGGCCACTATGTTGGGTCAAGGTATGGCTCGAAACTCATCTCCCAAATACTAACGGTGTTCGAATAGAGATACAAGGGTGACATATATGGCAAATCCTCATAGTTGTACCCACGAACCCTACAGGCCGTGATCATATGAGAGCAAGGGGCATGCATGATCTGAGGGACGTTGCAACTGCCTACCTTTTTAAGATCAACTCGGTAGTTTCGTCCACCATAACGTTTGCCACCCAAGCTTGTGCCACCCTTGCCCCGTACACTAAAGATATGGCTTCGGGGTCCATACGGCTCGGCGGTGTGCTGTTTGGCCAATTCCTCAGCCTCCTTCAAATATTCAGCTCTGGGCTTTCCAAAACACCTCTACTCAGCTATATTTCTCTGCGCAAGTTCCCACCTCTTCACAAAATATTCGTTACACTTATGAAAGGAGAACTCAATAATTATAGACACAGGCAACGATCAAACTCCAGTGAATACACGATTGAAGGATTCCGAGGAGTTAGTGGTCATAATGCCATACCTGAAACCTCCCTTGTCATATGCTAATGTCCACTGAGCCTTCTGTTCCATCTGTGCCTCTAACCAGGCCTTTCCCGCTGCATTTATCATCTTGTCTAGTTCTCTCTTTGTCTTCTTAAACTGGTGCTCTGGACGTATATAATATAGAGCCTTTACCTTATCACATACCTTCTATTTTTGCTGACGCCGTCAGAAATTAGCGGCAAAGTATCTCATGCACCATCTTTGTACTTGAGGCGAGAACCCATCTATATGCTCAGCTATAGCATTAAGAAGCTCTACGTGACGATCCGAGATCAAACATATAGTGTGAGTTGGGTCAAACACTTGCACACGTAGAAGCCGCATGAACCATGACCATGATTCATTGTTCTCTCCCTCTAGCAAAGCAAAAGTCATGGGTACTATATGGTCCTTAGGATCAATAGCAGCAGCCATCATCAAGGTGCCCCTGTATTTTTCTGTCAGGAAAGTGCCATTAACAAGTACGACTGGTCGATAAAACTGGAATACATGTTCCGTTTGCGCGAACGACCAGAACACACGATAGAGGACATGCCTCAATGGGTCCCAAAAAACATCTCTCCGGTGTCCACAAACCATTTCAAGCCAGAGGTGTAGTAATGCATGGTACATAAGATACGGGGCACCCTGTTGTACGCTTCCTCCCAAGTACCCCATTGAATCGCTAGAGCAATTTGCTTAGCACGCCAAGCCTTTTCGTACGTCACATCATACTTAACGAATCTAAATATAGACTGTTGTAAAGAAGACACCAAGATATCGTTATTGTCATCAACGAGCCTCAATATACGACAAGCAAGGTAACGTGCAGTGAGCTGATGATGATTTTCCTTCCCCCCTATTGTCTAGGCAAGTGTGGGGTTCGACAACTTTAGTTATCCTCCACTTGCCATCACTTTGTCTCTTTCGTGTATTTAACCTCCACATACAACCATTTTTATATATCACGTGGTATCTTAACTCCTGGTTCGAATGAGTGATGGTGTATGGCCTATAGTGGTACACAACATAGTTTTGAAGAAAGAGTTTTATCTCTGACATTGTGTTGAATATCATTCCCTTCCTAAGGGTTTCTTTCTCATGGTTATACAATGAATTTCTACACATCTGAAGACCGGTGTCACAAACTATTATATCCGTCATGCTGACATCCCTATAGTTCGAAACACTCCTGAAAGGTACGTTCTTGGACCTTAGTTGCTCAAGCTCAGTCGCTGTATAAGGTGGTGGTGTCATATACTGCTGTGCTTCGCTAATTCTAGCCCATGAATCATAGGGGGTATCATTTGCAGCCAAATCTATGACTAGTCTACCCTGAACCTAGATACCATGCAAAACCTCAGTTGATACTGGTAATAACATAGTATGAACCGGTACTAGCATGTCATCAGCCGGTGTTGGTATAGCATATGTACATCCTTGGTCATCATTAGAATCGTCTGAATCACTGCTAACTATATCATCGATCCTGTCCTCCTGCTCCTTCTCTTTCCGTTTGGAATCATTCACATCGAAGTCATTGCTTATACAACCTACTACAGTTGAATGAAACTGCTCCTATGTCAACTGACCGTCCAAATCCATGTTATCCTGAGTTACTTCTCCTTCAACCCCTAATTCTTGGTCATTGCCTTCAAAACCATCAATGAACGGGCCGTCCTGAACACCCTGCATCCTATACCCATTCTCCACCACCATCTCAGCCATAGGCACATTGGAATCTTAAAGAACCCTAGTGTAGCGGGACCAGTGAGCAGGGTCGCACAAGGGCACGAGAACATAGTGTGCACTAGTCTTCTCATTATCAAACCTCCCATTCAATGTGAAATCATCGTTAAATTTTGCATTCAAACGGACACAAAGATCGTTGAACCTAGGAGGTTCATCAAACCATTCCAATTCTTCCTACATATCCTTAAACATACCATCTTCTCTCCCAACACTTCCTTCATACAAAACTCTAACACAACAATCCATCTGCAAAAGCATTTCAAAAAATTTCATGAAGTCATCGAAATCATCGTACATAATGTCCATAGTAATATTAATACATATTCTAACTATAACTATACTAACTAATCTAATATTAACATCTATACAAGACTAACTACAACAACTAATTAGACTAAATCCAATATATAACTAGACTCAATAACTATACTAACTAAACTACATATACTAACTTACTATATTATCTATCCTAACTAAACTAACTAACTTTACTGACTATATTTTAATAATTTTACTAACTTTATTAACTATACTAACTATATTAGGGGAGTACCTCGCTGCAGCGCGCTAGACCAGGCCAGGAGGCACGAGCGCAGGCCTCGGCAGGCAGCCGCCGTGCGTGGCCGGAGGGGGTGGCGCGCCGGCGTGCGGGCGCAGCGGCCGTGCCGTGCTCGACAGCGGGCTGGCTGGCGCGGGCGCGGCGGTCAGGCGGCCTTGCTGCGCTGCTCAGGCAACGACGGTTGCTTAGCCACTGGCGGACGCGCGATGCGACGTGAGTTTTATTTGGCTCTGCCGCGCCACGGATCAGGACGCGGCAGTGCCGCGCCAAGATTGGTGGCGCGGCAGGTCCTGCCCCGTCAGCGATTCTGGTCGCCGCCACGTCAACCCTCTACCGCGCCACCATGCATGGCGCGACACGTGCATTTGACCGCGTCAGGGAAATAGGCGCAGCCAAAAGTGTTAGTTTTTTTTAAAAACGGACCGTATTAGATTTAAAATTAATTTTTAAAAAGTGTTAAAATTAAAAAAAAAATCGCGTTCGCATGCACCAGCGGGGGGAGGCCGGGAACAGACGCGTGCGCTGATGTGGAGCGGCCGCGGCGGTTGGCGGTTGCGAGTTGCGACGCAACTAGGTAGCCCTCCGGGCGTCCGGGGGACGGTAAAATTTCAGCGTTCGTGCAGTGCATTGCATGCAGTGCAATCGTGCGTGGCGACTGGCGAGACAAACCAGGCAAAGGATGGATGGACCGAACGGTGAACCAAGAGACTGCAACCGCGAACTGGCTAGCTTTCGGTCGGCCAGTGGGGGGATCCATGGGACGGACAAGGCAGGGTGGTTCGGACGTTCAGGTGGCCATTGAACAACGAGGATGGTCTGGAGGCGACTAGAGCACTAGTGGCAGACGAGTAGGCAGTAGCAGCGCATAGCAGGAAGGATTGCCATTTTTTACTCCCGTTTAAAACCTACCGTATTTAGCTAAAACAGGTTTAAAATATAGATAGAGATCCAAACAACCACTAAGGTCTTGTTTAGTTGGGCGAAATTTGGGAATTTGGCTACTCTAGCACTTTTGTTTTTATTTGACAATTAGTATTCAATCATGGACTAATTAGGCTCAAAACGTTCGTCTCGCGATTTCCAACCAAACTGTGCAATTAGTTTTTTTTCGTCTACATTTAATACTCCATGCACGTATCGCATGATTCAATATGATGGCTACTGTAGCAGTTTTTGGAATTTTTTTTTGAAACTAAACAAGGCCTAAAAGCACGCAACACGAATGTGTCCCGAAGCAATTCTTTGCCCCGTATCTCAAGAAGTCAATCTATCTCAATTTTAAATAATAAGTTTATAAAAAATAGTATACTTATTTGTATGTATCTTTAAATATGTTTACTATTAAAAAAAGAAAAAAGTCTACTTAACCTCCCACCTATCAACCATGGTCTACTTCACCCCCAAACTATAAAACCGTCTATTTTATCCCCTGAACTTTTCAAAACCGTCTATTTTACCCCCCGGGCGGTTTTCGACAGTGGTTTGCTACAGTAACTGTGGTTTGCTACAGTGATGCTGGTTTTGTCTTTTTCTTTTTTATTTATTTCTGGTGAATCTTTAAAAAATTATAGTAAATCATAGAAAAATTATAAAATGGAAAATCTAATTTTGTTGGACTCCACATGAGTAGATCTACACAATGAACATATAATATGATATGCTTTAGTACAAATTTTTTGCTGTAGTTTTAGATTAATTGGAAAATCTAATTTTGTCTGTAATTAATTGGGCCGGCTGTGGATCCGCGACTCGGCCTTTGACGCGGGCCGCAAAGGGAAGAGGAGCCTGCAGACGTGTCCGGTGTCCCTGCCGTTGGCGGTGAAGAGGCAGAGACAGGAGGAATTGACGGGCTTATGTCAGTATTTTTCAGCATCAGTCGACTTATCGCTACCAGCCGAACAGCTTGGCGGCGACGGCTTGGCTGGAGCCTTGGAAGGCGGAGATGGACGAGTAGGTGAGGAAGGCGGACGAGGTGGAGGATGCGTATCGTTGTGTGTGAGGACGTGAGCGGATTCCCGAGGAGGTGCTGCTGTCCCGGGAGCAGTACAAGACAAGAGACGAGTGTCCAGTGGACACGAGGCGACGAAGTGGGGTTGAGGACACGAGACGAGGAGAGGAGTGGAGTGGAGGAGGACACGAGGTGGGTTCCGTCCGGCCCACTCCCAGGATATACCGCCACTCCCCTTCCCTCTCCTCCCTTCTCCGCCACGAGTCATCCGCCGCAGCCATGGGGACGGAGACGGAGCATCAGGACAGCAGCCTCCAATACGACGGCCTCGTGGTGGTGCCAGCGCCGCGCCCGCGCAAGGGGCTCGCCTCCTGGGCGCTCGACCTGCTCGAGTCCCTCGTCGTGCGCCTCGGCCACGACAAGACCAAGCCGCTCCACTGGCTCTCCGGCAACTTCGCCCCCGTCGTCGAGGAGACCCCGCCGGCCCCAAACCTCACCGTCCGCGGACACCTCCCGGTACCATTTCCATCTCTGATCTCTCCCTCTCTTCTTCTCCGCCAAAGCAACTATTCTCCTCCGTCCCAAAATAGATAACTCTAGAATCTTGAGTAGATTAACCGACTTTATAGGTACTTTTGAGTTTTGACACAAAAAAAGTAGACTATGAAAATATATTATTTATATATCACTCCTAGAAGTTGATTTATTTTGGGACCGAGGGATTAATATTTCTACTACTACATGTATGTATCGTCAAAATACTTCATTTTTGTGTGTTTCCTTTGTTTCCACACAAAAATTTCCTGTCACAGTGTCACGAATTCAGATTCTCAGGCTCCTTGTATAAACAAACAAAAACATTGACCTGTGCTGTTGTGCGCCCTTTAACCAGACCCAATACAATACTCCTACTAGTACCTTGCCATGACACTGGTAGTCAACAGGTATGAGTATGAAACATTGGAGCACAATACTCCTTTTACCAGTAGATGTACTCTTCAAGTCAACTAAAAACTATCTTAAACTAATGAATCTTAGGCTACAGCACTCTGTAGCAATCACCTTTAATTTAATGAATCTTCCCTTATAAAAGGAACGACTTTAAATGCAATAATAAAAATTGGCTTTCTTTGAGACAACTCCCTTTAGGAATGACATTTTCGTTATGCAGTCATGTGTTTGCTAGATTGTTCATATCTCCTTTTGTTGTCTCACTATTATTTTTTGGACATCTATCTACAGGAGTGCTTGAATGGAGAGTTTGTCAGGGTTGGGCCTAATCCAAAGTTTGTCCCTGTTGCCGGGTATCACTGGTATTGACTCTTACTTGACAACTTCCCTTTTCCTTAGAGACACCGTCGTAGTCACTGCTCCACTTTTCTGTAAAAGCCTAAAAGGTTAAACACCATTTTGCAGTTCCAATCCAAGGGCATTTAATCACATATTGTATAGTGTTACTAAAGCATAAGATTCTACATGGCTATATAATTCCAGAAGGGTTCGTTCATAGATGTGCATTCACGCATCTTCCTTAATTTACGCATAAGTGTGTACTGCTGTGGTTATAGTTACTTATTTGTTTGTAATGCAAATTCCATTCCTATTTCCCAATATTTAAGTGTAAATTTTGTAACTAACTACTTGTTTTTCAATTTTGTTTATGCAGGTTTGATGGAGATGGGTATGTGGTACTTCCCAAAATACCAAAGTTCTAGCAGTACATTCGTTCTGTCCTGCTGCCACTTGTTTCATTCATGTATATTTGATTCTTTACAGCGGCATAGAATTAGAACAATTCTATTATCACAAAATTCTCTTCATACACAATTGCAGCTGGTGACAGGAAAACATAATAAATGTAATGCCCAATGATACATGCAATTGCAGATGAACAATTTAAGACGTAGGTTATGTATTTTGATTGTTCAGTGCTCATCAGAAAAGAGAACGTGAAGAAACATAGCTATAACCATGTCCGTAGTCAAAGAATTTAAAAGAATTATCAGGATGTAATGAAGAAAGACAGGCTCATCAGAAAAGAGAACATGAAGAAACATAGTTATAAACATGTCCATAGTCAAAGAATTTAAAAGATTTATCAGGATGTAATGAAGAAAGACATGTGAATACAAAAATGCAAGAGGTCACACTAATATTTCATGGTGCACTAACTGTGATGCCATCTTCATTTTGTCTAATAGGATGATTCATGCCATGCGTATTAAAGATGGAAAAGCTTCCTATGTATCAAGATATGTAAAGACTGCTCGCCTCAAACAAGAAGAGTATTTTGGTGGAGCGAAGTTTATGAAGGTAAAATTACTTGTTTCATTCAAAACCTAAGCATTTTATTAACAAATTACCATTTGACGCTGTAACGCCTACTTATCTCCATCTCCAAAGTTTGTTCTTTTTAGCTAACTAACTAATGTGTGATGTGTGACTAGGGTTCTGAATACATACTAGGCATAAGCTTATTTTGGTCCACCATTTTGCTATGGAAATATTTGTTCTGAAACTAGCTTAGATTTTAATGATATATCCAAAGTTCCAAATCGATGACTATCGTCTTGGGGTATGCTCATTTGTTTTGGTTATTTCCTCTACTTATAAATTGTCATATCTTCATGTCGACTTATTATGTGATGTCATCTTCGTTTCTTTGCTGCTATATTGATGGCATGTTTGAATTTCAGAGCATATTTTATTCTTTGTTATGGCATCAATTAGTAGACAATGTATCATAGAAATGATGTTTAGATCTTACCATCTGACAGTTCAAGGATAATATTGATCCTAAAGTACTAATTCAAACCCTACAACTTTAGCTTTGACCATCAGTGTTATGTGCATGAATTACTGTTCACGCACGTGAATAGTACCTTTGTATTGTAGCATGAGGTTAGGGATGTTAGAATATCTATTATTTGTTAAGCTCCCATCTTATCTGGATTTGGTCTGTCAAATTTTTGGAGGCTGCCACCCTTTGTAATTGATCAAACAATGAAGAGTCAATTTAGCTATTTAAGCCTTTCCAGTGTCTAGTCTAATTCCTCTCCTAGTAGCCAGCTCCACCCAGCTGTCCTCCTTTACAATCAGCTTCCTACAAAATGGTGCATGCACGTGATTATTCCCTCTCTCAATTATTTGCAGATTGGAGACCTGAAGGGGTTTTTTGGATTGTTTATGGTCCAAATGCAGCAACTTCGGAAAAAATTCAAAGTCTTGGATTTTACCTATGGATTTGGGACAGGTACCACCTTAGCTTATGATGTGTCTGTTAAATATCATGTCTAATTAAGGGCATTGTTGTATGCGACGTAAATCTACAATTGTTTCACGAGCAATTGCTTGTGGGGTGATATTTTGGTTTTCTGATGCCTTCCTTTTTCCAGCTAATACTGCACTTATATATCATCATGGTAAACTCATGGCCTTGTCAGAAGCAGATAAGCCATGTAAGTTCTCAACCCATTATCACATTCTTTTTTGTGGACATTCCCTGTTGGAAAGGCACCTAACTTCTGTGTATAAATAAAATTGGTAAATTTCCCCCCAAAATTTTGCACTATTGTTATGTTCTTGTGGCTAACAAGAAGTGACAATGAAGAAATCATATGCTAAAACCTGTGTGACAGTACAAAAATAAACAATATGTAGAATTCACTATTTGAGATAATGTTCCACTATGCAAGGCATGCAGGGGACACATTGATTCATCTGTGCCATGCAGCTATAGAGGGTAAAGAATATAATAGGAGTTCAGGTTGAAGAAAGATACAAATATGGAAATAATGACAATCAGTTTCATATTCGGCACTGTCTGTATTGATTGTCTGCTCCCCAAAAAAAATTCGTTTATAGTAGGATTTAAATCACCAAGCACATTTACCACAACAAAAAGACGTCACACTGTGTAAGACAGATTTGCCATAGGAATCTTGAAAATCTTTTCCGATGGCACATTCTGCTTGCAACTATGCAGAGATCACATCCTGATTTTTACACACTATTGCAATCTTTTGTTATCCACAGACCACACACATCCATTGCAGTAATTATGCTAATGCAGAACATGTTTTCCACATTTTTAGATGTTGTTAAGGTCCTTGAAGATGGAGACTTGCAGACTCTTGGCTTGTTGGATTATGACAAAAGGTTGAAACATTCTTTCACTGCCCATCCAAAGGTTGATCCTTTTACAGGTAAATTACATTGGCTCAGTACTATTTCTTGATTTCCCTCTGATTTCTGACAACTTTTAATGTTTGTATTTACCCTCCTTTTAGATGAAATGTTCACATTCGGATATTCACATGAACCTCCATACTGTACATACCGTGTGATTACCAAAGACGGAGCTATGCTTGATCCTGTGCCAATAACAATACCAGAATCTGTAATGATGCATGACTTTGCCATCACGGAGAATTACTCTATTTTTATGGACCTCCCTTTGTTGTTCCGACCAAAGGTGAGCACAGAAAACCTTCTTTGCATTTTCTTTCTGTGCTACTTATTTACATTTAGCTGATGGATGTTCTAGTTGATTCCTATTAATGCAGTCGGGAAATGCTTCAAACCTGTTTTCATAACTAGATCATTATTGTTTTATATTATTGTATACAGGAAATGGTGAAGAACGGTGAGTTTATCTTCAAGTTTGATCCTACAAAGAAAGCTCGTTTTGGTATTCTCCCACGCTATGCAAAGGATGACAAACTCATTAGATGGTTTGAACTCCCTAATTGCTTCATATTCCATAATGGTACGGCGTCTTTAGCTTTCTGCTGAAACTCTTAATGTATGGCCTTTTTAGATTTTTGTCGAACCCTGTCTTCTTTTCTTTCTTTCTTTTTTTGCAAACTTGTGCTTCTACCTTTAGGAGCTTCTGATAGAATTATGTCAGAAGAACAGGACTCAAGCTAGATCAGTTTCCAGTTACTGTGCTTGAGTATGCAATTCCATGTATTTCTTAGTTTGAGCTGATCTTTGATAACATGTGTTGTCACAGCTAATGCTTGGGAAGAGGGTGATGAAGTTGTTCTCATTACCTGCCGTCTTGAGAACCCAGATTTGGACAAAGTGAATGGACATCAAAATGACAAGCTCGAAAACTTCGGGAATGAGCTGTATATACCTGTAATCTTGATCTATATTTTTGTTATGAAGTAATGCAGTGCTTGCCATTTTTCTAATGCTAATATTTTAGGTACGAGATGAGATTCAACATGAAATCGGGCGCTGCTTCACAAAAGCAACTGTCTGTTTCTGCTGTGGATTTTCCTCGTGTTAATGAGAGCTATACTGGCAGGTACCTCTATTGGATATTTTTGATTCAGTTAGCATTGATTCTTTTGTTGGAGTGAAAGCACGATTACTGTCAATTTCATTTTTTTCAATTTTCCTCTGTGGTAGATATTCTATGAACTGAACTTCATTAAAGAATCTAGTTAGATGCTTCCAGAAGCTCTGAGGATTTCTAATTTTCCACTTGTTGAAAACAGAAAGCAGCGGTATGTCTACTGCACGATACTTGACAGCATTGCGAAGGTGACTGGCATCATAAAATTTGATCTGCATGCTGAACCGGAGAGTGGTAAGAAAGAACTTGAAGTGGGAGGAAATATACAAGGCATATATGACCTGGGACCTGGTAGATTCGGTTCAGAGGCGATTTTTGTTCCCAAGCAGCCAGGTGTATCTGGAGAAGAAGACGATGGCTATCTGATATTCTTTGTACACGACGAAAATACAGGGTACTCTATTCCTTGGCTCTGCATCCTCTTATCCCTGCATATATTGCCATTCATAGAAGGCCTGAAGTGTCTAATAGACAATCGTTTTGATGATGTCGATAACTCAAGAAGCCAACATATGCCTCTTGCTCTTAATATTTCAATTTGACGATTGCAATTTGATTCCACATGTGTTCTTGTGGATGCAGGAAATCCGAAGTAAACGTTATAGATGCGAAGACAATGTCTGCTGATCCAGTTGCAGTGGTTGAGCTTCCTAATAGGGTTCCTTATGGATTCCATGCCTTCTTTGTAACTGAGGTAATACCTACTTTTTCTTAGCATCCGTTCTGCAGTATTGTACTTTGCTATAGCATCTCTGGCTATATTGCTGAGAGAGCCTTCAAACAAGGTTAATTTATTGTCTATGCATCAAAATTGAAAAATGCAAAACTGTAAAAGTAGGAGTGGTTATTATTAGTATATTTCAAACTGTGTGGTGGTTTGAGCAGTATGTTCTGCTTGGTGTTTGGCGACAGGACCAACTGGCTCAACAAGCTGAGGGGCAGTGAAGATACGGATTCATCACCTGCAGATTCTGCACACGTGGGTACACGTTGGAAAATACTGTAGGAGCTAAACTCTGAAACGGCAATGTATATGTGTCTGTCTGGTAAATACAATGGAGCTAGCCTGTGAGCCTGGACTTAAATAAAACTCTTAAAAATCAATGGGTTGATATAAATACCCCTTCACACATGTATGTATAGGACAAGTTGAGGAAGTTTATTACAGTCCTGATTGATTGCAAAATGCTTAGTCTGTTGCATGCTCTGTCTGTGGTGGCACAACTACGTTCACAATAGTACAAGTACGTCATCATACTGCCTCGCCGTCGCCGGACGCCGGTGTAAGATTACAACGATGCAAGCGATTCATCACTCATCAGGCTACTCTAGAGCAACGGTCACAGCATATCATAGGCCGTTGTGGTAGGCTCATGCGTCTCCCTGTACCATACGTGAGGCGACGCAGTGCTGGTAGTATTTGGCCTTGTTGTGGTCGGTGATGCCCTGCCCCTGGCTGGCTGGCTCACCAGTCACCACGGCCAGCGCAGCGTGCGGCCGGCGTCCTGTGGGCGGCCACCGCTGCCAGCTCCCCAACGCGCCCGTTGCAGCCGCAGTCGTCGCTCGGGCTTTGCCGCCTTCCGCACCAAGCGCGACAGGATGGACAGGGCTCCGAGGGCCAGCGCGGCCGAGTGCCGACACGGCGGCGCCCGTCGCGAGCAGCCAGCCAAGCTAGCAGCACCGAGGGGACGTCGGGACGAGGAGCAAGGAGCGTCAGGCCAGCGAGGATGAGGAGTGGTCGGCGAGCACCAGGAGCGCGCCGGTGGTGGCGCGCTGCTTGCCGTGAGCATGGTCCGCCTTATGTATGAGAAATTCTAGTAAGAAAAGTCTAGTCCAACAATTCTTAAAGAAGAAGGGCTTAGGCAAAGAAGATTTACATCGATATCGGCCTGTGGACTTAGAAGTGGGATTCCTTATTTCTTTACGAGTAAAACTTACAGGCTTTGAGAAAGAAAGTCTCACTCAGTATATATCTTATCTTATGTGTAAGTGTTCTTGGTTGGCCCTTACCTGGAGCAAAGCAGCTTCTTACCTTAGTCATTCGGTCGCGAGCAAGACCTCGTGGGAGTTGCGAGCAAGACTTATATCGTGGGACAAGATTTCATGACTTACGAGAATAGTAAGGAAAATAAAGTATAGAGAAAAGAAGCGACCTGCTAAGTTCCTAAAAAAGAGTGATTCCGAGCCGAAGATTCTATGCTTTTCTTTTGGGAGACGGTAATGAGCCTTACCAAGGCCAGAGGTAGGATCATCGGATGCAATTGCAATTATGCAAAGCAATGAAGAAACCGAACTGCCTTTCCTCTAGTGCGACGCATGAAGAGTACTTACCTCCGTTCGATTCATATACTAAAAATTAATTAATTCTGGGACACGCTGCGAAATATCAAAGCTCATGGCTCCCCAAAATGAGCAATCAAAGCAACAGCAAACAGAGATCATATATACGCAAAAAATAGAAGGAAAAAATGAGACCGTACATGAATACATGATTAAACACACGTGTACCTTCCCTCCAGTCCTCTTCGACACGTGCTAAGACTGTCCTCCAGCATCCAAACCCAAAATAAGTAGTAAGAAACCCAAAATAAGTAGCAAGAAACATAAAATCAGCCTCCAACAGAGTACCTATACGGAATACCTATTTTAGGTTATCTGAGAGGCACAACCCAAATATAGACATCTTATCTTCTGAAAACCCATTTGCAGAAAAAAATTTCTTTTGAGTCTTGTTTATTGGAAAAGATACCGAATAAATATTAAACATTTTACCTGTAGCACTGCCTAAAGAATAAATATTAAACATTTTACCTGTAGCACTACCTAAAGAATAAATAGGTCTTTTGTGTGCCTAAGCCACGGTAGACGCGGTCCCGAGGCCCAGCTTGACCAACGCGTACGAGACGAACGCTGCAAACGCTGCAATGATGACTGAGGTGAGCTAATAAAAATCACGAGCAGAAGGCACCAGTCGCCAAGGCGCTCGCCGGCGTAAACCACGTGAGTCCCCGTGTGTGATGTGTACGCCAGTGCCTACGTCGGCTTCTTGTGCAAAAGAAAAGCCGAGGAAGACGACGACACGAGAGACCGAGGTGGAAAGGGAGTGGGCCGTACCGCGCAATCAAACGTGAGGGCTGCTCAATGCCAACGCGCGCCGTGCCCAGTGCCCACCACGCCGTCGCCTCCACCGTAGGCGAGCCCACCCAGCAAAGCAGTGGCCCGACGCGGGCCTCGGCGCGGCAGCTAGCAGGGCAACCCGACGCCACACACGCCTGCTGTTCCCGTGCACGCATGCAGGTGATGTGCCGCAGCTACCGCGGGGCTCCTATTAAAACCCA